>NW_026294458.1:70701020-71338520 GCF_007827085.1 Peromyscus californicus insignis
GAAGGTCATAATACAAGAGCAAACAAATTCAAGTTCAAGTGCTGGCTACACCATTTACCAGCTACACAACCTCAGCTACCTGACTTTACATCTCTGAGTCCTTGATTGCTCTTCTTTAAAATGAAGACAGTAAGAGTCCATAAGCAGACCAGTGAGATGACTCAGTGGGTAAGGGAGCTTGCCACCAAAACTGATGATATAAGTTCCATCCTTGAGACCCACACAGTAGAGAGAACAAACTCCTATAGGCTATCCTCTGACCTCAATACACATATACAAATACTACACACAGACAAATAAATACACTCAGAATGAATGAATATAATAAAAACATTTGGAAGTTGTGAGCATTAAAACAAGATTTTTTAACACACTGCCTAAATATAGTTAATCAAACACAAAATATCATCATCTTTATGATGATCACAGCTCACTTATTCATCACTCTGAGAAAGAGTAATACTGTCCTCTAAGTGCAAAAGTATAAGGAGCATTTGAATTTGAACCCAGGTCCTCAGACCATTGAGAGTGGAAGCAGCTCTGGGAGAGCAATGCACTGTGTGTTAATATCTCGGCCCAGGCATCTTTGTCTGCGGCTTAAGTCAAGCCACAAGCTTGGTGAGCGGCCGACCTTCACCAGGTTTTACTAGAAACAAGTCAGAGTGTTCTGCAGTCACTCCTGAGCCCCATCCTCACTCACGACACCATTCCAGACAGGTAAGAGAGCTCTCCGGTCCATTGTGATAAGACAACTTCCTACAAATGACTCCTGTAGACACAGCTCACGGAGACAATTGAAGCTTAAATGGCAGGTCCGTGTCAAGGTCTGAGTTGTCCCTTAAGAAAACGCTGCAGTGGAAAAGCAAAAGCCCCTAAGCCACACTCCTTCCTTCCCTGTCCTGCTGCAGTGACAGTAGAAGTGGGCAGTGAGGAGCAGGGCTCAGGGCTCTCCTCCAGGGGGCTGGGGATTTCCCATGGGACGATCCTGTAGGGTACATAGGGCGGCGGCTTTCAAAATCCTACAAGAAAGGTTATCCTGGCAGTTCCCTTTGAGGTAATCGGGTGGTTTGAATAAGAATAACTCCCATAATGTCATCTATTTGAATGCTTAGTCACCAGGGAGTAGAGCTCTTTGACAAGATTAGAAGGAGAAGGAGGTGTGGCTTTGTTGGAGTAGGTGTGGCCTTATGGGAGGAAGTGTGTGGTGTGTCACTGAGGGTGGGCTTTGAGGTTTCATCAGCCTGTCAGGCCCTGTCTCCTCTCTCTCTCTCTCTCTCTCTCTCTCTCTCTCTCTCTCTCTCTCTCTCTGCTTGTGGATGAGGATGTAGCTCTCAGATATTTCTCCAGTACCTCCATGCCCATGTGCTGCCATGCTCCTTACAATGATGACAATGGACTGTCCCTCTAAAACTATAAGCAAGTCCCCAATTACATGCTTTCTCTTGTAAGAGTTGCCTTGGTTAAGGTATCTCTTCATAGTAACAGAACAGTGACTCACACAGTATCTTGGGGCCCTTTAGACACCAGTTCCTGTCCTGGTCTTCATCCACCAAAATAATTATCCTCCACCCAAAATAATTATCAGAGTTATTTTAAAAAGCTGTACATTATCAAAAGCCCCTCCCATCTGCATCCTCTCTTTCCCCCCGTCATTCACTGCCATCTTAGACTTTTCCCTGCATAGTGACAAGCAGGTTAACTGTATGTGTGCAAAGTCCAGGAAATGTATATATACCACATTCTCCCAAAAAGGCTCTCATTTCTGTATGGAGATGAATCTTCGAATTTCTTCAGATGAGTAAGTCTGCAACCAGCTCATTTGCATATTCTGAGTGGTGGCTTGAGAACTCTGTCCCTATCCTGATATAAATGGCACACAGCTTTCCTCTCTGCCTTCCCACCACATCAAAAGCCCAATCTCTTTGGAATTTCCTTATATTAATTCTCCCCTCAGATGGATTCCCCTAAAACTTCAAGTGTTTTGGTCACCTACTCTGAAAGTAACAGAAATAACCTATCATATTTTAGTAAGACATTTGGAAGTAGAATTTTCCACTTCCTAGAATACTCTACAAAAAATGTAAAAGTACCTTCCACCTCTTATCCTCAACTTGGGGCATTTAGCTAAAAGTACTTACAAGGGCAAGGGTCATTTTCAGAAGCCTGTTCATCTGTTACTACGTTATAAATAGCTGTGCTTGAACTCTTGACAGGCCAAGATGCTAACGAGGTTGGCAGAAGTTAGACCTTTCAGCACCCACTGTCACTTGCTACATACTGACTATGAAAAGTGAAATGATGGTGGGCAGTGAAGGAAAGAAAGAAGCCTTCCTTACACAAGTGTCGTAAATACATTCTCAGGATCCGACCATGCTTTTGTACCCCAGAATAATGGGAGGAAACAAAGATCATCCTAATTTCCAGAGATGGAGAGAGTGTTTTATATCATGAAGGCCCCATGAGGGAGCTAGGGAAATGATCACCCTCACTAGGTCTCTAAAGTGGCAACATAACCCAGCTCACATGAAAAAGAAGGCAGTAGAGAATCCCCCAGTCCATCTCAATACTCCAATACTGTGTCCTGAGTTAGCCCCTCCCACCATCCTGACAGCCAGGACAGTCAGTCTGGCACTGATCTGAGCATACCAATATTCTGAGTCCTTCCACATTCTTTCAGAATTCCTGAGGTCCACAATTGTCTGTCACCACATCTTGCCATAGGGATCCCTCTCGGTGTTGAGCATCAATCAATCAGAAACTGTTCCGGGTCAAATGGATACTACTGTTCAGGGTATGCAATACTTAGCAGATAGGGAAATAAAAGTGAGACTATCTGGGAGAAAGCAGAGCAGCCTGAAAGCCAGTTCATGATTGCCTGAGAGAAAAGTGGGAAAAGGAATCAGACGGCTCCTGAACTTGCTTATAAAGATGCCAGATTTACTCAAAAGTCTACCATCCGTTATAAGTCACAAAACAAGAGAAAAATTTAAACATTCACATCAGGAGCAAGGTATTTCCAGTTTCAGGATCATTAAAATGTGAAAGACTAGAAGGGTCAGGAAGATAGAATAATTGAGTGGCTGCTAGGGTGAGAGCAAAACCTTGGGAAGTCTTTCAGCTGACCCCATGCCTTCTGGCAGGCCCCCATACTCCTACTCAAATCACGAGCAATCCGAAAAATTGTAAAGACTCTGCTCCTTCGTGATTAGCTGCTCTCCCTCCGTGGGAGTGAACGGTAATTTACCACTAGTACAAGCAGGAGGAGAGAGTGCATACAATCTGCATACTAAACACCGGAATGCTAATAAAGACAAATGATTCTCCTCTCTGGAATGGCCTGCTACCTAGACCCTTCCTTCTGCTCTGCTTTGAGAAGGGTGTGCTGAAACTCAAATAACATTTTTTTTACAAGAGAAAAGAGAGAGTTCGATTTAGGAATGCCCCAGCTTTGTATATTTTTGCCATGAACTTCAGTAGATGTTTTTATCTTTTTTAATAATGCAGCCCTCCTTGTGGGAGGAGGTGTGTCACTCAGGGTAGACTTTGGGGTTTCAAAGGCCCAAGTCAGGCCCATGTCTCCCCTTCTCTCTGCCTCCATCTTGTGGCTAAGATAGAAGTTCTCAGCTACTGCTCCAGCACCATGCCTCTCGGCTTCCATGCTCCCAGCCACGGTGATCATGGACTAACCCTCTGAGACCGCAAGGAGCCTCCAATCAAATGCTTTCCTTGATAAGTTGACTTGGTCATGGTATCTCTTCATGGCAACAGGACAGTAACTAAGACACTGGGACTGGACCCTAAAAATGATCTGAGCACACACATTCCTCCCCCTCTGCTTCCTGAAGGCAGACGCAATGGAACTAGTTACATGACTTTCCTCCTATGGTGGACTGTAACCTGGAACTGTGATCCAAAATAAGTCTTCTTTCCTTAAAAAGAAAAAAAAGAGAGAGACTGCAGCTGTCCTTTAGTATCCTCAAAGGATTGGTTGCAGGACGCATTCGACTACCCTCTATCCCCAAATATCAGGTGCTCAAGTTCATTAGATAAAGTGGTAATACAGAACAGAGCCTGTACATTGCCTCCCATAGACTGTATTATCTCTAGATTACTCATGCTCAGTACAAAGCAAAGACCATGAAAATATCTATCTTGTGTTTCATTTCAAGAATAATAACAATAAATGTATTTATTGTTCAGTGCCGATTTATTTTCTCAGATAATTTTGATGCATGGTTAGTTGACTCCGTAGATGCAAAATTCATGGGAACAGAATTCATGGGAACGGCCAGCCACTTGTACCGTACGCACATACATTGTAAGTTTTCTAAGAATTGGACATTCGACTCTTCCCAACTGCAGAGGGAAGTCGTCTCTTTGCACCTGACAGTGTGAGCAGCCCCTGGCTGTGAGTCAGCTGGAACTACATTTGAAATTCAGCTCGGGAGCTCACTGGGTCATGCTGCCTCTATTCTTGGTTTATACAATGTTGCAAATAATCCTCCTATTAAAATCAGGATTAAATTAAATCATACATGCGCCAGGTGTTTAAGGGGCCTTTGGTCTATGCCATTGTTATGGGTCAGGTGTTGAAGGCTTGCTCCCCATCTGGTGACAATATTGACGGACGACTAGTTCATGAGGATGCTAACTTTACCAGAGGACTTTAACCCTTTAAAGTTCTTACTGAACAGGCTACTGGGAGAGGGAAGGAACTGAAAGATGAGACCTTATTCAAAGAGAAGGGGGGGGTCACTGGGATGTGACTTTAGGAGACTATCTTGCCCCTGTGTCTTTCCTGCCTTGTTGATCTGCTTCCTGGAGGCCATGAAGTGAACAGCTGCGCTCCTCTGTCCTTCTGCCTCCATCATGTCCGCCTCCCAATGGGCCCACAGCAACAGAGCCAGCCAGCACTGAGACCACTGACACCAGGAGCCCAGATAAACCTTTCTTCTCGTAGACCTTTGCTGTGGGATGTTCTGTATGGCAAATGTGTTGCTGATTAGTCAATAAATAAAACACTGATTGGCCATTGGCTAGGCAGGAAGTGTAGGCAGGACAAGGAGGAGAATAAAGCTGGGAAGTGGAAGGCTGAGTCAGGGAGACACTGCCAGCCGCCATGATGACAAACAGCACGTGAAGATGCCGGTAAGCCACAAGCCACATGGCAAGGTATAGATTAATAGAAATGGATTAATTTAAGCTGTAAGAACAGTTAACAAGAAGTCTGCCATGGCCATACAGTTTGTAACCAATATAAGTCTCTGTGTTTACTTGGTCAGGTCTGAGTGGCTGTGGAACTGGCGGGTAAGAGAGATTTGTCCTGACTGTGGGTCAGGCAAGAAAACTCTAGTTACAAATGGCGCCCAACGTGGGGCAAGAGTTTCCACCTAAAACCTGAGTAAAAAGATTCTAAAACGGAGCTAAAAACAGCTCCTAGTTGTCTCTTTTAAGCTAGCGGCAGCCTGTGTATTTGAGCTACTATGGCGGGTTCCTGGCGTGTATGCTCTGACCTGCAGTATGGCGGGAATGAGGCCTCTGCAAGTGGCACATTAAGCTGTGTGGTAGATTTAGCCTTTGCTAGTACAAAACAAAAAAAAAAAAAGAGGTTTCTGGGCTACACACTGCTTTGATAGAAACATAGACCCACTATTTCTGAGAGTTGATGGCTCCCAAAGCTGGCGGAAAACGTATCACCGCCATGTTGGGAAGCTGAAGTGACGGAGCCAGTAGCGCCAGCACCGTTTCAGGCTTAGAAGGCTGCAGTTCGCCGGGCGGTGGTGGCGCACGCCTTTAATTCCAGCACTCGGGAGGCAGAGCCAGGCGGATCTCTGTGAGTTCGAGGCCAGCCTGGGCTACCAAGTGAGTTCCAGGAAAGGCGCAAAGCTACACAGAGAAACCCTGTCTCGAAAAACCAAAAAAAAAAAAAAAAAAAAAAAAAGAAGGCTGCAGTTCAAAGCAATAGGCTCAAGCCAATATAAAAAAATAAGCCACGTAAAGATGGCTACCACACAAAGAATCTGGATTGTGTTCTCTTTGATATTCATAACTAAAGAAAAACATTTGATTACAAAAGCTGTTGAGTTACGCCAAAATGTATATTTTAAAGGTACCTTGACTTCAAAATTTGGATGTAAGGATATGTTGCTTTGGAAAGGAGATTCTGCTTTTGTTTCCACAGAAAGTCAGAGGCTATGGATTTGTTCCAGATTAAGACACATCAGGTTTGACCAGCCAAGACCACCTGAAAGGTCTCCGATGACACCATGGTCCAGATGATCCAACATCCAGAACCGTTTCAAGGCAACTGGCTCAGATGATACACCCTCATGGACTACTCCATAACCCTAAAATATTCTTTGTGTCCCCATAAGATACAGTGCCCCCCTCCAGCAGGAAGTAGTAAGAGAAGCTACGCCCAAATTCCCAAATATACCAAGCTGACTTTGGAGATGTGTAAAGGTTAAAACCTTCCTTTTTAAGAAAAGAAAAGGCGAAGTGCTGTGGGATGTTCTGTATGGCAAATGTGTTGCTGATTAGTCAATAAATAAAACACTGATTGGCCATTGGCTAGGCAGGAAGTGTAGGCAGGACAAGGAGGAGAAAAAACTGGGAAGTGGAAGGCTGAGTCAGGGAGACACTGCCAGCCGCCATCAGGACAAGGAAGATGTAAAGTACCGGTAAGTCACAAGCCACGTGGCAAGGTATAGATTAATAGAAATGGATTAATTTAAGCTGTAAGAACAGTTAACAAGAAGTCTGCCATGGCCATACAGTTTGTAACCAATATAAGTCTCTGTGTTTACTTGGTCGGGTCTGAGTGGCTGTGGAACTGGCGGGTGAGAGAGATTTGTCCTGACTGTGGGTCAGGCAGGAAAACTCTAGTTACAGACCTTTCTCAGGTTCCTTTGTCACAGCAACACAAAGTCCACCTGAGCACCTGACAGCCTTGTTCAGAACAAACAGCAACAACAGTAATACTTTAAATGAATTTTTCAAAATGAAATTCTAACTTTCAAGTGCTTTGTGTTGTTTTTAATTAAACTGGTTTTAGAGCACAACTTCCATGGGAAATAAGTAAGTTGCGTTTTTGTTTGATTTAGCTGGAGGCCAGGTCCCGTGCAAAGATACAGAGTGAGTGAAGAGATGATGATAGTCAAGTTCTGATTCCTGGAAGTTGGACCATCTAGGGCAAACAGTACTGCAGAACCCAGTGACACTTGGGTGGTACCGAGGCTCCAAGAGAGGCATGTGCACAGTAGGGACTACTAGCCATGGCAGGTACCCTCAGAGCCAAGACCCAGAGCCTGAGACTGCAGACAGAGTTCAGGAGAGAAAGACAGACACAGCAGCTGGAGAAGCAGGGATGGAGTCAGTGGCGACAGCTGGATATTCCGACAGAAAGGAACCTGGGGCTGAAGAGACCGCTCAGCCAGCAAAGTGCTTGCCAGGCAAGGATGAGGACCTGAGTTCCATCCCTAGGACCCATGTGCAAAGCTGGGGGACCCATGCCCGTAACCCCACTGCTTAGAAAACAGAAACGGGAAGAGTGGCCAGGAATTGCTGCTCCGTCGGTCCAGCCAAATCAGCTCTAGATTCAGCGAGACACTGCCTCAAAAAATAAGGAAGTAAGGTAGAGAAATAATTAAGGAAAGCACCTAGTGATGATCTCTTTCTCTCTCTCTTCTCTCTTTTCTCTCTCCCTTCTCTCTCTCTCCTCTCTCTCTCTCTCTCTCTCTCTCTCTCTCTCTCTCTCTCTCTCTCTCTATCTCACACACACACACACACACACTTTCACTCATGTGTATTTGCACACATGCAAATGAACACATATGCATATGTACACAAAAAAAGAAGAGAGAGAAAGGAAGGAGGGAGGGAGGAAAGGGAGGAAGGAAGGAAGGAAAAAAAGAAGGGAGGGAGAGAAGGAGCGAGGGAGAGAGGGAGGGAGGGAGGGAAATGGGGAGGGGAGAGGAAGGGAGGGGAGGAAAAAAACACATGAAAGCTACTGTCATGGTGCCTGCCAGACAAGGAGCCAAGTGCATCAGGGTCACGATGGGGAAACCTGCAGCGACGACCAAACCAAACAAGAGGGAACTCACGAAAGTTGGATCAATGGCTGTGGAGCCTGCATGGGACTGGGCTAGGCCCTCTGCATGGTGAGACAGTTGTGCAGCCTGATCTGCTTGGGAGGCCCTCTGGCAGTATGATCAGAATCCATCCCTGATGCATGAGGGGGCTTTTTGGAGCCCACTACCTATGATGGGACACCTCGTGCAGCCTTGAGGCAGGGGGAGGGGCTTGGACTTGCCTCTGCTGGATGTGCCTCCCCATGGGAGGCCTTGCCTTCTTATGGGTGGGAGTGGGAGGTGGGTTGGGGGGGGAGGCTGGGGGGATTGGAGGAGGGAAGAGGGGGATCTTCGAATGGTGTGTAAATTTAATGAAAAAAATTTCTTAATAAAAAAAGACAAAAAATAAAAAACAGAGTATATGGTAACAAAAAAAAAAATCTGAAGATCCTGATTCAACACAGTCAAGGCTGTTCATCTGACATTCTGCAAAGCTTCAAATCAACTTCCTGCCAGCCATTTTTTTCCTTTCTTCTCAGAATTATGCTTCCTGCACATCTCCATTTCCCCATGTCTCCTGGCTCTGTTTGTTTTATATTCGGGTTTACTTGCTAACATTTCTTCCCAAGATGGCCTTCCCTAGAAAACCCACAGAAACTCTCATGGCTGTTGAAGCTTGGGTAGGAGACTTCAACATAAATCAACGGCTCGCTGCTGGGAATTGAGGACATTTTCACAGATCCCTAACTACCATAAAGAAAGAACTGGATGAAGTGAGGGTTCCATATAAAATGAAATACAGACATTGAGAGGAAGGAAGCTGAGATATACAGCCCCCAAGCTGCCGGCAGGGGGGAGTAAACCCCTGAACATGCTGTGGAGACAAAGACATCAGCCTCCAAAGGGTGGCCAGGAGCCTTAGAAGTAAACCCCCAAGAGAACATTAAAGGGAACCTCCCTTCAGAGGGTCTGGGGAGCCCACCTTGTTCTGAGCCCCGTGGGTTTTACGCTGACTCTCCCCTCTGCAAGCCCTAAAACTGCACTTGACTCAGGCATGAGCAAACTCCACGGCTGGAACATTTTCCCACCTGATATTTGCACCTAGTGGGGCCTGATTGATGCGGAAGTTGTCTCGGCGTAACGGGTGACACTGTGTGACTTGGCTGTCCTTCACATTGACAGGGGCCCACCTAAGAGCTGGAACATGTCTTTGTAGCCTGCCTGGTGGCTCTGCACCTGCGCTTCTCGGTGGCTGCTCACCAGCTCCCAGACTTGCTGGCAGAGGATGGGACCACTGAAGGCTGGGATTCACCTCTTCACCGTATCACCTCCCCAGGCTAATCTCTGAGTCACAGGGTGGAGTGGGGGAGACACAGGCACCTCCACCATCTCTTCCAACAGGAACAACCACCAGGGCTTGGACCAGGCAGGGCCCTCGCTGGGAGACATCTGCTCCAGAAGCATCCCCATGCTCTTCTCACCTTGGGATCTCATTTGGCATGTGTTGTGAGATCAAGTGACTTTATGATAAACTGTAACAAAGACAGAAGTGGAAGCTCTAGGCAGATGCTTCTGGATGAGATTGTTGAAAGGGAGTGAAAGAATTTTCAAATTCAAGTTTGCCAAGAAAATAATCTGGAGCTAATTAAAAATAACTTAAACACAGGTTAGATCCCCAGGGCAAAAATCCCTCCCTTCTGATGGCAAGGATTAGAAGGGTTGCACTATTTAAAAAAAATAAATAAATAAATAAACAGTGCCACAAAGTACCAGTTTGGAAGAATTTGGCTTTCCTTTAGATTTTTGCAGGAAACAAACTGGCTTCTGTCCTTTCCAAATGTCTCACTCAATAGCACCAGCCAAAGCATAGGCACAGCTCCACCAAGATGCTCTTAGCCATCCTCAGTAACACACCATTCTCATGGATACAGGCACAGCTCCATCAGGATTCCCTTAACCATCCTCAGTAACACATCATTCTCATGGGCACAGGCACAGCTCCATCAGGATTCCCTTAACCATCCTCAGTAACACACCATTCTCATGGATACAAACACAACTTCTTCAGGATGCCCTTAGTCATTCTCAGTAACACATCATTCTCATGGGCACAGGCACAGCTCCTTCAGGATGCCCTTAGCTCATCCTCAGTAACAGATTATTCTCATGGTATAATTTATTGCTTCAAGTATGAGTAAAGTTAGAAGCTTCTCTTAAAAGTCTAAAACTAACTGGCCCAGCTGGAGACTCATACCCTGAGAGAGAGGGTCAGGACCCCGAGGCAGGATACCCCAGAAATCTAGGATAAAATCAAACATGACTAGCAAAAAAATGAACTAAAGGATTCCTAATGATATTCTGCTATACTCATAAATTGGTGCCTAGCCCAATTGTCAGAGAGGCTTCACTTAGCAACAGATGGAAACAGAAGCAGAGACCCACAGCCAAACGTTAGGCAGAGCTGCAGGGAATCCTGCAGAAGAGGGGGAGGGTGGATTGTAGGAGCCAGAGGGGTCAAGGACACCACAGAACCAACTAACCTGGGCTCACAGGAGCTCACAGAGACTGAACCAACAACCAGGGAGCCTGAATGACTGAATGCCGGCCCCTCACCCCGCCACATACATTTTCTAACTGTGTAACTTGATCTTCTTGTGAGACTCCTAACAGTAAGAATAGGAGCTGTCTCTGACTCTGTTGCCTGTTTTGGGGGACCCATTTCTCCTCGATTGCCTCATCCAGCCTTAATAGAAGAGGAGGTGTCTAGTCTCACTGCAGCTTGACATACCATTGCTGGCTGATATCCATGGGATACTCACCCATATCTGAAGAGAAACAGAGAAGGAGAAGGGAGGTGTGGGGAGGGAAGGAACTGGGAGGAGAAGAAGGAGGGGAAACTTTGGTTGGGATGTAAAAACTAAAAAAAAAAAAGTAAAATAAACAAAACAAAACAAACTAATAGTGTGCACACAGCATAAATTGAATAGCGTGCTCCCTGGCCCTTAAAATCAAAGAGAAGAGGTGTGTGTGAGTGAAATACATTATATTGGTAAGTAAATCAAGTACTATTTCCATTCAAAGCAGACTCTGAGTGAACGGTTCTTCTATTCATGACGTCCAGCATGGCATGCTGACGTCAAGGGTCCTCTAAACCTTCTGTTCTGGGTGAGGCTCTGTAAGTGTCCTTGGGAATAGTCAGAAGATAAACCGTTTCTCACAGACATGACTATCTGCTATCCCATGGAGTAAAAATGCCTGAATGGGAACAGGAAGCCATTCTCATTCAGGATCCAGCAGACTTCTGCAATGAGGCTCCCCATGTCTGTTTCTGCTGGGTGTCTGGTAAGCCTCCAACACAATGATGTCACCTTTGTCGGCTCGTCTCTCCATCAGGTATTGTAAACATTTTATTTGATAATGTGTTGCTGTCTATCTCCTGCTTCTCCTTACCTGTTACTTGCTATTTATTCTTTTACTTTTGCTTTCTCCATGTGTAGTAAACTCACTCATGCTGGGGATGTGGCTCAGCTTGTGCAGTGCTTGCCTAGCACGCATGAATCCCTGGGTTTGATCCCAACACTGCATAGACAGGGTCCGATAATATGTGTTCACCAGACAGTGAGTTCCAGGGCAACCTGGACTACAGGAGACCCAGTCTCAAAAACAAAACAAGAAACTCACTCATTGTAAGCTAAGAATATGGTTATGGTAGATCACTGTCTGGAGCTCATGGAACAATACAGCCTGCACTCCTGTACTGACCTAAGTATTTAGAAATAATGAGACTTAGCAATTACCTAGTACTTTCCATTCTCTGTTACTGTTTTAAGTGCTTACATGAAACTTGACCCCCTAACCTATCGTATATTATAAGCCATGATTTAGATCCCTTGTAGATGTTAAAACAAGAGTGCACAAAGATTAAGCAATGTTCCCTGGTTGGCACAGTTCCTTCAATATAAAAGCAAAGCCTGGATTCACAGCCAGACAGTCTTGCCTTGGAGTCTATGCTGTGTTCTCCCACACAGACAGGCTCTCTAAATACCCAAATTACTGGTTGAGTGAAAGAGTTAAACGTTTTCCATACCGGAAAAGGTATTTTGGATTTGTTCTGCTCAGAGAGTCTTGAAGCTACATTTGATAATCATCTGTGTGTTCACACTGAAAGGACTCTGGGACCATGTGATCCACTCTAGGCCTTCCTTTTGTTTTTCCCCAGAAGGTTGAGACTCAGGATGATAGAGGGGTTTCCTTGAAGGCTAAGGTCTGAGTCTTCACCTGGTTATTGGGAATAAAAAAAGGCCAGTAAACAGCCATCTGGTCTGGTTCTAGACATCATTAGTTAATCCCAGGTAAATCCTGAGCAGTTCTCTTCATTCTGAAATGAGAGGCTTAAAATAGATCTTTTTCCCAGAGTGTTTTCAGGCTGCACCCTCTAAGATGACAGAGTGAGTGAGTTGTTCTGGGTCAAACAGCTTCATGAACAGGGGAAATTGGGAGGGAGAGTCAAGCCTCACCTCCCCGAGACAGAGGGAAGCTGGGCAGCCGCACTGGGATGAGGCTCTAAAGCTCACGCTGTCTCTAGGGCCTCCTCTGTGAGCACTAGAGGAAGACATAAACAAGACAAAACCTTCCCCACTGATGCGGTCAAATTAAAGTGGGACCCAGAGGGTATGTATGACCGTGGGCAGAGGGGAGCTCAGGAATCAGTCCCAATCCACTGAGCGTGGAGCATGGTATGAGAAGAGCAGCCTAAGCTGGCTGGAATTCAAAATCCCTGTGCACCCTCAAGAGCAGGGAAATTCAATTTCCCTGGGGAACTCGAGGGCAGAGGGCTGTAAAGAAGCAAGAAACAGTCAGGCATCGGGAAGTAGGACAAGAAATGTCTGTGGCTGCCTATTTACACGAGATAAAGTATCTCCCCTCCCCCAATGCCCCACGGCCCCCTCTAAAGAAAGCTGCTCCATGCTTGGTTTAGAAGTAAGCAAGAAAGAGAGAGAAAAGATGAGATTGGAATCTGTGAGCTGATGGATTAAGATTTGAGGTTAGTAGGGGCAAGAGCCTTGGCTTCTGAGCCTTGGGGACAAATGTCTTGATAGGGAAACTGTACTTCCCTCCACATATGGAGAAACTGGTCTCACTCTAACTGGGACCCAGCTCTCCACACTGAGGTGACATTTGGGTTGCAGTGAGCAAGCAGCGACACAGAGTGTCCCCAGCCTGGACACACTGGCGAGGATGGTCTCATCACCACCGACATGTGGAACTGGATAATTCTCTGGTAGGGGGTTTGGGATAGAGCTGTCTGCATATTTCAAAAGCCTAAACAACCTGGATGCCGATGGCACCACCACACCAAGTTATTTTGACCAAAAACATGTCTCCCATTATGGCCAAAAGTCCCCAGCAGGTAAAACGCCCCCAGCAGAGAATCACAGGGTAGAATGAGGTTAGCTAGTGATCTACTCTACTGAAACTTTAAAAGGGGAGGGGGAGTCCAAACCCACACCTCGGACGTCACTTGAGGCACTTTTGTGTTAATCATGCAGCATGATTTGGGATTCAAAGCACTACCACTAATTATTTCAACAAGTATTTTAACAAGGCCCCTCCAGATGCCCATTGTCTCTTCAAGTTCTATTTTTTTTCTTCCTCCACATCCTTTCTCCCTCCTGAGGCTGTCAGTGTTCCCCTCTAGTTAAAATCTGGCAGAAGAGTTATTATTTCCTTTTCTTAATGCTTGTCAAAGTGTAATCAGTCTGATTACCAGACTGAAGATGAATGACTGCAACATTCGCGTTTCTAAAAACAGGAGATCAATCAACACAATTGTGCATACCTGAGGAAGGGCTACAGCGGCAGGGTCCTCCTTCCATGAAGCTGAAGCCTCCAAGACTGTTTCAGGACATACAGATTAACCCCCCTATTGCAGAAGAGGTCTGATAACTCATCCATCACTCTGAGTAAGTTATGGCAGCCAACTGATGTGACAGGCTTCTCCAAGGTCTTAACTCCCTGGTATGGTGTTTGAAGGTTCAAGGCCGGGCAGGCATCCTGGATTATCAGAAGTGACGTAAGTTCAATCGTGTTCCCCTCAAGTTCATATACTGATATCTTGGGGCTGGGGAGATAACTCACTAGGTAAAATGCACACTGAACAACCACGAAGATCAGGGTTCAGCCCCCACCATCACCCACATAAAAGCTGGGCACAATAACATCGCTCTATAATCCCAGCTCTTGGGGAGGAGCAGGCAGAGACTGGCATGTCCCAGGGACTTGCTGACCCCAAGTCTAGCCAAAATCAAAAGCTCCAAGTTCAGTAAGAGACCCCGTCTCAAAGCATAAGGTGGCAGGTAATAGAGGAAGACCCTGACTTCCACAGGCATACTCATGGATGAGTACATCACACACATGAAAGGAAGGAAGGAAAAGGAGAGGGATGGACAAAAAGAAGGAAGGAGGGAGGGAGAAAAGGAGAGAGGGATGAAGGGAGGGAGGGAGGAGGGGACAGAGGTAGGGAGAGAGGAAAGAAAGAAGTCAGCTGTCAGTATCTCATGGTGTGAGTTTATTTGTGGATAGGGGCATGACAGGCATAATTAGATAAATGAAGACACACTGGAGTAGGGTGGGCCCCTATTCGAATATGACTGATGATCTAATCAAAGCTGTAAGTAAGTTCTAGACACAAAGTGTGGTGTGGATATGAAGGCATTTATAAGTTTAAGAATGTAAGAGATCACTACTAAACCACCAGGAGCTAGGAGAGAGATCTAGAACAGATTCTCCTTCACAGCCCCTCAAGAGGAGTCAATCTGCCCCTACCTTCACCTCACACTTCTAGGCTCTGTTGGCTGTGTCCAACCTGCAGCCTATGGCTGCATGTATCCCAGGATAGGTCTGAATAAGGACCAACACATCTGTAGATGACATCATGTTGTCATAGCAAAAGGTTGGACACTCCTGCGTGAGATAAGCAGTTGCAGGGTTGAAGCCACTGGGTCTGTGGTGTTTCACCATTAAGGCCTACCAAACTGACACATAAGTCCATGCCTACTTCAGCTCTAGTGTGTCTCTTTCCTGCCATAGCCAAGGCATGAGGCCAAATCATACTCCCTCAGCTTGGTATGAAATATTCCTTACTACATTCAACAAATGGCATTACCACCAATTACCCTTTTATCATGAGTAGAGTTCTAACATGACCCAGTAGCCTTGGGAACTATGCCTGACATGTTCACAGATGTCTGAACTTCACCTAAGACCATTTGTGTAGCCAAGTTCAAGGCACTGGCCCCACAGCACTGAACCTACTTCCTACTTCCAAAACACATTTTTCCATGTGTGTTTCTGCACAGGGAGGTGGTCCCCAGAATCTTATATGACAGAGGAGTTTTTAAATGTGCTTTTTTCTTTTTGTATCACTACATAGCTCTGCAATAGAAAAAAAAGGGCAAATTTGAGTAGTTAAGAATAATGCACAATTTTCTCTGAAGCATTCTATGATGGTTGGGTTTAATTGTCAACTTGATGCAACCTACAATCACCTGGGAAGAGAATCTCAGTAACATGTTGGCTGTCTAGGAGGAATATTGGTATGGGAATATCTTAAGTAAGTTCATTGATGTGGGGGGAAGACCTAGCCCACTATGGGTGGCACCATTCCCTAAGCAGGGGTTTCTTAACTGTAGGAGAGTGGAGAGATCTAACTGAGCACAGTCAGCCAGCAAGCAAGCATGGGTACATTCATTTCTCTCTGCTCTTTGACTGTGGGTGTCACGCAACTGTCTGTCTCAAGCGCCTGCTACTATGACTAACCCGTGGTGATGGACTATGACCTAGAACTGTGAACTAAAATAAATCCCGTCTCCCCTAAATTGCTTTTCATCAGTTTGGGTTTTTGTTTTGTTTTGTTTGTTTTTTTATCACAGAAACAGAAATGAAAACAGAACAGGCTCCAGCTCCCTCTTGCAAAGCTTTTGACTGCTAAATTCATAGCTCCAGTGACCTGTACCCTCCACATGAGCAATGTGATAAGGTGGCCATGTTATAGAACATCTTCTCATAGTCATAATGCCCTTTATGAAAGTCAGAAACCTAGGCAAGTTCAAAGACAATTAATCATTATCACCTAATTTCCAGTCTTAAAAGAGTAAGGTGAGTTTGAGATCCTCAGAGCATCATTCATGGTCTCAAAAAGGAAAATAATTTTGACAAGTTTCTCTGTCCTCATTTGCATTTAATGGTCTGGCAGAGTGGGTGCTTTCAGGCTACACTTGGTTTGGCCCTGCAACAGGATAGAGAGTGGATCTTCGTGACTCACTGTTGACTTAGGCTCCCATGGAACTGTCTACCTGTGACTCTAACTCTCAAACCTGCACAGAGTTGCTCTACATATGAAAGGCTTGGTCCAGGATTCTTGTATTCCCTCACCCATTTCAAGGATATGAAAGGTTTGCCAGGGTGGCTGGTTAAAGACTGTGTCTCTGGCAAGAGCTGGTGCCAGGCACTAGCTATGCCCACTTTGCTCCTATCCCAAAAGAGAGCGCTGCCTTCTTCATCTCAAGAATGATGACTTCTACCCTCAGGGTGCTCTCAGGATGTGTCCTCTGTTCTCAGAGTGTGTCCTCTGCTCTCGGGGTGTGTCCTCTGCTGGACCTGGTGGCAGGCAGGTCTGTAACATGAGTGTCTTAGGAGGCTCAGGGGAGAAGATCGAAACTTCAGCATCTACCTGGGCTACAGGGTAAACTGAAGGCCAGGCTGGACATCGTTAAATGCTACCTTGGAAGTGCAAAGACCTGTGTTTGGTCTCCAGATACCACATTAAAAAGAACAAAACTAAGGAACCCAGTGCAGTGGCAGAGCCTTGGGATCCCAGTGATGGGGAGGTGAAGACAGGCTTGGTAGCTAGGCAGCCTAGACTTCTGGGTGACTTTTGGTCCAATATGTCAAAAGAAAGGTAGACAGCACTAAGGAGCAACACGCAAGTTTGTCTTCTTACCACCAAAACACACATGCTTGCACACCTATCAGCATATGAGCACACACACACACACACACACACACACACACACACACACACACACATGCATGCATAAGCACAAGAATTTTTCCACTTGCTGTTACTTTGAGGCTAAGATATTCTGAGGCTTCAAAATACCTGGAATCAGCTTCATATTCTCACATAGTATCGTGTCAACGTAAGGAAGAAACAACATTGCGATCATCTGATTCTAATCTGTGGCCATAGAAGACATGAGTCCATCTGTCTGTGGTCTCTAGGACCTTTATCAGTTGGGTCAGAGATAACGGCAGGGATTAAAATTTAGAGGAACTGGGAAAATTAGTTTCCTTCTAAAACAGTCTGTGGGGAAGAATCAGATTTTTTTTTTAATCCAGTCCATCTAAGATCAATATCTTGACAAAATAAAACATTTTAAAGAATTATCAGGAAAGTGCAAAGAAAAAAGTCTCAATATTGTACCAGTTGATTCAAGAAGCATAAACAACTTCTGTCAAATAGCTTTCCAATGCTTTCCTAAGTCCTCATTTTAGCACTCATCTTACACAACCTGCCAGTGAGTAACTCACCCACCGGCACTGGCCCCCAGCCTGCTCTCAGAGTGGGCGGCTCTCCAGTCTTCTTAGCCAGCTGGGGCTGTTACAGCAAGGTGGTGCAGACCCTATAACTTCGCAGGAATGGATTTTCTCGAAGTCTGGGGGCCAGAAGCCAGAGACCAAGCTGTATATGAGATTGATTTCTCCTGTGGGCTCCATTTTTGCCTTACAGATGGAATGTGAGAACCTAGCTATATTCAAATATCTTTCTGCTGTCTCATCCCCTCTTCTTGTAGGGACCTGAGTCCCTTTTAGTCAGTTAGGACCTCACTCTCACAGCCTCCTTTAACCTTAGTTATTGCCTTAAAGGCACAATCTATCAAGGTAGTAACTCTGGGGCTAAAGGTTCAACACAGAGATTTTGGAAGACAAGATTCCTCCCATAACAAAAGAATAAAGCCTCTGTGGGTTTCTACAATAACCCTCTGCCTCTGCCTTGAGATAGTCAGGAAGGAAAGGTCCCTGCACACTTCTTATCAAGGGCGGATTGAAACATTCATAGGGAGAGAGGGAGATAAGCCACTTACCAGACAAGGTTCACTTCTCCACAGACCGTCCCCATTCAAGAGTGCCAGCACTCAAGAGGCAGGGGCATCTGAAGTTCAAGGCCAGCCTGGGCTACAGACTATTTCACAACACAGCCTGCGGCTCTTCCCGGTGTGACCCTATCCCCTTCATTAGCCTGGTCATATTGAAGCACGTTTCTTCCAAATAATTTATCAAAAGTCACACAAATTAATGAACATTTCAGAAGACAAGTGGAGAAAACCACAGGTTGGACAAACTCTCCCCGCCACCACGCCAACACACACCCCCCTCTTGCCTTGACTGACGGACTTGCTATCTTTCTCAGAGCTTTGTTTTGCTTCTTATATTTTTCTTTGGTCTTCTCCGGGTTTTATTTTGATGGGTGAGTTCTGGTGTGTACTCCCTCAGCTCAAGAACAAGGGCAGAGCTGACATAGGCAGAACTGTAAATCACATGGTTTCTCTAAGGCATTTGTAAGAGAGAGCTAGGACCCTTTCATCCTGTGCTTCTTGATCTCGTCTATTTCTGCCTCGCGTGAGCTCAGACACATCAAACATTTTGTCAGGAGCACATAAACCATAACGGTATTAGCCCCGCCTTGGAATGGAGACTTCTTTCTCCTTCCTTGCAAGAGTATAAATTCCTCCTGTCAAATTATACATTTTGTTCCTAAAAACATGTTCTGTTTGTATGTCCTTAGACATCTGCTGATTTAACACGCACATCTCTAGGTGGCTACATATTTGTACTCTGTGTGACTAATATGCAATTCAGTAATTCCACTCTTGTGACAACTTTTCAGAAAAATTGATGACTGTCAAACTATACACAATTGTGTTTGCAACCAACAAGTGTCTCAAAGCCATGCCTAACATCATGTACAAATAAAAACCCTTCAAAGGAAATACACCCCCTCTAAACAATGTTTTCTAAATGACTTACAATCTATTTATAAATAAGACAAACATGTAAAGTAAAAAAACAAAAAAAAAAGGAAAGAAAAATGTGTAAGATGCAAAATCCTCAGTTCTGCAGTGTTTATACCCTAGTGTTCACATTCGGTCAGGCAAAGTTGGACAGATGAATATCAGAAACTTTCTTGGTGGTACCCACTCCCACTTGCCACTGTTAATTAGCTGCTAATAATTTTTCAAATCACAGTTAACATCTGGTCACATTTTAAGCTGATTTCTAGTGTTTTGTTGCCTTGGAAACATTATGTGCTGTTAAGGCTTGCTTAAAATAGACCATCTGTACCTTTGTTTCTTGATACAAGACTTAGAGAATTGTACTAAATGTTTGGTAGCACCTTCCTTCTTCATTTTTTTTTACTGGCTTATTATTTGTGATCTTACCATCTAGTTATCACTGCTCTCACTAAACTTTCACATTGTATCACATCACTTAGAATGCATGATCCCAGGAAGAGAAACGACAGTGTGTCTGGTCTACAGTCCAGTGTTGATTTGTCTACACTGCCATAGCAAAGCATGTAAGACTGAAGAGTTTGAAAACAACAGAAATGTATTCCTCAAAGTTCCCAGAACAAGAAATCTAAGATCAAAGTACCAACACATTTGGTCTGTTCTGAGCTACCACGGTGGTAAGGCTACCTCACCGCGGATGGAGAAGAGCTGGTGAATGGTGGGTCCTTAGCTCCTGGGGAAAGGAAAAGCAAGAGGGACCTAACTAATTCCCTCCACCACTCTTCCAGGTCACTAATCACATCCATAAAGCAAAGGCACTCAGGACTCAATGCCCTCATAAAAGAAGAGGTTCAATACCATCATCTTGAGACTTCCATGTGAATTCTGGGGGAACACATATATCCCTTAGAGATACTATTAAAATGCCAGTCCTTAAACTACACATTTCCTATACCTGTAGAGGTCGGCAGCTTGCACCAAAACACAATTCAGTTCCATTATCAGTCATCTATAATGCTCAGCACACTGTTTAGTTTGGTCAGCATCCCTTCTTTGCAAGACTTTCTTGATGAAGGAATCTGCATTCTGGAAGAAGTTTCCCACTGCTCTGTAATAAATGGTTCCAGGAGGAACAGCCATAGATAAGGTTCTCAAGAATATATATATATATATATATATATATATATATATATATATATATTCCTCTTGACAATTACATATTTTGCAAAGAGTTCTTGATTACTTAACATGGACTGAACATGCCTATCAGAAGAAATCAACAAGAACTACAGTGATATGCCAGGGAGGCAGCACATAAAGGTCTATTCATATAGTAAGATAACAAACTCTTAAATGAGAAAGCAGAATAATAAATTTATGAGAAAGTAAAACACTATGAGAATTCAAAGGAGGGAGCAAACTCATCTAAAAAGTCTCTGGAAAGTGTTCATGTGGAAATTCCCACCCTAGCCAGAAAGAATATTGAATGGTAAAGTTGAGTATGCAACCATTGCCAAAAGCAAAACTAAGAATGAAAGGAGACTGGTTTCTCTAGTCTTATTACAGCTTTTTTGTTGTTCAGCATTACTAATATTTAACCTCTGTGTGACCTTTTCCTTATCTGTTAAAAGAATAATAATAATAAAATAGTGTTCCTGGGACTGGAGAAATGGCTTGGCAGTTAAGAGCATGTACTGCATCTGCACACAAATGGAGTTCAATTTCCTCCCATGTCAGGTGGTTCACAACCACCTATAATTCTAGCTTCATGGAGACTCCAGTGCCACTAGCCACCCTGAGCACTTGCATTCATGTTCACATATCCAGATACATACACATAACTTAGTAAAATTTTAAATCATATTCATTTCAAACCAAGAAGACTAAATCATGTAATGACAAGTGTTTAGAGCAACATTCAGCACTGAATTGTTGCAGCCTTTGCTGAATATCATCATCATCATCACCACCATCATCATCACCATCACCACCACCATCATCACCATCACCTAAGCCATGAAGACCAGGAACTAGAAGCATTTGGTTGGTTAAGCATTTGGCTGTTTAAGTTTTTAGGTTTTGAGCAGCACAGTTCAGCTGAGAGCCATTCGGATATGAGGACACAGAGGCTTCCAGTCTGAGGAAACAAGATCAGCTGAGAAGTTGGCCAGGTGAGGCTAGCTGTGGCTTGTTCTGTCTCTCTGATTGTCCGGCGCTGACCCCAATACTTGGCTCCGGGTTTGATTTTATTAATAAGAACTTTTAAGATTCCTGCTACAATTGCCATCATCAACATCACCATCATCATCATCATCTCATCACCATCATCATCATCATCATCACCATCATCACCATCATCATCATCATCATCATCACCATCATCATCATCATCATCATCTCATCACCATCATCATCATCATCTCATCACCATCATCATCATCATATCATCATCACCACCATCACCATCATCATCACCATCATTTTTGGCATGCTAACTTCATATTTTTGTAGTCTGCTAACTTTGTATTCACTCCCTGAAACTTTTGTACCCTTTGGTTCAGAATGCTCTTGAAGATCCCGTACCACATGAGAGAAAGAGTGGACTGAGTCTGCCAGGTTGACCTCAGTCTGTGGGGAAGGCTTTGCCCTGGAGGAGATGGGAAGGGGGGGAGGGGCTGGGGGGAAGGTGAGGGGGGGCGGGAGGGGGGAGAACAAGGGAATCCGTGGCTGATATGTAGAACTGAATTGTATTACAAAATAAATTTAAAAAAAAAGAAAAGAAAAAAATGGATTCGGTTTGGAAACATGATGATTGCTTGCAATTATGAGCAAAGGCAGAAAGAAAAATTATCGAAAAAGACAGACACAAATAGACTATCTCTGAAGTGCACAGAGAACTAGGTCAAACAGGCCCCAGGGGGAAAAAAAATGTTTTGAGAAATTAGAAAAAAAAATGGAGTTAATGACTGGGGAAGAGAAGGAGGTGGTCAGATTTGAGAACCCAGAAGAATCTTAAGAGAGTTTCTTAAGGTTATGAAAGCAGAAGGCGGGTTGTAAGAAAAGAAACAGAAAAGAGGTGGAGCTAGAGACAGAAACTCCCACTGGCTTTGCTTCCTGGGACTGAATGCGCATGTGCCTGCTAACCATTTACACAGCAGCCGGGGCCTGCTCCCTCTCCATGATGGGTCCTGGACATCTTCTGTTTCCTGTATCACCCTAGCCCCTCCCCTCTTTCCAACTACTTTTCCCTCCACCTCAAACCCGAGAGCCAAGATGAGTACAACATGAATTCCAAAATGAGGTAACACAGAGAACGCTGGAGTCGGCTGTCCCCTACAGCAAGAGTTTTTACGTGAAAAGTTTGGTACTTGCGGTGGTTATATTCAGTTCATGCTTGGCTAGAATAAGTTAGTCGGTCTGTAAAAGATGATAGTGATGGCGGTTTCCAGAGAGAAGAGAGACTGAGAAATGAAGAGGGGGCTGGAGACACAGCTCAGCTGTTAAAATACTTACTTTGCAAGCACAAGGACCTGAGTTCAGTTCCCAGAACCCACGAAAAGCAGCTAGGTGTTGTGGCACGCACTTGTAATCCCAGCACGGGGGAAGCAGAGGGGGCCAATTGAGAGGGCTCAGTGACCAGTCTAGCCTGGCCGGTGAGTTAGAACTGGTAAGAAACCTTGTCGCAAAAGAAAGGTGGACTATACCTGAGGAACTGTACCCTGGGTTGTCACCCAGCCTCCACATGCTATGTGCTTACCACACACATGTGTGTACATATGCATATGCACACACTCACACAGATAGGTAGAGGGGAGAGAGGGGGAGGGAGGGATGGGAGATGGAGGAGGAGGAAAAGGGAGGGAGAGAGGGAAGGAAGGACAGAAGGAGAAAGAGAGGGAGAGAAGGAGGGAGGGAAGGAAGAAGCCTACGGGCAACTGGACCCTAGACCATATTACCGCTGGTAACACAATAACATGGCTGCCTATTCAGTGGTTTCCTTGTTCAACACTTTCTTGGGTTAACTTTCATATGTTAGGGACTCGGAGTCAAATCTATCTCCTGAAACTTAAAATGGCCTTAAATACAAGAAGGAACATGTAAAGCACAGCATCAGGTGCTGGAAAACATGAGGACAATGCTGGAGGTATGGTCGTGTAGCATGGTGATGTGGAACTCTTGGAGCACAAACGGAATAGGAAAAAGAGAATGCTTCTTCAAACAGCTGTGGGAAAAGACGACTGAAGACCCAAGTGAGCTGAGCCTGAATCTCAGTTTTGACTCAAGCATTCAGTGACTATGCATCGTCTCTTTCTATAACTCAACCCAATTTTAAGTATCTTCCTTTCCCAGAGCTCTACCGAGATCTGGAGTATAATGTTTAATATCGATTACCACCCTGACAGGGTCTCTCCTATGTATCTCCTATATACTCTCCTGTGTCTGTAGGAAATTCCTAGACTGAGTTGACAGAGATGGGAAAATCCCGCCAAAATGCAGGTCACTCCAACCACAAAGGAGATCTGGGGTTAATAAACAGGGAAAATCAAAGGGAACACCAGCATTCATCACTCACTCCCGGCTTCCTGAGTGCAGATACGCGGTGACCATCTGCATCATGCTTCTCCCACCACAGCATCTGCACCATGATGGACATACCCTCACACTATAAACCCTTCCTTCCCCGAGTCCCTTTTGTCGGCCATTTTGTCACAGCACCAAGAAAAATAACTAATCCATAAGGTACTTACAGAGTCCTGACACATGGTCCTGCAAAAGGACTGGGGACTCTGGGCCACAGAAGTCTCTTCCTGTTTCCACTCAGGGTGGCTTCGGGTCTGGCAACCCTCTCTGCCTTTTCCATGCGGTGTCTGTAGCAGAAGGCTTCTCAGCACTGCCATGCTCGAGCTCACACAATCCCTGCAAGAGTGAAAGTTCCCATTTTCTCTCTGCAGTTTTTCTGGGGAAGTGGACAATGGGTCCCCTTCTCTGCGACTTGCAATGTGTGTACATCCTCACCAGAATCTTTCCAGGGTGGGCAAAGGATTGAGCAAAGCCTTCCTAACATATTTCTTCTGTACACTGGGTCCATTCTTGATTGTTCTCTCTCTCTCTCTCTCTCTCTCTCTCTCTCTCTCTCTCTCTCTCTCTCTCTCTCTCTGTATTAATCATTTTTGTCATAGTTGGGACACAGTACCAGTCAGAATTAATTTGAAGAGGGGAGTGTAGCAGGAATCTTAGAAGGTCTTATTAATAAAATCAAACCTGAGGCCAGTTATTGGGGTCAACGCTGGTAGATCAGAGAGACAGAACAAGCCACAGCTATCTCACCTTGCCAATTCCTCAGCTGGTCCTGTTTCCTCAGACTGGAAGCCTCTGAGTCTTCATCCAGAATGAATCTCAGCTGAATTGTGTTGCTCCAAAGCCTGAAAGCTTAACCAGCCAAATGCTTAACCAGCCAAATGCTTCTAGTTTCTGGTCTTCACGTCTTATATATCTTTCTGTTTTTGCCATCACTCCCTGGGATTAAAGGCTCGCTTTCTGGGATTAAAGGTGTGAGTCACAATGCTTGACTGTATCCTTGAACACATGGGTTTCTGCCTCTGGAATGCTAGGATTAAAGGCATGTGCTACCACTGCCTAACTTCTATGTTTAATATTGTGGTTGTTCTGTCTCTGACCCCAGATAAGTTTATTAGCATGCACAATATTTTGGGGAACACAATACCACAGGGGAGGGTTTGTTGTGGCTCACAGTTTCAAAGGATATGAGCCCATCGTGGCAAGGAAGACGTGGAGGTGAGACAAGGTAAGCAGAAGTGAGGGGCAGAGACTCCTCACATGAGCACAAGTAAATATCCTCTCTAAGGTGCACCAACAGCAACCCATTTCTAATACATAAGCTGTAAATCCCAAAGGTTCAACAACCTCCCCAAGCAGCTCTGGCAGCTGAAGACCAAGTAAGGACATGTACCGGTGGGGAGAATCCCACATTCAACTTGTATCACCTCCCTCATTTTAGACCTCAGATTCTTTGGAACCAAAGCCAACAAGGCCTTCCATGTCCTGCCCCACCATTTAGACAATAAACATTGATCCTCCTGGGGGCGGGGATAGGTAGTGAAGCAGAGAGGGCAGCACAGGGCAAAAGAGCCAGTGGGACGAACTGTGAAGCTGATATCTCAGAGCTTCCCTGCCCCTTCACCAAGGAGAAACAGCACTGTAGAAGAAAAAAGTCGGACGAAAGACCTGGCGGATCATGAAGAACTTCACTAAAGAGTTCTCAGCCCCTGCCTGTGCAGAGCACCACATACCCTAAGATCCACTCATCCAAGAGACACCCATCCCAGAGACACCCATCTGAGACAACACCTACCTCAGAATCGGATCGATCTGAGCCTCCATCAGCTTTAAAAAGAAGTGGAGTTCAGAATCCCTGCAGGAGCCTGAGACTGCCTTCATCAAATATTTGCTGAATTCAGGGTTTCCAAATTCTTTTGGAAAATGGGACAAGGAACTTTGTAGGAATGCAAGATCTGCTGTGTGCGGACTGTTGAACAGTTCTAGAAAGGGTCATTGGGGTCTCTAAACTCCAGTGTGAACACTCAATTTTTTTCCCCTCTTCATTAGGCAAATTTCATCACTGGTTTTAAGTTTTGCCATTCACTGAGAATAATACCTTCCACCAAGAGACATTTATTCTGGAGATTAAAGTTCACAGCGTGTTTTTTAAAGCCGGTGAACTGGCATTTATTATTATTTTACTGTGTCCACTAAAGAGCATCATTTTTACATTTCTGGAGAAATTCAAAGCTTCACAGGAGGGTTTCAGTGTCCTCAGCTGGCTGGTGCTGTGACACATTCTTCTTTTCAAATAATGGAACCAAGAGACATATCCCCTACAGAGCTGATGCTGAGCCGAGTTCCCCATTTCTGCCTTTTCTTCAGGAAGCCTCGCTCCTGATCCTGCTTGTACATTCACACCTCTCGTTCATTACTGTTGACAGTTTATTATCAATGGTGTCTGCTTGCTGAGGTCTTCAGAACACAAGCATGGACCTCTTCTCTATGCTGTGTTTACATGTGCCTTCTGGGAACTATAGTAATTGGACAGACAGCCTCACCATCCCCTATTTGAAAATCAGGACACGGGCAATGGCTAACTAGCCATGAACCAGGCTTGTTCAGATAAACAAGCTTATGTGTGCACTCTCCAGCCTTTCAAGAGAGAAAAAAAAAAAAACATTTTTAATTGGATTGGCAACCAGTCTAATCTGGATCTCTCTGGAACTCTGTATCAAATGTAAATTTCTGAACTGCTCAAGGGCATAATGGGAAAATTTCTCCATTCTCACTTCAAAAGAAATAAAGAACATAAAGACCTGCACCATGATGATTCTGTTAGGGGCTGAAACAGAACAGGCCAGCATGGCAATAGTGAGCTATGAGATCACTAAATTCTCTGAATTACCTCAACTCAAGAGCACTGTATCTGGAAATGCCAGACGGGATCCCTACTGTGCAAGCTTTAAACCTGAAACTAAAACACATCTATTTGATTTCCTTTGAGGACATTGTTTCCATTTTGTTGACACTTCTGTGGAGGTGTCTGAGTCCCCTATCTGTCACTATAATTGAATACCTGAGACCAGGTAGTTTATAAAGCAGAGGAGCTTATTTGACTTGCCATATCAGAGGCTGGGAAGTCCAAGGGCCTGGTGGCAGCATCTGCTTGGGCATCTGGTCAGGGCTGCTTGCCTCATCTTAGCATGCCAAAGAGCATCACATGCCAAGACAGAGCAAAACTACCTCACTTAATCATCATCTCAAACCAAAGCCCACTTCCAAATACCCTTTGTACTGGAATTTGAGGATTACATTTGTAATGCATCAACACATGAACTTTTTTTCCTGTCTTTTGAACCAGGGTCTCAAGTAGCCTAGGCTGGCCTCAATCTTGCTAGATACCCAAGATCAGTCTTAAACTCCTGATCTTCATGCTTCTACTTCCCAAATGCTAGATTTGCACGTGTTTCCCACCACCATGAGCTGCAATGCATGAACAAAATTTTGGTATGCACATTAATGTATGCAAATGAGTTATCTTCTTCTTTTCCACATAAAGTAATCAGGGGCCATATTTCATCTGTCTGCCATGTTTCAGGTCTCTTTCCATGCCGTCCTTTAATTCAATCTAAGCACCAAAGAACGTTCTTATCTCATTTTGTCCTGTTATTTAACAGATGAAACTCAAGAAGGTAAGTGACCTGAAAAGCAAAGCATCCTGCAAATTTAACCAGCACGGGCCAGGTGTTGACAGACGGGAATGAACCCTAACCTCTGACACAGCTTGTATATGTCTAGCCTATGCCATCCCTCTCCTCCATGTCCTGGTTTTACCTGGAAGCCAGTCACACCAAGACAACTGCAAAGGACTCAAGTGCCCATGAATGACAGGAGACTTAATGAACACAATGCCCTATTAGCCATGTACTTTAGGCCTTGCAGACCCTGGAGGAAGTGACTTCTTCCCTACCAACTCCAAGCTAGCCAGGTCCTGCAAATAGCAAAGGATCCCACCTGAAACATGCCTTTCCAGCACTCACACTACCTCCTTCAGTGGACCTAAGCTCTAGAGCAGGGGTTCTCAATCTCCCTAAGGTTGTAACCCTTTAATGCAGCTCCTCATGTTGTGGTAATCCCCATCCATAAAATCATTTTTGTTGCTACTTCATAACTTGTAATTTTTCTACAGTTATGAATCATAATGCAAATACCTGCATTTTCCAATCGTCTTAGGTGACCCCTGTGAAAAGGCCATTCAACCCCCAAAAGGGGTCACAACCCTGTAGTTGGAGTTTTCCTGCCTGGCCCACAGTCAGGACAAATCTCTCTCACCTGCCAGTCCCACAGCCGTCAGACCCGACCAAGTAAACACAGAGACTTGTATTGGTTTCAAACTGTATGGCCATGGCAGGCTTCTTGCTAACTGTTCTTTCAGCTTAAATTAATCCATTTTTATAAATCTATACCTTGCCACATGGCTTGTGGCTTACCGGTATCTTCACATTCTGTTTCTCATCGTGGCGGCTGGCAGCGTCTCTCTGACTCAACCTTCCACTTCCCAGCTTTATTCTCCTCCTTGTCCCGCCTACACTTCCTGCCTAGCCAATGGCCAATCAGTGTTTTAATTATTGACTAATCAGCAACACATTTGACATACAGAACATCCCACAGCACAACCCAAAGGTTGAGAACTACTTCTCTAAAGTCTAGAGCTTTATTCTCATGTCATAAGTCAAGGAGCTGGACAACTAAAGGTATCCCTGCAGCCCAGAATCAGCTATATTTATTCAAACTAGCCAATCCCAAGTCTGTGGAGCCGGCCTCATACGCTCATTCCCATAGAAACCACGATAAAAGTTCTTGCCTCTGTTTCCTCTCTTGCCCAGTTTCCCAACTCAACCTAGTGCTTCTCTGTGTGGTTTCTAGTGGTGTGCTATGACTCCCTCTTGGAAACTGAGAGCATAACAAACAATCTTTTCAATGGCAATTATCTAATGATTCATTGGCTTTCCCACACCTGAATAATACTCACCTATGCTTGAGAGTATTCACATCTTACATTCATTAAGCCCTAGAAAATTACAAATTAAAGCAAGCCAAGCCCAGCAGGTAACAGTGGGGGGAGGGCCAAGTCGTGGAGCACTGTCCCATAGAGTGTAGCACGAATCTTAAAAGGTCTTATTAATAAAAACAAACCCGGGAGCCAGGTATTGGGGTGAACGCTGAAAGACCAGAGAAGCAGAACAAGCCACAGCCAACCTCACCTCGATAATTTCTCAACTGATCCTGTTTCCTCAAATTGGAAGCCTCTGAGTCCTCATCCAAATGGATCTCAGCTGATTTGCTGCTAAAGGCCTAAGAGCTTAAAAGGGGTCTAGTTCCTGGTCCTCATGCCTTATATACTTTTCTGCTTCCTGCCATCACTTCCTGGGATTAAAGGCATGTGTCTTTCCCAAGCAAGACATGAGATCTCAAGTCCTGGGATTAAAGGTGTGTGCCACCATGCCTAGCTGTTTCCAGTGTGGTCTTGAACTCACAGAGATCCAAATGGCTCTCTGCCTCTGGAATGCTAGGATTAAAGGCGTCTACTATCACTGCCTAACCTCTATGTTTAATATAGTGGCTGTTCTGTTCTCTGACCCCCAGATAAGTTTATTGGGGTGCACAATTTATCAACCACATTTCCCCTTTTACTGTTTAAAATAAAAAAGTTAAACTAATATAAGAAAAAGTATATAGAATAAATATATACAACATATACAGTCAAGAATTACATTAACAATGTCTAGCTTATTAACATTTGACAGATTCAGATCAAAAAAACCCACTATATACATTAGAAATGTCCAGTCCATTAACATTTGACAAATTCAGAGAAAATATTCCATTATCTATCCTATTTTGGTGAGTTCAAAATGTACCTAATTCACTTTCTACTCTAATTTATATTACTAACAGAAAACTATCTTATGATGTCTTTCGAACTTACACACTTAACACCTCTTAGTGAGTTTCTTTTCTAAATTTGTTAACAAGGAAAACTATAACTATAATTATCTAATCTTCAGCTCCCTCAGAGACCCGAGAAGGAAATAATATTACCTAGTAAAACAGGAAGTGCAAACAAGCGGCTTCTAAAAAATGAGTTATGACAGAAACAGCCAGCTTCCTGGACAGTCACCCAAGGTTTCTCTGCACATTGGGGCATCATCTTCAGCCTATAGGCTTAGCGTATCTGACAGACTCATTTGTGAAGTAGGATGTACACAAGGCCTACAGCTCGACCTCACATTCAGTTACCAGATTAACTTCAATTCTGCCAGTGTCCTGTCATGATTCAGGATTTTAAATTCTGGAAATCGCTGGTGGTTTTGGAATTCAGCTTCCCATTCTTCTCAGCTTGTGGGTGGCTTCATCTCCTTTATTAAATGCCAGTCTACCATTGAGAGGTTAGACTCCATCAGCCTAGTTACTCCTTCAAGAATAACTGTTTCAGCTGCTGTTTCACTGCACACCAGGAGCCATCGGCCCACTGCCTGTTCACCTGCCTTCAAAGAAAGGGGCACTGTACCTTTTCTGGATTACAAAGCCACTTACTTCAGCAATGATGCCATATTGTCCTGGCCTCAGAGGACACCTGTTGCCAAAGCTGCAACCACACTTGTCTTGGCAAGGATCCTTTGTTTTGTGTCCTGTTTGTCCATTTTGGATAGCATACTGTCAGTAGTCGATACAAGAGCACTTTTGTAGCTTGAGTTTTCCTGCCTGGCCCACAGTCAGGACAAATCTCTCTCACCTGCCAGTCCCACAGCCACCCAGACCCGAACAAGTAAACATAGAGACTTATATTGATTACAAACTGTATGGCCGTGGCAGGCTTCCTGCTAACTGTTCTTACAGCTTAAATTAATCCATTTCCATTAATCTATACCTTGCCACATGGCTCGTGGCTTACCGGCATCTTCACATGCTGTTTGTCATCGTGGTGGCTGGCAGTGTCTCTCTGACTCAGTCTTCCACTTCCCAGCTTTATTCTCCTCCTTGTCCCACCTATACTTCCTGCCTAGCCAATGGCCAATCAGTGTTTTATTTATTGACCAATCAGTAACACATTTGCCATATAGACCATCCCACAGCACACTTTGTTGCCCAATGACTAACTTTTGCCAAAATGGAAGTTAACTCCATATGCAATTTCTTCAACGCCCATATATCTTCTCTGAAGTAGATTAGTGCTGCCAGGAGCAGACATGTCTCATAGTCATAAAAAAAGAAAAAAATCTATGTTACTAAAACATTTTAAACGCCATATTCTGTAGATCTCTGAAGGGTTTGAAGATGACCTGTCTATCTAACACATATCTCTACTTGACCTTGAAAACATACATAATATGACTACAAGTTCTACTGTAATGTATAACTACTAACTTTCATTTCTTTATATCCTAATAGTTGGTAATAATAACATTCAAGGATTAGCAAATTGCATTACATTGTTAAATGAACTATATAGGTACAATATCCTGAACAAGATTAGAAATATACAGACAGCATTTTCTAACAAAATCAATCTCAAATTTGTATCAATATATATATAATTTGTATACAATATATAAAAATCCAATTGATTGTAAAATATTTAAAACTAGTAGTTGTCTTTTAAAAGTAAATTCAATAATCTACCTTTTTATCAGTATCATGTCTATATCCTCTCTTTTTTCTTTTCAGAGTAGATTCAATAATCTACTCTGTATTCTATCATTTCTATATCTTTTTTTAGAGTAGATTCAACAATCTACCTCTTGTCCATATCCTCTTTTTTCTCTTTTTTTTTTTTTTCAAACAAGAACTTTAAATCTAATCTCTTTTGTTCTGGTTCTCTGATCTTTCAGAATTCACTCCAATACCTGGCTCCCGGGTTTGTTTTTATTAATAAGACCTTTTAAGATGTGTGCTACCAGGGACAAATAGCCAAATGAATGGAAACACATGAACTATGAACCAATGGCTGAGGGGTCCCCACTGGATCAGGCCCTCTGAATGGGTGAGACAGTTGATTGGCTTGATCTGTTTGGGAGGCATCCAGGCGGTGGGACCAGATCTTGTGCTCATTGCATGAGTTGGCTGTTTGAAACCTGGGGCCTATGCAGGATTGTTTGGCTCGGCCTGGAAGGAGGGGACTAGACCTACCTGGACTGAGTCTACCAGGTTGACCTCAGTCTGTGGGGAAGGCTTTGCCCTGGAGGAGATGGGAATGGGGGTGGGGGGGTGGGGGGAAGGTGAGGGGGACGGGAGGGGGGAGAACAAGGGAATCCGTGGCTGATATGTAGAACTGAATTGTATTGCAAAATAAATTAAAAAAAAAAAACTTATGAAAAAAAAAAAAAGATGTGTGCTACATCTGGCACCCAACTTGTCGGATACAAATTCTCGAAAAGCTACTTGCCTGTGACCTTGCATTCCCCAGCTCAGGCCCAAGCTGCATACAGCCCGTTGTGGTAGCGCACTCTGGTAGGATTTGCTGAAGGAGGCGGAGGCAGGAGGATTCCCAGTTCGAGGCCAACCTGGAAGATTTGCTGGGGAGAAGCTGTGGCTAGGGCCAGGCCAGGCTACAAATGGTGGTGGCGGGACCATGGAGGTGGTGGCTACTGCTCCAAGTTGCCAGCTGCTTCTCATCGTATTGGTGGCAGCAGCGACACTGGTACCTGGGACGAAGGGTTTACCACTGCTTATTCAGAGAACAATTGCATTGGCAAAGGTCATTTTTTTTTTTTATTTTAAAAGAAAAAAGAGGAAATGTGGTTGATACATTGTGTACCCCAATAAACTTATCTGGAAGTCAGAGAACAGAACAGCTGCTATATTAAACATAGAGGTTAGGCAGTGGTAGCACACGTCTTTAATCCCAGTACCAACCATAGAGACCTGGAGGTCTGTACAGACAAACAGACAGTGACAGAGTTGTGTAGGAAGAGGAAGTGAGGTAGCTGGGCTAAGAGCCAATGAGAGGGCAGCAAGACATATAAGCCTGGGTAGACAGGAAGTCACGCTCCTTGGAAGCTGCGGAGTTGGTGAGGTGAGGCTAGCCAGTGGCTTTCCATATTTCCCTGATCTCTCTAAGGCTTAAACCCAAATTTCTGGCTCCATGTTTTTTATTTAATAAGGCCATTTAGAAATTCATCTATATAGAGAGATCCTTTGTTGGCAGGAAGTGGATTAGCTGCCCTTCCTTGAACCTGTCTAGTAAATCCCTAGTGATCCTAACATCCAAGCAGCCCTACAGAGTCCTTGCTTTTGCAACCAAAAAGATTTGTCTGCTAGGCTATCATCTGCTCTGTTGTAGCCATTCCTCTAAGCCTGAGGAACAAGGAAAAGCAGAGAAGAAATGGCCCCGCTGATGATGCAAGTCTAACTTAAAAAATTGCAATCATGTCTGTGCAATGCAGACCCTTACACACTCCCATCATGAGGCAATTTCTACCAGGAAAAGGATTGCTTCAAGGTAGCTTCAGTTCCAGAATGGCATTTTGCATTGTTTTGGGAGCACAGAGCACCAGCCCTCAGTCTACAAAGTCTACAAAAATTAGAGATATTTTGGGGACTGGAACAAGCTTGTGGGACTTATTCTAAGATTTAGGAGGTGGAGATGTGAAATGGGACCAGACAGATTTTTCCTACCCATGGTTTTCTCAAGGTGTTTCTGCACAAGGCTATGGCAGAAAAGAATTTTTTCCTGCGTACTTAAAATAATCTGCTTATTATAGATGAGTCTGAAGGTAACGTGGTCTTCTTTTCATTCCAACGAGATGAAAATGGAAAAGTGTTAGCTATTCTAAGAATCATATAATCACAATTATCAGTTTGAATTCCAGTTGCGAATATTTGCAACCGCCGCAAAGCAATTTATCTTCAAACACATCTTGAGGTTTTTAATTGTGTACACTTGAATGTATTTGCATATTCTCTGCACACTTCATCATTTTCTTTCCTGATAAAGCATTTCCAAAGAAATTGTGCTCTGGCAGTTCAAAAGTGTATTGTTCTTGCCTATCTCCCAAAGCTGTGGGTAATTGCTACCATATCCTGAATATTCTTAGAATTAAACAGTAACCTGGATCTTACAAAATGGTGCCCCAGCACTGGCTTCAAAAGTACTGGTCTAGTAGTCCAGTATTATGTTGCTCATGTGCATGCCCTGTGAGTTATTCTGAGAACCTTGGCCACTGCACATAAGGCTTTCCAAAACCCACCTCACTCGTGCCTTTGTAGGAGTAAAGACATTCCAAAGAAGAAGGGAAATGCTAAGCCTATTAAAGGGAGCCCTTTTATGTGACTCCTGCCTTCTTCTGTCCATTCCTGACTCAGGGATAAATTAGATTCACAGTCATGAAGCAGTTAATGTACCACAAATAAAAAATTATATCAATGAAAGTTGGATCAACGGCTGTGGAGCCTGCATGGGACTGGGCTGGGCCCTCTGCATGGTGAAACAGTTGTGTAGCCTGATCTGCTTGGGGGCCCCCCTGGCAGTAGGATCAGAATCCATCCCTGGTGCATGAGGGGGCTTTTTGGAGTCCACTACCTATGATGGGACACCTCGTGCAGCCTTGAGGCAGGGGGAGGGGCTTGGATTTGCCTCTACTGGATGTGCCTCCCCATGGGAGGCCTTGCCTTCTTGTGGGGGGCAGTGGGGGTAGGTTGGGAGGGGGAGGCTGGGGGAGCAGAAGGAGGGAAGAGGGGGATCTTTGAATGGTGTGTAAAATGAATGGAAAATTTTTCTTAATAAAAAAATGATATCAATGACACTTAAGGACACCAACAATAATGCAAACCCAACCTCCCCACCACCAACCAACCAACTAATGAATCAATCAATAATATTGCCAGGACTGGAGAGGTTAAGAACACTTACTGTTCTGACCCAAGATAGACAGCCTATAACTGTTTGTAACTACAGCTCCAGGAACTCCAATCCCTCTTCTGTCCTCTACGGGCACCTGCATACATATGCACATACCCACACAGGCACAATTATAGGCCCTGAAAATATTTAGAAGAAAGTAACAACTTTATACAAGAAAATCATACATAGGTGAGGAAATGATAGACTTTGAACAAACATTGCTTCGGCTGTTATTTTTCGTGTGTAGAAAATATTAAGTCAAAGCCCTACTTGAACTCATGCGCAAAAATCTATTCCAGATTTTAATTAAAAAATAAACAGCCCAGGGGTATCTGGAGATCCAATGTGGTTGCAAAAGGAGGTAGTCCCTGAGAACAAAGTCAGCAAACCTGACTGGGGCCAAACTCAGAGAACCAAATCTCAAGCTGAATCTTTTGAGCTGGGTTTCTTGCTCCCAAAAGACAGCACAGCTCCCGAAGCTGGTGACAGTGTTGAATATGCAGGAGATGGTGGAGAGAAGCCAGGCTTAAACAAAAGGATTCAGAGATGCAATCTAAGCTGCTCTTCATATTATCCTGAAGAAAAAGGATTTCTCCCACTTAACAAAGGTCCCAAAATAAGTTAATGTGATGTTTATAAGGTAATTATACCATCATTTCAGACCTAGCAATAGAATCTAGCCATCTCAATACCTCTCACTGATGCCAGCCTAGTCAGCTCCTTTATCATCCAACTGTGTAACGGCCACACATAGGGAATGGAGAAAGGCCTTAATTCAAAAGCTGAGTATTTCAGATAAGGTTTTGTTTCTTTGATTTCATGATTCCCATAGAATTTATGTTCTGAAAACAACAGCCATTCTACACAGCAGTCAATGGGAAAAGAAAGTAACTCATTTCTTTAAAAAAAAAAAAAAAAAAAAAAAAAGCCTACCTAGCATGCTCTTGGGTCTGAAAGAGTTTAGGTTAGCAATTTATGCCTAGTCGCTACCTTTCTGCATCAGAATGGTTTCAATGTCTAGTTACAGAACAATAAGTGTGAGGGTCTCTCAACCATACAGTGGTGCTCAAATGAGAATGGGCCCCATAGGCTCACATATTTGAATGCTTGGCCCACAGTTAGTGGAACTGTTTGGAAATGATTAGGAGGTGTGGCCTTATGGGAGAAGGGGTGTCACTGGGGGTAGGTTTTGAAGTTTCAAAAGCCTATGCCAGGACCAGTGTCTCTTTCTGCCTGCAGACTGGGATGTAAAGCTCTCAGCTACTGCTCCAGTGCCATGCCTGTCTTCCCCCCTCCATGATGGTCATGGACTAACCTTCTAAAATTGTAAGCAAGGCCCTAATGAAATGCTTTCTTTGGTAGGAGTTGCCTTGGCCATGGTCGCTTTTCACAGCTGTAGAACAATAACTAACACATGCAGCCAACCAGATCTCTAATGAAATGCAAATAGCATGGTTCAAACAAATGAAGAAAAAGTAACAAGGGTGACCAAAATACATTTTGATGATAAAACCAAAGAGGCTTTGTTAATGACATGACCTAAAAACATGAGTAGGAAAACTAAAATATTCCCTATGCAAACCTCACAACTACGTCAGACATGAAATCCATCTTTGGAAACAAAAATTGCCCAACTTCCCAAATGAAAGATTTTTTTTTTTGCTTTGTTTTTCCTTTCTTTTTCTTTCTTTCTTTTTTTATTTTTTTCTTTCTTTTAGATTTTTCAAGATGGGGTTTCTCTGTGTAGCCCTGGCTGTCCTGGATCTCGCTCTGTAGATCAGACTGGCCTCAAACTCATAGAAATCCACCTGCCTCTGCCTCCTGAGTGCTGCAATTAAAGGCATGCACTACCATGCCTGGGTGAAAGATTTTTGTTAAATAAATAAAACACATTTAGATCACCCTGATCTACCATGTTACAGAAGTCCCCCTAAGCTTTCTGTCTCTCTCCCAACTGATTAAATAGAGTCAGAGATGCCAGACATTCCTAATCCCCTCAGAGAAATGGTTACAGAAACACCTGAATGAACATGAAGAGAGCTTCAAGATGTGAAACCAAGAGGGAACTGGCATTGCTTTCCATGAAATATTCTCATGATAATAGAGGAGTGTATGAAGAAATATTGGTAGCGGATGAGAGGCATTGTGCTTCACATTGACTGCTCAAAGTGCCCAAAGCCACTGCACAAATGGATTTTGTTTACCTGACAAGCTGTAAGTTTTCTATCAATTTATAACAAGTTGGCCAAAACTTCATGACTTAAACAATTCATGTAACCATCCCACAGCTCCGTGGGTCACCAATCCAGTCAAGATGATGGGCTTCTCTACCTAGGACTTCACAAGACTAAAGTCAAGGTTGCAGCCAGGCTGAGTTTTTATTAGAAAATTCTTAGAATAACTGAATCCTGAGATAATTCAGGGTGCTTGCAGGATCTAGGGCCTTGTGGATGTAGGTCTGAGGTCCCTGGTTTCTTATTTCTTGGAACTTCTCTCTGTCTCTGAAAGTCACCTGTGTTTCTTCCAAACCCACAAAATTGTTGATTTTTCCTTGTACTTCACACCTCTATGCCACACTTTCATTGAAGAAAATTCCACTTGTAAGGAACGTGAGGATTGCATCAGGTCCATCCAGGTCACGGTAAGGCCAGTTGTGTCATTTAATATGATGCAATTATCAGTGACATTCTGTCATGCTTCCAGCTTCCATAGATTAGAGAAAAATGTTTTTATGGAGGCCATGGAAGAAATTCTGCCTACACAAATGAAGTAGAGGATAAAAGTTAAGAACACAAAGGCTGGGAAAGACTGGTTTGCTTTCAATTTCTCTGTTTAAACTCAGGTAGGTTGTTAAGCCCTGTCTACACTTAACTCTCTTTTGATGACTATTTAGGAACACAGGGAATCCATTATCTGTTTCCTTAATGCTTCACACAATGGAAGATGTCAGTGTTCTGTAATACTTGAAAAGGTAGATGACCACAACAAAACAGAATTCTCCAGACACAACAGGGCAGTTGGACATTTGAACTCTCAGTGGTTGGAGCATCATGCCCAAGACTTGCACAAGCTCAAGCCAAACAAAATATCCCAGCATGGCATGGGGAAGATCATGAAATACCATACCTCACTGAGGAGCTATTGGCAACTGACAGCTATTGGGAGAGGGAAAGTCAGTTGTTATAAGTATATGACCCCTGAGGGGTTACCAACACTCCAGCAGATGGCCCTATATGCAGGCACATACTAACAGCACTATGTGAACCCAGTGTATTTCTTTTAAAAAACTGTGGGAAAATATGTGGGGGTTATAGAGGAGGTGTTGGAATGGAGGGAATGGGGGTGGACTTGGTCAAAATACATTGTTTTCATGTGTGAAATTCCTAAACAACTAAAAATATATGCACCAAGAGATCGCAGTTGACACTTAAACTTATCCTACACAGCTACACTGGCCATCACTGTAGTTAACCTGAGCCAGCGAATGAAAACAAAGAAGAAATGCACAGTAAAGAGTAAGGGAAGAAAAGCTGTAATAGACACTGCAGCATGGAGCCCAAACCAAGAACAGCCAGGGTGCACCGAACAGAAAACATCACCAAGTCTGAGGAAGATGCTTGATGTTAAGACTTGAGCTTCTGCCACCACCGCCCTCTTCCTGACACACCTCTTGCCTTCTGTTTCTAAGGCTTGATGGCTTGGGGGATGAGGAACTGAATCTGATATTTGTTTATTTAATTGACAGTATTAGTAACAAGGTATGATAGAATACCCCTTTTCACCCCAGCATCTGGCTCCTGAATCTCTATTGGTAAAATAAAAGGATAGATTTGTAGCTAGAGTTTTCCTGCCTTGTCCACAGTCAGGACAAATCTCTGTCACTCGCCAGTCCCACAGCCGCTCAGACCCAACCAAGTAAACACAGAGACTTATATTGCTTACAAACTGTATGGCCATGGCAGGCTTCTTGCTAACTGTTCTTATAGCTTAAATTAATCCATTTCCATAAATCTATACCTTGCCACGTGGCTCGTGGCTTACCGGCATCTTCACATGCTGCTTGTCATGGTGGCACCTGGCAGTGTCTCCTTCCACCTTCCTGTTCTCTCAATTCTCCTCTCTGTTAGTCCCGCCTATACTTCCTGCCTGGCCACTGGCCAATCAGTGTTTTATTTATTGACCAATCAGAGCATTTGACATATAGACCATCCCACAGCAGACAGAGACTTAGTTAAAACAACATTTGTCTCCCTACATGGAGGTGGCTGAGGCAGGAGTGGCAGGACCCCTGGCTGCCTGGCCACCTCCATGTAGCTAGCTCAGAGAGGCAGAAAAAGTAGCCTCTCTGAGCTTTGCTAACAAAGCTCTCTTCTACCATTCCAAACCAAAAAGGGCCTCCAAACTCAAAGTCCCTCCCTACTACTTCCTGTGCATCTCTCTATCCATCTTCCTGACCCCCTCTGACTCTCTATGGCTACTAGTTGCTTTCTCCATCTCTTGAGCTATGGTTGATTTTATTTAATCCTGCTCACAATAAACAGAAAGTTCTTGGATTAAGGGTGTATACAGGGGATGGGCTATACCACAGCAAGAGGCAGGTTTTCCCAATAAATAATGTAATCTTGGGGTTCACAGTGTGATCAAATATCCTGCAACAACCCCCCATTTTGTCTAAATGAAAAGGAAAAGTTTTAACTCTAGCACAATAAAACTACATACAATAAGAGCAATTATCAGGTAAGAGTTACAATCACAATGTCCAGTCCATTAGTATTTGGCAACTTTGGAGAAAAGTACTTTATTATCTATCCTATCTTGGAGGGTCCAAAATTTGGTACTTAAATCATTTTCTATTATAACTTGTATTACTAATCTAAAAATATCTTTTTAGATCATAAAATATTTTCTTGGGTAAACAACTTAAGCTTTTATATCTCTCAACCTTTATAAACTTTACATGTCTTTTGTGAGTTTCTTTTCTGAATTTGTTAACAAGGAAAACTGCAAAACTATAACTATCTAGTCTTCAACCCCATCAGAGACCTGAGAAAATTAAATATTACCTGAGTAAACAGGAAGTATAGAGTAAGCAACTTCTAAAACTATAGAAATGACAGAGACAGCTGGCTGCCTGAACAGTCACTCTAAGTTCCTCTGTAATGTTGGGTCATCCATCTTCGGCCTACAGGCCAAGAATATCTGACAGACTTTTTTATGAAGCACGACTTTTGAAGGACTGGCCTACCTTGTCTTGGCAAATTTCAGCAGTCAATTTCCTTTGTGTGCTACTTGTCCAGTTTGGACAGCATACTGTCAGCAGTTGAGGCAAGGGCAGTGTCTTGTCCAGTGGCTAACTTCACCACATTTGAAGCACATGCCATATGGAGATTCTTTGATGCTCATCATCTTCTTTGAAATAGATTAGTGCTGGCAGGAGCAGAGGTGCCTCACATACCTTATGTTATAAAAATATCTTAAGAGTCATATTCTGTAGATCTCTGAAGTGTTTGAAGACCACCTATCTATCTAAACTATATCTCTGTTTAACCTTGAAAACATACCTAACATGACTACAAGTTTGATTGTTATAGGTGACTAATTACTAATCTGCAAATCCTAATTATCATGAACAGTTTGTAATAGTAGCTTTCAAGGATAAGAACTTTACATTACATTTTTAAATGAGTTGCATAAGTACAACACCTGAAACAAGAGTAGAAACATATATACAGTATGCTGTAAAAAACTAAAAAATAAATTTGTATCACTATACAAAAACCCATATCAATGTAAAATGTTTGAGACTAGTAGTTGCATTTTAGTTTTAAAGTAGATTCAATAATCTTCTCTTTTATCCTATCATTCCTAGGAGCAAATAGTGGCTTTCTTCCCTACCCCAATCCACCAAAACACTTTCTTACAAATGAATTTTTTTTGGTGCAAATTATGAAGGCAGGTGGATAGGGAGCTAAGAAGTTTGCTTAGACTTAACTTTCCAGACAGGGGTGAGAGAAGGGAAAAGGAAGACCTTGAGCAGCTATTAACCTTTGAAAGCATGTATAATAATTGTAGATATTCAAGAAAACCTCAAATGAGGAGATGGTTAAATAAACAAATTAATAAGTGAGATATAAAGTTCAACTTTTGCCCTGATATTCCGAAAAACCATTTAGGAAGTTATTGATAACAAACTCTAACCATTTAATAAGATGCCCACTCTCTATAAATTCCTTTTTAACATCCAAGATTTTGAACATACAAATATCTCTTTATCTTAATATCAAAATTAAAATATAATATAGATTTAATGCCTACAGCATATATCTCCATACAGGTAGGCAGAGATGCGAACCTCTCTGAGCCATGGAATGCCCACAGGGCAGTTTTACCACTTCAGAATAGCAAGAAAGTATATATATATATGTCAACTTAGATAAAAATTCTATGTTTAGTAAAGAAAATTCACCCTTGGTCTTCCCACTTCTTCTACCACTTTGGAAGAAACAACGATTTGGCCAGGGATTCCTAAGATGTGCAACCAACCTTGTTGCGATTGAGGAAGAGGGACTGGCCACCAACTCTCTCCCTGGGCACACAGGTACATGGAATTGAGGACTCACTTCACCAGTGGAAGAAAGGGGGCACAGCTGAGCCCCTCATCTCTTTCACAGCAGCACTTCCTGTATTCTCCTCTCCCTCTAAACCAGGTGAGCAAAAGTGCTGTGGGATGTTCTGTATGACAAATGTGGTGCTGATTAGTTAATAAATAAAACACTGATTGGCCATTGGCTAGGCAGGAAGTGTAGGCAGGACAAGGAGGAAAATAAAACTGGGAAGTGGAAGGCTGAGTCAGAGAGACACTGCCAGCCTCCACAATGAGAAACAGCATGTGAAGACGCCGGTAAGCCACGAGCCACGTGGCAAGGTATAGATTTATAGAAATGGATTAATTTAAGCTGTAAGAACAGTTAGCAAGAAGCCTGCCACGGCCATACAGTTTGTAACCAATATAAGTCTTTGTGTTTACTTGGTCGGGTTTGAGCGGCTGTGGGACTGGTGAGTGACAGAGATTTGTCCTGACTGTGGGCCAGGCAGAAAAACTCTAGCTACACAAGAGAACGTGGAGCTGTGAGGCAGGTCAGACCCCTGAGCTACCTCAGTAAAGCCCCAAGGGGAGCTGAGTCATTAAGACTGAGATAAAATAAGAAATCCTTAGGGGATAAAGCCACTGTGAAAACTATTTAATGATGCAATGTGGTCTAGCTAAGCTGCCACAGCGGAGACATTTTTCCAAGTCATACTTACAAATATTCTTTGATCTGAATTCAGCTATTTCAGATTCAGATTCAGCTTTTCCAAAGCTCACACTATACAAGAAGCTGGCAACAGCAGAAGTAGGTAATGAAGCACAGATTTGGGGGTATTGTGTTTTCTACCTATAAGCACCTTCCACATACTACCCTGGTCACCCAAAGATTAATAAAAAAAATTACTGACTTCAAGAAACAATGAAAATTTATTCCTAAGAAATGTTCTGAAATGTAGTTAGCTTAGTCACATAAAAATAACACTAGTCCAGATTCCAGTACAAACTGGTGTTCCTAAAGCCTCAGCTCTAACACCTTGAGTGGGGTTTGCAAGTGGACTGAACTCAACAACATAGCACTTGCCTGGCATCAGCAAGGCCCTGAGTTCATAAGAAAAAGTAAAACTTCTAAAAAGAAATTTCAAAAGGGGTATCTCAGAAGGTGGCATGTGGTGTCATCTCGTCCAAGATCATCAGATTGGCTGTCAGATGCTTCTTTTCAAGCTTGACATGAGCTTGGCATTCTATTTAGCTGGTGAGTTGGAAATGAAAGTACAATTCCCCCCAAGCCTTGCGAGTTTAATCGGACCTATGCAGATAAATCTCAGCAAGCACTCCGGCACAGTTGGATTTAGTGAGCGGTTCATGTGTGGCATATTATTTCTGTCAAACAGAAGATACTAGTTGCCAAGGCGGTCATAAAAGCAGCTGCCTGGCCAAGATTTGTGCTGATCTCTCTGTTCACGGTCCCCATGAGTCTTGGTTTCCAATCCTCTGTTTTTCCACACATACTTAGACACTTCCAAAAGCATGAGGAAATGTCACCAGCATTCATTTTGTTAGCTCTCCAGCCATTGGTCCCAAATACATCACACACACACACACACACACACCCTTAGTATGGGTTGTTAGATTTCAAGTCTCTTGACACCAAAAGCAATGAATGCATTATTCATTTGGAATCCTGTATGCCTTAAGAAATACACAGTGCGGGTGAACCATCTGAATTCTCTGCTCTAAGACTAACTCTTTTCAAGTCAGAGTCCTGTCAAGTATTTTAACTGTTTTAAATTGAAATATGACAAACACACAAAGGAACACACTAAAAACCAACAAGCAAGTTAGTGATTGACTGTTTCAGTTTCCTCTCTGCCTCTGTGACAAAACACTCTGATCGGGGCTACTTACAGGAGGTTTAGTTGGCTGACATGTCTAGGTCACCGTCCAGCACTGAGGAAAGTAGGGCAGGAGCTGAAGCCACGGAGGAATGCTTTTGCTGACATACTCACAACCCCATACTTACCCAGATTTTATATAGAGCCCAGGACCGCCTGCCCAGGGAATGGTGCCTCCCATAGTGGGCTGTGCCCTCCTACACCAACTACCAATCTAGATGATCTTTACAGACACATCCACAAGCCAAGCCAATTTCTGGGCAGTCCTCAATAGAGACTCCTTTCTCAGATGACATTAGGATGGGTCGAGTTGAAGCTAAAGCTAGCTGGGACAGTGACACCTTGGAACCATCCCCAGGTAGAAATAAGACATTTGCTGCCACTTCGTAAGCTCCTCTTGGGCCTTTTCCTCACAGTGCCTTCCAAAGAGAACCACTGTCCTGGCTTAAATCTTAACTACAACCTAACTTAGTTGCATCTTTTTTCTTCTAGTTTAGGAACTTGAATAAACAGGTCTGCAGCAAATTGATTTTACAATGCTGAAGTCTCTTAACTCAGCCTCGTGGCTGTGAGGTTTATTCAAGTGGCGGCATGCACACAGCTTCAATTGTCATTGTTACAGCAGTGTAGTTTTTGTGATAAGAATACATAGGGGTTTTCTTCCATTTTAATATCCGTTGGCAATGAATATTTTATAATAGTGTCCAAGTCTGTATGTATTATACATGATGCAAATATCTTCCCTCTCGGTACCTTGCCTGACAGTAAATAAATTTAACATGTTTCTTGACAAATAGCAAGAAAGTGTATGTAACCCCACAAGGAAAAGCATATATAAGGTGACTATGGAGGTCCTGATGAGGTTCTTTGTCAGCTCCTGGAACAATAACTGTACAGAGAGATGCAACTGATGAACCAGTAAGATAGACAGACAGATAGGTAAACAGACAGACAGGTGGATAGAAGAGAACATGGAGTAGGAAGAATGTTGAAACATGAACAACCACCATGATTCCAAAATTCAGATGGCATTTCAGGTGACCATTGGACCAATGACAACTGGTGCTATATTATAAAACCCCTGAGCAAGCTTCTTGTGAATAGGTTATATGAGCAAGTTTCTTAATCCACTGCTCTCTGATGACATATATGTGCCTGGCACTGTCATGGACACTGAATATACAATGATGAATGTACAGGCACAGACCTGGGAGCTTGGGTCTAATTCAATGAATTAATAAAAATGAAACCAAGTGAAATAAGCAGGTAGCAGGAAGACAAATGCCTCTTACGTAATATATCTAAAAATAGACAAATTTACAGAACCAAGAAGCAAAATGGTGGCTAGTAAAATCCGGGTGGAAAGAGAAATGGAGAATTGCTTTGAAACGGTCAAATGTTTGGGTTAAACAGATGAATAAGGTCTAAAGATCAGTCAGACAACATCAGTCAACAGTATGCTGTGCACTTTAAATTTGTTACAAGGTGTGTCTGGGGCTGTGACTCCACTGGTAAAGTGCTTTCCTAGCATGTACAATCCCCTGGCTTCAGCTCCTAGCACCCCACAAACCAGGCATGGTGGCACACACCTATAACCCCAGCACTCAAGAGGTGAAGGCACCCAAATCAATAGTTCAAAGTCGTCCTTGGCTCCACAGTCAGTTCTAGGTCAGCTTGGACTACATGGGACCCTGTTGTTTTGTTAAATGTTCTTAAGTTCTCTTGTCATAGTCAAATAAAGCTTTGAAAGAGAGATGCCATTTACTGGATGATTGAAATTAATTTATTGAAACATGAAAGTTTGTACTACATTGTTATAATGAAAGGAAAGAAAGAGATTAGTAACTTGACAAGTAAGATTCCAGATGGAATGGGAAGGGTTCCCCTTGTGGTTGTCTCTTGATTCTGGAATTTCTTTTTCAGAAATGAGTCTTGATCTTGAAGAAAATTCATCAGGCAGCCTCTGTTGATGTATACAGCTTATTGAGAATTCAGCAGAGCAGTTGACATGTGAGGATTCCAATGGTCCAAGGAATAATTTCGCTCTTCAGTAGAAGCTGGAGAAGCCATATCTCCCAAAAGATGAGGGATGGAAGTAGCCATATCTGTGGTTTCCATAGCCAGAACCATATCCATAGCCTCCAAAGCCATAATGGTTGCCCAGTCTGTGGAAGCTGCCACCTCCACAGCCATAGCCATAGCCCAGGCCATTGAAGCCTCTGTGGTGGAAGCCATAGCCACTGACACCTCCATGGCCATATCGCAGGCCACTAAAGCCCCCATGGCCACAGCCCAGTCCATTGATACCTCCGTGGCCATAGCCTCGGCCTCCATAGTAGCTGCTGTAGTGGCACATGGTGTCAGGAGTGGTAGATTGGTTTAGAGGATGAGGACAAGTGTCTTGCCTGTGACCATCACCAACCTCTCCCAGGTTTTATACCCTCACTGGTGGGTGGGGCAAGTCACACAGGATTACCCCATTCGTGGAGATGGAATTGCGTAAGAAAAATCTCATCTACCTTATTATGTAAAACTTTAGGGCAATTTCTTTCACTAATTAAAGATATTTTCGCTTGGTTTCTGTGAAGTTTGGATTCCAGTGGTGATGATGCTGCCTTCAAAGGCCTCTTCTTTGGTCTCCTGTTTAAAGCTCTGTAATCAGACATTAAAGCATCAATCACCTCCAATTTCATCACTTGGAATAGTTTGTTCATTACAGCCCTTTCCCAGTACCTCTGATATGGCTTCTGCCTAATTTGTTCATTGCATAGGTATTTAATGATAACCTAGTGCACTTTGTCCAACATGTTGGAGGTGGAGAGATCATTGTAAATAGGAACTGATCATCCTAACACTGTGATAGTTGCTCCTTTATCTCTTCTCATTATAATTATTAAAACATATCAGTTTTACTAATTAATTCACCAAGTTACTTCTATTCACTTATATATTACATGTCCATCGTGACCATTCACCTACCTACCCTCTCCTCCCTCTTCCTTTCTAACCCCACCTTTGTTTGCTTTCTATTGCTATCATAAAACACCATGACCAAAACAACCTGGGGAAGAAAAGGGGTTTATTTCATCTTACACTCCAGGTAACATTCCATCACTGAAGGAAGTCAGGGGAAGAACCTAGAGGCAGGAACTGAATCAGAAGCCATGGAAAAATGCTGTGTGTTAGCTTGTTCCACATGCCTGGCACAGTCTGCTTTCTTATGGACCACCTATCCAGAGGTGACATATCACCCTTCGGGCTGGACCCATGCATATCAGTTGTTATTCAAGAAAATGCCTCACAAATTTGCCTATAGATAAATCTGGTGAGGGCATTGTCTCAGTTGGGTTTCCCACATCCCCAATATCTCTAGCTTGTATCAAGTAGACAACAACAAAAAAAAAACACCAGGACAAATCCTGCTCCCAGTCCCTAATAATCTCTCATCGATTTTCAATACATCATTTATTTTGAAAGAGAAAAACATGACACTTGCCCTACCAGGTCTGGCTTATTTCACTTAACATGATGCCCTATAGTTCCATCCATTTTCCTACATACGATAGGATTTCATTTTTCTTTATGGATAAGCAATAATCTACTATAAGGGGCCAGGGAGATAATTCAGCCAGTAAAATGCTTGCCTCAGAAGCTTGAGGACCTGAGTTTGACCACTAAAGTCCATGTAAAAAATGTCTGATGTGGTAGCACATGATTCTAAGTCCAATGCTGAGACAGGAGATGCAGGAAGATCCCTGAGGCTTGCTGGCCAGCCAGTTTAGACATCGATGAGTTCCATGCCAGTAAGATATCCTGTTTCCAAAGGAGGTGAATGTTGTTCTTGAGGATGACACCTGAGGCTGGCCTCTGGACTCCACACACATATGTACATGTATATCTGCATTCACATATATGCATACACATGTATGTAAAAGGCAATAATGTACTATGCACATACATCATGTTTTCTTCATCAATTCATCTGTTGATAGAATGACTCCATATCTTAGCTCTTTGAGTAGGACCATAACATACATGTGCATATACATATCTCTATCATATTCTGACTTCATTTCCTTCAGATATGTGCCCAAGGTATCACACAGCAAGTTTTATTTTTAGTGTGTGTGTGTGTGTGTGTGTGTGTGTGTGTGTGTGTGCCTCCACATTGTTTTCCACTCCATAGCAGCTATGTAGTATTTAAGTGTTCTTGTCTTAGATTTTATTTATTTTTACTTTATGTATGTGGATGTTTCACTTGGATATACATCTGCACGGTGCCCATGGAGGGTGGAGGCTAGAAGAGGGCTTCAGATCCTACTGGGATTAGAGTTACAGATGGCAGTTAGACATCATGTGTGTGTTGGGAATGGAACCCTGGGCCTTCTGGAAGAGCAGCCAATGTTCTTAACCACTGAACCACCCTACCAGCCTTAAGTGCTTTTATATCTCCGTCCATAAGAGGGTTTTTTATTTGTGTTGTTTTTGTTGTTGTTTGATAATAGTCTTTTAAAGAGTAGTGAGATGGAGTCTTATCACTTTGATTTTCATTTCCCTGATAACTAATGATATTATAGTTGCCATTAATATTTCTTTGTCTTTTTTTTTGAAGAAGTTTTCTGTTCAGATCATCTATTTTTAATTGGATTATTTGAGTTTTTAGAAAGTTGAATTCTTTATGTATTCTAGATATTAACCTTTTGTCAAATAAATAGATGGAAGATACTTCTGTAAAAATCTAAGAAAGCATATTTGACAGTACAAAAGGACCATTTTTAACATTCTGGCAGAGTCCTGATACACTTAAAACATTTTACTCTACATTGTTTCTGAAATGTTTGCTAGATCTCATGTCTTACTACCAGATTTTCCACTGTTTTATATCCATATAAGGATGCGGAAGAGACGAGAGGGTCAAAGTTAAGGGAGTATGGAAAAGCCACGTGGAAACCTTCTATCTTGCAACCCAATTGAAAAGTAAAACACAGTTTGAAGGCAGATAATCTATGTGGCTAGATAATAAAGCAAAAAAAAAAATGAGGAAGAACTACTACTGGGGAATTTTAAGAAACAAAATGAATATGTAATTTTCTTTTTGAAAAATGAAGCTGCCTTAGTCTGTTTTCTGTTTCAAAAACTAAACACTGAAGACTTGGTGATTTATAGAGTGAAAGGTGGTTCTAAGGTCTGGGAATTCCAAGAGTGTAATACAACAACTCAGCTTCTGGCGAGGGCCTCCTCCTGTGGTAGAAATCAGGACAACCGGGTGGAAGAGATAAAGCAGGAGGATATTTGCTTTGTAGCACCCCACTCTTGCCGGGACAAACCCCCCAAACAACCTGCTCAACTCTTAAAAGCTCCACTCCCAACTCTGTCATAGGCAATCAGATTTCAGCATGAGTTAGGGTGGGAGGGCTACATCATATTCTAACCATAGCAGAAAGAAGCTCATTATAATACTCCAAAGAGGGGCTGGCATCACTACTATTCAACCATGTGTACCAAGACCAAGTTTAAGCCAGATATGATGGCACACACTTCTAATTCCAGAACTGATAAGGCTGACGCAGGAGGACCACCAGTTTGAGGCCAGGTTGGGTTTCATACACATAGCACAACATTGCCTCAAAACAAAACAAGATGCCTTAAGTTCTAATGCATGGGGAGGAAGAATTACTTCACACTTTTAATAGCTGCCGATGGAATAATACACTTTAGAACTGATAAAACAGTCTCATCTGACAGAAGGTAAACCAAGCTTGGAGATTAGTCCACATCACCCAGGGAAGTTTAAAAGCCAGGCACTGTGGAAACTCTAAGCTCCACCTCCTCCCTCTCCCATTATGTCATACTTTATGATCTACTTGAAAACAGAAAGCAAGGAACATTTCATTATACAGGAGATGAAAGAAATGTGCCCTCTGCTCACCCTTCTGGTGAGTTTTGACACCATGACTTTGGATCTGCATAGAGGTGAACCTTTTCTTTTCTCCTGGTCAGAACTCAGAGGGCTAAAATCAGAGAGGACAACTGGAAACCTGCCTTTTCTCAGTGAGGTCACCAAGATCCTCTAACACTGATTTAGGGCTGAAGGTAAAGATGGAATACAAATCTGAATGTTTTAGAGAGGAAATGTGTAAAAGCTCTTGCTGTGTATTGTTTACTAAGCAATGGATATTAACAAATAGTAGTTTAGCTAAGAATGTAATCGCCAGTGCCTTTAGAAGAGAATCAGAACAAAACCTTAGAGTTTAGGCATAGTAATTCTGCTGCCACATGAAGAAATAGAGGTCTGCAGAAAGCAGGGTTAGGAAATGAATTTCCCACTCAAAATGTCTATTAAGGAGGGTAATACCTCAGCACCATCCCTGTGGCAGGGCATGGAGGTTCATCGCTTGAGTCCTTCACAGCTAGAACACTTCAGTGCTGTGCAGAGTGGTATAGATGGCCAGGTCTTATACTATTGTAGCATCCAGTCATGACTGTGGGAAGGAGGAAGCCTATGAGGCAGGCATCACTGCTGCAGCTGTTTATCCTCAAAGATACTGTAAGTTGTGTGCCATCAATTCTCCTAGCACCGAATGGGACCTGGCAGTGTGCCCCGCTGTCACTAAACACAAGATGCCAGGCCCCTGATGCCTATGCCGCTCAGACCTCCCTCTGGCAGAATCCACATCCCTGTGGCTTCTGGGTTCTTGGCTCATTCACTGAAGACAGATTTGCCAAGTAAGAACAGATGGAGGTGTCAGGGAATCGGTGTCTCCCTCTCCCTCCTAGTAATCATTCATTGGCACTGGGGAATCTGTGCTCTGGCTTCCCCAACCCTCTGGGGACAGTTCTAACAAGTGTATTTTCCACAGTGCCTGGAATTGCCCGCCAGAGATTAAGCTCCGTTCACCTAATGCAGCAAGTGTTCATAACCTAATCTTTACTGGCCATCACCTTCTTCCCTCACTTCCCATTCTCACCAATACCCATCCCTCCTTAAAAAAAAAAGCACACATGTTTGTGCTTGAACCCTTGTCTCAGGATTCTTGGGGGGTCTTTGGCAGAGTTTGTATATCAAAAGGCATGCCTGGTAGACTCAGATCATAGAGCATCTTCCTCTAAACTTGATTTGTAGAGAGGATGCCAGCAGCGGGGAAGAAGGTTATAACACGGGGAAGTCCTTCCCAAGAAAATAAAAACCCTCTCCACACAATTTGGTCTGCAGTAACAAAATGCTATAAACTGGGTGGCTATAAGCAACAGAAATTTATTTCTCATAGCTTCAGGGGCTAGCTTCAGGTCAAGGCACCAGCATATTTAGTGTGGTTAAAACATACTCCCTGGCTCATGAAAGCATCTCCTGAGTGTGGACAGGGTGCAAGTTGTGAGCTGTCTCTCAGTGCTGGCTGCCTTCCATGGGGCACTAACTCTATCCTGAGCATTCCACCCTGATGTCTTTATCGTCTCTCGAAGGCCCCACCTCTTAATCCCATCCTTTTGGGGAAGCATTTCAATATATGAGTTGATGGTGGAGACATGTAGACATTCAGACTGCACCAACGACTGTGTTTGCTACACCAAAGCATAAAAACAAAAGGAAGAAATTAGAGACGCACAGCCTCGCCTTCCTCTTCTCACAGCAGAAGTGAAGGATAGAATGAAAATGTTAAGAGGGCAAACAGTTGAAAACAATGATGCCCCAGCCCATAAAAATCTTTCCACACAAGCAGAAGAGAGAAAACCAATCTTATTATGGAATAAACATCAGGCTGGAATGTGATGCATGTACCAGTCAATCTAGGAAGAGATTCCAAAGACAGAGAGGAACCTACAATTCCATGACATGCATGTTCTCAGACAATAATTACTCCCCAGTGAAGCCTTGATGGTACCTTTTGTCACAGGCATGAAGCTCATCCTGCATTCACCAGGCAATTGAGGTGGCCATCTGTGTTTGCTAATTAGATTTATCCAGGGGATTAAACTGCTCACATCCTTCTGATGGGAGGCATTTTGGATCAAGGCACCTGCTGAAGTTAGGCTGCCACTACCTCCTCATCCCCCGCAGACATGAAGAGAGGCTCGGAACAGAAAGGCATCCCAGTGTAAGCTGAAAGAGGCTTATTTAGCTTTTGAAGAGATTTACATACATTTCTGACAGACAAAAGTTACCACTCCAACTTCCCCCAAATCAAATGCTTAAGAAAAAAGATATCTCTTCCCATATTTCCCACCGAGAGAAACTGAGTCCCCGTTTTTATTTGTATCTGCCCTTACAGTAACTGCACCCTGGCTTCTGAAGGGATTCCTGGCAGGGATACAATAAACAAAGAGGAGAATTATACAAAACTAGAACAGAAGGGAACTTCTGCTAAATCAAGGTGTCCCTTGTCACCTGGGATAGAACTCTGGCTAACTGTAAGATGACAAATTGTCAGAGGATTTCATCAGCGGACTGAGGTGGCCTGGCTTACAGGTGGTCCTCGTCACATCACCTGAGCAGGGCTCTGACCCTGGGATGCTCTGGATGCTAAAGAGAATGCATAAGAAGTAAAGCTTGAGCTGAGCCTGTCTATCCTGAGGATGGAGAGAGAGAAAGCAGAACAGCCAGGAGCTATTGGGTTCCCCACCAAGACAATAGCCATCAGCTCACAGAAGAGAAAGGAGAGGAGTCCACACAGGTAAGAGCCTGCGCAGTAAATAATTGTGAGCGGTGTCAGAATGGATGGCACCTGAGCAGTGTGTGGAGGGGGTGCCCTGTATAGGTGCTGTCTGAAATAGGTTCAGACAATTGAACAAGGTCCTCTGCCTGATGCTACAGAGGCTGGGAGTGGCCATAAGGAAGTACAAGGGACAGCAGCCCTCTTCCTGACTGGTGGGGCCCCTGCCAGCTGAGCAGACTGGCCGCTGCCTTGCCGAGGTCGCCTCCTCCTTTGCACAGGTGAGTTGGGTTCACAAAAGAACAATTACAATTACTTCTCATTGTTTGTGTCATTTTGTCCCTACTAGCCCTCACTTCCTGTCCCCTGGATTAAAAACTCACTCATTTTCAATTGTGGGTAAGGTTTCCATAGTTTGAAACTCTTACTCCAGATTCCAGGCTGCTGGAGAAGGGGGTGGGGGTGGGGTTCAAAAGAGATAAGAAAAGCAGTGTTCTGTGTTTGTCTGGGGCTGGCATGGCTGGGAATTGAGTCCAACATTGTTCAGAGTGAAAGTGGATGAGATCGACATTCATATTCTATCAACTGGCTGAGTTCAAATGGGCCTCACCCAAGCAGCTGAAGGCCTGGCTAGCACTAAGGGGCTGACCGTCTCCATCATACCCTTCAGACTGAAACTGAGACTTGGGCCTGGCAGCTCTCAGAGGGCAGCTCTCCACAGGCTCTGCAGCTCTCAGCCTTCAGGACCAGATCAAAGCAAGCGTTTGAGAAGTCTCCACTGCCACATCATCCCGAAGGTGTTGGAACTTGTCCAGCTCCACAACTGTAAGACCAATGATTTAGAATATATCTTGTGCATATGTATGTGTGTGTAGGTATGCATAGGTGTGTGTGCATTTATGTATGAGAGTAGTTACGTGTGTGTGCATGTAAATATATATATATATATATATATATATATATACACACGTGTGTTTGCATGTACGTGTGTGTGCACGCACACGTGCACAAATTTATGTGTGAGAGTGGATGGTTGTGTGTATGCGAGTGTATGTATACATATGTATTTGTGTGTGTATATGTTTATGTGTATATGTGTGTATGTGGATATGTGTATGAATTTGTGTGTGTTATATACACACCCCTCCCTTTGGCTCTGCTTCTCTGGAAACACCAGTACAGGAAGGCCTCTGACCCTTTGCCCCTCCTGACATGGGAACCTGGTCACTCAAAGGCCCAAAGACATTTTCCCCTTATGATTTAGCTGTCATGGACAGTTTTCCCAGTCACATACAGCAGTGAAGAGCTCTGGGCCTGTTCCATGTCTTTATACTTTGGAAGTAGAAAGTACTACCCTCATTTTCCAGATGTGGAAACGAGATAAATCCATTGGAAGTTTCCAGAGAAACAATGCAATAAGGAGGAAGGGAGCAAAAGAGAAGGAGAGTAAAAGGGAGATGCAGAAGTGATGGAAAGGGGAAGGAGGGAAGGAGAGAGGGAGGAGGAGGGAAGAAGAGGGAAAAGGAGGGAGGGAGAGAGGGAACTGGTTCATGAAATTACAGAGGCCAGAAGTGCCACAACAGAGCATCTACATATCATCTGCAAAACCAAGGAAGCCAACAGGATAACCAGAAGGAACAAGTAGAATAAAGACCAGTCCATGCCCATTGTCCAGGGAGGCTCCAGGGTCCAAGGAGGCCCCAGGGTCCAAGGAGGCCCGAGGGCCCAAGGAGACTCCAGTGTCCAAGGAGGCTCTGGCCCAAAACCAGTGAACTGGCAGGGAACTCACCCTTCTCCGCCTGTTTGTGTTCTGGGCCTCACAGCACTGGAAGATGACCCCCCACATTGGTAAGTGTAGCTAGAGTTTTCCTGCCTGGCCCACAGTCAGGACAAATCTCTCTCACCTGCCAGTCCCACAGCTGCTCATTTGAGAGAGACAATTAGGAACTGTTTTTAGCTCCGTTTTAGAATCTTTTTTTCTCAGTTTTTAGGTGGAAACTCTTGCCCCACATTGGGCACCAAATGTAGATGTAACCAACCTTCTTATTAAATAAGAAACACAGAACCAATGCAAAGAAGAAAGCCAAGAGGTCAGAGCTAAGAGCTAAAACCTTACCCTTCCTCCTGCAGTGGTCCTACCTCTCCGAACCAGAGCTACCCCTGTGTTAAAGTCTTTATATAGAGTTCCTGTTCTGCCTTCTCATTGGTTGTAAACCCAGCCACATGACCGCCTCATCACAGCCTGTCTGTATAGACCTCCAGGTTTTCCATGCTTGGTATTGAGATTAAAGGCATGTGTATCCAATAATGGCTGTATCCCTGAACACACAGAGACTTACCCAGCTCTGCCTACCAAGTGCTGGGATTACAAGTGTACGCTACCACTGCCCTGCTTTCCTATGGCTTGCTAATAGCTCTGACCCCTGGGCAACTTTATTTATTAACATACAAGTAACATTTTAATACAAATAAAATATCACCAGGTAAGGGTTTTTTAATTCAGGCAACTGACTTCAAATGCCAGTCTTTTCTGGAAATCCCTCACAGGTAACACAGACATGTACCAGCTGTGCAGCCCACCAGGTGGCCTATAAAATCAGCCATCATTACTGAAGATGAGCCTGTGAATGCAAGACTGTAAGATCCTGATGTAGCAGCTGAATCCTACATCAGGATACATATACACACATACAGAGTGATATGTGTCACTCTCTAACACGTATCTAAGTGTCTAGTACATGACGAGAGCCAGTGAACGCATATTTCTATTTTTAAATGCTGCTCCCTTCACTATTCATCATATTCTCTCATTACAAATTATCAATAGCACATCTCTGTCTCTAATGAGGAAAAATATGCTGAGTTACTCTGACTATACCTGTTAAATGCAAAGCCACCTGAACCTGGGTGTCCTCCTTAGCCCAAGAAAGGAGCGACGATGGCCATCCACTCTACAACTCACCTCTCATCAGCTTCTCCCAGCTGCCCATGACTCTCTGGCTTCCCATTGTAAACATCATGTGACAGCAGCGGCTAACTTCAAGGGCATCCATTGGCCTCATCATAGAGCTCTGCCTTTCTCCTTTTTATTTGCTCTTGGTTGGAAGTTACTCGAGGCAAGTGGTAGGCACTAAATAATGGCTTGCTCAATGCAAGTTATTATCAAGCTCTCCCTTTAATTGCCTCTTCCTGCATTAGAGAGAGTAATTCAGAGCCTACCAGGTAGTGCCTGAAGAGGCTGCCTACACTGTTCTAATTGTGTTAGTATTTTCCCTTTGACACCTACCCAGAAGAAAGGGAAACGTGCTTAAATTAATTTTTCTGGCCTGTGTGTCATGAGCAGTGTCATTTGCTAGTCAACGTCATTAATTGCTTTTCCCTTTTGGGTGACTGTCATGGTGTCGTTATCACTTCTCCCCTCCAGGCAGGGGAGATGTCCCAATCTATATATTCATTGCCTCTTGCTTGCTCCTCATCCCTGATTAAATTTAACATGAACTTTGGCCTTGGATGAAGACAGAGGCAAATCTCACAGCAGTCCTTGAGTTAGGAAGCTGCAGCATGATTTGTGGTGGCTTGAGATAAGACACCACTCTGAAGAGCGAAGAGAGGCCACCACCCCAGGAGAGGGGCCCTTCTGGCCCTTCTGTGGGCTCTTCTGGCCTTGGCTATCACATGGGATCAAAGGCAGAGCTTACCTGGCTCCCTCTGAAGATGCCACAATAAAGTTGTTAGGGACTGGGGTCTTACACTGTTGCCTCTGTTCTTCGAGCATCGCAGAGCACAGGACTTAGAAGGACACCACCAAACCAGGCACTCCACTGAGCACTGCAGAGGGAACAGGTTTACTAGCCTGCTTTTAACGCTGTTTAGATGAGGAAGCTGGAGTTCAGGGAAGCTAAACAACCTGGAAAGAGGAGCAACTGGCCCCAATAACAGACTAAAGAGATCCCTCTCAAGTCTACTTTGTTGAGACAACGTGTTTAGTCAGGTCCGTAGAGGAGTATGGGGACTTTCTCAGCTGCTGTGCCACTGAAGGAACACATCTTTCCCCCAACAACCACTACATACCTGTCAATCTTAGGGAGGGTCTCCCCTGGGAATGGTTACCTCTTTATAAATCTTTGAGGGGAGCAGGAGGAAGTCCCTTCTTCCTCCATATGGAAAGTTAATGGGTCACTCTTGTATAGGGTTCCTTCAAGCAGCCACTGCTACTCAGAGTTCACCAGGTAAGGGCTCTTGTTAGGAACAAGACGTGTGTGTATGTGTCTATCTGCATCTATGTCTGTATGAGAGTGTAAATGTGTGTGAGAGTATACGTGTTTGAGAGTGTTTGAGTGTATTATGTGAATATGTGTGAGAGTGTGTGTGTGTGTGTGTGTGTGTGTGTGTGAGAGAGAGAGAGAGAGAGAGAGAGAGAGAGAGAGAGAGAGAGAGAGAGAGAGAGAGAGAGAACGAGCAGGGCTGGGGTGAGTCCTTCATCACACCTCCCTCCAGAGACCGCAATGCAGAGAGGGGATTTCTCTCACCGCACTTGCCAGGAAAAGTTCTCTGACTCAAACCTCCAAGATCACACAAAGGATGTGAGCACACAGCTGGACCTCTAAGCAGCCACCAAGCATGGTGAGCAACAAGAAGTCTTTACTCTCTTAAGGCATGGGACTCTCTAGAGAATGCACTCTGAGACTTCTCCCCTGCAAATGTATGAAAATCCATAGGACTTACTTAACTGAAAATCATGCCCCCAAAAATCGATTATAAGAAGGATCAAAAAAAAAAAAAAAAAAAAAAAAAGAAGGCCTGGTAGAGCAACTTTAAAAAAAAAATCTTCCCGAAAACTCCCATTTAGCTCCTGAATAAACGATCTCTACAGCCTTTTGGGAAGAGATCTGTGGTTTTCTGACAATGTCAAGGAGCATCAGATTCATGACCCAACTGAGCCAGAGAGCAGGATTGTTGCTAAGACTCAAGGAAAGCTCAGGCTCACACTCCATAGTTGTATTAGTCTGCCCAGGCTGCCAAAACAGAAGGCCAAAGTGGCCTGGCAGCACACCCGACAGAAAACTGTTTCCAACAGGTCTGGAAGCTGTAAATTCCAAGATCAAGATGGCAGCCAGGCAGGTTTCCGCAGAGGCCTCTTTTGGCTTGCAGATGGCCAGCTTCTCCTCCCGTGCTTTTGTCTGGCACAAAGAGGTCTGGCTTCTTTTTCTCATTCTCTTCTTTTAATAATTTATTTGTTTGGGGGGGGGGGCACATGTGCCCCAGTACACACGTGCCGAGATCAGAGGACAACTGGCTGAAGTTGGTTCTCTCCTTTCACTGTGTGGGTTCCAGGAGTCAAACCCAGATTGTCAGGCTTGACCGCAAGCCCCTGACCAGCTGAGCCGTCCCACCAGCCCCCCTCTTCCTACGAAGACATCAGTCAGTCTTACCTGATTAGTGATCCACCATTGTGACTGTCTTTACTCTTAATTACTTTCTGCAAAGCCCATCTACAAAAACAGTCCCAACGGAGGTCAGAGCTCCCCAGCTGTGAGTTGAGGGTGGAGGGCACAATTTAGTCCGCAACGATAACATTCGCAAGAGTTCTTCATAATTAACTCTCTCACAATGAGAATTAAAATCTCCCCACAACCCCTGGAGTTGAGCCAATGAAGAAACAATGTTACCTTCAAAGACACCTGACATCCTTGCCTTCCGCTGAACATCTGGAGTCTGAAAACTTTCGGGTGTTACTTATTCTAAAAACGTTTTCTTTCTTAAAGGAAAAAGCAAAATTATTGGGATATTTGAATTGCCTTGCTGGTGGGTTAGAAATGCTGATAGGTAACCACAAGCGCATGCTTAATTATGGGTGTAGATTAAGCCCCTTTACAGGTAGAAGCATGTGCACACACACACACACACACACACACACACACACACACACACACACACACACACACGCTTTTCAGCAGGGCGCAAACCTTACTGAGGCACCCCTTAGGTGATCCCACACATTATACCCTGAAATACCCAATGAGAGGGGCATATGGTCACCATTGACAGGTTTTAGCCTAAGTAAGGCCTTGATGAGCCTGGGAACCTGCCAAGTGGTAGCCCTGTTCTCCACGGGGCTTATATAAGCATTTCACAAATAACTAGTGCTTCTATTCAGCAATGGCTTTGCCAACAGCAAGCCCTCCATCAATCTCTTGGTTCTTAATACCAGGCTCCACCCACTCCAGGCCAGGATCAGCCAGTGCCCTGGTGTTCACTGCCTTGGTGCCCATCTCAGCAACATTTGCCTATCTACTTTCTAGAAAATTGGCACCCTTGTTTGGAGTGTTTAAAAATGCCAGTGCCGTGTGTTTTCTCAGAAAGGCCACTCGAGCATCAATAAGAAATTAGCAATTGGAAACCAACTGAGTTTTGAAAATTCATAATAGATTCCATTTAAAAAAAATGAAACTTGGAGGATAAATGAAGTAGGTCAAGAAAACCCAACTGAACTACCAGACTCTACAGTAACTCAGTAGCCATCTTTCTCCGGCCATGTCACTAACCAGCAATCTGTGATTGGAATTCTTCAACAGAGATTCCCCTCACCAGGGCTTCTCCAGGCCCCAGGGGAGAAAATGGTTTCCAATAGCAAGTGACAGCTCTGGTGTTCAAAGTATTCACTAAAAATCACTTAACCAATTATCTGCCGAAGCAAGGGAATGGAGTGGTCAGGAGAGCAAATAAAGTATGTTTGAATCTGCTTTTTAACAGTTATGAAAAACACTGCTTTATAAGTAGTTTTAATTTTGAAATGGTCTTTTTCCCAGACGACATGCATCCTGGAGAGGGGATATGTGTGTGTCTACAATCACTGGAGTTACCTCCATGGGGAATTTTATGACTCTAAATGTCACTGTGTTTGCTGTCTGGAGCCCTCCTGCTGCCTCAGCCGAGCTCACCTCATCACAAGTAAGCGCTCCAGGACCTCTCCATGCAGTTATGCTCTTACATTATTAACATCTGTTTGCAAGAGGGCCAAAGAAGGATTCTTTCAGTGGCCCTGAGAATCTGTTAGTGAAAGCAGTCTTCATTGGATATGTAATTCTGATTTATTATTTTAACCTCTCCTAGTGATAGGAGAGTAGGATGATCACTCAAGACATGTTTCCAAGCTTTACTGGTCAAAGGAGAGTAGCCAGCACATCCACCTTAATATTTTCCTAAACCTTTGAATTAACAAGTAGAAACAGTCTGTGTTTATAGACATTGTGTGGACGTTGTGAACCCATGCCATAGACAACATGTACTAACCAAAGCTGGATAAGCAGCGTTCCTTGGCATGAGTTTGTGTTTGGAGTCTTTGACCATCTCTCTTCTATTAATGAATTAATAGAAGAACATAAAAGGTTATTGTAATCTATAGTCCCTAAGTCTGTGGTAGACGTATCTCTAACTGTGCTCTGGTACAAAGCTGTCCCTCTTCCCTTCCCTCCACCCTCCCTAGCCTCCAGCTCACTAAGCCACATACGGATTAATGTTTATCATTCACCTATGTGTCTCACTTAGTTCACTTAGCAAAATGTCCATCCATTTCCCGTAAATGGTAGCCTAGCATTCTTGTATGAATAAACAGCATTCCACTGTGCATATCCATGTACATATACTATCCATTCATCTGTAGAGGATGAGTCCACATCTCAGCTGGTGAGAGCAGTGCAATATGCATGGGCACAGGTATCTCTCTGACATCCCCGGTTCATTTCCTTCAGAGCTATGCTCAGCAGGATGACTGATCTTATCAGAGCAAGAAAACAATCAACAGAATAAGGAGACCTAGAGACGAAAAGAGAATGTTTGTGAAGTATCCATCTGAGAAGGGATGAATATCCAAAATACATAAGGAACTCAACACAGTAAAAAAAAAAAAAAAAAAAAAAACATTAAAAATGGGCAATAGGTGTGCTCAAGAGATAGATTCGTGGTAAAGAATGCTTGCAGCTCTTGAAGAGGACCCAGGTTCAGTTCCCAGCACCCAATTTGGGCTGTTCACAAAAACTCCACTTTCATAGAATTCAACACCCTCCTCTGGCCCCCACAGGTACCTGCACTCAAGTGATACACATTCATATACTCAGGCACACATACACACAAAATAAAATAAGTAGGTAAATCTTCTTCTTTAAATGGGCAAATGGTACAGGACAATGCATGGAACTGGAAATTATGATGTTAAGTGAACAAGCCAGGACCAGACAGGCAAATATCACACAGTTTCTCTCATATAAAAAAATCTAGCTGCTAAACAAACACTAACCTGAAAAGCAGAGGGTGTAGTGTTTGAGAGGAAGGAGGAAACCCATAAGGGAGAATACAAAGTAAATGCAGACGAGTAAGACCAAGGTGCATGGCACACGGGCATGAGACTGCATAGAGAATCCCATCATTTAGATAATAAATATACACTATAAATTGTTATTCTTCAGGTCAGCAAATGAGGGTCTGAGGAGATGGCTCGGGGGGTAAATCACTTTCTGCCAGCAGTTCAGATCACCAGCATCCATGTACAATCCAGGCAACAGTGACACTCATATGTGATCCCTGGACTTCAGAGCAGGGGCAGAGGAGACAGACACAGGCAGATGTCATTGCTGATCAGCCAGTCTAGGTGAAAGCATGAGCCCAAAGCTCACTGAGAGACCCCTAAAAATAATGCAGAGAGAGATAGAAGAAGACACCAGACTGATTTCTAGCCTCCATGCATGCATACAGGGTAAACTGTGCACACATGTGCATACACACACCTACAGATGCATGCACTCGTGCACAAATTGGACAGGAGATGCATCTCAATGAAGAGAGCTTGCCTAGGATGCAGAAGACCCTGTCAGTGAAAAAAGGGGGTGGGGTAAACAATAGGAGTAGATACTTCTCAAAGAAGAAATCTTTTTATATCTTTTAATTAAGAAGAAAGTGAAAATCAAAACCCTAAGATATCATCTTACCCTAGTTAGATTGGCTATATTCCAAAAACAGAAAACAGCATACGCCGGCAAAGAAGTAGTAAAAAGGCAACTCCCATATTGGTTGAATTATTAAGGTCACTCCACGTAGTTAAAAGGGAGGCTTATTTTGTGGGGTAACTTACAAGTGAAGGGATAGGTAACAGGGTCTGGGAAAGGTGAAGCACAGTCCAGCGGTGTTCTCTGGAGAACTCTGCTCCATCTGCCTCCGGTGTCCAGGATCCAGGAACCAAGAGAGCCGGCCCATCTGGATCTCGGGTCTTCAGGACCCTCTTTCGGCTCCTCCTTGTAGGTGCGACAGTTACCGAAGTATTGGGGGTAATACTTCCAGGTCAAAGCTGGAACACCTGCCCACTACACTCCCACACTCTCACACACTGCTGGTGAGTGTGCAAACCAGGGCAGCCATCATGAAGAGCAGACACAGCCACTGCAATCATTAACTCACAGGAGCAGAGGTTACCTGAAATAGTCCTGCACAAGACTAGACCTGTCAATAGCAGTCACGGATGGGGAAGGAGCTTATGGTTCCCTACCCTTCCCTGATGAATGGCTGGCTACTGAAAGATTCTGCAGGGGTGGGGGGTGAGGGTCAGTGTCTTCAGAATGTACCACTGATAAGCCCACCAGACTTCACTGGATAGTTCCAAACTCATGGGAACACAAGGGTTAAAGTCAGGGGGGTCAGAAAATAAAATAAAAGACATGAATGTGGGAAGGGGACCAGAAGAGAGAGAGGTGGTTGACATGGGTGAAAAGAAGGTAAGAGAGGGCAGAGGTGAGAGTAATCAGAATGCATTAAATATATGTATGAAATTATGCAAAAATAGTTAATAAAAATGAAAGAAATAAATGCATAAAGGGAGGCAGTCTTTAGACAGCGCAGTAAGTAAAGCACTGTGTCGGGGAGACACACAGCTCTACTCCATTCTCTTAAGTTATCTTGGCTCTTGACACCTCATTTTCCTTGGCTATTGAAACACCATCGCTCACCGTACTGTTCAAGGTGGCGGGATCACTACCATCAGGAAGTTTAGTAATTCAACATTCAAACTAGGTCACCCCCAGCCTCTGTTCCACGGCCTTTTCCCCACTGATGATGATTTGTGTTGATGCATGGTGGGATTCTCAGAGTTCTAGAATCAGATGCAAAGGACAGCTGAATCTGCAACTGACTTCCTCCAGACCCCGCACAAGTGTGGTGGTTTGAATGAGAAATGCCCCCCATAGTCTGGGGCATTGGATCCTTGTTCCACGCTGGTAGCACTGTTTGGAGAGGTTTCACAGGGGTGACCTTGCTATGAGAGGTTTGTCACTGGGCGTGGGATTTGACACTAAGGCCTTGACTTATTTCCAGTTTGTTCTCTCTGCTCTGTGCTTACAGGGAAGGACGTGAGCTCCCAGCATCCTCTAACCACTGTGCCTGCTACTTGCTACCACAGTTCCCAGCTGTGGTGGACTCGTCCCTACAGAACTGTAAACCCAAACAAACCCTTCCTTCTATAATCTCCTTGGTCAGAGTGTTTGATCAAAACAACAGAAGAGTAATCAATACATTGAGCTTGTGTGGTATCCACCACTTTGGTCCCAGAATGCCTCAACTCACCATGGAAGGGAGCAGGGTGCAGGATAAAAAAAAAATGGGTAGCTTTCAGTGACCTTTCTCTTTTCTGCCCCTACCAGGCTCTGGACCCAGAGGTCTTTTAACTTATCATCTATAGACACCTCAGCCTGTTTGTTGTCTCAACTGCCAATTGGACATTCATAAATAAGGAGAATAAAACGCCATATGCAGTCGTCAAAGATGAGAGTCATTTGCAGTGTGTCCAACATCCAGACTTCACACACTTCCTAAATTTCTTCATGGTAACCAGCCAGACACATCGTTCTTTTGGATATTGAGAAGCTGTGATTCATGTTTACATGTGATTTGCATGTAATATACAGATGCATTTAGAGAAAGTGTATACATCTGTATAACTCTTGCTCTTATAAAATATTCCACCACATACACTCAAATATTTCTTATGCTGCTTCCAAAATCACCACACTATTCTGATTTCTGTAATCACTGGTAAGTTCTGTATGTTCTAGAATGTCATAGAAACGACATCATACAGTATGTGTCTTTGGAGTCTCCTTCACTCACTTGACAATATGTATTGAAATATGATGAAGTGTGCGTCACTGGTTTCTTCTACTATAGTATATTGTATGAAGGCTTCATATGGTTTACCAAGTCACCTAATGAAAATTTGAGACATTTTTCGTATTTTGTTACCAATTAAGGCTGCGATGACCTACATTTTTTATTTAATTTATTTTCCATGTATGAATGTCTTGCCTGCATGCATGTAAGTGTATCACATACATGTAGCACCTGTGGAGGCCAGAAAAGGGACTTCCTGGATCCCCTACAACTGGAATTACAGATGGTTGTGAGCCACCATGTGAGTATGAGTTTGTCTTGAGCAAAGAGTCAGGAATTTGCCACTTTGTCACATTGTAGATTTGGTCCTCCCTTCACTGACAACCTAATATGTGTGCCTTAGTTCAACGGGAAGGAGAAAAAGAACCAGGACTTGGGAGGTGGAGGCAGGAGAATTAGACATTTGAGGCCAGTTTCAACTAGATGGCAAGTTTGAGACCATCCTGAACTACATGAAACCCTGTTTTAGAAAAGCCAAAGAGGAGAGATAAAGAAAGAAAGAAGAGGTCTGGGGAGATGGCTTTCTGGGGCTCGATGCATAGGCAGGAGGACTCTGTCTCCAATAAGGGCAAAGGCAGAGACCGACGCCTGAGTATATCCTCTGATATGCTGTGCATTCACACATGTAAATACACAAACACACACACACACACACACACACCATATTCATACACAAGCACACACATGCACACACGCATACACCATAAACATACGCACACACCATAAGCACACATGCATACACACATGCGCACACACACACACACACACACACACACACACACACACACACACACACATACCATACCTACTCTAGAAGAAAGAAGCTTCACAGTGAAAAGGAATGAAGAGGAGGAAAGCCATGCAGGGCATGTTTGACAACGTTTTCCAGGATTTGGGAGCATCCAATTAAGCCCAATAAGTTGCCAAACAAATTTATTCTAAAGATCTGATGATAAATAATGACAGTTTTGAAGACACTAAGTTCATTAGCTGTAGACATTTCATGTACTACTCCAGTGCCAACTCAAGTGAAGAGAATGCTTCCTCTTTTCCCGGTAGCCACCTCTACCAGCGTATTCCTGTAGCCTGACATCAGAAGAACTCTCAATATGGCCATATAAGTTACGCCTCTGTCTGTAAATTGTAAGTTAGAGAGTTTTTAGACTAAGATTGTTATATGAGTAACAAAACATTATTTTTAAAAAAGCTCCATCTCAAAAGAATGCAGACCTGTTGACACCTTGATTTAAGTCCAGGGAGATTCATTTTGGACCTCCAGCACTAAGCACTATAAGGCAATAAATTTGTGTGACTTTAAAAAAAAAAAACATTCTGAAAGCATATCCGCTTGACCCTCAGTATTGAGGAAGGAATGGTTCTAGAATGTTAAGAGCTGTAGATGCTCATGTCCCTCACATGTGAAATGGCACATCATTTGCACATAACCCACAAACATCCTCTAGGTTATTTCTCAATTACTTACCACACCTGACACAATGTCAGTTCTGTGGAAACAGCTGTTATTATGTGCTCTTCAGGGACTAATGACAAAAAAATGTAAGTCAAATGTGTTCAAGACAGGCACAATTTTTCTCAAATATTTTCTATTCACGATTGGTTGAATCTGAGGATGTAGACCCCACAGATAGGGAGGTTCAACTGTGTAGATAACAGTCAGCCTGATGGGTCCTCAAAGAACCATGACTCCCAGGGTTTATGTTCCTATATCAGACCTGCCCTTCATGTTGATGCAGGGCCCACTCCCTTAACAAGCATTAGAACACAATGGTGACGGCTCTCTGTCACCTCCTGACCTGTGTCTTAAGTGGACCTGTCATGTCTACATTTTTGCCATTAGGAACCCTGACCTTCCGTGGAAGTTCAGCTCTGCTTCTGGAAAGATGATATAGAGGTGACGGGAAGACAGGGAGGGGCTGTGGGGAGAACAGAAAACCCAGAGCCATGACCCCCGTCAAGTCACAAGAAGTGTTCAGCCCCTGCCGACCACATGGACAAGGTGTGAGCTGTCCGGGCTATGCCCTTCTGAACCCTGGAGCTGTAGGAAGTAAGCAAATAAAATAGTTATTTTAAGCCAACAAGCTTAGGGAATCATTTTCCTAGCACTAGATAGGGTCATATGGGGACCTGCTGAAAACCACTTGGTGGAGGAAGACATTTTAAGCCTGATTTATGTAGAGATGGCTCTGCCTAATAAGCTCAGACCTGCCAAAAATAGTGCAATTATCACACCACAGCCAAACTGAAACAGCAGACCTAAAGACAATGCTGAGTTGAAACTCTCCTGGTGGGCAGAACTTGAAGCAAGCACAGTCTTGTAGGTGGCTCTTTACATGGCCTAGGAACAGAGGCTGATGATTTGATCAGACAGGCAGGCCCCTGGAATTCACAAGATTTAACTTTTATGTTTTGGAGAACATCACACATGAGCACTCCATCTTCATGACTCCTGCTCCTCCCTGCAACTCCTCCCACATCCCACGCCACTCATCCCCAAAGTCGTGGCCTCTTCTTCTGAATTACTATTGTTAAATATATACATATGTAGATTATACACACACACACACACACACACACACACACACACACACACACACACACACACGTGGTGCAACCTGCTTAATCCATTTAGTGTTGCTTGTATGTACGTGTGTCCATGGCTGGCCACCTGGGACTGGACAACCTATTTGGGAGCTTGTCCTTGAAGAAAAACGATTCTCCCTCTGCCAGAAGCCACTGACCACCCGCAGCTCTGCATCCAGGGGTGAGATCTTGTAGAATTCTCCCTGTCCATGTTAGCACATCAGCTGGTGCTGCCATTACTCAGGTCTGTCCAGGCAACAATGTTGTTGAGATTTCATGGGGTGCAGCTTCCTTGACATGTCTACAAGACATGATCTAACAGCAGATATCCTGACCTCTGGCCCTTACAATCATTCTACTCCCTCTTTCACGAGTTTCCCCAACCCTTAGGTAGAGAGGCTGCATTAAATATGTATCAGTGGGGACTGGGTACCCCATGGTTACTTGTTCTCTGCATTTTGACCACTTTGGGAATCTTTGTGATGGTTGCCATCTGTCAAAGATGCACACATACACACACACACACACACACACACACACACACACACACACACACTGGGGGGGCAGGGTGCTCTTTGATGAAGAGTGAGAGCTATAGTTATCGTAGGCAGAAGCATATGGTTAGAAATTACTTTGGTTTAGGGAAATGGCCATAATAGTTTCTCCCCTAGTGTCTAACATCGCTCCAACCACAAGCAGTTAGCTAGGTTTACAGTACCAGGCATGAGTTCCCTCCCATTCAATGGGCCTACGATCTCATTAGATAGCTGTTGGTTACCTCCAAGATAAAAATGCCACCATTGCACCACTAGGGATATCTTGCCAACCCAGCTGTTGCTGTAGTTCACAGGCTTTACAGCTGGGACTGTAAATGGATGGATAGAAGGACTGTAAATGTAATGGATAGAAACACTATCCATTGCTCCTCTCCCTTCACAACTTACATAACACCATCTGATACTGTCAATCCTCATGGAGGAGGCCTCAAGGTCATTTCCAGCTTGATTCCTCCAAGTCCTGGATCAAAAGGATGTGATTCTTCAGCAATGGGGTCTTACCTTCCAGTCACATGTTTGTTTTTTGTTTTTTGTTTTTTTTATAAATAGTGACACAATAGTTATTGGAAAGAGGTATAAAGACAGAACTTTCTGCATGGATAGCATGAGATGTTAGAGTCTGTGACTTCAGCTGAAGAGAGACCTCACCACAGGAGGGACTTCATTATCACGTGCACAGCTTGACCCACATACATGAGGTCCACCCATGTCTACTTTAAGCTACCCAGTCCTTGCCCAGTTCATTGGTGGACATCATGGAAGTAACAGAAATTCTCTACGGACTCAATAAAAATAAGCCCAATTCATTGCTGTCACATATTAAATGCACCTATAGCAGAGCCCCACATGGAATGTCTGCTATAGCCTCATTCCACAAGAGAACCATGCACTGGAGCCATCTGCAGCAAGAAGGACTTTGAGACAAGCATCCTGCATCCTCAACAACATCCAGCTCTCTGAACAACATTGCCTTTCTTGCCTCCATGTCTTACCTCGAGACTGAACTGGCCTTTTGTGCATAGAGAATTCAGACTTGGGCCTGGGACCATTTGTGGATATATCAGTCCATAGTTTCCTTTCCCTCTCCTACGAGGCTAGTGCCTATTATCTGCTATGCTCATAGTCTATTAGTCTATCTTATTATTTAAATTACAAGGTAAAAAAAGGAAGGATGTAATAAGGCTTGAGGTAGAATACTATCACCCAGACAGAGATTAAATGACAAATAATACATTACAATTTTGGATGAAAAGAAGTTTCAGGATGTTTGAGGCATGGTTGCATCATAATAGAATATTAAATATGAGCTAAGAAGGTACATTAACAGAGTGGACTATGTAATTTTAAATTATCTCAGCCTGTCTCCTATATTCCCAAGACTCTGAGACTGACATTGAAATCATTGAACTTTGACCATAGCAGACTGCTGTCCATAATGCAGGTCAGCCTTATCCAACCAGCTGAAGGCCTTAACCTGGAGGTTGGCATCCCTAAAGAGGAGAGAAGCCGCCAACAGACCCTCTCAATATCACTGAGTCCCTGAATCCCAAGCTTGCCAAGCCCAGGCTACAGAGTTCGGACTTCCCAACCAGGATTATCCCATGAGCCAATTCCTTATGATTATTAATGGCAAATCCTCTATGATGAATAAATTAATTAATTAAATCCTATGACAAATATACTGACCAGCATCCATCCCAGCTACACAACCATATGCACAGGAAATGGCCCATCTAGCCTGCACAAGCCCTCCTCCCCAGCCCCCCTCTGCAGCTGATGCGTGCCTTTCCATACTGCTTGTGAGTTTTGTACTAGTCCCCTGTGCTAGTATTATAGAAGGCCAGAGCAGGGGCCTTTCTCTGGTCCCCTAAGTCCCCTTCCCACCCCTTCTCCATCTCCTTTCACAACCATGCATGGTTTTATTCCTTTAATAATTTTCCCACTCTATAAAACTCACAATGGAGGGCTGGAGAGATGGCTCCATGGTTAAGAACACTCTGCTCTTCCAGAGGTCCCAGGTTCAATTCCAAGCACCCACATGCGGTCTCACAGCTGTCTGTAACTCTAGTTCCAGGGGACCTGACACCCTCACCCAGACAATACACACAGGCAAAACACCAATGCACGTAAAATAAAAATTTTAAAAAAACTTACAACGGTCCTGCTTTCTTTCCTGCACCATGACTGACAGAGCACCACTCTTCATACACACACACACACACACACACACACACACACACACACACACACACACACAATGTACTCAGCACAGAAAAAGATCAATATTGTCAAACAGTTCTTGCTTCTGGTCTCACTCATTCCTTGTTCACTGAGGAACTACTATTCAGAGTGCCATCTGTAGCCAGATGCCTTTCTAAGAGAATGCCAGGAAAGATCACTGGGATCTAGAACCATGACCATGGCCAGGAGGAGGGTTAAGTTCAACATAAAAGTCTACTCTATTCAAGGAAGCAGGGGCTGGTTCCCACAGCTTACCCACCATGGATACCAGGGAGAGGAGCTGGTGTGAGCAGGGGCTGGTTCCCACAGCTTACGCGCCATGGACACCAGGGAGAGGAGCTGGTGTGAGCAGGGGCTGGTTCCCACAGCTTACCCGCCCTGGACACCAGGGAGAGGAGCTGGTGTGAGCAGGGGCTGGTTCCCACAGCTTACCCGCCATTGACACTGGGGAGAGGGGCTGGTGTGAGCAGGGGCTGGTTCCCACAGCTTACCCACCATGGACACTGGGGAGAGGAGCTGGTGTGCACACTAAAAATCTAGCGGGTTCTCTTTTGTATTTGCATGTCATATAAACACAGTGAATATATCATGATTTCTCTATTATCTCTGTGAGATTCTTTGATCCTATATTCTGGGATAACTATGCATTATAATAGGGTAATAATGGCCTCAGAATAATACCAAAAAGCCATAGAATTTGGGTTTATTACTTGCCATATGCCAAGCAATTTTCAATAGTTGTCTTGTAATTGTCTTGAAACTCTAAAAACCACAGTTTACCATCTTTACTGTATGGATAAAACATTGAAATTCAGCAAGTCCTACTCAAGTCTCTCAGTTTACTAAACACAAGACACTGGCATCTTTGTGACCTCAATGCCCGAATTTTTTTAATGCTATTCCACTTCAATCAGCATTATCATAACATAATTAACAATATTATTACACAATTATTTGTAACAAAAGCTTAGTTTAAAATTTTCAGGTAAAATTTTGCCTTTTTTTTCTTTTCCATTTTTTTCATGTGCATGTGATATGCATGTGTATGTGTGTTGCACTTGCATGGGCACACATATGCACATGTGAAAGCATGCATATAGAGGCCCATGGTTCTTCCACCTTATTCATTGAGGCAGAATCTCTCAATCAAACCCGGAGTTCACTGACATTGCTAGCATTGCCTCTCAACTTGTTGGGATGGAGCAAGGGAATCCTCTGTCTCCACCTTCCAAGGCTGGAATTACAGGTGAGCCACCACAACCACGTGACATTTCCGTGGATTCTGGGGATCCTAACTTTGGCTCTGATGCTTGCATAGCAAGCCCTTTAACCACTAAGCCACATCCCCAGCACTGACAGAGACATTTCTGCATGCATTTGAGAGTATCTATCCTATTGACTACATTAACAGAGGAACAGCATATTAGTTTATGGGCTGTTTTGTATGTTCAAATCACTCCCAAATACTTGATATTCTCATTTAGTCTTCAAAATAGCCCCATAAAAGGAGATATTACTTAGCCTAATTTTTTAAGATAGGAAACTCAGAGAGCCTAAGAAGCGTTCCAAAGTTAGTCAGCGAGGACGGCGCTGGAATTCAGAACATCTCATGAAACCTGTTCTCTCCCTGCCATGTGTCTTTGGTCTCTCCATCAGGCTGGGGAAAATGGTGCGTTTTGTGTTTCCCTAAACCTGCCCTTTCACCTCCGTGTCTCAGCACCGTCTGCTGTTGTTTCTCCCTTTCGACAGGTCTCTCAAACAGCATCTTGTTTATCTCTATGACAGTTCCAGCTTCCAGCTCTATTTAAACATCAGGTGGGCAGGCTCATTCCATCAGTGCATCTCCATACGAGCAATCAGTTGAGCAAAGAAAAAGAAACATCTCAGACTATTTCAACTGCAGAGTGACAAACTGCCTCTACCCATCACAGCTTAGATGCTGTAAGACACAGCTTTCCCTTGCCCAAACACTCCCTCACAACCAGATGACTTTGCTCCTAGCCATGATTCAGAACCACAGGGGATTTCATGGTGCCCTTAGCTGCAGCCAACTGTGGCTGTTTGGGGTGTTTACGACGACTAGGTACACACACTGTCTCATTTACAGTCAAAGGAAAAGATGGTTGCATCTTTGTGACAGGAACCTGGGGACAGAGTCGGACCTTCTTCCACCACCGTCAGCTCCAAAGCAAATAAAATAAGAAATAAAATTGAAGGGAAGAGAATTGAGTTTTAACTCATTACAGGGAGAGAACATGTGATTCATAAAAAGGAGAAACATCCACATAAACACACAGTGAGGAGAAGGCAGCGGACATTTATAAAATCTCAATCCACACCGAGAGCTCCGTGTGTGCTTCCCGACTGCCCGACCAGACAGATACGGTCATTTCCATATCTTACAGGGAACAAGTACCAGGAAGAAAGTCTAATTTTATGAACATTTCCAACTCAAAAGAGCAGGCTTTTCCCATCATTCTCTACTGCCTTTATGTACAAAATTATGCAAATTTCTCTCCAAATCTCTGAAAATGAAGTTGTATGAAAGAAAATAAAATCTTAAAAGGGGGGCTTCAAAGCCCGCTGAAGCCTCTACAAACTGTCCCTTTTTTCTCATATTTCTTATTCTATTATTAAGTACCACTGTGTTTAAGCCTCAGTAAAACTTGCTTTGAAACTCTGAAGTTTATAATAAAAGAAACAGGAAAAAGTGTCATTTCATCTTAAGAAAAAAAAAAAAAAACAGAAATGTCCTAGCCGTACATATCTTCAGTTCCAGAAGCCAAAACCCACCTCCCCAGATTGTGGGAGAAACCCTTTGGCCCTCCTGCAGAAGGCCTCATTCTTCCTAATTGATGGTTTTTATGGGCTTCTTACCCAAGATGCCCTCCTTTCTCCTGACCCATGGAAGGTTAGCCAGGTCAGAGTTTCCTTGCCCACCCCAGAACTAGATTTTGAGTGAAATCAAAGAGAGAAAATAACTAAGTAAGTTCATCCTAAAGACAATATTGTTGCTAGAGTTTTTCTGCCTGGCCCACAGTCAGGACAAATCTCTCTCACCCGCCAGTCCCAAGACGCTCAAACCCGATCAAGTAAACACAGAGACTTATTTTGGTTACAAACTGTATGGCCGTGGCAGGCTTCTTGCTAACTGTTCTTACAGCTTAAATTAATCCATTTCCATTAATCTATACCTTGCCACATGGCTCATGGCTTACCGGCATCTTTACACGTTGTTTCTCATCATGGCGGCTGGCAGTGTCTCCCTCTCAGCCTTCCACTTCCCAGCTCTATTCTCCTCCTTGTCCCGCCTACACTTCCTGCCTGGCCACGGGCCAATCAGTGATTTATTCATTGACCAATCAGCAACACATTTGACATACAGACCATCCCACAGCACAATATCCCACCCCTGTCCCTGATGTCTGGATCCTGGCTCCGTGCATTTCTTTTCTGTCTTCACATCTTTTCCAGTCTCAGATCTCTCTCTCTCTCTCCTCCCCGTCCTCCTCATCTTCCTGCCCATCCTCTGATATCTGACCTGTACTCTCATCTTGCCCCTTCATGACCACCGAATCAAGACTACATCACACGAGCTCTGGGCCTGCCGTGGTTCTTCCATCCATGAGCACCATGGTGTGTATGACAAATTGCTAAACGGTCTTATTAATAAATAACCTGGAGCCAGATATCAGGGTAAAAACTGAGAGATCAGAAAAGCAGAAAGAAGCCAACCAGTTCTTACCACCTGGAAATCCTCAGCCAAAAGAGAGCTACTTTCTGTATACCCACGCCTATATGTCTTTCTGTTCTGCATTTCACTTCCTCTCTCCACCCAGCTACATCACTTCCTGTCTGTCTGCACAGACCTCCAGACCTCTATGGTTAGTGCTGGGTTTAAAGGCGTGTGTCACCACGCCTGGCTCTGTTCCTCACTGTGGCCTCGAACTCACAAAGATCCAGATCCCGAATGCTAGGATTAAAGGCGTGTGCTACATTACCTGACTTCTATGTTTACTATAGTGGCTGGCTTTTTCCTCTGATCCTCAGATAAGCTTTATTAGGGTGCACTTTAGTTTGGGGGACACACTATATCACCATAGTGGTGGGCACAGCAGCCACATTGCATTGGTGTGGCTGTGTTCTTTTGCATGGCAGAAGGGAACCAGGGGCTGCTAAGCTGGCTGAGAGCTGCCCATGGAAGAAGTTACAGATCAATGTCAAGATTTACTACAAAGAAAGCAGGAGACCAATAAAACAAAGGGGAGGTGAAGCATCGCAGATCGGTGCGGCATGTAAAAGTAGAGCTGATGTCACATTCAAGGACCTAATAATTTTAATAGAACTCCAAATTATGATACGGAGAAGGTCTTCGGGATGAAATTGGTGGGAACATCTCCTAAGGCGGGGTAGGGGTGGGGTTGAAACAAGCCAGTGTCAGAAACACAATGACTCTTGTAAGGACGTGAAGGGAGGGCATTGTAACTGAGTCCCCAGAACGGAGGGTGTGTGAGCGCTTCGTGATGACATAAATATATCGGTTTTAGTCCTAGAACCTTTTACACAGTATCCTGCCTCACCTACAGCTCTGTCTGGCAAGATGAGGATTTTTGCATTAATGAAATGGACAAATTAGCTTGGAAAATGTCATTCCACACAGGAGAAAAATCTAACCAGAGTGTTAAGGAACAAAGGAAAATATGTGGGGTTTTGTTTTGTGTGTTATTGTCTTAGGTACTTTTCTATTGCTGTGGGGAAAAAAAAAAAAAAACACCATGGCCAAAGCAATTTGTACAAGAAAGCGTGTAATTGGGCTTACCGTTTCAGAGGGTGAGAGTCCGTGACAGCAGAACAAAGTCATGGTGGCCAGAACAGCTGAGAGCTTACATCAGAATTCCCAGCACGGGAGGTAGAGAGAGCACACTGAGGCTGGCTCAAGTCTTTTAAAACCTGAAAGCCCACCCCAGTGACATACCTTCTCCAGCCAGCTCACACCTCCTGATCCTTCCCAAACAGTTTCATTAGCCGGGGACCATGTATTTAAGCATATGAGCCTATGGAGGCCATTTTCATTCAAACCACCACAGGGAGTTTGAACGAGATGTGTCTCCCCTGCCTCGCCCCATAGTCTAAGGCATTGGAACAGGGGTCCTCAGTTGGTGGTGCTGGTTGGGAGGCTTAGGGGTATGCATGTGCTAGAGCAAATATGTCATGGGAGGGGAGGGAGGTGCTTTAGAAGCCTAGGCCCTCATCCTATTACCAGTTGGTTCTCTCTGCTTCTTGCTTGCAATGCTCAGCATCCAGTTCCCTCCACCATGCCTGCTGTTTGCTGACACACTTCCTGCCATAACAAACTAAGCACAAATAAATCCTTTCTTCTATAAGTCGCCTTGGTGGTGGTGTTTTACTAGAATAATAGAAAAGTAATGCAGAGGACTGGGTTGTAGAGTTGTGCTGTGGGATGGTCTGTATGTCAAATGTGTTGCTGATTGGTCAATGAATAAATCACTGATTGGCAGTGGCCAGGCAGGAAGTATAGGCGGGACTAACAGAGAGGAAAATTGAGAGAACAGAAAGCTGGGAGGGGAGACACTGCCAGCCGCCATCAGGACAAGGAAGATGTAAAGTACCGGTAAGCCACAAGCCACGTGGCAAGGTATAGATTAATAGAAATGGATTAATTTAAGCTGTAAGAACAGTTAGCAAGAAGCCTGCCACGGCCATACAGTTTGAAACCAATATAAGTGTCTGTGTTTACTTGGTCGGGTTTGAGCGGCTTGGGACTGGCGGGTGAGAGAGATTTGTCCTGACTGTGGGCCAGGCAGGAAAACTCTAGCTACAGAGTTGGGTCACTATTTGGTGGCACCAACCAGGAAAGAGAGGAAGGGGACCTGAAGCAAGGCTGGACCACTGCTCTCAAAGGCCCGTGTCCAAAGGCTTCTAACACTTCTCAATCTCTGAGAACCAACATGAGTCTGTGGGGACATTTCACAGCTGAACTGTGTAAACACCAGAGCTCGCGAGTCATCCTTCGCCTGAGAGATTAGCAACTTAGGAAATACGACACAAGCCAGAGTTGGAAAAGTAAAGTTTTTAAATAGAGGAAACAATTAACTCTACATACAAACACCTGGAGGAGGACAGCTTTGTGTGATCCTTGAGACACTGAAAAGGTTATCACACACAGAAGTTCAGCGTCAGTCAGCCGCTGGAGCAGCAGGGTCTGTGAGGGTGAATGTGCTCGTCTGCCATGCTGGTGAATGTGCACTGTCCGGGGACCACTGTCCACGTGCCCTTTGCTCTGTTTCCCCTGTTCAGGGACCAAGTCCTCTCATTACCTTCCAGACACTTTCCTCTGAGGCCTCCTAGCACAGTTTAGTTCTTATTGTTCTTCTGTTGAGTTTTCCTCTGAAAATAAGACTTCAAGGGCTTAGGTAACCAGAGAAGAACATTTAAGCCCTAGAAGTAATTTTGAGAGGACATCTGTGTGTCTGTGTACACAAGCGTTTGAGAGTGCCCACTGGGGAAGGAGCTTGGATGTTGAAAGCCCCCCTCCCCCCCAAAAAAAAGATATTACTGTTTCCAAATTTCCAGAACCCCATGAATCTTGTCTTATTTGAGAAAAAGCATCATTGTACATGGGATAAAGTAAGCATCTTACAGTAAGATTGTCCTGAGTCAACCAGGTGTCCCTAAATTCAGAGAGATGTCATTATGAAAGAGAAACAGAGAGAACTTTCAGACCAACAGACAGAAGAAGACACAGGAAGAGAAGAAGTCAGCCAACAGCAGAAACGAGAGTGGTGCAGCCACAAGCCCAGAGACTAGAAGCCAGGAGAGGAAGTGAACGGGATACTTCCTCTACAGGAGAGGAAGTGAACGGGATACCTCCTCTACAGGAGAGGAAGTGAACGGGATGCCTCCTCTACAGGAGAGGAAGTGAATGGGATACTTCCTCTACAGGAGAGGAAGTGAACGGGATGCCTCCTCTACAGGAGAGGAAGTGAACGGGATGCCTCCTCTACAGGAGAGGAAGTGAACGGGATACTTCCTCTACAGGAGAGGAAGTGAACGGGATACTTCCTCTACAGGAGAGGAAGTGAAAGGGATACCTCCTCTACAGGAGAGGAAATGAATGGGATACTTCCTCTACAAGACAGGAAATGAATGTAATACTTTCTCAGCAGGAGAAGAGATGAATGGAATACTTCCCTTGTGCTTCTAGAAGGAACAACCTTTGGTACCTTGATTTCAGACTTTGAACCTCCAGACGGTGGCAGAATAAATTTGTATTGTCTTAAGCCACTCAATCCCTGAGTCTCTTTTTCTTCCCTTACAAGGCTGAAGGGGCTATCCGTGCAGGAAAGGGCAGGGCTAACAGTGGAGATGCCAGGGCCACATCCTGAGATATCCTAGGAGGGTGGGGCCTTTGAGAGACACAAGTGCATCCTTTTTTACTAATTTGAACTGAGTAACTGTCTTTCCTTACACCTGAGAAGACTTACATCTCAAAGCTGCTGTGGGATGTTCTGTATGACAAATGTGTTGCTAATTAGTCAATAAATAAAACACTGATTGGCCATTGGCTAGGCAGGAAGTGTAGGCGGGACAAGGAGGAGAATAAAGCTGGGAAGTGGAAGGCTGAGTCAGAGAGACACTGCCAGCCGCCATGATGAGAAACAGCATGTGAAGATGCCGGTAGCCTCCCTGGTGATGTGAGTAGCAGTCCAGTCATCCTTGTTCCACATCTAGTATCCTGCTATGAAAAGCCAGAGGCTATGGATTTGTTCCAGATTAAGATACATCAGGTTTGACCAGCCAAGACCCCCTGAAAGGTCTCCGATGACACCATGGCCCAGATGATCCAACATCCAGAATGGTTTGAAGGCAACTGGCTCAGATAATACAGCCTCATGGACTATTCCATAATCCTAAAATTTTCTTTCTTTCCCCATAAGATACAGCGCCCCCCACCAGCAGGAAGTAGTAAGAGAAGCTATGCCCAAATTCCCAAATTATATGTAATTTTACTTTGTTAAGGTTAAAACCTTTCTTTTTGAAAAAAAAAAAAGGGAAGTGCTGTGGGATGTTCTGTATGGCAAATGTGTTGCTAATTAGTCAATAAATAAAACACTGATTGGCCATTGGCTAGGTGGGAAGTGTAGGCGGGACAAGGAGGAGAATAAAGCTGGGAAGTGGAAGGCTGAGTCAGAGAGACACTGCCAGCCGCCATGATGAGAAACAGCATGTGAAGATGCCGGTAAGCCACGAGCCATGTGGCAAGGTATAGATTAATGGAAATGGATTAATTTAAGCTGTAAGAACAGTTAGCAAGAAGCCTGCCACGGCCATACAGTTTGTAATCAATATAAGTCTCTGTGTTTACTTAGTCGGGTTTAAGCGGCTGTGGGACTGGCAGGTGAGAGAGATTTGTCCTGACTGTGGGCCAGGCAGGAAATCTCTAGCTACACAAAGCCATACAGGTCCCAGGGTCATAAACATCAGCTAACGTTTTCTGTAAAAAGAGCCTGGAAGTCAATATTCATTTGAGTGAAGGTTTCCATCATTTTTTTCTTTTAAAAAGGAAAATAAATAAGTAGAACATTCATTCTAGCTAATGCTATGGTTTCCTATGACTTCATCCCAATTCTGGCTGCTGTGTTTTTCAGTTACCCCATCTTTTCAGCTCAACATCAGCGATTAAATCCAGCTTCCTAACAGCATCCCTGGCCAATTTCCAGCCTTCGGGGAAATGGTGCACAAAATAATAGCTTTGTTGACATGAAAAAGGAGAGAGAGGAGCAGAATGTACCGAACATGAAGTTAACAAGGTGAGGCTCCATGTCCTGCCGGAAACAATGGCCAATTTACATTCCTGGTTCCTAGAGGCAGGATCTGCCCAGCCAGTTAGCAAAGCTGTGAGAGAGATCTGAGATGCACAGAGCACTCGGCAGTTCATAAAGCGTGTCCTCGTTATCCTGGCTTCTTTCTGTGGCTGTGATGAAACCCTGATACAGCCAAGCTGGGGGAGAAAGGGTTTGTCTGACTTACAGGTCACGCCCGTCATCAAGAGATGCCAAGGCGAGAACTCAAGGCGGGAACTGAAGCGGGAACACTGTTCTCTGACTTGCTCCTCCATGACTTTCTCAACCGGCTTTCCTGCACCACCCGGGACCACCTGCCCAAGAGGTGGCACCACCCCCAGTGGGCTGGGCCCTCCCACATCAGTCATTAATCAAGAACATGCCCCCGAGACTTGTGCACAGGCCAATGTGGTGGAGGTGATTCCTCAGCTGAGGTCCCCTCTTCCCAGGCGACAGTAGTTTGTGTCAAGTTGACAAAAACCTAACCCCCACACCCATCTACTTCCTCATTCAATGACTTCTTCCTCAGGCCCCTTAATATAGACTAGGACAGAACAATAGCTGACTTATTACAGGCAAGAAAACAGACTCTGCAGAGTAGAGAGAGTTTCTATAGCTAAGGACTCTTAAAAAGCAGGACCCACTCCCTTACAAAGCAGCGTGAGGCTGAGTCTTGCTTCCTTCCTCGAAGGTGAGAAGTGGGGTTACGCATCCGCCGGGCTAACTCTCAAGTCTCTAAACAGGGGCCTCATGGAGTTATCTTTTGGTCCTGTGGTTTGACTATGAAATGCCCCCATGGGCTTCTGGGTAAAAGTCTCGGCTCCCAGGTGGTGGTGCCATGTTGGGAGGTTCTAGAAACTTTAGGAGGTAGGCCTAGCTGGAAGAGGGAGGAGTCCACCTGAGTGTACCTCATCCCTGACCCCTTCCTCCTCTCTGCCTCCTGTCCACAATGAGAAGAAGGTCCCCTGGCGAACACTTTCATCATGGTGTTCTCCTCAAGTGCATGGGGCCAGTGAGCATGGCCTGCTCCCTGTGGAACCACGAAGCCAAACAAACCCTCCCAGGTGCTTCCTTCCTCACAGTTCTTACTCCTGATGAGGAGAGTCACTAACACAGAGGAAGAGAGGAAGAAACCTACCATGGGATTCCAGAGCTAAGAAAGCCCTCTACCCCAACCAGCCGGTCACCCCAGCTCCCAGCTCACCGAAAACTGGAATAAGAGTCACAGCTACAGATGGACAAGAAAGAGGGAGGGAAGGAGAGAGAGGAGGAAATGAGAGGACACGTCAGTGATTCAACTTAGCTGTGAAGGGACCTCACCCCCTCCTTTCCAGCTCCTTGACACACTTATTTCCCACCAGCTTCCCATATCCTCACCCATTTCCTCTCTGTTCAGCCTCCAGATTAAAACTTTCCTAAAAGCAGATGTGGATGTGATGAGGAGATACGCCCATAAGACACTGAGCATCTAGAGGTCAGCATGCCTGGGGTGGAGACCAGGAGAGAGGGGTAACAATGGGACAAGACTCTTCACTGTGGGACCTGCACCTATGGCCATTGTGCTTCATGCTGAGCCCAAAATTAATTGAATGTGGAATTTCTCTCATGTTTTAAGTGAGGAAATCAGAGGAGATGTAAAATGCAAAGATATATTGCTCAAGGTCAAACACCAGATTCTCAGCAATTGCAATGTTCGAGCTTGGTCAGTTACACCATGCTATACATGTGTGTGTGCTCACACGCGTGTGTGTGTACACACACACACACACACACACACACACACACACACACACACACCCCTCAGCCCAGATGCTGCAGGAAGCAACTGACAAACGACTTGATTTGGATAAGAAAGGTCCACCAGGAGCTCATGTGTTTGAACACTTGGTCCCCAGTTCCTGGTGCTGTTTGGAGAGGTTATAGGACCTTAAGGAAGTGCAGCCTCGATGGAGGAAGTACATCACTGGGGGCGGGCATTGAGGGTTTATAGCTTTGCCCACTTCCTGTTTGCTCTCTCTGCTTCCTGTGTGCAGCTGATATGTGATCTCTCCGCTTCCTGCTCCAGCTGCCTGCTGCCATGCCTCTGCGACCATTATGGTCATCTAAACCCTCCAAAGCCGTAAGCCAACATGTACACTTTTTTCCTTAAGTGGTTTTTGGTCATGGTGTTTTACCACAGTCACAACAACAAAAAGTAAAAGGATAGAGGAGAGTAACAAACACAAGAGAGTTCCCTCGTATGAAAGGCGGGTCTTCGGATTTGCCATTCCCAACTAGAAATTCTGGAACGGAATTGTTCCACTCCTATCTCCAGAACCCCAGAATCCCCAAATGAACAGTGTGTAAGAAACAAACTCCCATTGGTCATTTCTAGTCAAACTCAATTCACCGGAGGAGACAGACTAGATTAAACGATACTCTGGAAGCAGAGTGAAGGATTTCCATGAAGCAGCTGGCGTGTGTTCAAACAGCACTAGAGCTGTTGGATGCATCCTATCAGACATAATCACATTTTTAGGTTTATGTTTTCATACCAGGGAATGGGTTTCATACGGCATCTTCATACATGCGTCATTATATGTCATTCTCACTGTTCTGCTCTCCTCTTCCACCCACTTTCTCCCCCACTCCCCCCCCCACTTCTGCTTCTTAGTCCATGCATCCCTTCACCCTCTCCCTTGTAACTGGCTTTTCAATTCACCCATGCTTTATCCTTTTCTCCAAAGCCTGGCATTTCTTCAGTGCAGCCACAAATCTTTTCTGGGTCCTGTCACTGAGGAGACATCAGCCCCAGGACACTGCAGAGACTGACCAAGGAGAGATACCATTCACTTCAAGGCCGGCTTGAAAATGAACGTGGAATAGGGCATGGGGGCGGGGGGGGGGGGGGGCAGACTGTTCCTTCAGATTCATGGAGAACGTTGCAATCAGTGAAGGCTTGGTACCATCTATAACGATGTCCCAAGTTCAAGCACAAGGCTGCCTGAGCAGGAGTGGAACAGGAGGGGTGCAGAGGCTCCTTTAGAATGAAGACCTGTGAGGGAGGGTGTTGGCCTCATCCCCCTCATGAACTCAGCCAGGGATGTTGGGAGTGAGAGCAAAGGGGCTCAACATCGTGCTGGCCACCTGCCCACCGCTAGAAGCCCATGACCACGGTGTAGGGGCTTTATTGGAGTCTGCACTGGGAGAGATGCCCATCATACAGAAGTAGGAAGTTACACCAAGCATCAGGGGCTCATGACCACATCCACCAAGCCTGTCTTCCTCCTAGCCTGCCCCTCCAACCTTCTTCTTAAAGAAACGGGTTCTACCATGGTCTTCCTTCTCCTTTCTCTCCTCTAGAAGTAACTACTGTTCTGAACGGCTTATGGTCATTCCTTGCAGGTTTTCCAATGTTACTACATGTAGGCTTACGTTGCAAACTCCATGCATGCTTGCTACCTCAGCTCTGAAGGAGGCAGAGACAAAAGCGCCACTGGGACCTGATGGCTTCCAGTCTAGCCAAGAAAGGAGAGACGCTGCCTCAAAAAATAGAGAGTGCTAGAGGGAGAATCCCCTTCTCTTCCCTCATGCAAGTGTTATAGCCTATGTCCCCCCCCACACACACACATGTGCGTATACTCACATAGACAAACGCCCACATAAATATAGAAAGCAATAAATGGCTAAATTTTTTTAAAGTCTGAACACAATGCCTGAAAGACTAGAATGAGGCCTGAGGAGGAATCCCACAGAGCTGGCATTTGACAAAGCCCAACAGATAGTAAAAGTCTACCCTCACTTTTTGCAGCTGGAGCAACTGAGGCACATTAAGAAAGTGGATCAAGGTCTTACAGCAAAGGACAATACAGTCAACACAAATCTGGGATGGATCTCTACCCCTGCTCTCAATAAAGCAAATGTCTATGCGAAAAAGCAACAATAGAACTCACAAGAAGTAGAAAGCTGGTCTGCCTGTAGCTCCCTAGGTGTGGCAAGCCCTGAGAGCCACAGAGTCCAAGACACAGAGAGCAAGCCCACAGCCAGGGAGTCCAAGACACCAAGCCTCCTTGGGTCCTGCCGTGTGAGAAGCTGTGCGGCCTGGCAGGCTTTCTTGTGGCTCTAAATGACCTCACAGTCACGCTAAATTACTTGCATCCAGCCCTGGGAATCAGAAGGAAGAAGACACCTGTATGTGCATCCCTCCTTTCCCTGTCCAGGTTGCACACCATGGGTCCCTAATCTCTGTACCACAAAGCTCCTCTTTATAAAATGTCATTTTTTTTCCCTAAATGACAAAGTTTGATTTTGATTGTTAACTTTCCACTTCAAAGCCCTGGCTGGGCACTTCTTTTGAGCAGTGTGGGTGAGATGTGGGGCATAAAGAGCAGGAACACGCTGGGAGAGAACACGGGGAGGGGGGATTCATTAGGGATCCGTAAAAAATACCGTAAAGAAATAATAAAATCTACGTTTCTTTTCAGTTGTTTAACAAAAGAACTTCTGGGAAGGTATGGTCATGGGGTAGAAAATGAGTTTTAACTATCAAATGTCAAAATCTTCAGTGCTTCCCAGATGTGGCAATGGCTTTTTCTACACAGCTCCCATGTTGCCCTCTGTGGGGCCAGAACAGGTTAAACTGAACAAATTTTGTGAGTGATTCCCTCTGTCTCTCTCTCTCTCTTCCTGTCTCTGTCTCTGTCTGTCTCTCTCCCTCCCTCCCTCCCACCCCCAGTCTGAGTGTGATAGAGAAAACTCGTGCGGGAGGGGGGGGGGGCGGTTGGCAAAGCATTCCTCAGATGTAGTTTCCCAGACACCCCTCACCTTCTAAGAAGCAATGTTTTCCCCTGGCCTGGAACTTATGGCGTAACTAAGGCTGGGAGCCCCGGAGAACCTCACACCTCCACCTCTTCGGTGCTGGGAGCCCTGGCACACACCACCAATGCTTGGCAGTTTGTCATGGATTCTAGGGAACAAACAAGTCCTCATGCTTGCCAGAAAAATTCTCTATCAACCCAGACCTCAAAAAACACGTAATTAAGGGACAGAACCCTGAATCCTAGGGCGGGACTGCTCAAGCAATCATTTCATACAAATATAAAACTGGCAAGTGGGGGATGCCAATGCTCTTTGCTTTTGGTCTCTTTGCGTGGGGGATTGTCATTAGCGGAAATAGTATTCTCCCGGGAAGAGGTAAACAAGTGTTCAAAGCACGTGATCAGAGATAGCACTCAGGTGCCCACACCTGTGCTGTCCAGTGTTTAAATCATGGGAAGCTAGAGAAACTAAAGGGAAATCAAGCAACGGAAGACAGGAGAGAGAGAACAGAAAGAACCATGAATTTTGGCCTGAGCAACGTTGTTTCCATTTGTTTCGTATCCCCCAAACATTCGTGGTGAACGAGCGCCCTCCTCTGGTCACATGGAGGAAGTTCAGGAACTTCACTTAACCAAACTCAAATTCAAACTCCGTGATTGCTGCATTCGAAAAGAACTGTATTCAACATTAATCTGGCATCGTGCCTCAAAATAAACACCACAAACTAGCAAAACCCACTCAGAGGACGAGGGCTTCCAGCAAAATAAGAAATGAGAATTGGATAGGATCTTGCTCACATCCAACCTACTTTCACGGTATTTTTCTCCCCTTGTTAAAGGAAGTCAAGTTAGCTCAAAATTAGCCTCTCTAGGCGGAACAACTTTCTCCGAACAGCAATCAAAAGTCAAATGCACACCCAGTCCTCCAAAGCGACAGTTAGAGGCAAGGTACTCAGTGGCTCACTCCTGCTCCACCCAGGCCAGATAGCTTGATGCCAACGCGGGGTTTATGTATTTGGGGAATTCCACCTGTCCGAGCTGCGTCCACCTCTTCATTGTGAACGGCGTAGAGATGAACATTAGGGAGCAGATGCGTCTTAATGTCCTGCTTAGGGTTTCTTTGGATAAACGTCCAGAAGGGTCAGGTGGAAATTCCACTAACATTTTCAAGTTTTCCATTGAGTATGCTAATTGCAGGTGGTACCATGTTACATAAGGATATTTTCATGCAAGTATGAATTCCACATTGAGCACACTCTGCCCATGCTCTCCTACCCTCCTCTTTCTCTCCCTCTCATTATCTTTGTTCCTCTAGACAGCTTCGCTCTTACTTTCCTGTCATACATACACGCTTTTCTGTACCTACATGACATCTAGGAACCACAGGTGAGGGGAAACATGCCATCTTTGTCCTTCCGGGACTGGCTTCGGGTTGTTTTTATTTTTTCTTTTCTTTTTTTTAACGTGAAATTTCCAGTTTCATCCACTTTCTGGCAAATGCTATGATTTCAGTCTTCTCTATGGCTGAAAGTTTTCCAGTGTGTAGCTAAACCCCCTTTTTCTTGAAGGATCTTGGGACTGTTTTTAACAGCAACTACACCATTTTACATTCCCACCAAGAGTGCACGGGCGTGGCCATTTCTCCACACCCTCACCAACAGCTCTTGTTTTCTGCTTTAGTTCTCACCACACTAATGACCATGAGGCAACATTTCCCTGGGATTTTCATTTGTATTTCCTAATGATTAGTGACACAGAGCCTCTTTCGATATGTTTTGAGGCCACTTGAATATCTTCTCTGAAAACTGTACATTAAAGCCTCTCCCCAATTTTCCCACTGGGTGTTTGTTGACGGTGAAAATAAAGGAGTTTAGATAGATAGATAGATAGATAGATAGATAGATAGATAGATAGATAGATAGATAGATGGATGGATGGATGGATGGATGGATGGATGGATGGATGGATGGATGGATGGACGGGTAGATGGATGGATGGATGGATGGATGGATGGATGGATGGATGGATGGATAGATAGATAGATGGATAGATAGATAGATAGTAGATAGAGATAGATATATATACTATTATATATGAGATAATAACATAATTTTATAATTTCCCTGTTGTTTGAGTATTAGATGGTCTTATAATAAAAAAAAAAGTACCAGACATTGGAGTAAAAGATCAGAGAAGCAGAGCAAGCCACAGCCACCACCTATTACCTCACCAGATCCCCAAATCCTCTGACTAAAATCTTCTGAGTCCTCACCCAAAAGGGTCTCAGCTGAACTGCTTTAGTTCCTGTTTTCTCATGCCTTATATACCTTTCTCCGCCCTGCCATTGCTTCCTGGGATTAAAGCTGTGTGTGCTCCCCAGTACTGGGGTTAAAGGCGTGTGCCACCACTGCCTGGCTCTGTCTCTAGTGTGGCCTTGAACTCACAGAGATCCAGATGGACCTCTGCCTCCTGACTGATAGGATTAAAGGTGTTTGCCACCACTGTCTGGCCTCTATGTCTAATCTAGTGGCTGGCTCTGTCCTCTGATCCCCAGGTAAGCTTTATTGGGGTACACATTATATCATCACATTTCCCTGTTCCTTCTCCCTCCAAATCCCCCTATGTAACCCTCCTTGTTCTCTTTCAAATTCGTGGCCTCTTTTTTTCATTAATTGTTGTTATGTGTGTGTGTGCGTGTGTGTGTGTGTGTGTGTGTGTGTGTGTGTGTGTGTGTGTGTTTTCCTAAATATATAAGCACAACCTTTTCCTTTGTATAATGCTATTAGTATGTATGTTTTCAAGGCTGACCATTTGGTATTGGATGCTCAGTTGATGTGCTCTTCCTTAGGGAAGACTATTTCGCCCATTTTCAGTGTGTTCTTCCACCTATAGATAAACTAGGAATAGCATGGGCTTTTGAAACGTCAAAGCCCACCTCCAAGTGACACACCTTCTCCAACAGGGCCACACCTCCTAATCCTTCCCAAACAGTTCCATCAATGGGGACCAAGTGCTCAAATAGATAAGCCTTCAGGGAGGGGCTGCTCTCATTTGAACCATCACCTGCCCAGTGTTTCCTTTGATTTGCACTTTTCAAATCTGATGTCATCACATTTGTCTATTTGGGGGTTTGATGTCTATGGTTTATACTTCGTCCAAAAGACTCAACTGAAGACTTATTCATATTTTTTCTAACTCCTGAAGGACTTATATTTAAGTTATTGTCACACTTTGAGTTAGTTTTGTATATGATGGCAGAAAGGCATCTAACTCCATTTATTTACAGGAGCAGTCCCGTTGTCCCAGGGCCATCTGCTGGAACACTATTCTTCCTCCCCTGGACAGACTTAGCGATCTCATCTAGAATCAACTGAGCACAGACGTGCAGGTTTCTTTCTAGAGTCATTTGTTTCTATTCCACTGGGCTGAATGACAACCTGTGTGCTCACATCACACTATTCTGGCTGCTGTGGCTTTGTAGTTCTTGCTTTTCAGCATTGTGTTGACTGTCTGTCTGGGAGCCCCTGCGACTCTACGTGGCTTCTGTATCCTGGCATTTCTAAAGTAGGCGACTTTACCTAAAACACCTGTATTTCCAGCACTCTCAGAATGGGACACACACACACACACACACACACACACACACACACACACACACACGACTCTAATTTGACCCTTCCTCCTGCAGGGAAGAGCTATTTCCGGCTGCCTGAGCTATCTTTGCAGCACCAGCCACAGCATCTTACATACGAGGCTTTGGCTCCCCCACAGCGCTGGTTTCCATGCCATTCATCAGCATTCACACTCCTGAGCTCCACGCTGCTCACACCAGCTTGTCAGTTCTCTGTGGGCCTTGGTGTGTTACACACCAGAGCAACTGCATTTCTAAATCAGTTTCAAAACCTGATTTAGAATGAAACAGCGCTTTGTGTGAACTCTGGGTCACCTTGGGTCAGAACTTGAAATGGAACTCCTGAGCATCATCTAAACTCTCCCCCCACATCGTGCTCCACTGTTCTGTGCTCTTGGACCAAATCTTCCTAAAGGATCCCTCTGTGCAGGCCAGTGTGAGCCCAACCCTGGTGGACAGCCATTCCCTCTTCAGAACCCATCATCCCATCCCTTACGTCACTGATACTCCCAGCTGCAGCTAATGGTCAAACCCGGGGCTTAGGTCTGTGTCCTCCATGCTTGGAGTGAGAGAGAGGACAGAAATGAGGATGCCGGATGCTACCTTGAGAAGGCAGGATACACTTCCGTTGAGAGGCACTGATTGAAGCAAGGAAGGCGTTTCTCTGTAGTGGGTAGCCATTCCGGCTTTGATCTGGAAGTTCCAACCCCCATTGAGGCTTCAGTAACTGTCACGCCTACAAGGCGGGGCCGAGAGAGGACTCTGAAGACACAAGATCCGGATGCGGTGGCTCTCTTGGTTCCTGGACCCTGGACGCTGGAGGTAGACCGAGCAGAGTTCTCCAGAGAACACCACCGAACTGCACCACACCTTTCCCAGACTCTGTAAACTATCCATTCACTTGTAAGTTACCCCACAAAATAAACCTCCCTTTTAACTACGTGGAGTGGCCTTAATAATTTCACCAATATTTCTCATTTGGGCAACCACAGTTGACAGATTTTATGAGGCAAGAGGAAGTTGGGGAAGGAAGAGGAAAGACTCCGGGAAGGACTGGCTGGAGATGACACAGAATCCTAAGTGGTGTGGTTGTAACCTACAGAAGGTGAGGCTATCACTGAGATAGGAAGTTCCATTTGGGAAATACTGACTTTGAAGGGTTTTAAAGGAAGTTTCCAGACCTTCAATCCCCAGGAGTCACAGAAGTGACCTTAAGCGTCACCTCTCAATTGTCCTAATTTTGTAGGTGCCGACTGATTCTCATTCTGTAAGCCTTTGCTCCAGCTGTCAGTCTCCAGAGACTTGAGTTACCTTTTCCTACTCCTCAAGACTTTTATTTTTATTTGACGTGCATGGGTCTTTACCTGCATATGTCTGTGTATCACATGCATGCAGTGCTTGCAGAATCCAGAAGAGGATGTCCCATCCCACCCCACCACCCACTGGAACTGGAGTTACAGACAGTTGCTAGCTACCCTGTGGGTGCTGGGAATCGAACCAGAGTCCTCTGAAAGAGCGGTAAGTGCTCTTAACCGCTGAACCATCTTTCCAGCACCTGCCCTAAAGCTGAACCCTGGACAAGTCCTACTGGGTAGGTATGTGAGCCTGGGCAAACTCCTCTGTAAAGTGAGAGGGTGAGAGGAAATTGCATCCAGGTTCTAAATACGATGCAGCACTTCCTGGATCCGTCGCGAGGGGGCACCAGAGAAGTGTCCTCCCACATAACTTGGAGGAATCCGCCCCAAGCCTGCAGGACTACCAAAGGGTTGTGCTGGACCAAGGTGAAAGTAAGGCAGAAGCGATCCTCTCATGTCCTCCTGAGTCAGGAAAATCCGTGGTCTTCTAAAACCTTGTTTTAGCAGCAGCAGCAGCAGCCGCCAACACTGGGGATCCCGATAACCTGCTTCCTGCATTAAGGCAAACACCACTGCCGTGCAATGCCTGGGTTTTAATTAAATGTATGGGTTGTCGAGGGAAATTGGATCCAACCGGCACATTGCAGTCACCTGCATGCCTTTAAACACTGCGACATTCCCATCCCAAGCCAGGGCAGAGGCTCCAGAACCGCCTGGGGCAGATCCCTGACGAGGTCCGATGCTTCTTGCTCCCCTGGCCCTGGACCCTCGAAACGTATTTGCTGAAGAAGCTTCCATTGGAGGAATGCTCCCTAGCAGAGAAACTCAGGACGATCCTACAGATCTCCACCAGGGGGCAAGCAGGGTGCACGGGATACCTGCACAGTTGCTTCCAGCACAGTCAACAACTCTCTTTTCCTTCCTACACAGATAAACCCATAAAAGAAACACTGTCTGAACCTTCTAGAGACTAGAAATTCTCTTTGTTGTTTGAAAGAAGTGGAGTTCGCCTCGTGATCTTGGTAGGTCCTGTTACAGCCAACGGAAGGATGCTCTAGTTTAGAAAGGCACGCTTTTGCTGCGCGGTCCCTCTGGGACGTCTTCCCAGTCACTGTCGCCGCCTGCCAAAGGCACCATTGGTGGTGCAAGTCACTGTTGTTTATCAGCCTTCTTTTCTGTCCTCTCACTTGAAGGATACTGGGCCCGTGCATCGACTGGATTTGTGAAGACGGAATGAAATGTGCGAGGAAGGTGTTTTGAAAGGTGGGGTGTGGATGCCCCTAGCTGAGAGATGAGTGGGGTTCAGGTTGCACTCATTTATGTACAACAGCCAAGCATGTAAATCATTCCAGCGTCGAAATGGTCAAATGTAAGTCAAAACTTGCTTCTTCAGGAAGTGTCTGAGGGCCTAATTCTGAAGAACACTCAAGGAAATCCTTCATAAACACCAGAAAGTATGTCATAAGAAGACATATGCTTGTGGGGTAAACTGAATCCACTGCAGGAGGATGCCTTCTTTGAGTACATATTGAGGGATGCTAAAGCGATAACTAAGTAGGATTCCCTCTTTTAATTTATTACCAATTTATATTTAAAACAATTAATGCATTATCAATTATAAATTTAGAGATTAAACATAAAAAATGCTAGGTGTGGTGACTCACACATATGTAATCCCGACACTTGGGAAGCTGGGGCAGGAGGATTGCCATGAGTTCAAGGCTAGCCTGGGCTACAGAATGAGAGACCTCATTCTAATAGATAAATAAGTAATAAATAAGAATTTAAGTGAAACTAATTGGGGAAATGAAGGAAATTCTGGGAATCCACACCCTTAAAATGCACACGTTGCATTTTGAATCCTCATTCATCTTTCAAGTGCTCATTTCTTTTCAGGACAGAAAAAGGGGTCCTTTCTTCTAGTCACCTTAAGTTCTATGCTTGGAGCCTTTGGGAAATTAAACTAACAAGACAGACTGACAAGAGAAATATAGACAGATGTATAGGCTATAGGTTCCGCATGGTACAGGAGCATGTGTAAGGAAACAGAGACCTCAAGAAAAGGCTCAGCTTAGATGAAGAGTGGAAAGTCTTGGGGACATGGGCCGTGACAGAAGGGCACAAGCTAAGGGTGACCCTTGAGAGAAACCTGGCCATACCCATTCCTTCAGCTCCCCCTTTGCATCTCTTCCTCTTGGGGTGATATGTTGCTTGCCAGTCAGGTGTGGTGGCTCGTGCCTATAACCACAGCACCCTAGGAGACTGAGACAGTAGTCTGGCACTCATGTGAGGCCAACCTGGACTACCAGTGTGAGCTTATCTCAACAAAATATACTTGTCCCTCATCCTCTGCCCTCCTCCATCCCCTGGTCCAGGGAGAGAGATTTTCCCATGAGCATCTTATGACTTGCTTCAGAGGATATGGGGGAAGGCAAAAAGCCATTCCTGCACCTCTGTTTCTCAGATCCCTCAGCTCAAGAGATGCAATATGCCAGGATGCCATTTGGGGGCAGCATGGCCTGAACCATCCTCTTCGGAAACACTCAGAAAAGGAGGTAGGATGGTGGTCTTCGAACAGGACAGTGGGAAGTGGGTACACGGGCTGTTTCATGTACTTGTTTCTGCCACATATGGAGATCTTGAAGCAGGGGCCGTGCTTATCCACATTAGCTATCCTGACTCCTCTGCTATAATAGATACTCAGTAAATGTTATGAAGATGTTAATTTCCAAATGACTTGAGCAAATCAGATCTCATAACCTTCAGCTTCATTCCAAGGCAGGAATGGATTGGACTTCTCATCAGTAGTTGATTTGGATACGACCACACACCCACACATCATGGTTCTCTGTCATGTCAGTTACAAGTAACAGAGAAGCTGAGGGCATGCCCATGGAAAGCAGGGCATGGACACATGCCTACAATCCCAGCCCTTTAGCAGTGCAAGTCAGGAGGATACAGGTTCGAGGCCATCCTAGGGTAGAGAGACCTGACCACATCCCAAAGGGCACAGATAGAAATAAGCATGTGCATGTATATATGGTTGAATTTCTATGAGGAAACAAAGTCGATAATAGAATTAAAAAGGTTACCATGAAATCTCCATTTTGGACACCTGCCTATGTTGTGTCCAAATGGTTCCACCTGAGACAATCTTGGGAAATCCCTTGTACCTCTTGCCCATGGGAAGAGCCCTTATGTGCACCTGTAGCACATTGTCAAACTCTTCAACTGCACCCAGCTTCTGGACCCAAGGGAACCCCAACTCCTTCCAGACCCAGGCTGGTAACTTTCTATCCTGGCCACAGAAGGGCCCGTGGCGATAGAGCTGCAGAAAGTGCTCCCCCGTGGTTTCTCTGCAAGGCCTGAATTCACTTAACCTTGCAGAGTTCCTCTCTCTTCTCAGAAGTTTCTGCACTGGCCTTGCCCTGTCATCAGTCTCCCAAGGTCAGTCACTGAGTCTGGTTCAGCCACACACCAAGCTACGCATTCCCAGCCATCAGCTCTGATTTTAAGGTCCCTCCTCCAAAGTTCATGCTGACATGTCCCCTTGCCCTCACGAATACTTTAGTGTGTTACAGAAATTCTGGAGGGAACTATCATAGCCTGTGTGATTTTCCATTCCCCTGCAAAGAGAAGACACGATGTTCACACTGTTGTATGGTTTGAGCAAGAAACGCCCACAAACACATCTGTTGGCCATTTGGTCCCCAGCTGGTTCTGCTAATGGTGGAGGTGGTAGAAACTTCTGAAAGCAAAGCCTAGCTGGAGGAAGGTCATATGTGGGTATGACACTGATGTGCCTGTGAAGGTCATTCCTGGGCCCTTATTCCTTCCTCTCTTTGCTTCCTAATCATCATGAGGCAAACAGTCTCATCTTTCAATCTCACCATGGTGTACTGCTCCATCAAGCACTGTGGACAAAAATCCGTGAAAGCATGAACCAAACACTTTCTTCCTCTCAGACTGTTTCTGTCAGGATTTTGTTGGAGCAATGAGAAAAACTAATACCCACCTAGTGTGCCACATAAGAAGACAGTTGGAAGGGCATTACCCGTGATTGTCCGCCATCTTGGTCTTGGAATTCTCCAACCTCTACAGCTATGGTAAATCACCTTCTCAGGTATTTTATTACAGCAGCATGGATGGACTGAGACACTGATGCAGTTTGGTCATTACATTGCTCCTGTACACACTGCCTTGGTCTGCAGGGTAGGGCTACTGTGAGGAACAAAGGACCTTCAGGAAGCAGGGTCGAGTACAACACCCTTAGGTCATTGAGGGCATGTCCTCTAAAGGGACTGTGAGACCCCACTCATCCTCTTTTTCTGTTTCCTGCATCTGGATGTGGGGTGTTTGCACCTAAATGTTCTTCTGCCGTGACTTGCCATCCTCACGAGAGGCCTAAACACATGGGACCAATTGGTCTTGTACCCTCCAGAGCCCATGAGCTAAAATATAAATCTCTTTACTTTGTGTAATAATTGCCTCAAGTATTTTGTTATAGTGATGGAGAGCTAATATTGACACCATGTCTTTTCATCATCACAGAATAATCCCCGACAACAAAGTCTCTGTCTTAACAATTGCAACACAGGAAACACACACAAGAGGCTTCACACAGACTCTGTGCTCAGGAAACACAGAAAATTCATTGACTAAGTGAATGGCTTGTCCTAGCAAGCAGCAAAGTTTGTTCTAATTAGTGGCTTTGTAGACTACCTGAGAGTGGGGTCCTATTACTTTGCCTGGACAGACTTTAGCACCAATCATACAGTGGACAGACAGAGTTAGTTGTTACCTTGGCATCCGGACCCACTTGGACATAAATTCTTAAGATGTCTTCAGGAAAAGCCTCCCGGCCTATCACTAAGGATACTTACAGCTTCGAACCAGCTTTTCAAGGACGGGCATGAGCGGGACCAGGAGAGTCTTGTCAACCTCAGGTACCATCAAGATGCTGGTCAGAGGAAATGGTTACTGAAGAATTAATGGCACCCCGGTGTCCAATTGGCTACAGATAGAAACATGCTTTCCCTAATCCTTACACAAGCTTAGGCCCTGTGGCCTCTAGGTGAGACAGAACTGTAGGGTTGGTGTGATAGTTTGAATATAATTGGCCCCCATAAGCTCATAGGGAGTGGCAATATTTGAGGTGTGGCTTGTTGGAGTAGGTGTGGCCTTGTTGGAGGAAATGTGTCACTGTGGAGGTGAGCTCTGAGGTCTCATATATGCTCAAGCCACAACCAGTGTCTCAGTTTACTTCCTGTTGCCTGCAGATCAACAAGGTAGAACTCTCAGCTCCTGCTCCAGCACCATGTCTGCCTACATGCTACCATGTCTCACCATAATGATAATGGACTGAACCTCTGAACTGTAAGCCACCCAATCAAATATTTTTTCCTTTATAAGAGTTGCCATGGTCATGGTGTCTCTTCACAGCTATATAAACCATAACTAAGACAGGGACTGGTATATTGCTGTGATAGGCCTGACCATGCTTTTGTTTGAAGGAATATGGACCTTGGGACTGTGGATTAGAAAAGCAGTTGAATGCTTTAAGTGCTACTTAATGGGCCATACTAGTAGGATCATGGGAGGCAGTGGTACTGAGTGTGATTGATGAACTATGGGGGCCTGGCCCAAGAGGTTTCAGAGGAGGAGAATATTAATATGTGGCCTAGAGATCATTCTTATGATATTTAGGTGAAAAATGTGGCTGCCTTTTGCCCTTGTCTGAAGAGTCTGCCCGAGGCCAAAGTTAAAAGATTTGGATTAATTCCATTGGCAGAGGAAATCTCAAAATAGCCTAGTATAGACTCTGTCATGTAATTCCTAGTGTTCATGCTTTAAACATTTATAATGAAAAGGAGCAAGCTGAGCAAGGAAAAATACAAAATGTGCAATTTGAGGAGAAAGGGAGCACCAGGAAGTGGAATGAAACTAAATCTGTATTCAAGGAGATAAACAGATTAAGAAATAGAAAGGGAGAGGTGACCTCAGGGAAAGATCCCACCCAGCTAAGTTTCCAACTTGTGAAAAGGAATTAAAGAAAAGCTTAAAGCAGGGTGTGGTGATATATGCCGTAGGATGTCTTTTTTTTTTTGTTGTTGTTTTTTGAGATGGGTTTCTCTGTGTAGCTTTGCGCCTTTCTTGGAACTCACTTTGGAGACCAGGCTGGCCTCGAACTCACAGAGATCCGCCTGCCTCTGCCTCCCGAGTGCTGGGATTAAAGGCATGTGCCACCACCGCCCAGCTGGGAAGTCTTTCTGTATGCTGTGAATATGTGTTGCTATGATTGGTTAATAAAGAAGCTGCTCTGACCTATGGCAAGTTGGGTTATAGCCAGGCAGGAAATCTAAGAGAGACAGAAAGAAGAAAGGCAGAAGCACAGGAGATGCTAGCCTGCTGCCCAAGGAGTAACATGCCAGCAGACTGACAATAGACTAATAGAAATGGGTTAATTTAAGATGAAAGAGCTAGCTAGCAAGAATTCTTAGCCATAGGCCATACAGTTTGTAATTAACATTAAGCCTCTGAGTGATTATTTTATAAGCGGCTGCAGGACTGCAAGTGAGAGAGATTTGTCCCAACCGTGGGCCAGGTGGACACAGGAAATCTTTCAACTACAGGTGTACATCTTTAATCCCAGCACTCAGAAGGCAGAGGCTGGCAGGTCTCTGACTTTGAGGCCAGCCTGGTCTATAGATCCAGTTTCAAGACAGCCAAGCTTAGGCAGTGAAGGAAACCATCAAAAACAGAAAGTTGGTGAAGATATGTTCCAGTCCCAGCAAGCAGCAGAACTTGGCAGCTTTAGCCACATGGTTTTGGAGTCAAGGATAAAAGAAAGGGGTTACACAATTTGTCTCTGTGACTAAGAGAAGCTGCTGGGGCCAGGAATGTGTCAGAGGTGTCCCTGAATGGAGGCCTAGAGAAGCCATTGCATGAAGCTGTGAGGTTGAAGCCTGAATTGCCTTGGAGACCCCAAGATGTTGGAGATGCCAGGGATACCTGCTGAGGACAGATGCTAACAAGGAGTGGAACCAGCCCAAAGGAAAGAAGTGTGTTGCAGTCAACAAAGCTGAACAGAGTTTGAGATCTGAAGTGTTTTGACATCAGACATGGATTGCAGAGTTTGGAGTTTGCCCAGCTGGCTTTTGGTCTTGTTTTGGTCCAGTATTTTCTCACTATGCTCTCTTCCTTATGTTTTAGAATAGTAATGTGCCATTATATGTTGGAAGTATGTGATTGGCTTTATTATTTTTATTTTATAGGGGAGTACAGTTAAGAGATTTCACGAATCTCAGAAGAGACTTTGAACTTTTAAACATTGTTGAGACTAAGATAGACTATGGGGACTATTGAAGTTGGACTAGACACATTTTGCATTATGGTATTGTTACAAGCTATGGGGGCCAGGGAGTAGAATGTGAGAGTTTGAATGTAATTGGCCCCCATAAGCTCACAGGGAATGGTACTATTAGGAGATGTGGCTTTGTTGGATGGAGTAGGTGTGACCTTGTTGGGGGAAGTGTCACTATCAGGGTGAACTTTGAGGTTTCATATATGTTCAAGACACACCCAGTGTCTCAGTTTTGCTTCCTGTTGCCCACAGATCAGAGATGTAGAATTCTCAGCTCCTGCTCCAGCACATCTGTCTGCACACTGACTTGTCCCACCATGATGATAATGGCCTGAACCTGTGAACTGTAAGCCACCCAGTTAAATGTTTTCTAAGTGCCATGGTGTCTCTTTACAGCAACAGAAACCCCATGACAGTTGGCAAGGGTCTTCTATCTTCCAACATGCTAGTTACCCATCAATCTTTCTTCCTCTGTCATTCTTGTCTTTGGAATTGCCAGCCTCATCTGGTGACAGTGGTACATAATCAATGCCTTGGCCTTTTTAAAACCTGAGCTCTCCTCCTATTCGAGGTAATCAGGAGAGTTGGAGAATCCAGCTTTCTTAGGCTGGCTGACCCAGCCCAGCTAGTGCTCTGGAGCAACGTGGCCTGGAGTTGTAGATCCATCTATAGATTTCCAGCACTGGTTACTTTCTATCACAGCATTGTTGGGTTCAAACTGTGGTCTGTGTGGCCATATGTAGGTGGTCTTGGCATCCTATGGTCCCCAAGGAGAAATTCCATTTGGGTTAAGCATGATTACAGAAGTAGGACTGATAAGGTTTAGAGTTGCTTCAGTGATGTACCTGTTTTCTTAAGATAGTTTGCTGGTATCTTTTTCAAGCAAAAGAGAAAGGGATGGGTTTTGTTAAAGCAAGAGGAGTACAAAGGCAGAAATCAACCTTCAAAGAGCAAGAATACAAGGACAGGTGACAATCTGAACTGTGTTGGAAGTACATTTCAAGCCCAATCTCTTTCTCCTTATTACTTCTACCTCCAGAGGCAATTTAATTTCTGCCAATTCAAGATTTCTTAATGATACTTACCAAGGTGCAGTAGGTTTAAGAGCATTAGCATTTTAGCTTATGGAATGTGATCTGCTTCTCCTCATTCTTGGTAATGGAATACTCTTTCTATAACATCTTTATATGTGCCACCCAACTTTTGATATCTTGATTATAATGATAAAAATCAGAGTTGGTGGCTTCTGTGTTTTTCATGCATCTCCCCAAAGTTCATGTGTTGAAAACAATGGTATTTGGAGGGGGGCCTTTGAGAAGTAACTGGGATTAGATAAAGTCCTGAGGGAGGAGTCTCCATCAAGGCATTAGTGGATTTATTAGAAAAAGAGAGTCCAATGAGATTTACACTGTCTCACCATGAGATGCCCTCCACTATGCTTTGATGTAAAAATCATCTTATCAGATGACATTGCTATTGGGCTTCTCAACTCTAGAATCATGAACTAAACTTCTAGCCTTTATAAGTTACCTAGTCTCAGGTATTTTGTCACAGAAACAGAAACAGATTAACATGTTTTCTATTGTTATTTTTTGATGCTGTATCATTTGACAACTTGATTAGGTCTTCTATTTGATCAAAATTAAATTTTGGGAACTACCCAACTTCTGTGAAGACTAGCTCCTTGGTCAGTGTTTTAACACATGTGGAACTTGCCTTTGCTGACAATCACTGCTCCTTCACTTGCGCCTACAAGGTAACAGAGGGCTAACATCTTGCATTCCTGCTCCATGTTGTATCTGTCTACTTTACTTTGGGTCAGACTTGGCTCAACTCTGCATTTGGCATGATGACCAATCAAAGAGCATCTGCCTAATATTCAATGGTTCTTAAACCAACCAATCTCATCCCCCTTCAAGCTGTAGGCATACTAAATAACAAGGCATTGTCAGTTTTACAATGGCCTATAAGTGTCCCCAAAATGTGCCTGAAAAATCTCTTAACCTGCAGTTAGGTTGGATTCTGAGTGACAGAACCTTACAGACAAATCACCCCATAATGACACTATCAGCTGTTGTGTAGCAATGCCTGCAGGGAAGTTCCTTATGACTTTGGAAGTAAACAACAAAGGAGCCCAGGAAGTCCCTGAGACTGAACAGAATCACAAGGCTTCTCCCTCCTTAAGGTCATACAAGCAGAAATGACTGCTGGGAGGCTGTCCAAACCATCCAGCAACTGGCAAGTTGTGCACAGACTTGAGGGCTTACAAGTTCTGTAAGTCATCACCCATCTAGGATAGGTTCCAGTGACAAAGCTGCCTGGGAGTCATTCATGCTCCTGTACGGAGACTCAATAAACACACTGGTTCTGCAAAGCTGGACTTGGGAGGTATCGTTGCTTTGATGTGTTGTCATTTTCCTTCCTGAGGTAGGTAGACGGCTATTTGTTCATATCTCCCCAGGAATAGTCTCACACATAACTCCTGAGCAGGAATAATCACTTCATGACCACTGGTTTGTCCCCTCAAGTGACCAGGACTTCTTTGAAATGCTTTGCAGAACCAGAAGACAGCCCACATTTTAACCAAGACTCTTGCTTACACACATCTCATAGCCACTTCCCCACTCTTCCCTGTGTAAACCCAAAGATACTAATGTTAGTACTTTGAAGATGGTCTGAGATGCTTACTCCATCTTCTCCAAATGGACATTTTGATTTAAAAAAAAAAACACCTTTACTGCTTGTGCTATTTGGTTTTATGTTAACCCAACACGAGCTAGAGTCATTCTGGAAGAGGGAACATCAAGTGAGAAAAGCCCTCACCCAACTCACCTGCAGGCAAGCCTGTGGTACACTTTCTTGATTAATGATTGTTGTGGGAGGGCCCAGCTCTGTGGGCAGAGCTACTCTTGGGCTGGAGGTCCAGTGTGCTATAAGAAAACATGCTAAGTAAGCCATAGAGAGCAAGCCAGTAAGCAGCTCTCCTTCACAGCCTCTGTGTTATTTCCCACCTCCAGGTGCCTGCCCTAGATGACAGACTACAAGTTGAAAGCTGAAATAAAGGGTCTCCTCTCCAAGTTGCTTTTGGTCATGATGTTTTATCACAGTAACAGAAATTCTGAGACTGCCTTCGCCATTAGTGTTGTTGGCTTTCTCTGGGGCATGTGGACAAACGGGACATGTTAGACCCTCTGGAGCTAGGACCTAAGACCATGTGCAAAATGTCATCAGTTGCTTCCTCAGTACAGCATCTCTTGGTGTGTGTTTGGTGTCTCAGGGGACTTTGTCCCTACATGTGACCAAGGATAGTTGAGGAGAACACCACTCTCTTCATCCAGCAGGAGGAAGATGGCGGTGAAAGGAGAGAGTCTGCCCTCAGGTCACAAGCACACTCTCAGGCAGATGGACTTCAAAAAAGAACGTTGGACATTGAGTACCGGGGCCTGGATTCCCCTTAAATGATCTGTGTCTGTGAACCACTGGAAAGGGATATTTTGGTTCCAGGATCATTGTTCTCTTGGGTCTGATTCACCTTTCTCCCATCGGTGGCAAAACATTTCCTGAGACTTGAAAAGGTTTGTTGAAAACCCAGAACCCTGGTTTTCTGCAAACACACATCTCTTTATGCAATGGCTTTTAATAAAAGACATCAAAGATTTGTTTCAAGTGAACAGAACTTGTTCCCAGCCCCACTCCTACCCTGACCTTTCACCCAGTCCACAATCTAAAGAATACTATTCTTGGAGCCATGACCACATCGCCATCTGCCCAACTTTGACACTGAACTGTTTACCGTCTGTTTGAGAAAGAACTGGGTCCTGGGACATCTCTGGTCCAACCAAAGTCCGAACTTTCTTTAAATGTTATCCCTAAAATGTCTATTAGATTCCTGGTTGGTTTTTTGTTTGTTTTGTTTTGTTGTTGTTGGTTTGGTTTGGTTTTTTGCCCCCCCCCATTAGCTACATGAGATCTTGGGTAAAGAATATATTAACTAAGCTTGTCTTGATTTTACCACTATCATAAAAAACTCAATCTTTATTTAAATTTGGAGGCAAAACAGGAATCGACATTATGATGTGAGACACATTTGAAGGGTAGAATGTACTGAGTATTAACTATTATTATATTCTCCACAGACTAAAGGCCAGGCTTAAAAAAAAGAAAGAAAGAAAGAAAGAAAGAAAGAAAGAAAGAAAGAAAGAAAGAAAGAAAGAAAGAAAGTAAGTCAATGTGGGTGGAAGGAAGAAAACCCTACCCCTCCAAGCACTCTTCTCCAAAGAATCTAAGTACAAGGTCAGGGAAGAAGGTCCAGCCCTCCTGGTGAAGGCACTGGTGTGTCTGAAACACAGGGAAGAAGACACCGGGCATGAAGCAGGATTCTTACCACTCGGTAGAATTCAAACAAGATTGTGGCATACTGCAGTGTAGAAATCGCAACCCTCCTGAACGTGCTGGGTGATGCTCCTTTCATTCTCCACAGAAACCAATCCCCTCTTCTGACCTCCACGGGCCCTAGGCACATACATGGTGCATGTACATACATACAGGTAAAACATTCAGTCACATAAAAATGAAATGGTACGTGGTTCAAATTCCTTTCCAGTATCAAATTATTCAGAGGACATGAAGTTGAGGCTCTTCAAATGGCAGTGTGCCTGTGAAGCACACTGGGACTTTGTTAAAACAGGAATCAAATTCAGTACATCTGCCAGGAGTCAGGGTTCTGCACTCCTCTTTTTTTTTTTTTTTTTTTTTTTGGTTTTTCGAGACAGGGTTTCTCTGTGTAGCTTTGCGCCCTTCCTGGAACTCACTCTGTAGCCCAGGCTGGCCTCGAACTCACAGAGATCCGCCTGGCTCTGCCTCCCGAGTGCTGGGATTAAAGGCGTGCGCCACCACCGCCCGGCTCTGCACTCCTCTTATGTGTATGTGCGAGTACATGTGTGTGTCTGTGTGTGTGTGCTTGTGTCTGTCTGTGTGTGCTTGTGTGTATTGCGCAGAGGTCAACACTGGGTATCTTCCTTAATCACTACCTACCTTCATTGTTGAAACAGGGTCCCACAGAACCTGGAACAAACTCTGATTCAACTAGACTGACTGCCCAGTGAGTCTGAGATCATCCTAGGCCAACCTCCCCAGGACTATTGCAGGCGTGTACTCTTAAACCTGCCTTTTTATGTGGGTCAAGGGGTCAAAGTTCAGCCTTCATGCTTTCCTACGGGGCCATCTCCCAGCCCTTGGGTTTCTGCATCTCTTACATGCGTCTGAGGCAGCTGATGATGCTACTGGTCCACAGACCCCTCTGCTTGAGCCCAGACCTGCAAACAAGGACATAAGCTAGGCTGAGCAACCAGCAAAGAAAGATTCTGACATGGAGTGCAGGTGTGTGTGTGTGTGTGTGTGTGTGTGTGTGTGTGTGTGTGTGTGTGTGTACAGGGGGCGTTTACTCTAACCAGATAAGGCTGTTAAAGATGCTCTGGAGAAATAAGAGTGGACTCTGATGAAGAGAATGGTGAACCTTGGCCATCCTCACCTTTTGTTGAGAGCTTCTGGAAACCCCAGGCAGCAGACCCCTACCTAGTGACAGAGTACAGCGCTTCAAGCTTACCCACACAGGCCTGTCTGAGCTCTGTACTGCACCCCAAACTTCCCTAGAGACCCCTCAACCTGCTCATACTGGGCCAGGGCAGGAGACAGGAAATGAAATCTGGATTCTACCAACCATGAACTGAAAATCATTTGTGAAAACAGCCTACATCTGGTTTAAAGCAGACCTGTGTCATCGTGTCTACACCACCGTGACACGGTGGCTGTCCATACGGCATGCGGGATCAGGTACGAGCAACCCAGAGGCGGTTAAACCCTAGTGCAGGGGGAGGTCTGTGTGCTGCACGAGCACTCACACGTCTCAAGCACCCCCAGTGTTTGCTATACACAGGGTTCTTGGTAAAAGGCTTGTGTTTTGAACTTTCTTTTCTTTTTTCTTTCTTTCTTTTTTTTTTTTTTTGGTTTCTTTGTTCATTTGTTTGAAACAAGGTCTCACTATATAGCCCTGCCTGTCCTGGAACTCTCTCTGTAGACCAGGCTGGCCTCAAACTCACAGAGATCCCCCTGCCTCTGCCTCCCGAGTGCTGGGATTAAAGGTGTGTGCCACCACTGCTGGCCTTGTTTTGAGTTTCTCGTTCTCCAAATCTTTAGACCAGGATTTAAAAAAAAAAAATTATTATTGAGCATTTCATTCATGAATACAGGAAATATGATCATATATATCATTTCCCCTCTCCAAGTCCCCCATATCCCACTCAACACACCCCCTCCCAACTTCATGTCTTTCTTTAATAACCCACCAAGTCCAGTCAGTACTGACCACTTTAGACCAAGATGTTTAACATTATTTATTTATTTATGGTTAAAACTTCAAGCTTTGCCAAACATCTTTCCCTTGAAGATCACAATAGCTACTTCATTTTTCTTTTCTTTTGAGACAAGGCCTCACTACGTAGCCTGTCTAACATGCAGTTAGCTATAGATCCCTGATTGGCCTCAAACTTGCACTCATTTCCTTGACGCTGCCTCCTGAGTGCTGAGATTACAGGCAGGTGCCTCCATGCCTGGCCACAAGAATTAGTTAAAAAAAAAAAAAAAAAAAAAAAGAATTCTGGGCCACAATGATGGCTCAGCAGCAAAAAGCCATACTACGCCTGATTACCTGAGCTCACTCTCCGGGACGTGTATGGTGTGCTGAAAGGAAGGACCAACTTCTGTGGGCTGCCTCTCTAACCTCCACAGGCACACCATGACACACATGTGCGCACATTACACACACACATACACACACACACACACACACACACACTCACATACACACTGTGAATTGTCCCTCTAACCTCCACAGGCACACCATGACATACACACACACACACACACACTCACACACACACACACACACACACACACACTCACATACACACTGTGAATTGTCCCTCTAACCTCCACAGGCATACCATGACATACATACACACACACACACACACACACACACACACAGAGTGAACTGTTCCTCTAACCTCCACAGGCACACCATGACATGCATGTGCACACACACACTCACACACACAGTGAATTGTCCCTCTAACTTTCACGGGCATACCATGACATGAATGTGTGCACACACTCACACACATACACCAGTGTAATTTAAGAAGAAAAGACAATTGCAGGAATTTTCTCTCCTACATTGAGTTCACATCCTCATCCTTCTATCCAAAAAGGCACAGGGTCACCCAGGCCCTTTTCAGCATTTTATTGTTGGACAGGCATGTACAACGTTCCATTCATAGACCTAAAAACATAAAAATAGACCTTCTTTCAGCTTATAAAAGAAATATATAAGAACTTTTGACACAGACACATCATGACCTTATGTACAAGAGACAATGGCACCTGTCTAAGCACCAGACGTTCCAGTATTTTTCGATGGACGCGTTGCAGGGAGACTAGAAAAACGTGACTTCCGACGCCTCTGCTTCAGTTTCCCATCAGGACACAATCGACCCCGAGATGATATGAACAATGCAGTGATACAAAGGGCATAGAAACCATTCTAAAGCTTTTTAAGAAAACCAGAAGATATAGCAAAAACTTTAATAGAATAAAACTTTGAAAAGATCAAGCTCAAAGCCCTGGAAACCCGAAAGGGGGGTGGGGTGGGGTGGACAGAGAGCGGGGACAGCAGGAAAGCAAGCGGGGGGCTTAGAGCGTCGTGTTCTGAACTCTATCTGGAAATATAAAGTCATAACTGATTCTTATAAAATATAATTGCTAAAGCTACTATAAAATTCAGGTCTTTAAAGTACCTACCGATGTATCAAACACCAAATAGATATATATATATATATATAGATATATATTTTTTTATTTCCAAAAAGAAAGTTTTCATATTATTTAAACCCTTCTTAGGGAATGGACATCATGAAATGGGGAGAAGGAGGGAGGAACACAAAGCTATAAACCTTTTCTTTAAAAAATGAAAGTGCTATAATGGGTTTTTGCTCTTCCTATTTGGACATCCATTTAGAAGATTAGGCCCCTTAGCGAGTTTACCCTGTTTCGTTGGCATGAAGTAAATGTTAACCACAAAGGACGATTTTGAAGAGGTTCTGAGACCATGGACTGTCAGGGAAGGGGGAGTCACCTATGGATGAAGATGCAATTTTGATGAGAAAAATCAATGATCGCCATGGCAACCCCATGAGGAGGAGGCTCCACTCCCCTGCCATGTGTAACAGACACACACACACTAACTACCCCATTCCCTGTCCCTGGAATCCAACCAAACTCCCATCTCAAATATAGATTCATACATTTAAAAAAAATCTGTTTCTCAGGAAAAAAAAAAGTTTATTCTTAGCATGAGCTTCTTGTGGGCCATTTATATATAAATATAAAGTCATCATGCCTCGCTCGCTCTGCAAAAGGTTATATCCTCGTTTTCAGACTGAGTTACACCTAACACTGTAAAATTCTCATCTCTTTGTGCCCCTGCATCTCAAGGAAAATACAAAAAAATAGTGTTTTTTTTTTTCTTCTCTCTCTCTCTCTCTCTCAGTGATAAATTTGGATCCCTTTCCCAAGAGTTTGGCATCTTTATAATTCTCTGCAAAACTAGAGCTTCCAAACACTGACGTAGAATAAGACCCGCTCTAGACATAAACAAAAGGAAACAATCATAAAAGGCCCATCACACAAACGACCACCCCTGCCTCACACATTCTTAAAATACACAGATATTCTCAGACACTGAAGAGGAGGAGTCAGGATACTGCAAGCCGCGCGCGCGCACACGTGTGTGTGTGTGTGCGTGTGTGCGTGCATGTGTGTGTGTGTGCGTGCCTGTGTGTGAAGGTGGTTGGTCCCCAGCTAAGAGACTGGATTCAGAGAGGACGAGCTGTGGCATCTGTGTGTATGCTACCCTGTCACTCTGACACTCTGCCTGGACGGCTGGGCTGGGGACAGTTTGATGTCCACTGCTGTAGATTCTTTGTTCTAATTCTTCAGGCCCTGACGAACTGAGAATAAATAAAAGCCCTTGGTAATGTACAGAAGGTAGGACTCGAGCTTAGTTGGGATTCTGGACAGTTCTCTCCGATGTCATTAAGAATGATAAAGGTGGGTGGCTACATGGCTTCAGACCTGAGTCAGCTGCCAAAATCTGTGTGCAAGAGTGTGACCTAAGGGGACATTCTCGTGGACGGCACAGGAGGGTGAGCAGAGTGGGGGGGGGGGGGGGGGGGGGGGGGGGGTGCGGCATCATATCTACACATGGTCTCTAAAGAGACAAAGGTAGTCAGATCTCAGTATTAAGTTTCCTGGAGGGGGCAAAGTCTTCACGCCTAACCCAAATGACTTCCTCGCTCGCGCTCTCCAGGCCTCCGTTGATGCCCGACAGGGCGGCTTGCTTCTTGAGCTGTGTCATGCGGGATGCGTGGCTATCGAGGGTTCTCCGGCCTCGGGCCCGCTGACTGATGGAGGCAGCCTGAAGCTGCTCCGGCAGGTCTCTGTCCTCTGAGGCGCCCTTCACGGACTCACAGAACTCGTCATCGTCACTGAGGATGTCTGTCTCCTTGATGTCATCCTGCTCCTCATACTGAGCAAGATCAAACTGTTCCTCTACCCAGCGGTCAGTGTCCCCGCCACCGGGGGGCTGCTGGGGCTCCTTCTCCGGGCTGCCAGCCGAGACGGCATCGGAGTCAATGGTAAACCTGTTTCTGGCCAGTCGCCGCCTCCTCCTCCCAAGAGACTTGCTGGGGGCAGACACTGCACACACACACAGAAATATAAAAATAAACCCCCACATGCTTTACCATGAGATGAACATCCAGCAAGCAAAGAAAAGAAACATAAAAGGTAAACGGGCTTCAGGAGTTGCAGGTCTAGCCCCTATCATCCTGGTGTCTACCTTACTCAGATCTCTAGACTACAGATGGTATTACAAGGATGGGCCCAGAGGATAAAGGGTGAGGGTGGACCACACTAGAGGCTGTAGGTGAGGGGGAAGGAAATAATCTACTCCAGCCTGTGCAGCCATAAGACAGACAACACAGACGCCTGCTGCTCCCCTTAATGTCAGATCAGCGACTGTCCTCAACACAACTGTGCCGTGGCACAGAGCTGCGGAGGACCTCCGGGGTTATCCCAGGGTCACCCGGCTAGAATAGAGGTCTCTAGTAAGCCTGAGGGGCTCCTAGGTTTTGCTGTCTGTGTAGACATCGCCATGCTGTCAGAGCACTGGGCTGTGACGCTGCTTTCTTGAGACTCGAGGACCTGCAGGTAGACCGAGGGTACCCCAACCTCTTGGAGATTGTCTATGAAGAACCAACCATCAGAGACACAGAGCTCCCAATCCACTCTTTGTGCCCTGTCTGGTAAGGTCCAATAGGAACTCTGAGGCTTAGCAAACACAGCCTCAGTCCTAACTCCTAACCTCATGCTGTGAATCTCCAATTCTCCTACAGTGCCAATTAAGATACCAGCACCTGAGTGGGATGAGAAATAAATAATAGATACCACTCCAGCACCGAGGAACCAAGGGCCACAGAAAGTTACTCAAAGTTAAAAACCTCTGAGTTCATTCATTTGTCCCACGGTCCTCCGGGAAGTCAGGGTTACTAAAGGCAAGCAGACAAATAGTGCAATCAACACTCCCAGTGCACACGCGTGTGCGTGCACACACGCGTGCACGTGCACACACACGCGGGCTGCTATGGAAATGCCACTTCTCCTGGAGGAGTGAAGTGGCCGCTGCACCGGGCTCCCTGAGGTGAGATGCAGCACAGGGTCTCCATGGAGGAAGCATCTCCCTCGCACACCAGCCAGGAGCTGCCATCCTAAAACCCCAGTCTCACAAGCAGGGCAAGGGCTTCAGACCTGCCAGAGGACACCTACTGTCACCTTCCGAGTGCTCACGAACGCTGCTCTTGCTTAAAGAGGGGACTAGGAACAAATCCCAGGCAAAACAGGAGGAAATGGAAAACTACTTCTCCATTGGGAAAAAGCAAAACTGTCTCTTCGCTTTGAGCCTAACCCCACTGTAGTGCAGCCTGGCTTTCCCCGAGCACTACATTTCAATGACACCAGTTCACTGTCGGCCTCCTGGAAACGTGTGAATGATCCTCATGGTGAAGTATTCAGTGGCCAAGTGTGCTCATGGCTGCACCTTTGAAAGGTGTCAAAGTAAGATGGTACACACGGATGACACAACGGTAAAAATACAGGAAATGTTAATTATAGAATATAGATAGAGGGACAAATTCTTTTAGCTGCTCCAAGAATCTCAAACTTTTCGTAAGGAAATGGTAGACTGTGAAAAAGTTGAGCTCAGTCATGGGCTGAAGCAACCACACTTCAGAGTGAGTATGGAGGCAGGCGCATGTCTGCTGGCCAAGCTGCACACACCTCTTATGAAATGCAGAATGAATCGGGGTTGCCGGTCCTTTATGGAAAGGTCACTCAGTCACCCAGCTAGCATTAGTGGGTCCCTCTCAGTCTCAGGGACACAGTCTTTGCCCGAACCACTGAAGTGCCATTTTATCAATCATGGGACATGGATACTGTGATGATAGTGAGTTACTTCCAAAGCACAGTGAACAGAAACGGTTTTCAGCTAAAAATGAGCCATAAGGCAGAAAAAACAAAAACTAAAGCAAAAAAAAAACCTTTCATTCGGACAAATCCAGCAGGCTATGACTTCATGGCTTTCTCTTGATATTCATAATGGTTTAGGGCAAGTAGTGTGTTTAATTTCCAAGAACATCTCAGGAGAAAGACTTTGGTATATCCTATAGAAATGTATTTGTGTGTGTATGTGGGTTTTGTTTTTGTTTTTGTTTTTGTTTTTTGCAAATGCACTTCTGAATTTAGGTTCCTAAGTTAACAACAGAAGCCTAGGCATTAGTGGTGAGGGTCCCTGAGGATGGAGCATATTTCCCAATCAAATATCCCTCAGTAGGCAAGAGTGGTACATAAAACACTACAACAAATTTCTCTGTTGCCATAAAGTGATGAACTGATTTTATAGGGGTACACCTTGAGAAATTATGGGTATGGATCTATGTATGACTCAGGCTATCTGGAGACCCTTACAGTTTGTTGGTATTGGGTTATAGGTTTTCAATACGCATACCAACTGGCTGAAAAACAGATTTAAGATAGCCTCTGCCAACATTCGTTAGTTAAACTCAAGGTACCTAAAGAATGTAATAGCCTACGTCAAGGTAGGTTATGCCTATGAAGTCTACGGTGAGTCACAGCTCTTCACGAACCTCTGCAATGCAATTGAGAACCGGTGGGAAGGTAACTGGGTCAAAGGTAGAAATCTTTTTGGCAAATGTAAAGGCAATTTCTTTCACTGGACCGCTCCCTGAAAAGTCCTGGGCTGCATCGTAGGAAAGGAGTGATTAGAATGTTGATGGTACTAAGTCTAGTGTAGGGACACATCACTCTTGCTGGTATGGTCTATTGCCATTTGCACATGGTGGCAATGGTGTTCCTTCCTCGCTGCTCCAGACATGGGATGAGTCCTCTAGGAGCATTTACTGGGGACCAGTTAAACCCGCCACTCTTCTTTTCTCAACTGAAACCTTCCCTGAATTAACACCAGACTGAAACAAAAGTTGTGGGCACAAAATGGGGTCAACACCTTCTGCATCATCTGGCCTATCGTGCCTGAGCATGGACTCCTCACTGAGAACAGGCTGCGTCTTCTGCCAGACTCTGAAGTCACTGTGTTCTCAGAACAGTGGGCTATGACCTCGCCGACACTCAGCTCACTGCTTTTCACTAAACAAAGCAGGCTGGCATGCAAAGCAGCGCCTCTCATTCCGTAAGCAGGCTAAGAGGACCCCTTCCAAAGGAGGATGCATTGGCTTGCTGGCTTGGCCAATGACAGAGGAGCTCACCAGCCAAAAGGAAGGCAGCAAGGGAAGGCTGAGGGGAGGGAAAGTGAGCAAACCAAGGGAAGAGCCCCCAAGACCCACCAGGGAAGAGACAAGGCAGTGAGCCTCACACGGTGGAAGAATGTACCCTCCTTCAGCCCCCAGAAGGCCACACCTAACTCCTGCTCCCTGGAGTCCTACAGTGGAGTTGGGGTGACCGGGATCTTGTAGGTCTGAATCCCCACAGTACCTGCCCTGCTCATGGCTGGCCTGGCGCCTTTAAGCGCACATAATCTCTTGCCTCCAAAAGGGACATACTGCTGGGATGAGGGAAGGCTTTCCGTTTTGAGGAGCTGTCTTCTGTGTTTATCTCGAAGGATCGAATGCACAGCCTTCAGGAAATCCTTTCGGCTCTCTGGGGAGCTATGAAAAGAAGATTTACACATGTTAGGACGCCAGCACGCAACAGTGGGCATTTATAAAGCCATCAGGGATGGCCAAACAAATATCCCCAAGGGCAAGGTGAAAGAGGTGACGACTCCAATTTCTCTGCTTAGCTGCCTCCTTACGGCAGAGATAAAAAACACAATCTCTCCTACCTTCATGCTTTGCAAATTATCATCTACAGCCAATTTGGGACAGAGTCCCACCAGTGACGAACAGAAAATGGACAGAGGTGTTTTATGCCTGGAAGTTGCCAGCCAAAATTCTGCTCTCTATACTCAAGTCATAGATTTACATGTAAAATGTCATTCAGAAAAAGTGAAGCACAAGGCTGTTGCGGCTTTGCAGAGCACCCACCCACAATGGCTATCGCAATATGCTCGTTCTCGCCTGTTAAACAGCATCCCCTCCCACGGCCCGATCCGCACATTAAGTATTACGGCTAGACTCTACTACGAAATCTTCGAAGTCCAAATTTTCTCGACAGAAAAGTAGATGCGAGGTGAGAGTTATTTTTAAATTCAGTATGTGTGCGTGCACACACATATGTACTCATGTACACGCACACACATGCGCACACTCACACAACCTCCTGAGACAGGGTCTCACTCTGTAGCCCAGCGTGATCCTCAGGCCTCCAGTGTCTCGATGAAGAGACTAGAGGCATGTGCCACTCACTGGGCCTGACGGAGGGCTCCTGGCTTTCACAAGGTGTTTCACCTAGCATTCTTTATAAACAATAAATACAGAACTAGGCTTGCTGGATGCGCTGCAGCGTTTACCAACAAAACTGCCAACAACTAGACTGCATAAAGATCAGCATGAACAGATGGGAAAAGGCGGCCCTCCAAGCGTGAGGACTGTGTGGAAATTTCTGATTCCTCGGACAGCTTTCTGGACCCTGGTCCTTTGTTGGCCCCAGGAACCAACGCAGAGATGATATGGTAAACACGTAACACAGGTTGTGATCCATCTGAATGTGGATATTGAAAATGTCCAATGTATTTTCCGTAATGATCTGGGCAAAGCGTCCTCTATCAGTCTTGGCTGCCCTCAGTCTGACTAAGGAGGCAGTGAGTGTGAGGAACGAAGCAGATCTAATGTTTGATAAATGTACCTTCTTACTATAGTAGCAATAACATTTAAAATACATTTAAATAACATTCAAAATAAAATGAATAATCATAATGATATTGGTCCTATTATCATGTTAAGCAATGCATAGCATATTACAACTCCATGTATTAGGTAATACTCCAAGTATTAGGTAATAAATACTGATTCAATTAATGAGTACACATGATTAATTAAATATGGATCATATTTGAAGCCAAATGAGATGGCATCTGCCATTTTTATATTTCTAGAGGAATAGAGGAAAAGACAGAAAGAGGAGGAGGAGGAGGCAGAGGACAAAGGAAGGAGAGGGAATAATTACAAATAACAATAAATAAGAGAAACCCACGTTACAAGTCACTCAAAATCTGCCTGCAGTCAACAGAGGCTAGTGTCCCTGTATTGAAGGGTCTCTAAAGGCTAAGAATGGTAGTGAGACCTTCAGGCCCTAGTCCCTCACAAAGCAGACTCTCAGAGATGTGCACACAGTGTATGCAAGTGTCAGATGAGCACCCCAAGGCAACCTCGTCGATCACCCTGCTCTACAGAGAGTAAACACGGGAAGAGTGCCGTCTTCAGAACGCTCACTACACTGGAAATCCCCGTCTTCTTTCAGAAAGCCGGTGAATTAGCCAGGCTGCCGACTGCATTCTAATGAAGGCAGTTTTCATTTCCACAACTACTATTGTTTGGCAAGTGTTAACTCTCTGAGAGGAGGCTCAGGCTGGTCTGCAGCACAGAGACAGAGGAAGGACAGTCCCTGGGCCGGGGCTTGACCCCCAGAACCTGACTCACCTGCAGCAGAGGTGGAAGACCCGTTCTGGCCTCCCTTCCGATTCCGACTTCACGTGGACAATTTCACATACAGCATTTGCCTCTGCGTCTAGATAAATTAGAATAACATCACGTCAGGCATATTTTAGTAGACTTATTACATTTTTTTTACAGATGAACTTTTCAAGCTTGGTATCTGCTAAAATAATGCAAAGCAGCCCGAGGCCAAAGTTACTTCACTCCATCCTGAGCTAAAGAGACAGGTACCAGAAGCCCAATGAGTGTTATAAAAAACAACAAGAAACAATAGAGAAGGGGCTGGAGGGATGGTGAGGGGGGTAAGAGCTTGAGGCTCTTGCAGAAGACTGGAGGAAAGCTCCCAACACGCACATCAGGTGACTTAGAACCACCTGTAACTCCAGCTCCAGGGGACCTGACGCCCTCTTCTGGCCTCTGCAAGTACCCTTCATGTACACACACACACACACACACACACACACACACACACAAACATAAGATAAATCTTAATAAAACACTATGAAAATCTTCTAGATGGTCTAAAACAGTAGTTTTCAATCTATGGGTTACAACCCCTTTGGGGTCTAATGACCCTTTCATGGGGTCATCTAAGATCATCGGAAAACACAGATATTTGCATTAGAATTCATAACAGCAGCAAAATTACAGTTATGAAGTAGCAATGAAAATAATTTTATGGTTGGGGGTGGCCAGAGCATGAGGAACTGTTAAAGGGTCGCAGCGTTAGGAAGGTTGAGAACCTCTACTCTAAAAGGGTCACAACTGAAAAAGTCATTCTCTTCTTCCAGCCTCTGCAGCTGAACTATTTCAGTGAGGTGCTAAGTTCCTCTGGACTACACAGTGCCTAGGACTCCAGTCATATCTTCATCAGGCCAAGGGCACGAGGAGGCCAGCACTGGGGTATGGTTTTCGAGTCCTTTCTTTACGTGACCACATCGAGTGCCCAGAGAGGCTATCCAGGCAACTTAAACAGACTGCTCTACTAGCCATCCGGCCTTGTCCACTAAAAAGCAAAAGTATACTAAGAAAGTAAGGAACTTGTCTGTATTTTTAAAAATATCTTTTAACATTCATGAATTTACTGTGAGCACACCCACACACACTCAAGTGTGCACACACATGCACACATGCTCAAACTCACAAGCACACACACACGCACACCTGCAAGTAAAAGTCAGAGGACAACTTGTGAGATTCTGTTTTTTCCTTCCACCCCGTAGGTCCTGGAGAGCAAACCCAGGTCATGAGGGTTGGCGGCCGAAGAGCCAGCTACTGTTGGTAGAACTCACGGGTGCAGAACCCACGGACATACAGGGCCAGCTCCACTGGCTGGAGCTCAGTCCTGCAGACAATGCTGCATTATGTGAAGTCATGAATAAAGTGTAGTGAAAGGGCCATTCACTACAGAGACTTCGACACCTCGAGGTCTATGTCTCACCCAGTGGTTCAGAAGCCCGGCCATGAACTCTCTCCTGTGGCTACATCATCTAACTCTCCCCCTGCCAAAATTCCCCAAACTAAGACAAAAATCTGAAAACTCCAAGTACTGATTCTTAAATTCACTGGAATGTACCTCATAATGTAACATTGTGGCCAGTCTTTTTAGTTCAATTAAAATATGCTTTTATCTAGAAGGCTTTAAATTTGATTTGAATGAAAAAACAGAGGTTGGGAGGAAGAAATGTCATTAGCACAAAGACTGCTTTGTTTTCAGAATGTGAAGTCTTTATGTGTCTTAATTAACGCAAAATTCCTGGCTAAGAAGCCTACAGCCTGCCACAGAAACCAGCCTCCACATTTATAAACCTGGTATGAGGAAACATGATCAGATTAACTCATAAGTCTGTGGCATTAAAAATAAAGACACCAGGGGCTGGAGAGATGGCTCATCAGTTAAGAGACCCGACTGCTCTTCCAGAAGACCCGGCTTCATGTCCCAGCAACCACATGGCAGCTCACAACTGCATCTCCAATTGCATCGGCAAGCACTGCATGCACATGGCATACAGAATACCAGCAAACGAAACTCATAAGAATAGTTTTAAAAAGAGACACTACTAGCATTTCAGTGTCTAAACCTCAAAATACTATCACAGCTGCTACAGACCTATGATCCAAAAGTACCTGCAAATTTACCCATAAGTCAAGTTTGAGGAGCACACCATCCGGAATCCCTAATAACAATTTTGAAGAAAACACACGCAGGCATCCACTCAGCTCTCTCACTTATTTGGTTCACTCGTTCATTGATTCACTAGTTAATGAAGCTGCTTAAAAAGAAGTAGTGCTATGGGATGTTTTTCTGTATGCTGTGAATGTGTTGCTCTGATTGGTTAATAAATAAAATGCTGATTGGCCAGTAGCCAGGCAGGAAGTACAGGCAGGATAAGCAGACAAGGAGAATTCTGGGAAGTGGAAGGCTGAGTCAGGAGACGCTGCCAGCTGCTGCCATGAGGAGCAGGATGTAAAGTACCGGTAAGCCATGAACCACGTGGCAAGGTATAGATTGATAGAAATGGGATAATTTAAGATGTAAGAACTAGATAGCAAGAAGCCTGAGCCATTAGGCCAAACAGTTTAAATAATATAAGCATCAGTGTGTTTATTTAGGTCTGAGTGGCTGTGGGCCTGGATGGGACTGGAGAAAACTCCAGCTACAAAGCAGTGCAGTGAACATTCTCGAATGAAGACAGGAGGAGCCCACAAGCCCCTACCCCTAGCTCAGCAGCTGCTGAGAGTCCACCTTCTGAGAGAGAGCGTGCCGGTTTTCTTTAAGGATGTGGTCCTTGGTAAGTCCACCATGTCCCAGCAGATGACCACACATAGGCAGCACAAATTACACTTGGAGAGCACTGGATTGTTTTTGTTTTTAAAGAGGGCAGGAAGTTGGGAAGGGGTAGGTAGTGGGGGGTAGATCTGGGAATAGTTGGGGGGATGTGAATATAATCAAAACACATTGTACTAAGTTCTTAAAGACTTAATAAAAGGGGCCTTGGGGAGATGGCTCAGCAGTAAAGAGCACTTACTGCTCTTGCAGAGGACCCAGCACCCATATGGTGGTTCACAAATATCTGTAACTCGGGTTCCCGAATATCTAATGCCTTCTTCTCGTCTCTAAAGGCACCACCAGGCACACGGATGGTGCACATACATCTATACATGCAAGTAGTATGCTCATGCACATAAAATAAATCTTTATGAAAATAAGTAAAACTTCATATAATTTTATTTTCTAGCAATAAATGAAGCAATGGAGATGGAGGGAAGAGTTAGTTAAGCATAGAAGATAAAAGCTGGGCGGGCAGACCCAGGATGAGTAAACAACTCACACACTCGTAAGAAATGGGAACCCAGGGCCAGAGAGATGGCTCAGCAGGTGAGGGTGCCTGCTGCCAAGCCTGGTGACTTCTGAGTCCCACGCGGTAGAGGAAGAGAACCAGCTGCTGCAAGTTGTCCCCTGACCTCTCCAGAAGTGACACAACACCTATGCGCACGCACATACAAACACACACAACTCTTGACCATGAAAACAGAAGTGGGAACCCGGCACACACCGGACTCACCTGCAGCTGGCAGAGCTCGTACTTGCAAAGCTTCAGTAGGGATCATGTGGCGGAACCGGAAAGGGTCCCACTCCTCGTAGATTGACAGCCTGTGAGAGCCAACCTGCGGGAGAGAAGCAGCAAGGTAATCTCCAGGGACCAGCTCCCCACACTTCCCACATCAGCAGCAGACTCGGGACCTCAGTACAAGCCAAAGGGCCATCGCATCCCCCTCACGCACGCTGGGTTTCACTGGCAGATGGGAGAAGCTGCATGAGAAATACCATGTTGTGCCAATGGCTTTGCTGATTAAAGGCAGAGGAGAGGGAGAGACAGTGAGAATCTCATAAAACAAAAAAACCAGAGGCCACTGGAGAAGGGCAGAAGTGGCGTTAGGAGGGCTCTGGCCATGGGAGGCTCCACACGCATTCACGTGCATCTTCTACCCATGAGCCTGTCTGCTGGAAGGAAGCTAGTCAGGATCTCTTAGAAAGGAGAGAAGAGGCTTTTGGAGACACAACTGAGAAGCAGACACAGGCACTTGGAGACTACAGGAAGAAGCAAGAGCACTTACAAGTTTCCTCTTCTGTTTGGAACCGTCTTTATACACAAGGACCACAGCAGTTTTGAAGACTGCAAGAGAAAGATCATAAAAGCAGTTACGGCATGAAATGCATGGCTTCCTCCCTTGACTATGCTGACTTCCAGCGGTACTGTATTGCTATAGTGAGGAGAGCATGGAGATGCTGCCCACCTTGACCTTATTTACCACCTCTGAACGTCAAAGCCTGCTGTGAAAAACGTTTCTACCTTTAATCTGAGTAGAGAAAGCCTAAATAAATGGAAATACCTTTTACTCCCCCCCCCAAAAAAAATGCATTTTAGCTTTGTTATTTTAAGGTTGTAACTTAGCTGTGCTAACTGTAGCAGTTGGAAGACAAGTATAAATGCCTCTAAAAACTGTTTAAGGTAATTTGCATTTATACAAATTAAGTCCCCCTCTCTCTCTCCTCCTCACTCTATATCTAACACACACGCGGTGTTTATAATTCAGGAAATAAATTTCATCTTTTTGACCTAACGGAATGAAAATGAGTTAGTGAAATAGAACGTAAGTCCAGTTCATTCCCAATAGAGTAAGCCCATTTGGAGCAATGAACACAGAAAGTTCTTACACTCTTTAAAATGGGGTGGGAAGGGATAGCAGAGTTATGGACAGCCTCCCAGAGAATTCCTTAAGCAACGCCACGAGTGGTTAACATGGCAGGGGTCCGAAAGGAGACACAGTGTTGGCATCTAAAGGGGATGGAAAGGTGACTCCAGACCATCCCTGGTCCTTCGTGTCAGTGTCGGCCATAGTTTAAATGTCTGTTTCCCCAAAAATCTGTATGTTGAAACTATTCCCAGATTGTAGTGGCTTGGGCATTAAAACACTTAGTGCCCAGTGGGCTGTCCAATGTGGGCAGGTTATAACACCTTCAGGAGATGGAGCCTTGCTGGAGGAAGTACGTCACTGGAGTTGACTTTGACCGTCACAGCCTTGGTCCACTTCCAGTTTGCTCTCCCTGCTTCCTGGATGTGGTTAAGATGTGACCTCTCAGCCCCGCTCTGGCTGCCTGCTGCCACACTTTCTCTCCCACAACAGGCTCTCTGTCTGGAACCACAGGCCAAAATAAACTGTTCCTTCTCTATGTTGCCTTGGTTGTGATGTTTGATCACAGATGTAACGGCTTTGGAAGTGGCGGGCACAGGGATCAGCCACTGTGAGCAGTCAGTGATCTCATAAAAGAGGCTCAGGACATGTGGCTCCTCTGACATGTGAACACAGCTAGAACGAATCTGAAAAGCGGGATCTGGTTCCCCAGACTCTGCTGCCCCAACATCCCAAAAAACTTTCATTCTCTGAGCCTGAGGGAGTCCAGACAAGCAGCAGCTGGAGGAGCCACAGACTGGAGTGTCAGGCATGAATAACAGAGTTCTCAGGGATGGGGCACAGGCTCTGACTCTGGAGACGACCACAAAGTACCTGGCTTGCTTTCCAACTCGCTTTGGGTAGGATGGGCTTCCTTCTGTCAGAGTAGGAGCACTTCCGTCTGCCTCCTGTCTACTCGATGATATTGCTCAAGCCTTTGAGCTATGGCCTTGAGCCCCAAGATTCCTGGCATCCCTCGTCAGCTTCAAACACAACTATTTCTGTGTTTGTGTTTTGTAGTGGTGATCATTAACAGGCAGTACACGAGGCCCATCTTGTGAGGCAAGGCGCTGGTGGCAGCAAGCCAACATCCACTTTGGAAGAATGCTACACCGTGTCCCAAGACTCGAGTTTTACATCAAAACAAAAGGACAGCCAGGCTGTCACCCAAAGCTGCCGGTTCAATAGTGTTTAACCCACTTCCTCCACGGCAACTTCCGAAGGCATTTCTAGTTAGTTCTGCCTAGCTACTTGAAATCACAGAACTGTCAGAGATGTCCCCTTTAATGAACTTATCCAAGCTCTGCTCACCAACACAGGCAGCCTTCTTCATAATCCTAATTTTAATTCCTCCTCCCCTCCCTCTCTCCCTCTCCCCCCCCCCCCTTTACTGTCACTCTGAAAAAAATCCTGAGTAATGGCGAGCTTGCCTCTCATCACAGAGCCTTTCAAAGGTTCTGTCCCACAAACCAAAGCCCCAACAAGACACATTGAGCTGGAGAAAGCAGCAGCTGCTTACAGCTGGGGCAGGCGTGCTGGGCTCGGCCTCTCCGAGTCAGCTACCTGACGCTGTCCCCTGTGCACAGCCCAGGAAAGAAGGAGCAGGGACTCCAGCGTCCTCTCTGAGCCTCAGAGCGAGTGTCACGCATGTCCCACACCTTACACCCGACATCTTCTAGACTACCTTCCTGCCACCTCTGTAGGGGACGCTGCTGCATCTTCATCACCGATGGCTGCTCTTGGCTATTCCATCAAATAGTCCATGTTCTTCTTGGTCCAGAGGACACAGATTTCTAGGGGGCTTCCAACAGAAAAGTCTGCCAACCTCTTACTTCCTCCCACTCAAATTATTCTCAGTTTCTAAATGGGTTTCTAACTATATGAAACCTGTAAAACTCAGGGGACAAGACATAAAATATCCTAATGCTGCGCTCTGAGCTGCAAGCCTGAGGCGGATGGCTGATTCTCTTACTTCAGTGTCCCACGACCCGTAAGCAACAGTAAGGAGCATGAGAGATGTGAGTCCCTCTCCAAGTCTCAGAAACACGGAGGTGGGTATCAAAAGGAAGCAAGTCCTACTGCCCCCAAAAAACCACTATCAACACTCCCACCTCCACCAAATACCTCAGTGCTTCCTGATGAATTTTGTCCTGTTTTCTCACCACATTTTTTTTTTTACTGTGGTTATATTTAATGCAATATTTTCAAGAGCTTCAGTGGCTCTTTAGAAATTTTAGAAACCTCACTAATTCCTTAATGAGAATGACATGGCTCTAAGTGGGAGAACCAGTAAATATTTGTATTTAACATTGATTCAAATATTCCTGGGCAGTTCCATTTGGAAATTATACCACGGAAAGGAAGAACATTCAGTTACAGAAGCAGTAAGCCACCACTCCCTGCTCAAGCAAACATCAGGTGAGTGGATGGTCACAGCTAAATATCCAACCTGAGCCCTGGAGGGATAAAACACCCCAGAAACAGAAGCAGGGGCTACTAACCACTTCACGCTCAGGAACAACCCTGCAAGAGGACATATTCACACCAACACTGCAAGCCACAAGCTGTACCTCCGAAACTCTGCACATTTCCCTGTACATCAGATTAGGTTTCCTTTCCCAAAAGCATAAGTATAATACTCGTAAGTGACCTCCACCTGCACCCCTCTAAATAGCCTATCAAAATAAATAACAAATACGTCTACTTTTATGAGTATTAATAACATGATTGAGCGGTCCCTTACAGCCCATGGAGACACCAGTCACAACAACAGTTCAGCTGAGAAACGGCCTCCTAAATCTTGGCACTACGTAAAGCAGTGCAGAGCCAGGGAAGAAATGGAAGGCCCAAGAATCTGGGGTCTCAGAAACCATTGGCTCTTGGTTTTTTTTTTTTTTTTTTTTTTTTTTGGTTTTTCGAGACAGGGTTTCTCTGTGTAGCTTTGCGCCTTTCCTGGAACTCACTTGGTAGTCCAGGCTGGCCTCGAACTCACAGAGATCCGCCTGGCTCTGCCTCCCGAGTGCTGGGATTAAAGGCGTGCGCCACCACCGCCCGGCGGCTCTTGGTTTTTATTTGACTTTTCTTCATTAAAAGAAATGTCAATCCATTAAAGACACATGGACTAGCAGGTAAAATTATTTTTAAAATAAGATGTTTAAAAAAAAAAAAATTCCTGCCTGCGCAATCTCCACAGCCACGCGCACCCTGCTGCTGCGTGGCCGCCACATTGAACCCATCCAGCGAGAAGGTCTAATTTATGTTCGTTTATATTTATTTGGAAGAATTAGTGGCTGGAGCAGTAAGCTATAATTAGCTTCATGGTAATAAACCATCTCTTGGAAAAGGAATATTCTTGTTTGGAAAATAAGTCAGCTGTTTCCCATGCTCGGCACCCTCTTCCGACACATACCGAAAGCTGCCAATTCTGGCTCCTTTTTCCACTTTCCCAGCGAGGCGGGTGGGTTCAGCCAGATGACAGTGGTGTGCAACAGCAAGTCACCCATGCTGAGATCTGCGACCTGAAATTCGGGACACGACAAGCTCATGAGTGGTGCGAGCCACATGGAGGTTTGATACAGTTTTAAAATAGGGTTGGCCGATGTCAACTACAGTTTGTGAAAACATTGTTCCTAAAGAACACTTGCTTAGTACGGACGTTTATATATGGCTAAACAGCTTTATTTGGTCATTCCACAATGTGTATGAATTAAAATATCATACTGTGTGCTATAAATATAGACAGATGGCTTTGACTTACCACAGTTTCAACTAATGTTTCAACTTGTAGTGAGCTTATTGAGTAATTAAATATATTTTTTATTTAGACATTTCTAAGTGAACATAGGTTTAGCAGGATATACTCTCACTTTAAGTTTAGAAACATCCAATGCAACATTTATTTATTAATATACATGAAGAATTTAAAAAGTAACATGGAAAATGACATATTGCATTTTAAAGATACTTTCTTAGTGTCAGTCAACACCATCCCCCACTTGAAGCTGTAAATGTCATAATACCTAGCAATGCCAAACAATGTCATTACCTTAGGTTTGTTTGACCTGGAAACAACACGATGACATTTTAATGAAACCAATCTGTTCATTCATATGGCATGTCCACATTGGAATAGGAATCTCTGAGATTACCAAAAGCCACATAGGGTGAGCAAAAGAAATGTTATTTTTTCCTTTGTTTTATGTTAGTCTACCAAAATTTTAGGAATGAGATGACAAAAAAGGATAAGCCAGGGGTCACATACAGCAAATATGCGAAATCCAGTCTATAAAATTAAAGCTCTTCTACCCAAAGAAGACAATTTCTCCAGGAGAACTAATGGCATTGGTGGCCAGTGACAAATACCCCCCAGAAAACCCCGGGGAATCACACCACTGAGTGTAGTCTTCAGGAACTGTGGGATCAAATCAGCTTCCCTTTTCCCAGTTCATTGAAGAAAATCTTACTTCGCTTTAGAAGGGGAAAGCCAAATCAGAAGTCTGAAGATTTCCTGCTAGACATGTGTGGAATGGACAATGAACTCCTCAGAGACTGTGTGGTCGGTCACATGCTAATCCTACTCTCTTCACGGTCAAGTACTAACACTCAGACAAGGGGTTTAGTTTTAGACCCCAACCAGACATGATGACCCAAAGAGGCCAGTGGTAGCCTTGTGTTCACACCTGACAGCACCATGGAGGCCAATGGTAGCCTTGTGTTCACACCTGACAGCACCATGGAGGCCAGTGGTAGCCTTGTGTTCACACCTGACAGCACCATGGTTCTTTCAGTTGCCAGAGTCAAGGAGGATCTGAAAACATTCAATGAAAAATCCCCACAAAGGGACATTCCTGCACTTCAAATTGACAACAATGTGATGAGACCTCCCACCACCCCTCTTTCGTTCTTCCTGAGACTGGAACTATCCAGAGTACCCACACCATATGTGCCACTTGCCCAGTTATCACTTAGTAGCCATCTGAAATATCAAGTCACCTGTTATGATATCACGATATTTGGTTTAATAATGGCTCCAAAGCCTAAGAGTAGTGATGCTATCAATTTTGATATAAAAAGCCAAGGTGCTTCTTTCCCATTCAGAAGACAAAAGATTTCAACTTAACTGAGGGGGAGAAACATCACAGCTCAACTACCCATGAAATTGTGAGCCAACCAAGCTTTATTCCAGTTTTGCTGTCCTGTCAAACTGCAAAGGCGTGGCCACGTGGCCAACAGGTGTGGGAAGTGCATCATTAAGGTAGAAATGGTGTTTAACTAGTGTGTATGTAGAGGAAAGGTATGTGGGATACCTAAGGATTTAGTACTACCACTGATTCAGGTGCTCCCTGGAGGTCTTAGAGCATAAGTCATGTATAAAGTTCTCTTGGAATCATCTACCCACTTCCCAAAGTGGCAAAAATCAATTACAACCTCCCCTCCCCCATTCCAGTTAGGGTTTCCAATGTGATAAACAAACACCATGATGAAAAGCAGCTTGGGGTTGCAGTCCATCATGGAGGGTGGTCATGGCAGGAAAGAACACATGCAAGGACCTGGAGGCTGGAACTGGAGCAGAAGCCATGGAGGAGTGCAGCTTACCGGCTTGCCCAGACTGATTTTTCAAATAACTCAGGACCTCCTGTCCAGGGATGGCACTGCTCTGCTGTGGACTGGACCCTCTCACACCAATTATGAATCAAGGATGTGCCCTACAAACTTGCCTATAGGCAATCTGTCGAGGCATTTTCTCAATTAAAATTCCTCTTCCCAAGTAATTCTACTTCTAATTGGTAAAAAAATTAGCACTCCCTTTTCCCACTGAGAAATGCTTTCTGCAGTGTCATTACAGGTGAGAGGATCATCTGGGATCTATGTAAGCATGTCCCAGGACAAGAGTCTACCCTATCATAGTCCATGATCTCACCTATGTGGAAGCACTATAAACCACTGTAAGTTCTTCAAACAGGCCTCTTCAGGCACTGACCTGCTGACCACTCACTTCAGTTCTTGGGGTCTGTAAAAATTAAGCCCGATTCTCTCTTCATTAAGTCAATATTTCAAACACTGGAAAGCTTGATGCTTCATTTCCAGAGAACAAACAGCTCCCGTTGACATTGCGGCACATGACCTCAAGGTGTTCCTACTGCGTTTATGCACAGCAACAACCTGGCAGCCCGCTCAACACAATGCAGCCTTCTCCAGCCACCAAAGCCAGCTGCAATGCTGGAGAATAGCTCTGTCGGGACTGAATGGAGGTACCACCTCCCTTGATGGGGGTTATAATAATTACTGTAGTTATTGCTGAGGCATATCATTATCAAGGGCAAAATATTAAGAGATCGTATTAATATGCTTATAGGTATTAAGTAACACACATCAACCAAGCCCACAGGACATCTAAGGCAGCTAAGGGAACTAGTCTCCACCATCCATTCCCTACATTCATCCCATGGAAGAGGATATACATCATCAAATTCTCAGGAGATAGGTTGAGATACAGTCTTAGGTAGTTTGTCTTTAAAAAGTCTTTGTGATGGTTGTTTAAACTATTTCCTCCAGGAAACAAAATTGTGTGTGTGTGTGTGTGTGTGTGTGTGTGTGTGTGTGTGTGTGCACGCGTGCGTGTGCGTGTCTGTGTGTGTATGTGACATGGACCTTCTGTCATGTGATGTTCTAGTCTCTCCTTCCAGACTATGTAGAATTTACATCCCCGCCCTTGTGATCTGGGGCATGGCCATGATTTGGGTAGGGAACTTGGTGTAACACATCTCTATCCATCCTCAGGAGCTTCTACAGTCCTGCCATGGACGCAACACAGCAAGTGGGATCCTCACACCTCAAATGGTTCCTAGAAGGAAGTCTTGATGGGCATGGGTAAAAATGGACAGCTATAACCCCTGAGATGTCCCGACGGTTTCCACTTGGCGAAGGTAACAAGAAGCCCAGGGCTGCTCACACTGCCCAATCACCCTGCTTGGGTCTCCAATGGCCTTTTTGAGTCCTCCTTTGAAGTGTCCAGAGTGAATTCTGCTAAAAGGGTTGCATTAATGGACTCGAGTGCCTTATTGAATCCGGCTATTGGAGGTACTCCTCTAAGGGAGAATATCCCCCTGGATACTTCTAATTGGCTGAGCAAAAGTAATGTTCTACAGGGCCCAGATAAACTCCCCAAAGTAAACTCCCCAAATGTGGGAATTTAGGAATACCGAAGGTCCAGGTTCATCATAAAATATTTACCTGCCATCTTTGTCTTCTGCGAACATATCTATCTTCAGTGACATCCCAAGAAAAGCTGGTTACAAAAGAGGATTCAGGTGACCTATGTCCCTAAGATATGGCCATTTCAGCAAAAATCTGCAGACACTGAACAATATTCCTAACTGCTTACAAACTGCTCCCAATCCAGTCTAGGTTTTCACTGGACACTGTGAAGTCAACCCTGTGTACCCAGGCCCCGCAGTCACCTGCCATAGCTGCACTATTATACATACTGCTGCAGCGGTGTGTGACGCTTGCCAATAATCTTGGCATGAGCCCAAGGCTCGCTCTCCCCAGGGTTTTATTCTTGTGGAACCACAGATGTTGGGAGCCTCCTGCTCCTGATCCTTCTGTGTCAGCCTCCTGGGGGCAGCTATGTGGCACTGGGCTTGCTAACCATGCCAGGCTGTGTTTTGAAACTATAGGGTTTTCTTCTTACTTTTTTTTTTTTGTACTTAGGGAGATTTTAAAATCATTTAAGAAGAATGACCAGATATTTCAGAACAGCAGCATTTGTGTTTTCTAAACCCTGATGATAGATAAAACCACTGCCCCTAAGCGGAGGACGCTCTTGTGTTCTATTGTTCTATCGCACAGGGCAAAGGCCTGCATTTCAGTTGGAAAGGACACATCCTCTACAGGACACCTCCCCGGGCTCTCAGGCCCTGGTGGTGCACAGTGCGCTGAAGCCATACCAACTCTGTGGGGTGGGGGGTGGCTGATATGCAATCATGCCCAGACTGGAAGCGGCCTTCACTGACTTCCTCCAGCTGCAGAAAACCCTGTTTGCCCCCATTTACAACTCACCTCAAAAGCTCTTTACTGTGTGCACACCAATCCAAGCGCTTGGGCTTTCGCGTGTATCCTCACACACTCATTTTCACTCACATCTCCATCCCATTTTCGCCTCACTGCCTTCTAAATGTTATCTTTTTGACAGTCTCAAAACCTGTGCTGCTTCACTGAGGACATGTAAATGAGCCTGGGGTTGGCAAGATGGCTCAGGGGGTAAAGGCACTTGCTGGTGGAAGTAGTGATTCTGACAAGCTGTTCTCAGACCTCCAAACACTGTGATATCCACACCCACACCCCACAAATACATGTAATTAAAAAAAAACCCAAACAGCTGGATACGGCCCTTTGTATTTGTGAGGGAGGCGTCTTCTGCAGAATAGGGGAGCAAGCTTCACCAGCTCGGCCTCCACCCTACTAATCACTGCAGAAGCATGCGCTTTCTCCCCGTCCATTAGGCAGAAGCATAATGCAGAATAGAAAAAACTCTCCAGTTGAATCTAGGCATATCACAACGTTGATGACTGCTATTATAGTCATATCTTTATAATTCACCTCAGAACTGCCAACATTTTTTTCATGGAAGCTCATGGAACACAGGGACAATTTTTGATTCACTCTAAGCCATTCTTAGGTGTGTGTGGCTTTGTGGTGGCTTCTTTGAAGCAGTGTTTCGGGTATGGGGAAAAGAATTATTGTCACTGGAACCGGAATTCACCTAACAATCACTTATCAAGTACCAACTATGTGGCTGGGACTAGATAAATGGCAGATATTCTAATCTGGGGACTCACAGTCACCCTTTGATGGCATTCACAGAAACAGCCCAGCCTGGGTAATGACACTCACTTCTACATGCAGTACGGATTAAAATCGGAGACCCAAAAGGCTAAGAGCAAAGCATCAGAAACATGTTTACTCTACCAAGAAAAAGCTATGGTGAAAAAAAAATTCATGGGTAGCCTTGAGCATAACTGACAATTCGATGCCTATGAGTCAGACCATGGGGTATACCTGTGAAGGGTTGTCTAGGTGAAGGCTGGCCTTAATTGCCTTGGGAAGGTTCATCTTAATCATGGGCAGGGATCCTGGACTGTGTGAAATAAAGGCAAGCTGGCCATCAGCATGTACCCACTGCTCTCTCTAACCGACAACACAATGCGACCAACTTCTTCACACTTCTGCGGCCGTGACTACCCAGCCATGGTGGACTTTACCCTGAGCTGTGAGCCAACTTAAGGCCCCTTTTTAAGTGTGGTGGCCTGAGTATTTTACCAAAGCAACAGGAAAAAAAGCTAAGGCTTCAAAGACAAGAGTCCTACTGTTATGTAGCAGTTTCCTCAAGACTGAAACATTCCATCTCCCAGGAAGCTCCTCAGAAGGTAAATAATTCAAAACCGCTTCAGGAAGTCCCTGAAACTGACCAGATTTACTAAGGCCCCTCCCTCCCAGAATAAGCAATAAAGACAGCCAAGAGTCACTATCAGACCAGTCAAGATGCAAAGATTCTCATATTAGACCTGGTACTTGGAAGAAGCAGAAACCAGCCAAGCTGCCTGGAAGAGGTTTAGACCAGAGTCACTTGGAAAGGACACTCTCCAACCTGTTGAGCTGCCTGTAGGCTGTGCAGTGTGCTCCAGGTTCCCAGCTTTGGTTATGTGGCTGTCTTTGAGTCATTTCTACTCCTGTAAGTGACCCCTCACCCATATTCCTGCAAGTAACCCCAATAAAACTCATTGGTTCACCAAGTAGGATTTAGGAGGTATTCATACTTTGGTCTATCATGGGATCCTTGTCTGGAGTGAGTAGACATGTGTGTGCTGCATCTACCCAAGGAAAAGTCTTGCTGTACAACACGTGCCAGAGAAAACAATCACACCTCATAAAAAGAGAGCATCAAAGCTGGGGGGGGGGGGCGCCTCACCTCCTTCTTCTCTCCTGTCTGCTCAGCAATCAGCTGGTCAAACACAGCTCCAAACTCTTCATGGATCTTCTGCATCTCGTTGATGTGACTGGCAACCTTGTTCATGGTCTTGATGGCCACTAGAAGAACATAAGGATTGAAAGGGGGCTGTGCAGAGGCCTGGCTGGGACAGGTGTCGCAGGGGTGTGGAGAGGCTGGGGGAAGAAAGGGAAGATGCTCACCATCCAGATGGTAATGTTCCTCACTCTCCGCATCAGTCAGTGCAAACAGCTCCCTGAGCAGAAGCGGGTACTTGAGGACCCTCTGAATGGGCTTGATGAGGTAAGACTCCAGTGTGGATGAGTGCTGCTGCCTCGGGTTCTGGGCGTCTAGGAACGCCTTGAAGGCTGTGTCCGTCTTGGCTGGAAGAGACAGAACACAGACCCTCAGAGTGGCAGGCCCCAGTGGTTCCCTGAGCACCTCGGCTCACACTCACTCTAATTCCAAGGCATCTTTTTATAGGACTGGGCCCAGCAGGCTCCGGGGAGAGGGAGGAGGTCTCCGCCGAGGTACATACTGGATGCGCCTGTCAGTCATGTGTGTGTTTGGTGGGGATGCAGACTAGTTAAAGGACTTTGTTCACCCTCCTCATATTGAGTATGTCTTTCTATACTGACATTTTGACTCCTGCTGTCCTTGGGGAGACTGCTCTTCCCAGGCCTAGCCAACTCCTAAAGATAGCAAATTAATTGCCTGCAAGAAATCAATTCAGAGTGCACCTCTCCCACACCTATCAGTTCTAGGAGGCGCTGACACTCTGGGTCCTCACCGGCTTTGCTCATCACCTCAGGGCCAGATGTCACACTGCTCAGCGTTGGCCACACCCCAGAGCCCACTGAAGTTATTCAAGGCGGCATGCTATTCCTCGGTCTCCTAAACAATCCCAGTGCTTCCCCAAGGGGCCATGCTGCATGGCTGTCCCCTCCTCCTGGGACCCATGAATGACAAACAACAGCTATCATCTGATCTGCCAGCCCCGCCACACCAGAATAATCTTAGCACCTCCAGCTGAAATCTCCGCCTGGTTCCCAAGCTTCCAAGCACTTCATTGCTGGGAAGACCTTTTTAAAACAGGCAGAAAAGGCCAGAAACAGAAACAGCATCCTGCAGCCTTGTTAAGTGGAGTGAGGCCAGAAACCTCAGAACAATCTGCTCAATGTCAGCTCGGTGCTACCAGCTGTTAGCATCTGGATGGTGGGGAGCTGACCCAACAGAGCTCAGAGCACTGGCAAGCACCTCCTTCCCAGCCTCACTTTCATCCGTGTTCCAGCTGGGATGGCAAGTGGCCCCGGGGGACAGTGGGAAGGGGTCCGCACCAGGACAACTGGGAAAATGGCTAACGCCTTCCAGGTGCAGAGGACTGATGGAGCACATGAAGGGGGAGGGATGGGATGCTCAAGTCACTTCACAGTGGACACCTGCAATGCTTGGGCTGGTGGGGACATAGGACAGTGCTGGTGGGGTGGCTGCCCCAATGTAGGCTGCAAGAGGAAGAGCAAGCCCCTCCCTCCCTCCATACCCCGCCCCGCACGTTTCTTCTGTTCGTCTATTTTGGAGCTGCAGTCTTTAGAACAAATCAGTACACAAGCATCATCACTGCTGGAACAAACTCATTCTTCACACTCAGAACCTACATGTCATCAGGATTACGTTTGTCCATCAGAAATTAGACACAGCCCTCCATGGACTTAGATTCTTCACAAACAGCACCCAGTCTGTCAGAGGAACCTGATAGTTTCCGAATAAATGAGTAGTTTCCTAGAACTTAGGGGTTATTCATTTTTGAAAAACATATCTCCACCCCAAGTGGTTAGTAGTGTTACGTAATATGGGAGATAGAAGAGCGCCATGAAGTGGTGAGTCCTCCTGCCTTGAAACAGCAAGACAAGCAGCAACCCCAGGAGATGAGCTCACACAGCCACAGCTTTTTGAGCCCCTTAAAATCCTATTAGGAAGAACCAAGCTGGGCCCCGCACCCTATGCCTCTAATCCCACCCAGCACTCAGGAGGCAGAGGCAGGTGAGTCTCTGTGACTTCAAGGTCAGACTGGTCTATGTGGCAGATTCCAGCTTAGACAGGGTGACAGAGTGAGACCGTGTCTCAGAAGAGGAGGAGGTAGAGGAAGGTGGGGAGGAGAAGGGGAGAAGGGGAGAGGGGAGGAAGAGAAGAGAGAGAAGGGAGGGGGAAGAAAGAGGGAGGAGAGGGGGAGGAGGAGAGATTGAGGAGGAGGAGGAGGAGGAGAGGTGGAGGAGGGGAAGGAGAGGGAGAGGAGGAGGAGGAGGATCAGATTCCACAGGTTCAGCTCATGATTCTCCTTTCAAAAAGGACATGGGGACAGTAACCTAGACATGCTACAGAAGCTGGGCTAGCTCTAGAGCTGACACAGGGAGAAACCTGATTTCTAATATCCAGATTCTCATGTGCAAAATACAGCTGTTGGTCACTGTGGTGGTTTGAAAGAAAATGGCTCCCATAGGTAGTGGCACTATTAGGAGGTGTGACTTTGCTGGAGTAGGTGTGGCCTTGTTAGAGGAAGGTGTCACTGTGAGGGTGGGCTTTGAGGTTGTAGCTGGAGTTTTCCTGCCTGGCCCACAGTCAGGACAAATCTCTCTCACCCGCCAGTCCCAAGCCGCTCAAACCCGATCAAGTAAACATAGAGACTTATATTGGTTACAAACTGTATGGCCGTGGCAGGCTTCTTGATAACTGTTCTTACAGCTTAAATTAATCCATTTCTATTAATCTATATCTTGCCACGTGGCTTGTGGCTTACCGGTACTTTACATCTTCCTTATCCTGATGGCGGCTGGCAGTGTCTCCCCCTCAGCCTTCCATTTCCCAGCTCTATTTTCCTCCTTGTCCCGCCTATACTTCCTGCCTAGCCAATGGCCAATCAGTGATTTATTTATTGACCAATCAGCAACACATTTGACATACAGACCATCCCACAGTAGAGGTCTCATAGAAGCCCAAACCATGCCCAGTGTCTCAGTCCACTTCCTGTTGCCTTCTGATCAAGATGTAGCCAGCATCATGTCTGCCTGCATGCCGCCATGTCCCACCATGATGATAATGGACTAAATGTACTAAACCTTTGAAACTGTAAGCCAACCCCAGTTAAATGTTTTCCTTTGTAAGAGTTGCTGTGGTCATGGTCTCTTCACAGCACTAGAAAGGCTGACTAAGACGGTCACTATGTCATGAAGTATATTTCCTATGAGGGGGGAGGAGGCTTGCAGAGCACAGTGCAGTCCTCCCACCCAGCCTACCTAAAAATGGCAGACACAAATTCTCAAAAAACCTCCAGCTCACTTGACAATTAAAAAATGTAGGCCATACCTACTGTTTTATGGACAATTTGGAGTGATGGTATAATATTTTTCAGATAGAAAAATTAATGTTATTGAATTAAGAAAAAAATCCACAAAGGCAAATTTAATCTAATGGAGTGATTTTAAAAAGTACTAACTACTTAGAAGAATATAATGCATATATAACTTCACTACAGAGCAAATAATTCTATAATGTTTATTTTGGCAATCTGATAATGATTAGCAATCAATAAAAGTTTTAAAAGAAACATACACACATACACACACACACACACACACACACACACAGCCAAAACACATGTGTGAAAACATAGGTTGACATCAGACAGCATGGCAGGGAAATTCTCAGAATGCTTTTGCACAGACTAGCACTCCCAGCATGCCTCACATTATCTGGAGCAGAGTCTTTGTTATCCAAAGACCTGTATTATTCTAGTATTTCCTAACATTGGTTTTACATTAAGCCAAGCTAGTTCTCTTGGGTAGCAAACATCAACACAACACATGGAAATTATTCAACCGGGGACTTGATGAGAAACGTTTTCTTGGCAGCCACATAGCAATGCTGAGGAAAAGCACACTCATTTCCAGAGGCCATTTGAAGCCAAACTGTGTCCTGATTCTGTCTTCCAAAGAAGCACTTCTTTAATACCTTTGGGAGGGACTCTGTCTACAGTAACGGCTAATACACATATAGTATGTATTATACTGACTAGTGAAAATCTTTTGACTAAATTGAACTGTTTTTTTTTGGGGGGGGGGGTTGTTTTTGTCTTTGTTTTTTAAAAGACAAGATCTAGCCAGATAGTCCAGGTTGGTCTTGAACTCAAAATCCTACCTCTTGTCTCAGTTTGCTGAGTGCTGGAATTACAGATGTGTGCTGCCACAATGGACCAGACGTAGCTTTTTTTTTTTTTATGGACATGTAGTAATTATACATATTCATGGGGTAGGATGTGATAATTTAATATATGCATACACGATGATCAACAAGAACACTCAGAATATCTCTCACAAATATTTCCATCACTTTGGGTTGACAATATTCAGCTTCTTCTAATTACTTCTAACCACCGTCACTCCGCCATGCTTTTGGTTTTCTCCTAGAGGCACTGGGGCTTGACCTCAAGGCCTTCTGCATTCAAGGTGACCTCCACCACTGTGCTGTACCCTCTGCTGTATACACAGAACCGAGATATTCTCTTTAGTGCATAACCTACCTGTTAACCACCCTCTTCCTATTAACCCCATCCCCCATCCCAGCCTCTGCCAACCACCATTCCTCTCTTATTTCTGGGAGATCAACATTTTACATATTGCAGACCACCATACAGTGACCTGTGGAGGCTGCAGAAAGGTTCTGGAGACGTGTACAATGTTTATTTTCTCAAAACCCCCAAGGGAAGCATCAGGGCTAGGGGGTGCAGCTCAAAGGCAGTGTTGGTCTTGCACACATAAGGCCCTCGGCTAGATTCTTGAAGAAGGGGGAGGGGAATATGGGAGGGGGAAGGGGAAAGAGGAGGAGGATGGAGAAGTGGGGTAGAAAGTGGGGAGAATGAAATGGAAAGGAGAGAGGGAGGAAGGGGAGAAAGGGGAAGGGGCAGTAAGAAAAGAGAACGCTCCCAACATAAAAAGTATCCTTGGGTTTGTGCAAAAATAACTGCAATACCTTCACTAGTAACACTGACAGCTCCTACCACACACCTGTGAATAAAAACAAGCACAGGAAAGATGACCTTCTGAAACAAAGGGTATATGAAGCACAGTGAATTATAACAGAAATTAATGAACAGGAGAAATCGGGCAGTGCTGGCACACGCCTTCAACCCCAGCACTCAGGAGACAGAGGCAGGTAGAACTCTGTGAGTTCGAGGCCAGCCTGGTCTACAGAGCGAATTCCAGAACAGCCAGGGCTACACAGAGAAACCCCTGTCTTGGGGTGGGGGAGGGGAAGTGGGTTTTACATTATTGCAAGAAGACGCCAGCCCCAAATGGCTGAGTCGAAATTTTCATTGCAAGAAAAGTGATCAATGGTGAATTTAAGAGAGTAATACATTTGTCTTTTCTCAAAACCAGTATTGTGGTTTACAGGAATGTCAGCCTTGCACATCAGTAACTCAGAGTCTTCTCTGAAAGCCATCCACCACTGCCATCCACCCAAATGTGAATTGGCAACCATCACACCGGTCTAAACCACCCAGCCCTGCCTTACCTTTCACCAGGACCTTGGGGACTTTCGTGTGGCTGGCACAGAAGGCACTGTAGAGCTTGAAGCGGTCCGCATAGTACAGGAAGGATCCCCCCAGGGAGAACAGCACTTTCTAGATTAAAGAGGAAAAGGGCAATGGGTTCAGTCCCCTCCTCACGCAGACCCAGCAGTGCGGCCAGCCGGCTGCAGCGGCAGGCGCGAGCAGGGAAAACACACCGGTCTCACTCTGCACCAACCAGTCTCCAGGTTTGTCAAAGCCTTTCTTTGTTCATCAATGTCCTAAAACTGATCGTGGAAACATATTTTGGTTTGCAATGAATTCTATAGATGTTATATGTTTTGTCTTCTCAGTATTTACAGTGGGAGTGTTCAATGTACCTATCTGAGATGTTTGAATGCCGATGAGAAAATAATAGATTTTGGGGAAGGCAGAAATAGCTTGAGTTCTCTCATGAGTTCCTTATTAGGAGACAGAAGAGACAAACCAGACAAATGTAGGAAAGGCTTGCACCTCCAAAGTGGAGAAGACATGCCCCTGGTTACCACCTCCACCTTCTCCAAAGCCCCTCTGTCAGGAGTAGATAAGAACGTAAGCAATACCAATGCAAGAGCCACGTTTAGTGTAGATTGCGGCCCCAAGAAGAAAACATCAGGACAGAGCTTCCTTGTTAGGACAGATACACCTGGTGTGGGATGCTTTTGATCCCACCCATTTTAAGCAAGTGAACAAAAGAGCAAGCCTCAGAAAAACATCTTCCAGAAAGTTCACATGGATCTAGTCTTGCTCAGAGACAGGCTTAGAATTACAATGCGGGATGGTAAGATGATGAGCAGTTAAAGGAAGGTACCTGCCTCGAAAACCTGGGAGTCCAAGTTCTGTCCCTGGGACCCATGTAAGGTGGAAGGTCCTCTGGCCTCCAAATGCACACCGTGGCATGTATGCACACACAATAATAATAATGATGATGATGATAACAATGATAATAATAATAATATTTTTTACAAAGTAATTAAAGGCTCCAAGCAAGGGATGCAAATGATAACCTGAGTTCCCAAATATGCCGTTTATCTGATACTCACAATTCAGAGGAAGTTCAGATAGTCTACTGATGGAGAAAATGTCTGCCTTAGGCCATACTTAATTGGCATCCACAGTAAACAGAGATCTAAAATCTCTTCCTCATGTCCAACTCTTCCTATACTTCTCAAGTGCCCTGGCTGCAGGACTATGTAAAGATGTGTCTACCAGAGTCATGATCACAAACTAAACAGGAAAAGCTGGGAAGGACCACAAAAATCCACTCCTTTGCTTACAGTAACAGTTACTAAGTATTTACCATACACTAGCCAGATAAAGCAGTATCTCTAGTGCCTGCTACACAGGATGGGAGGGATTCCTACACTCTGACCGTGGCTGCCCAATGCTGCACACCTACAGAACTTCTGAAGGCCCCACAGGCTAGTGCACACTGCAGATCCCCAAGAAGAAGTTCCATCAGCTGATGAACACACCTACACCATCAGGATGCAGAGTATGCTGCCTGTGGATGGGAGGTACTGAGAGGCAGGAGCAGGAAATCACCAGTGGTAGGAACTGGCTTTCAGAGATAATCATTGTCAGAGATGTCATTGTCCTGTCTGTAGTGATGATTTCACAGGTTGTGTGTGTGTGTGTGTGTGTGTGTGTGTGTGTGTGTGTGTGTGTGTGTATGTACTCATACACACATGCTTTATCAGAGCCTATACCTTAATTATGCACAGTGCTTTGCCAATTATACCATAGCTGACTTTGTTTTTAAAAGCACAGGGGAGTGGCATGTAAGCTAACACACACATCAATAAGTTTTGTTGACCTGGAATTTGGAATGGGAAATTCCTTCCAGGGAATACCAGGCAGGGGAGAGGAAATGAGCTGAGGGTGAGTAACCCTTACTCAGGCACGAGTCACACCTGCTCACTAGGACAACAAGGACGCTGTCCGTCTGGACAGGGATCAGCAAAGTTCCCCAGAACAGGATAAACTGATTTTACTGAAAGATCAGAGGACTAATTTAATTTGTTACTAGCTAATGTATTTAACTTGCTACTAGCTAATGTAACCTTAAGGATGGTGCAGCTTCCAAAGGAGACATCAGCAGATAAATATGTTGAATTGAGTCAGCAGCATCAGACAAGACAGATAAAGATAAAGGGGTCTCTTCCCACCCCAACTCCCTTAAGGATGGTCCCCCACTGGGAAGTCCTGGAAGCCCTCAGTACTACGAGCTCTGCAGACTCCCAAAGAACAAAAGACCACCTGCAACATGTCATGGGGGTTCACCCTGACCCACAAGAAAACCCCAGCAGTGACACAAACAGGCAGCTTTCAGTGGCTTGAAGGTGAGGCCTACCTTGAATTGGTCAACTTTTTCAAGCTTTTCCAAATCAGGGACCAGTCTTACTCCATCTTCCAGAGTTTTAAGGAATTCGACTTGAAACTCTACCATTTCGGTTAAATTTCCAAAGAGTACATCAAGCTAAAAAATGAAAAAGAATTTAATCTACCCCATATTACATAGAGGTTCAGAAACTATGATGTCTGAGTACTACCAAGTCTACTATTACAGAATGGGGCAGTCCTCCACGCTCCAACTTTACATCAAAAGTTCACAGGCTGTATCTGACCTGCTCTAACTAAATGGATTCCAGAGGCACCCCTGTCATTGCTCCATTTTTTACCAGCCAGTCAACAGTAGTGTGCCCCCCCATACACATCAAGACAGCCCACCATACCTCATCCTGGGTGAGGAAGGTCTCCTTCTGAAGGGGCTTCAGGTATCTCTCCATGAGGCAGTTTAAGTCCTATGAGCCAGAAGGACACTTCATTAGCATACCAAAAAGCTACAAGGAAGAGACAAACTGTGTTCTGAATGCCAAGGAGCCAGTGATGGAAGTCCATTAAGACAGGAAGAAGCAGGCTTCTTCTACAAGTACTGCAGACTCTGCAGGCCCTTGAGCACAGCTGAAATGGATTCTTTTAACTCACAGTGTACTCTGAGAGCCCGCTAAGGAGCTCCATACAGGAAGGGACATGATTGTGTCCCAATAAAACTTTATTTTCAAAACAGGCAGCAGGCTGGATATGGCCTGTGGGTCACAATATGCTAGACTTAAAATATTTAGACTGATTTAGACTAACATTTAAGTAGTTAAAGGCTGATTGCCGGTCCTGGTGGCGTGAGCTGGAATCCTAGCATGTGGGGGGCTGAAGCAGAGTGTTTTGAATACAGGGCCAGCCTAGGCTCCACAGTGAGACCTTGTCTTAAAAAAAAAAAAAAAAAAAAAAGCTATATCTCATTGCTGTCAATCAGGGTGGGAATAGAACAATTAATAACACACAGAAAACAGACCCACCCCTTCTCCCTAGACTCACATTAGGTTATGAAAAGACTTTAATCAGTCCATTTTCATGAGTGTTCAGAAACTTTATTTATGACTGATTAGAGTTTTCTTATCAATACTCATCAATTAGGATCCTACATTTTATTTTATTTTATTTTTTTTTTTTGGGTTTTTCGAGACAGGGTTTCTCTGTGTAGCTTTGCGCCTTTCCTGGGACTCACTTGGTAGCCCAGGCTGGCCTCAAACTCACAGAGATCCGCCTGGCTCTGCCTCCCGAGTGCTGGGATTAAAGGCGTGCGCTACCACCGCCCGGCTAGGATCCTACATTTTAAAAGAAACTACTGTGTGTGTGTGTGTGTGTGTGTGTGTGTGTGTGTGTGTGTGTGTGTGTGTCTGTATACACTGCATTATGTACAAATACCATGCATGTGCCTGGAGAAGCCAGAGAAAGATGTTGGGTTGTGGTGCTCAATCATTTTCTACCTTATTCCCTTGAGAGAGGGTCTCACGGTGAACCTGGAGCCCACCAGGTTTTGAGCTAGGCTGGCCAGCAAGCTCCTGGGATCTGCTTTTCTCTGCCCCCCAAGAGACGCTGTGACAGACACATGCAGCCAGTGTGGGTTCTCGGGATCTGAACTCAGGCCCTCACTCTTATCCCCTGAGCCATCTCACCAGGCCCTGAATTCAGATTTAGTAGTAGCTTATAACATATTGAGAAAAGCCAGAAAGGTGATTTAATATTCACCACCAATCATATAAATATATAAAATAACAATTAAGAATTTATAGTTATCAATGTTAATCAATATACTAGTTCCGTAAGAGAGATCGGGGTCTTGGCATTTGTAACTTGACCTTGGCGTAGGTTAAAACTCAGGGAGTGCCTGTGGTGGTTTGAAAGAAAATGGCCCCCAAAAGGAGTGGCACTGTTAGGAGGCGTGGCTTTGTTGGAGTAGGTGTGGCCTTATTGGAAGAAGTGTGTCACTGTGGAGGCGGGCTTTGAGGTCTCTTTTGCTCAAGCTTCACTCAGTGTGACACTCTGTCCACTTCCTGTTGCCTGCAAGATGTAGGACTCTCAGCTCCTCCAGCACCGTGTCTGCCTGCCGCCATGTCCCACCACAATGATAATGGACTAAACCTCTGAAACATAAGCCAGCTTCAGTTCAATGTTTTCCTCTCTAAGAGTTGCTGTGGTCATAGTGTCCCTTCCCAGCAACAGAAACCCTAACTAAGACAGCGACCCGCTTCACTCTTTGCAGAAGAAAATGTGGGTAAGGCCCCGAGGCTGGGGAGGCAGACGTACTTTCACATAGGTGCGCTCAGTCTCCAACAGCTCACAGATCACCTTGCGCAGTTTATCGGCGTCTGACAGTTGCCGAGTGGTGGCCAGCTGAGGGCCTGTGGCATCCTGAGGAGATGGGCTCGAGTCGGAGGTGTTCATCTCGTGCAGACTCCGGCAAAACGCAGCAACCTGTTCTGTGCTCTGTGGGGCACAGGTGATAAGGCAAAGCAGAAGGAGTCACCTCTCAGCCGGGAGCCTTGGCGCTACACCCCCAGCCCAGAGCCTATGTTTTGAACCATTCCATCAGAAGCTGACAGATGAGAAGGAAGGAGTTAATGACATGGAACACAAAGAACAAGGCTATTTACTCAGTTATCAGACTCGGTTTCGTACACTTATTTAGCAAGCTGGAAGACAATGTCTACCTGTAGTCATTAAAAACTCTTCACATTTAGACAGATAACAGTATTTTTGATAAGTTCTGCTATTTCCAGCTTCTCTGCTGCCCTCTGAGCAGAAGGCAGTTGAAACAGGCCACTGTGGCCCTCAGCCTCCACTGCCTCAGGAGGACATGACTGAGGGAAAGGCTGCAATGATTGCCCACGATTTCCTGATCCACCCTACGGAGTGATGTCGTCTGAAGCACAGGGTGCTGCAAACCCAGCGAGCTCAGTGGCTTTCCTCACTGAAGCCCTGGATCTCCTAAACACCCCAGTCCCATAGCTCAGCTCCTTCAAGTCAGGGTCTACCCTGGAATGCGAGGTACTGGCATTTGGCTTGGGGTTGTTTACAAAGACAAGGCCTCCTTATGCAGCCCTGGCTGCCCTGTAACTCACTATGTACAGCACGCTGGCCTTGAACTCAACCAACCCTGTCTGTTTCCTGAGTGCAGGGTCTCATGGACCTGATCGCCCCAGGCACTGTTTGGAGTAAGGACTGGTTTGTCTGTCCAATGCACACCAGTAACGTTGGGTGGATACTCTCTACCTTCTAGTTCACTAGAGTCTTTCTAGTGTCTATTCCAATCCTAAACCCAAAGGGGCCCTTTTCCAGGAAATGATGAAGAATTACGCCTTTATCATCTAGGAAGAACATTCTTTCCTCAAACAATAGCTGATCCACAGAACTGCAAGTCAAAGGCTGTGAGTAAGGCAGGAGAGCCAGGACCTAGCACATTCCACAGGACAGGATTTAAATACAGTGAAGGGTGATTTGCATATGCCAAAGAGAACACAGACAGCGTTTCTCAGATCCCCCCACCAAAACAAAAAGGTGCATTAGGGGCAGCATAAGGCAGGAAAGCCCAGAGCCTGGACAGTGATTCACATGGCTATCATTCTCTTCTAATTGCCATGGCTTATTTATGGCTACTGTTAACTCCAGTAGCTGCCAGAAAGCATGTCACCTGTCATGGGTACTGTTCAGCATCCTCCAGGAAACTGTGGGTTTCAGATATCCCTGCAAAAATAATCTTCACTTAGGGATAGAAAACCCACCCAAATGGGCTGCACTGTATGCTGTGTAAGCTTTATCTCAATAAGATTGTTAGAAAAGGGAGAAAACGCCTGCTTTACATCAAAGCTTGTTGGTGCAGGAACAAAGGAATTAGTTATGGGTCCCTTCACTAACTTGAGGTCATCTCGATAGAGTCACATTGGGCTTTGTCACAACAATAGAAACAAGGGAACAAATATACCCACTTAACGAACTGTTCGTGCCTCCCTTTAATGATCTAATGATAATTAAGAGAGGTAATATTTCCTAATGCAGTTATGATGGGGGGATAAAAATGCTCTTCTGGAGAAAATCTCACAGGCAGAAGACAGAGGTAACAACCCACCCCCATTCCATCACACGCTCCCCTGGGCTGCTCGGATTTACTGCCTGGTCCAGGAACCTAACAACCAAGTGTGGCCCTGGCACCATGGCTTACACAGTGCTTCCGTAACAATTCCATCTGTAGCCACAGCTGGCTGTCCTTCACACACAACCCCCATGACAAACACCCCCGTCACGGAACTCCAATTATCGGCAGAACACCCTTTCTTGCACTTTTATCATTGAGACGATTACCCACGGGACCTTGTGTAGTATCCCAGGCAGATCCCTCAACCGCACAAAAGGCAAACACTGTAAGAGGTTCTGAAGACAGCCGGAGCAGGGCACTCCAAAAGTCAGGCCCCACCGCACGGGAGGTGTCCACGTCTGGTTAAATACAGAAGGTATGGAATGGGACTTCGGGTTCTTGGTTCCTCTCTGATATCATGAGTACCGAAAGACACTACTTTCAAGAATGTGAACAGGGGGGCTGCCCTGGTCTCTGTGAAGTGCATTCCTAGTTAGACGGGTGCCACTCTGGCACTCCATGCCCAGCGGACTCCCTGGATGCCTCCCCTGAGCAGCCTGGGCATTCTCCTTTCTTCTGTTAGTACCCAAGTCAAGTCCTAAATGAATGTGCACACTCACACACACACACACACACACGCACACACACACACACACACACACACACGCTTGCACATACACACACACACACACACACACACACACACACACACACACACACACTCAGAACCATAGGAAGTGCGGTGATCAACTTTAACTTTGGGGTCACTTTCCGAGGTTTCAGTTATTATCAGAAAATTCTAACATTTTGTTTTGGCACTTTCAGGGGAAACCCTGTTTACAAAACCTTTACTGAAGTACTTTATATTTTATGCTCTTACATGTTGCCGGTTTTATGCACAGTTGCTCTCGTTTATTAGTTATTAATCTCTTCTTGTGCCTAATTTAACATTAAACTCTATCAAAGACATGTATGCATGAGAAAAAAACGCAGTACACGCAGAAACTGGCACTATCTGCCTATCCATGGCTTCTGACAGCCACTGAGGGTCTCAAGGTATATCCCCTACAGAAAAAGGGAAACTGTAAAATGAGCCCTACTGGAGGAAATCTCACAGGTAGAAGACAGTCAGAGGTGACAACCAGTGCCCTGCCCCCATAGTTTCTTGGGGGATACCTAAAAGCTCCATGGGTTTCCCTCTAGAGGGCTCAGCCCTTCTCATTAGACCCATCCTGAATGTTCTCTGAAGCTGACTAGGGTCCTTCACAACACTCTGCTCCCGACTCAAGGGGACAGACACACTTTGGGGTATATCCCAAGGCATTGATTATCCACACATGCCTTTCTTTTTTCTTCACTGCTAATACATGTTACTTGAAGGAACAAGATGGTTTCATAGAATTAGTAAGTAGATGCATGTAGATATCACGAGTGGGCTGTCTCTGTTTGGAGAGAATTTAAAAGATGCCTTAAAGTTTGAGAATTTTGTCTGATTAAAACATTACCTCTAAAATATCCTTTGAAGGAACTCTGACGTGCAGGGCCCCCTTGGAATGTCTCTAAGCTACTGATTTCACATATTGTTGCCCAGTTAAACCTCCAACTCCCTCCACTGCCTCCCTCCGCTGTGGTCAAACCTTTAATGCAGGTCAAAGCCACTATGGACCCTGTTCCTGGTACCTGCAGGGTACAGCACAGAGAGAGAAAGAACTGACCACTCCACAGCTGGTTGTCAGGTGGCTATGGGCCACTCACACACCTACCATCATGAACACACACATGCCCAGCCAGGCAAGCTGGGTGGGAGGTTCCCAACAAGCTCCGACATGAAGGCAGCCCTGGCTCTGGGGCAAGAGGAAAACAACCCAGGTACTTCCAGCAGGGCACACAGTCTCTCTCCACTTGAGGACTATCACCAGAAACCAAAGAGTAGCACTCACAGGCACTGGAGACTTGAAAATTGTTGAAGGGGCAGAGGTGTCCCCAGTAAAAACTGGGACTCGGCTACCATACAGAGAAGGCAAGACAACAAAGGAGGAACGGGCCACTTTACCAAGGCCAGCATGGGGCTAGGTGTTTATGACATCCTTTCCCCCTGTGCAAGATGAAAAGGAAGCACAAAGGGAGGCAGGGAGACTCTTAAGGACACAGGACCAACTGGAGCGACCCAGCTGTTTAAGCCTTCCTGTTACGCAACCACCAAAGGCAAAGTCTGCCTCCAGATGAGCGACTTCTAAAACTGTTCTTTGACTCTGACCGATTTAACACTTCCCACGGATTTAAAAGGAGCAAGAGTGGCCTTAAATCTTACAGCCTTTATTTAAACTTTTTTTTTTGGAGCAAAACACACACACACACACACACACACACACACACACACACTTCACAGTCTCAGAGGGCATTACAGTCATCCACCGTTCCTTTAATTCCCTACCAGCTTTTGGGTCTCTTCTAGCAAACTTCAAACAACAAACACCAGGCAGAGACACTGTCAGAGTTTGTCTCGTTCAATGACACACTCTCTGGGCCGGCAGACGCGGGTATAAGCACCAGTCTCAAAAGGCTTAGTATGATGCTGTCACGCTGTTTCTTGACATGCGCTCACTTCTGCACTCTCTTTTTGGAGCGTTAACATTTACTACAGGAGCTGATCTACAGAAGTAGGTCAGCTAATGTTAAACCAGTGATTTGCCAACCCTTCCTTACCGACTGCAAGTCAGCAGGAAAGAAGAGAAAAAGCACCCAAAGGAGCAAAACACCCTCCCAGCTGTTTTCCCAGTCCCTTGTCAGAGGCGGAGTGGGAAGGGCATAGTGCGCTGGACATAGAATACATGCAAAATCTCAATAGCAAAAAAAAAAAAGGGGGGGGGGGGACGCCGGTGAGAGTTAAAAAGATAAAAAATAAAATTTAACCCAGCACTTGGGAGGCAGAGCCAGGCGGATCTCTGTGAGTTCGAGGCCAGCCTGGACTACCAAGTGAGTTCCAGGAAAGGCGCAAAGCTACACAGAGAAACCCTGTCTCGAAAAACCAAAAAAATAAATAAATAAATAAAATAAATAAATAAAAAATAAAATTTAAAAAGCCAAAGCATTCTTCCACCTAAATCTGAAAAAAAAAAGGTAAATATAAAGACCAAACACAAATTCAACTGCATGCTAACTACTGACCGCATCCTCCCCAAACTGCTACAATATATGCTCGTTGTGAACAAGGGTGTCCAGAAAGAAAGGGGGCTGAACTACGGAGCTATGGGGCAAGCATAAGCATCATTAGTTGAGCACAGAAGCAAGTCTTCCCCGAAGCGGACAGAAACAGCAGAGCGCTCACCAGATGAAGTGTGCGGTAGAGAGAGCCGCCTGCCCTGCTGTCCTCCATCCTGGGTTTGCGCTTGATTTTCCACAGTGCAGACATCCTCAGGGATCTAGTGCCATGGTAATTCCTCCTTAGCACTTCATGTGTTCAGCAAGGAGACCGAAGTTTCTTAAAATACTCAGAAAGCCCCGGCCACCTTCCCGCTTGCAGAGAGCTTTCCCTCACCAGGGTATCCCATGCTGGTTCTCCAGTGCGGACCTGTGACCACATCTCAATGCAGAACTGACAGCGGCCACAGCCCCCAGAGAGGCACCTGCTTCCGCGTTTGCACTCCGGGAGGCTGTCAAAAGCTGTATCCTGGATAAGAACTCATGCTTTGATTTTACCTGCCTCAACAATAAAAGTCCCAGAAAGAGAGAGCCAAAGCCAGCAAGACAACAAAGCAGAGTGCCCTCCCAGGCTGTGGGTGGCCCTGCCCTGCAGCCAGCGGGCCCAGCTGATTGGCCAGCATCTCAAATGGCACAGGAATATTAAAGTGGCCAGCCAGGACAACTTTGTGGCTCCCCTCAGGGAGTCACAGGAACCCCCACCACACAAACCGGCTCTTTCAACTGTGTGCCCCGCCACACTGCATGCTAGGGCTTCATCATGAAAACGGATGCGTCCCAAGCAATTACAGCATGCACGAAAACCAAAACAGGAGCAGTCAGGAATGGAAAGGCACTGAAAATGATTCCAATACAGTTTCTAACTGGGAAACAACGTCCAGCCACCAGGGGGCCTGGAATGCAGGACAAGGGGCTCCTCTGACCTCAGCTAACTCCCATTTCATTCCACAAACAAGAGTTCTCGAGGAGAAGCTGCAAAGAGAAATAAGTCACTAGGGGTGAGGAGACCTAAGGCTCTCACCATGTCACTGGAGGAAAGACGCACTGACCAGGGGAGGTGGCTAGACTCCCCTGCCTTTTGACAACCTCACCCATCAAGGTGACATTCCTACATCATCACAAGTGAACAGCAAGCTCACAATCATCCACTTGCTCAGCTCCCAAAGGCCATGCACAACTAAACTTCATTGAAAAGACAAAGAATACAAACAGCTTTTTCTTTCCATCCAGCTCATTTAGAAGGAAACACACACACACACACACACATACACACACACACACACACACACACAAAAAAAAAAAAAAAAAAAAAACCCACAGGGTCTCTGGCTTCACACTTCCCTCCAGAATAAAAACTGATAATGCAGTAGGACACGATGGTGCACCCCTTTAATCCAGCACTCAGGAGGCTGAGGCTGGCAGGTGTTCTCTGTGAGTTCAAGGCCAGTGCAGTCAACATAGTGGACAGGGCTATATAGTGAGACCCTGTCTTTAAAAGACAAAATAAGAAAGAAGAGAGAGAGAGACAGACAGACAGACAGAGACCGACCAAACCTAATCAGTTATTTCAATATTCTGTTGGGTGTAGGCATGTCTGGGCACAGACTATGCCATGGTGCATGTGTGGAGGTCGGGGGTAGGCATGTCTGGGCGCAGGGCATGCCACGGTGCATGTGTGGAGGTCAGGGGTAGGCACGTCTGGGCACAGGGCATGCCATGGTGCATGTGTGGAGGTCGGGGATAGGCATGTCTGGGCGCAGGGCATGCCATGGTGCATGTGTGGAGGTCAGGGGTAGGCACGTCTGGGCGCAGAGCATGCCACGGTGCATGTGTGGAGGTCAGGGGTAGGCACGTCTGGGCGCAGGGCATGCCACGGTGCATGTGTGGAGGTCAGGGGTAGGCACGTCTGGGCGCAGGGCATGCCACGGTGCATGTGTGGAGGTCAGGGGTAGGCACGTCTGGGCGCAGGGCATGCCACGGTGCATGTGTGGAGGTCAGATGACAATCTGCAGGACTCAAGAGCCCCTCCCACCATGTGGATCTCAGGGGCAGAAATCAGGTTGACATGCTTGGCGACAGGTTCCTAAGCCTGCTGAACCACTTCGCCATCCACTTTCTATTAATTTATCAGGTATCTTTCTCCATCTGATGAATGCGTGCACGTTCAGACAAGGCTTAATCATCCCTTCCAGGTTACAGCAGTATACTACTTAAAAATGAATTTACATACCAATACAGTCGATGCAACCAGAGCGTTTAACCTTAATCAAGAGACACTTTAGGAAGATGAAGCATCAGGAAAATGGTTAGATGGCCCGTGGCTGTGTATCTAACTGGCCTCTAGCACCACTAATAAATCAGTTCCCTCTTTCATGAAGCCTGGTATTTAATGTCGGCACCAAACAATCTGGCTGCAGGTAATTTAAATGCAGGCATCAATAACACAAGGCCCAAGGCCAGACTGGGCTGTTATCTTGCTTTCAATACCACAGACCACATGGGTTTCTCAGCAAGTGCCTAACCCCACCCCAGTCTCCTCTTTAACAGAATCCGAGAGCATCTTTTTCAGGAGTGTTGTGAAGATGACGTTATATGAAACAGTACCTAACATACGCCAAAGATAGAATTAGCATGACTTTATAATTAATATTCCGTGGGACCCAGTCACCAAGATCTGCCTGTGTAATTTGAAATCTTTGGCTTTCAAATCTCTTAAATCAGAAATTTAATCAATCAAGGGCTATTAACAGGAGCCAGAGAGATGGCTCAGTGGGGAAGAGCACTTGGCTTACTCCAGGTTTCCTTGCTGTGATAAACACCATGCAAAGCCAACTGGGGAGGAAAGCGTGTCTCTGTCTTCTACCTTTGGAGTCACAGTCCATCACTGAGGGAAGTCAGGACAGGAATCCAAGTCAGGAGCTGAAGCAGAGACCAAGGAGGAAGCTCCTTATTGGCTACTCTCCATGGCTTCGGCAACCAGCTCTCTTACACCATCCAAGACCACCATCCCAGGGGTGGCACCACCCACTCCCAGTGAGCTGGGCCTGAATTAATCCTTAGTCAAGAAAACGCCCCAAAGGCTACTCTGATGGGGGATTTCTTTCAACTGGGACTACCTCTCTGCAGATGACCTGAATTTATGTCAAGCTGACAAAAAACCAACCAGCACACTGCTCTTGCAGAGGATCAAAGCTTGGTTCCCACTCTCCATGTTTAAAAGCTATAACTCCAGCTCCAGGAGATCCAATACCTTCTTCTGGCTTCCAACATGTGATTTGTTCATGTGGGGGACTGGGAAGTGTTGGAAAATAATGGGCAGTGGAGAGATTAACATTATCTGACAAGATGATTATGGAATAGCCTTAATTGTCAACCTAGCCAATTACTCAAGCTAGAGTTATATGAGAGGAAAAGGGAATACCCAGATCAGCCTGGCCTTTGGGCAAGTCTCTGGGGCATTGTCTTGATTATTAACTGATGCAGGAGGGCTCAGCCCACTGCAGGTGGCACCATCCCTAGGCAGACTGTCCTGGACTGTATAAGAAAGCTAGTTAAGCCACGCATGGTGGTATAACATTTAATCCTAGCACTCAAAAGGTAGAGGCAAAGGGATTTCTGCAAGACCAAGGCCAGCCAGGTCTAAATAGTGAGACAGACACTGTCTCAAAAAACAGGTAGTGGGGGTAGGTACGCACCAAGCCTTCTTCCACAGTTCCTGCCTTAACATCTATCAACTGTGACCTGAAGCGTAAGATGATAATGGTCAGAGTGTTTTATCACAGCAGCAAAAAAGTAACTAATACAGTGATGCAGTCTGGAAACATGTCTTTTGGACACAGGGGTTTTTAAACACTATTGCTTCAGAAACTCTGGAACAAACGAACTACCGATACACTGAACACTTGACAAAGTAGAGAGAAGCCTGCAGAATTACAGGCATCAACCATGTTGTATTACACCAAAGTATCAAAAGAAAAGTTTTTGCTTACAGTATTCAACTAAAGAACAGTATAATTGTCTTAATTTAAAAAAAAAATGTTTCCTTTCCCTTTAATGTAAAAAAAGTGCACCTTGAACAAGAGCCGAAAGCAGATTGCTCAAAGCGGCTCATTACAGAACCCCTAAGTAGCAAGAAGGCATTGCTGACTCAATTATGCGCATTTGGGATGATGCTTCATCCTGCCCAAATGACAACGGAGGAAGGAAATGGGATGAAATTATGGCATTAACGGGGAATTCCAGCCGGGGCAGAAATTAACGAAAGAAGCCTCAATTCACTCCCAGTGATTTCTGCCCTGGATTCTCCCATATGGGTTCGTTACCAAGGCTGCAATTTGGATTCCATGTCCAGCTATTTAGTAGCATCTCAGAAGCAGAAACACTTCATCCCACGGAGAGGCCACCTAAGCACACGCAGCCGCAGAGGTGGCGTGCCAGCTGTGATCCTGCAGGACACGGGATGTGAAAATGAAAATCTCTCACCTTGCTGCTGTGATCTGTGTCATCGGAAGACTCCAGGTCCGGTCCCTCGCCCTCTTCCGGAGCGACCTCAGCACTGCTGCCCTGCTCGCTGCAGAGACTGTGCCCTGCCGGAGAAGCAGAAGAACGCATGCGGTCAGCACATACAGTCATGGCCGAAAGCTATCTGGTGTGATGGCGGCCCGAAGTGAAGCACTAGATGCGTGTATGTGTGTGTGTGTGTGTGTGTGTGTGTGTGTGTGTGTGTGTGTGTGTGTATTGATGATTCTCTGAGTACAAGTCATAATCTAGGCTCAATAAATTTTTATTGTCCCTGCTATGATATTTCACATACATTTTTATACTTTAAATGTTTGACGATATAAAGTAATTGTTATGGGTTAAATATTTGTTCCCCACAATCCTTATGTTGAAACATTACACCAATGCCAATGGGATGGAATTTGGAGGTGGAGTCTGAGGAGGTAGTGAGTTCAGACAGATTAGGTCATGAGGGGGTGGTATCTGTATAACAGGTGAGTGAGAGAGCAAGATGCCTAGCATCAACCAGAAGCTCCCATACTCACACAGACACATGCACCCCTGTGCACACATATACACATACCCATGCACACATGCATACACACACATATGCACATACACTCCATATACACATGTACCCATACCCATGCACACATGCATACAGTCATGCACACAAGACACACACACACACACACATACACCCATGCACACATCGTGGGGGGGGGGGAGGCAACAATCACATCTGAATTCCTGGGGACTGGTTAAACATAGATTCCTATTCAACAGACAGGGACCACATAGGCCTGATACCCCTTTTTTCCCACTAGCTCTGAATGTTCCCAGTAAATACTCGGGTCCACTGCCCATACCTGTAGTAGAAAGACTCTTGTGCAATAACACTTTCCCAAGTAGAATCTGAACACGCAGGGACCCAAGGGCACTGCCACTCCTATCGGGACACACAACCCTGAAGCCCCGCGGAAGAAACAAGTCTCTGGGTCAGGACAACTTGGGGAGAGAGTAGAAGGGGGCATGACAGGTCTTTTCCCTCAGACTATATGATCACTGGGCTGCCCTCGAGGGGTAGCAAGGGCTCAACTTTATACAACGTGCTCCATCCAAGAAATGGAAAAAACCTCTTGTCCTTGTTATTTTTCTATTACTGTGAAGAGATGACTTATGAAAGAAAACAGTTAACGAGGGCTTCCTTACGCTTTTAGAGAGGCAGTCCAGACCATCATGGCAGGAAAGGATGGTGGTGCCTACTAACTGGAAACCGAACGTGAAAATATATGAGCCTCCGGGGTCCATGCTCATTCAACCTACCCCAGCACCTCAAGGTCTTTCTGGATTTTCATCCCAATGGCATTACAGACTGCGCAGGACTGGAACATGGCCCAACAGGAAGCCATAACCCCGCGTTAGGAAACACAAGAGGGCTGAGGATGTACTTCAGCCTCAAAGCTCTTACCTAACAAAACTGCCATAAGAAAGCAAAGAGCAGAAGAACACGTCCCTGTAAGGGCAGAAGATACCAAGGACCACAGGAAAGTCAGCTACCTGACTCAAAATGTCAAGTAACCAGGCTGAAATTGTTTTTTACAAAAAGGTGCTTTCAAAAAAGATCATACAAATTAATGGAATTTCTATAATAATAATAATAATAGCTGTATCTACAGAAATTAAACAGTTGATGTATAAGAATATAAATCAAAGTTTAAAAAAAAGAGGATTGTTAAGTCCATCTGAAAGTACTGCCTTATTCTAGCAAACAAACCTTCATATAAACTGCAATTTCAGTGTCCGACCACTCAAAAGTTTAGGCACAGGAATGGAGAGATGGCTCAGTGGTGAAGAGTTAAGAGCACTGACTGCTCTTCCCACGTACCCAGGTTCATCCCCCAGGACTCATACAGCACTTCACAGCCACATGTAACTACAGTCCCGGGACAATGCACACATGTGGTGAACAGACACACACACTCAGGCAAAAGACCCACAAACACTAAATAATAAAGCCAAAAAATAACACACACAAATTTGGGGATGCGGAACTCAGCAGTAAAGTCCTTGCCTAGAAGTAGGTGAGGCTCCAAATTCAGCCCCTAGAACCCCACAAATAAATAGCAAAAGAGACTGTGATAAGAACTCCTTAGAAACAGAGTGAGAGCATGAACCTCACCTAAAAAAATGCTCTGAAGTATGTATTTCAGGGGAAAAAAATTAAACACGGTTATAACCCTAAAAAAAATCTGGTATGCAAACTGAAATGATAAAATGCTGACATTTACACGGGCTAGGCTTAAAATATAAAACAACCCCACCTCCTCTCTCAAAAAGACATTTTGGTGTTTCAAACAGAACCAAAACTGTTTGGAAGGTAGAATGAAAACAGAGCTGAGGGCGACTGAAGCTGAGGAAGAGGAAGAACTAGCTTTGGTTTCTGCTAGGTGAAGAATCATGTCCAAACCGTAAGAGCAAGCGGTAGAAGAATAGGGACAGGTTACGTAAGCTGCAAATGGAATTTAAAGATGCAATTCAGGAAAGAAAAGGGAAAATAAGTGAGAAAAATGAAATGGGATTACAGATACAGGTCAGAATACATGGGTCTTCTAAAAAAACGTTAAATGCTTAACTTAAATAAATACAGTATAAAAGAAAGCCCCAGCAGAATGATATACACAAGAAATAGAGCAGAACACCCAGGGAAGAGTCCAGACATGGAGAGTACAACCAAGCACATGGAACACTCTAGAAATGACTAAATGCAACAGGCTTAGTCAGGACACAGAAGACACAAACATTTACAATGGTTAAGCTTGATTTGTGAATGGTTTTCTAGCCCTCCTCCCAAGGATTAGCAATTTACACAAGAAGAGATCTACTAAAGGCCGAAACTGCCTTAACTTAGAGAAGCGACGTTCAAGCGGACCACACTGGCAACACTTTCCTAGAACTAAGAAAAGTCCAACCCCACCAAAGACAGTGAAGGAGAAGAAAAACAAGATGGAGGTACTTTCCCTGCCAGAGAGCAGAACATGAGATGAAGTTACAGCAACAGAATGCAGCACAGAATGCACTGCTTAAAAGAGCCACACCCCGAGATGGAAGTGTGACACTCAGCAGATGCACCAGTGCCCTCAGGAAAGAGATGGGACATTTGACAAATGTCACAAGTGCGGTGGGTGGCCCACATGGAAAAGAAACACACTGATCCTAACTCACGCCAATCACAAAAAGCAGCTCCAGGTAGACACAGACTCAGCAGAAAACCCACTGGACAAATGCCACTAACGAGAGAGAAGAAAGGGACATAGGACACAGGCCTGAAGCTCGAGAAAGCCACCAGCTAAATCCCTCCCACCCTAGAAGCACAGCCCTGAGACTACACCCTGCATCAGAAACCTGGGCTGACTCATGGCTTGCTCTGGCCAGCAGAAATAAAATAAGTGAAAATACACACATTTCCAGCCGGGACCCCAAGCAGCTGCACAGTTCCTGTTCTTGCCCGCCATACAAAGAAACCCCAAACTACAGTCTCAAAGATGAGAGGCTTTGTACAGAGGAGGTCCCCACTGCCCAATTACATGTGAGCAAGGACAGTGTCAAGCACATGGCCTCAGCCAAGCCCTGAGTGACTCCAAGCGAAGACAGTAAGTCACCAACCTGCTGAGCTTAGCCCAAGGCACCAGGCTGCAGGAGTGAGGCTGTCCTGTACTGGTGTGTTCTGCAACAATAACCATGAAAATGGTCAGGAATGGATGCTCGTGACCAAAGAGAACAGGAGAGAGGAAGTGCAAGTGGCCCCACTTCCAAGAACACTGAGGGGAAAGAGCAGAGCAGCCAGGCCAGGGATCCAAGCAGAGAGGGGACACCTCCTTCCCACATGCGGATCCTTTTCTGGATACCCTCAGCTTGGTGGGCTTACACACACACACACACACACACACACACACACACACACACACACACACACACACACACTTTCACAACTTTCTACAGCAGCACTGCTCTTACCACAAAATGCACTCCTCCAAACAATGGAGGCTAAAGGAATTACCCTCTTCGTCTGGGGGCATTCTCACCCCTCACTTACGAGGAAACAGCATCCACCCTCGCAGGCTGCTCTGTTAGCCATCAGGGAAAGAACTCAAGATAGGGCTCAGAAACCGCCAGGGCAAGGCACAGTTCAGTCCCAGCCCTGAGCACATGGCCAGGCAGGCACAGGGAGGCTCCCATGAGGGAGTGAGGAAGCCGGAGCACCCTCAGGACAGACCCTTCTGGCCATCTCAAAAGCTACTACACATAAAACCCACTGTTGTGAACAGGTGAGAACATCTCTTTGGCTTGTAAATTGCTTCCATATCACAATCAAGTCTTCATGGTTGAAAAACCTCTGCAAGTCATTCGTCCCCCACACCACTAACAAGACTGACACAATGCAAATCCAGCCACAAAAGTTTAACTCACAATTTAGCACTTTCATACCACATTCATGTGCCTTTCTTCAAGGCCTCACGGCAATTAAATATAAAGGAAAAAAATCCTCGTCTAATGAGAGGCACAAGCAATGTGTTCAAGTTAAACAAATTCTCTAGTTCAAGCACTAAACTTATTTTACTCTGCGTGTGTGTGTGTGTGTGTGTGTGTGTGTGTGTGTGTGTGTGTGTGTGTATAAAACTTTCAGGAACTGGCTCTCTCCTTTCACCACGTGAGTCCTAAGAATCACAGTCAGGTTGTCATTGGTGGCAACTTCTTTAAGCACTGAGCCGCCTTACCAGCCCCTAGGAATGAACCTTTAAAAGTTATGACTAATGCTGGAATTCAAATGAGGGGTAAACGTGATTGACAGATTGGTGGGGAGGGCAAGAAGAGACCGGACAACCCTAAAGGCATCCATCTGGGACTCAACTGTTGGGCTGTGGTTCCATTTTCCGTTCCAATCATGTCCTAGCTACACCATTAAAAGAATCTCATGTTCGCCCCGCAATACATGGCATCAGCATCAGCCGCCAAGAAAACTAGAAACCAAAACCACTGCAGAGCAAAACTGCAACAAACTGGAGACAGCTAAATGCACTGGGAGTGAGGCTAAGTGGTACACGCATGTATTCCAGCACTCGGAAGGCTGAGGCAGGAGGATGACAAGTTTGAAGCTAACATGGTCTATGTAGTAAGCTGCAGGACACCTTGGGGTAGAACAAGACCCTGTATCAAAAAGAAATAAATATGGGCTGGAGAGACAGCCCAGCAGGGAAAGGCACCTGGCCACCAAGCCTACAGACCTGAGTTTAATTTGAGGGACACACAAGGTAGGAGAGAACTGCCCTCTGGCACATGGTCCACTGACTCCCACATGTATGCCACAATAAATATGTACAAGGTGCACATGTACATGAGTACATAAAAGAGAAAAGTAATAAAAAATACTGTGGAAAAGTCATAAAATTGTCAATTTTGGCTTAATTGTCAGCTTGTTGAGAAAGTAAAATAGAATGTACCTTGGTGATTTTTAAAATTATTTTTATTTCTATTTAATTTTACGTGTATCAGTGTTTTCCTGCATGTATGTGGGTGCTCTATGCGCATCCCTGGTGCCCAAAGAGGCCAGAAGACGTAACAGATCTCCTACAACTGGAGTTACAGACAGTTGTGAGCTACCATGTAGGTGCTGGGAATGGAAACCAGGTCTTCTGCAAGAGCAACAAGTGTTCTTATCCACTGAACCATCTCTCCAGTTCCTACACTAATCGTTTTTAAAAACATAAAACCGAAGCCCACCCCACCCCCACAGTCTGCAAAGTAACACCCACCCCCAATCCACACACTGGCTCTGATAGATGTCATCAATCAAATCTCGCTGGAAATCAAGACAAGGCATTTGGATCCCCCACACCCCAGCAGGACCCACAGAAGCAGGCCATGTGCTAAGTGACAGAAAGCAAGGCATGCCAACAGTTTACAAGGCACACATGGCTGCGAACCTTATCGACAAACAAACAGGGACCATGTGTGTGTGGCCGGGTATCTGTGAGGCTTCGGAGAATCCGAAAGACTGGACCAGATTTGTTTTCAGGACGACAAAGCTGTTCACTTGCTCTTTTGTGTCATCCCTCCCTGTTCCTGAGTGCTGAGCCCCCCAGAACAAAACAGAGCCTTCCATTTCTGCTCCGCACAGAAAACACTTACTGGCCAGGCAGATCCAGCGCCGTCCCTGCCTGATGCAAACAATCCCTCCTCTGAGCTGAGGTGCCTTAGCTGTGCATGGCAACACAGGGGCCTTTCCTGTGAACCAGATGCCAGGGAATTGACTTCCTGCAGGAGGTGCATCTGCGCTCGCTGCAGCCCACAGCTTCCTCTCAGCAGCAGACAGATGTGCTGGAGGCCGATCAAAGGGTCTGCGAGTCTCCAATCTGCGCCTGATCTGAACGTCTCTAATGTGTCACTGGCCGGCTGTCAGCCACCCAGGCTCGGCTCTCTCTAGCTCAAAATGCAAGAATACGTTTCACTTTTCAAATAAGATGCAGCATAGCCCCTCCAGAGAGGCCAGGGTTATTTACTACAAAAGTGCGGACTCCTCGCTGAGAAAACACAAGGCACCTGCGTCATTTCAGTCAGCCAAGTAGAAGTCTAGGGACGGGACATTGCATCGGGGAGGCGAGGCACTGAACTACACGGCACTGCACTGCACTGAACTACACGGCACTGCACTGCACTGAACTACACGGCACTGCACTGCACTGGAAGGAAGGACGGCTAATAACAGAACTTAAGAGAGACAAGCAGAATTTTCGTGTGTGTGTGTGTGTGTGTGTGTGTGTGTGTGTGTGTGTGTGTGTGTGTAAGAGGGTCTTGCTAATGTAGTCCTGGCTGGTCTAGTACTTGCTACATTACTCAAGATTACTTCTCCCTCTCAGCAATCCTGCCTGTCACCCATCCTGCCGGAATGACAGGTTTATATCAACCGTACCTGGCTCTAAACACACACTTAAGACTTCTGAAAAGATACCACAGATGCCACTGGAATGACAATTCTGTGTGTGTGTGTGTGTATTTCGAGACAGGGTTTCTCTGTGTAGCTTTGCGCCTTTCCTGGAACTCACTTTGTAGACCAGGCTGGTCTCGAACTCAGAGATCTGCCTGGCTCTGCCTCCCGAGTGCTGGGATTAAAGGCGTGCACCACCACCGCCCGGCCTTGGAATGACAAATCTTAGAATTTGCATAAAAGTTGAGTTTTGCTAATTGCTAGGAGAAGTAACTTTGTGGTGAATTTCATGATTTATATTTTATACCACGGTAATTTTACTCATTAAGAAGCCACCTTGCCTTCTTGGAGCGGGGGAGGGTTTGGGGGGAGGCTGGGGGGTGGGAAGAGAGGGATCTTTGATTGGTGTGTAAAATGAACGAAAATTTTTTCTTAATAAGAAAAAAGTGAAGCCAACACTCAAAATAAGTTTCCCTCTCTCCCCTTAGTAGGAGTGGCAGTAGAGGGACATGCCAGACAAGCATGTTAAAACAAGATGGACACGTGTTTTAGGAAGCTTCTAAAAATATTCAGATCTGTATCTGCCTTCCTACACTGATGCTCGCTGAGATGCGTAGCTGATTGAGGTAGGTGTGTAGCTTCTAAGACACCTGGCAGACAGCAGCAATTTCTGAGGGGCATTTTTGTTTGGGGGTGAGCAGGTTGTAGGAATGCATAGAACAGCCCTTCACACCAAAGAATGACCTGCTCCCCAATGTTAAGGTCAGGATTCAAAGCAAATCCCATAAGAACTTAGCAAAGGCTTCTAGGAAACTCCATGCAAACAGTTTCCAAGTTCTCACACCAGCTTCGCCTTTACAATAAGGATCCTCCCAGGATAACAGTCACTGGGGGAACTGCCTTTTTTTGGGTCCTGGCTAGCTTCCTGGTGTGTGTATAAACAAATGCTTAGGAAATAAGACGAAAACAGGGCCCGTAAGACTCCAGGCAGAACTTACGGACTGCAAATGGCCATGGATTAGAACTGGGTCTTAAAATATGGAGGAGACATCCTTTTCCAGACCTTGGGCTTTGAAGGCAACGTGGTAACATGCGCTACGCTCCCTTCTTTTATCAAGGAGTAAAAGAAAATGCACAGCCCCTTAACAGATTTCCAACGTCAAAATCTCAATGAAGTAGACCCCGAAAGAGCATCAACAAAGTCTGCACATCACCAGAGCTTCCTCATTACCATTTTCCCAGGACAAAGTCTGCAAACAGGAAGGGCTGCTGGTCTAAGTTCCAAGCCTAGGTACATGGAAACGAGTCAAGGAGTCTAAAATGCCGTCTAAAACCACCACCAAAATAAACACACAACAAGAGTCAGAGCGACTCCAGAGCTGCGAAAGGGGTCCAGGGACCTCAGCGTTCGGTACTACAGAGTTCCTTCTCTCCACCTGGAGACGGCAAGCACAGTGAAGTTCATAAGCCCGAGTTGCAGACATGCTGCACGTTGCAGGCAGAAGTGGAGGAGCAGACAGTGGGGAGGGACTGTTATTGGTCAGACAACCCCCATGTCCTCCGTGACAGACGCTGTCTTAGGATGTAACCTGTTTCTTAGTACTTACTGTTCGTCTAAACATTTCATTGGCCTAGTAGGATGATAGTGTGCTCATCTCCATTTTATAATGAGGTCACAGGACACAGAATGATGCATCAGGACTCACAGGACCACGGGCTCACATCGAAATGAATGCAGTCCTGAAGAACCTGGTTCAGGGCCTATTTTTAACCACCAGTCTATGATGTTTCTACATACAAGCCTCTGTGTGAGAAAGAGGTTCAGAAATAACCAAAGCTTGAAAGAGAATCAATACCTTCAATCCTGGCTCTCAGGGGAAGGTCTGGTCAAGCCTGCATGCTGGGCAGACAGCACCAGAGCTCACGTGGGCCTCAAAGTCCCCGAGATGTTCCCACTTCCCACCTGGGTCTCTGTCCAGGTCACTACATACTCAGTATGACCATCTTAAAGACGCTCTAGCACTACATCCCAAACTTGCCACTCGGATGGCTACTATTTTTAGTTACTTCTAAATTTAGATCAAGGCTGGAGTGGAGGCTACCCATTGTCCAGCGGCTCTGTGCTAACTATCGGCCGGCCATCTGTTGAGTCTGTGTTATCTCTGCCTGGCTATGGGGCAGGCTCGTGGGCTACCCATCCTGTTTCCTTGCTCTCCCCTTTCATCTTCTGCTGTTAAATGAGGAACAGGAAGTGGAAGCACCCAGAAGGCAGAGACCCAGAAGGCAGAGACCCAGGTGGGGACCATGAGCTCCAAGTCACAGCCATTTGGTTAGGAAAAATAAAAACAAAGGAAAGAATAAATCTCCCACAGAAGACTCCATGGTTGAAGTTTTACTTTTAGATAAGACTACGTTCAGTGGTTTTGGCACAGGGACTCCGAAGGTGCCTGGTCTATGGGAGGTGACAGGAAAGCCCGGGCTTCACAGACTCCATTGTTATCAAAGACAGGATAACTACCACATACACGGAATACACCCAGATCCTTCTAAAACAGAAACATATAGACAAGAACACATTAAAAACTATTTTGCCTTGTTTACTATAATCTCAGTATTCAAGAGGCTGAGGCAGCAGGATTCCAATTTGGGGGCCAACTTGGAAACATAGAGTGATTCTAGGCTGATCTGAGCTATAGAGCTAGACCTGGTTTCAAAAACAATTATTTAAAAACACTCAGGGAAACAATTTGTGTATATTTGAAGGGTCTTTTCAGTAAGAAACAGTATCAGTAAATAAGGAAGCAATTTGTAAGCAAGAGTCCATTTTACACAGGGGCATTGTCTCTAGGGGGCCAGAGAGTAACCATTTCTGGCTTGGTGGACCATAACTCCCCATCACAACCGCTTCATCTGCCATTGCAGTGGGGAACGAACCAAAAACAAGATGTGCCCGGGCAGATCCGAGTTGTTCAGAATCAGGTGGGGTGATCAGCTTTCAGTTTGTGGATTATAATATGCAAATTCTGAATCTGTATCTATGAAGGATAGGAATGACCCTGATAGGAAATTAATCCAAACACGGCCACACTCCAGCTGCATGTACATGATCACAGAATCCTGTAACAAGCCCATCCCACCCAGTGTGTTTCACTGTCACCCTGCAGGACAGCCGCTGTGGGTTCTGTTGTAGGATCACAAATGCCACCTTGTGGCCATCTGAGAGAATAGCCTCCATGGTCCCCCTTTTCTTGGCATTCTGGGCTCCCCGAAGCAGCTTTTTAAGAGCGAAGACCACTAGGACACAGCCATCCAAGGAAGGCAATAGTAACTAAGTACGATCAATTTTTTGAAGCTTCAACTTGTCAAATTCTTCCGAGAGCCACGAAACAAAACCATGAATGATCGATCACAGGCTTCTCGCTGAAGCAGCCAAGCTGCAGATGGTAATTAGACAAGAATGGCAAGCAGCGATACACAAGTGCCCTAACAACACAGATATGGAACTAGAAAAGCATCACACACACACACACACACACACACACACACACACACACACACACACACACACACACGCGCGCGCGTGCGCCCTGCCTCAAGCTTTTTTCTCCCCCTGAAAACACAAGCCGAAGAGAAAATACTTCTGAAATTAAGCCTAGTCAGTCAACCCAAACCCTAGCACCAGTTCATAAAAACTGAGCTACAGCAATCCACCCAGTTCCTTTGTTCATTCAGTGAGTGTCAAGTTCAATAGGAAAGGGTCGCCTGTGTGGGAAGTCATGTCCAAAGGGAAGGACGGCACAGAGGAAGAAAACACCCCCATTCCAAGAAAACAAACATGAGAGAAAGAGACAGGCAAGTAAAAAGTATCAAATGAGCCAGGCATGGAGGTGGTCTCCTGTAATGCCAGCACTCGGAAAGCTGAGGCAGGGAAATCTTGGGTTCAAGGCCAACCCAGGCTATTCAGGGAGTTCCAAGGCAGTCTGGGCTACAAAGACTAAAACTTAAAAAGCAAACAAACAAGTAACCCCCATAGGACAATATGGCCGGAGCCCAAAGAGATACATTTTGCAGGCCCTGGAGCTGGGGGTGGTGGGTGGGCACTAACTCTGTGGGGGTCCCAGGAAGGCTTCCAAGGCAGGGGTCACCCAAGCTGCTTCTATCAGGATGTGTACATGGGCACCAGAGGGAGCAGGAAAGAAGGGAGGTAAGAGTAACAGATGGAGCAGGGTACGGCAGGGTTCCTGCTGACCCGATTCACGTTCACGTGAGTTACACCCAGCAAACACGTGCTGGAGAAGATGCCTCACAAAGCCCCCAGCTCCTCTCACGGGGGAAGAGGGGCAGGGCTGGGCAGACTTTGGGGTTGGAGACAGAGAAGGCTACAGGAGGACTATGCCTCTCCGGGGCTTCTGAGATCCCATGCCTTTATCCACGACCACGAAATGGTGGCCTCCCATCACTCACCCCTCTCCAAGATGACAACGAGCAAAAGACACACAAAAACACCTTCCCCTTCAAAATGTCAACAGGAAGCGCAGGGCAGCCGTGAGCTTCACTCACTCACTGACACCTCCCAATGCCCAAGGTGCACAGAGTGTGGAGCGTGTCCCAGGGCACAGGCTGACGAGGCACAGCCCTGGGCACAGCCTACCTGGGTTGCTGGTGAGGAAAGCGAGGGGGCTCTCGCCAAGGTCCACAGGGCCGTCCACTCGGTGCGGTGGGTTCTCCAGAAGCTCCACTCCTCCCTCCAGCTCAGGGTAGGTCCTCACCAGGAGGCCCAGGGAGGGCTGTGAGAGGAAATCTTTGAGCATAGATGAATTCAGGGTGCCGGCTGCACGATTATTGATCTCAAGAACCTCATCCCCCGCCTTCAGGCCTGCCAAGCAAGGCAAGGTGGAAAAGTTTTAATGTCACACAAATCAGAGCACAACTACTTAGAAGTTCTGACGGAAGGGGCATGCCAAGCTCTCCTGGAATGAGTCTCACAACCCCAGGGCTGCTGGGAGCAGGATGCAGTACTCACATGGGTTTGAGAAAGCGCTAGACCAGCGGTTCTCAACCTTCCTAATGCTGCAACCCTTTAACACAGTTCCTCATGGTGTGGGGACCCTCAACCATAACATTGTTTCCGTTGCTACTTCATAACTGGAATTTTGCTACTGTTATGAACTCTAATGTAAGTATCTATGTTTTCCAATGGTCTTATCCGTTGCTACTTCATAACTGTAATTTTGCTACTGTTATGAACTGTAATGTAAGTATCTATGTTTTCCAATGGTCTTAGGTGACCCCCTGCAGGGGGTCATGACCCACAGGTTGAGAACTGCTGGCCTGAACCCACTCACTACTTCTTCAATGTGTTCTAAGCATCTGCCAATCTTCTTTTTCAAATGCTGAGTCTGGTTAACTCCCCAACATGCTGGTTTCTGGAAATGTTGGCAACAGTGTTTTGTACACACTTGTATCTATTATCATTCCTAGGAAACTAAAATGCAGAAGTTTCTTCTGCCTACCACTATAAGAAGATTTTTTTCTTCCCAAATTCATACAGAGAGGACAGTCTACGGAACCAAATGCAGCTGTCATCACCACTCCCTCTGCCTTTGAATGACACGAGGACCCGGGAAGCACATCTTCATTTCATTTTGCCGCGTCCTCAGAAGTTTCTGAAACCTTTGCAGGGCACTCCTGGGGAAGGGCCACCCAAAGGGACAGTCAAGAACAAGCCCAACCTGGGGAGACCAGAGGCGTGCCGCCTAAGGAAGGGGCAGCTCAAATCTTTATATACCACTGCAGCTGCTTGAGGAGGAGGAGGCGGCGGTGAGGGAAGGGAGTCTCCCTGAGAACGGAGGTGAAGGAAGGGCTGAGACAGGAGAATTGCAGAATTGAGGAGCCACCCCACCCAAGGCAGTCATGGATCCCAGCTCTGACTCTGCAGAAGGATCATTCTAGGGAGTTCTCACTTCCCAGATTTGGAGCTAACCCTGGCTATCCTCACTCAGATCTCCAAAACTTACAGAACCCATTACTGAGCATAAAATAGACAAAATGAAAAGCACATGGGGAGGGGACGGAAATGAAATGTGAATGTTTTTGTGTCCAAGGTAAAATTCTGTTGAGTAAAGCATTCATTGTATTTATGATTTATTTGTTTATTTCTATGTGTGTTTTGTCAGCATGTACATCTGCACACCAAGACAGCATCATATTCCATGGATGTTAAAGAGGTTATCAGCTGCCATGTGGCTGCTGGGAATTGAACTCAGGGCCTCTGGAAGAACAGTCAGTGACTTTAACCACTGAGCCATATCTCTAGCCCTAAACAATTCATTTTTAGGTAAAAATCTGGAGCAGTGTAATAGTTAAACAGAAAATATAAAATTCCAATATATGAAAACCAGAGGTGTTAGAGTTTGGCGTGTGTGTGTGTGTGTGTGTGTGTGTGTGTGTGTGTGTGTGTGTGTATGCATTCATGTGTGTGTATGTGCGTGTACATGCACGCATGAGTGTGTATGTCCTGGAACTCACTATGCAGTTCAGTCTGACTCTGAGCTCACAGCAATCCTTCCGTTGCCTCTCATGTGCTAGGATTACAGGTGTGAGCCATGGCTGGCTTTGGTCTTTTCTTAAAACAACTCAAAGACCTGTAAGTCAGATATTACAGGATATTAGGATAAAAAGATCTGAAAGTCAGAAGGCATCTATGAAGGTTTTTCGGAAGGAAGCTTCCAGGTTCATGTGACTGGCAGAGTAAGATAATGGCAGGTGGAGTGTTGACCCCTGGAAACTTTGTCCCTGTGTCCTTGCACTCACAGAAGCTGTGAGCACAATTTTTCCTTCAAAGAGGATCTTTATGGTTGTAACCATAAGACTCTGCATGGTCTGGTGGGTCCTGTGTCCACTGACACACCTTCACTGGGCCCATGGAAGAGAGATCACAAGGAAGAGCAGGGACCAGTGAAGATGGAGGCAGAGCCTGGGGTGATACAGCCACAAGCCCACAAACATGTGGAGCCACAGACACTGGATGGGGCCAGAGAGGGTTCTCTCCAAAAGGTTCAGGGCGAGCATGGCCAGTGAAACCTTGCCTGGCTTCTCCGGAACTGCGGGCACAGAAATTTCTGCTGCGGTAAGCCACCCAGCTTCCAGTACTTTGTTATGGCAACACCAGGGAGACAACACAGGAGGAGTTCTTCTCAGAATGAGGTAAGAGGAGAGGCCATGTCAGCAGGACTGTGCTGTGACACCTCTCACTGAGGTCTGTCACAGCTGTGGCATGCGCAGCCTCTGTGACAGCTGACATGTCACCCCCAGCCCCAGTCTCGTATGTAAGAGGGAAATGTGGTGAGGAGAGGAAATGAAGCTAATCGTGTAATCTCTGAAGATATTCAATAGACATTGGCTCTCCAAGTTGCCATTTACCCCTAACTGACGCTGGAAATAAGATTTGACTATGAAAAAAGTATCCAAGCTGTCTGGAGCAAGATGGCGTGTGTCCTTCTCAACCAGGCTATGTCCTGCGAGGCCATCATGAAAATCCCAGAGGACAACAAATGTCTCTCGGGTGATCTCAAAGGGAGAGTGACAGTCCAAAAAGAAACAGGGGCCGAGATGAGTGGAGACGAAGGGTCAAAGAATACACCAAGGTACAGGAAGTCCGTTCTGCAAGGGCAGCCAATGTGAGCCCACGTTAAGAGCCGTCTGTGTGTGAAGAGCAAGAGGGTGGGAGTGGGAACATGGGACCCAACTGCAGGAATAGCCAAAAGGCCAGTGTGGCCAACGAGAAGAAATGAAGGTGAAAACCAGAGTGTGTTAATGCAAACAGCGCTCAGATCCACTGCGGCCATGGCTCTACTGGCCTCTCCTCTCAACAACATATTCTGGTCATTTTAACAGGGCTGCAGGCACTTAGGCTGTGTTCAAAAAGCCAGTCCGAGTTCCAGTCTATATGCTAATGAGTGGTCAAAGGACTTGGAGTCACTGACTCTGGGAAAGAAAATATCTCACAGATTCCAGGTAAAACAGATTACAGGTATCGAAGGCTGGCTGATGGACAGCATCAAGCTAGACTGGAAAGAGTCGAGGGAAGCTGGGGGAGGGGGACATTTGGTACAGAATACACACAGGATGATAGGCTGTGTGGCCTGCAGTGATCCCCGAAGGGGGTGTGGTGGGATGTATGTTTTCATTCATTGCCAGAGCTAACACTCCACGCGCCTCCTCCTGACACTGCCTGCCCTGTGTGGAGTGTCAGGATGGTATTTGTGGCTGGAGAAGACCCATACACACGGTCTTACCTCTGCTGAGAACACTGCTCTATGGCGCGAGGAGGCTGGGGAGACATTTGTTTTCATGGAGCATCGGGGTTCTGAGATTCAAAGAACTAAGACAGGATGTGACTAAAGCCAGAAGATTCCCCCACCCCCGGGCCACGCCCGCAGCACACTCATCCTGCTGAAAGTGATAACGATCAGGCCCCAGGTCTGGAGGGGATGAACCTGTCTCGGTTCTCAGCTGAGATGCAGCTCAGCGCCTCTGCACACTCTGGCCTCCAGTCTGCCTGTGGTCTAGAAAGTACAGACGGAACAGGCAGGAGGTTCTCCCCCAGGACAGCTAGCACAGGATCCTCAGGATCCCTCCCTCGTCCCACCTTCTCTGTCTGCACACACAGACTGGCTTACAGCACAAATGAAATGATCCACACACGGAACTCACAAGCTATGAAACACCCAGTACTGTGCTCCACTGCCACAGGGATGGAGGCAGGACATTCATTCCCCTTTGTTCCCAGGGCTCCAGTCAAGTGGTCTTGGCAGATGAGATTTGGGTAACTGTGTCTGAGGCACAGCAGACACACACGTGCTGGCCAACATGGATTATTTTCCCACAAGATTCCATACCAAGAACAAAATTCCTAAACTTACTGACCGGCTTCATATTTTTGTAAGTATAATGAGCTGAACAGTGACGCCCTCAAAACAAAACAAAAACAATCATGTTCTGCCTACAACATCAGGAAGCAACCTTCTTTGGAAAGAGGTTCAGGCACGTATCATGGAGATAATTAAAATAACTATTACAACTATAGAATATTAAGACATAAACCCTAAGACAAAAATTCATGGAAATTTAGGGTGAGTGTTAAATGAAAATGACCTCTGTTCTTAGAAGACAGCTACAGAAGGACTAAGGACATGGAGGAATGGCCATGTTGAGTACTAAGGCCAAAATGGAACATATCAGTTAATAACCAAGGATCACTGGAGATGACTGGCAGCCGCCGTATCTAAGAATTCTGACAGATTCTTCCCTGAGAAGGCTCCAAAAGGAATCGATCCTCCCAACACCTTGGCTTCAGACTTTTAGCCTCTTGAACTGAAAAATTTTCTGTGTGTTTGAGCCACAGAGTTTAATCTGTAATTGTGGTCCTAAAAACTAATGGAGTGGACAAGTTCTGGTTTCTCCTGGTACCCTTAGTGGGTGGATTCCAAGATGGCCCTTGAAAACATCTGCAGATGTAGTAGAGTCAAATTTGCATAAAGCCATATTTGAATCATCTGTAAATTATCTGTAATATCTAAAGCAATATAAATGCTTTGAAATTGGTAACTACATTATATTGTTTAGGCAATAATGACAGGAACAAAGGTGAGTATATGTTCAGTATTTGGTAACTTTTTTAACCACTGACCCCCTCCCTCCCCTAGAGATTTTCAACGTGAAGTTGGTAGAACCCAGAGACGTGTAGTCCATGGATATAGAGGGTCCACTGCAATCTAGGTTGACAAGGGAACCTGAGAACACAGCTGGGGAGAGCAGATGACAGAGATGAGGAGGCTGGATCTCAAACCAACCTCTGCTGACTCTCCAGGAAGTGACGAGTGGAACAGCCACTTCTGGGGGTGCTGCAGGCTTGGGGATTGCCTCTGACAGTGAGGGCCAAAGTTCTGCTTCCCCCAGGCCCCAGAGCTCCCCAGAAGATAAAGAGCCATGGTAATTAGAGGAAATATTGCAGTAGTCTCATAGATACAGGCTGAGAGTCTCATCCCAAACCTAGGAGTGTGACACTTCTTGCACACCCGAATTCATAGAGTAAAACCCCCTTCCTTGGCATTTTTTTCAAGGAGAAATATTCTTTATACACAAGCCCTCTGAAAATGTCTTTCTCATTAACCAATGAGAAAAATCCAAAAGGTTATGAGATAAACAAGAGGCACAGGGTGGGGGTGGGGGGTAGAGGTGGGGGGTTGCAAATCTGTAGATGCTAACACTGGAGAGGCTGATGCAGGGAGATTATGAGTCCAGGACCAGCCTGAGCCACACCAGGAGTTCCAAGCCAGCCTTAGCTAAGTATCAAGGCCCTGTCTCAAAAACTAAAAAGTAAAAAAAAAAAAAAATAACAGAAACAGAAGCAGCCAAGGCATCCACAGTCTTACCTTTCTTGGAAGCTAACCCGGTTTCCTTGACGCTGTTCACATAGAGCCTTCGAATACCATCTTCGTCCACAGAAGACAGGGAAAACCCTACAGAAGACAGAAGACAGACCGCAGGGATCACACCTCTGAGTGTTTAGCCAACAACAGGAAGTACCTGCTGTGAGCACAGAGGTATGTCTGTGTTTTGGGCTACACTTTGGAATTTTTTGTCTTTCCTGTTGTTCAGATTGTTTTACACAGCAGGGGAAAAGGTATTTTTAGATCACTCTAAAAGTAACTACTTATAAAAATAAATACCACTCGGTCCACTAATCTTCATACTTCATACTCGCCTGTGAATGCAAACAAAAGGGCATTATTTTATCTCACCTGTTTCCTGGCAAAGGGCATTGATTTGCCCTTCCCATTCCCTTCCTTACACAGCACACGACAGACCGACGGGCTTACCTCATGGGGTCCCTTACCTTTTTAACTCACTCATTCAAGGTAGGACACACTGTCCCAGGGTGGGGTGTGTGTTCACCCATATTCTACATGGTAGGACACACTGTCCCAGGGTGGGGTGTGTGTTCACCCATATTCTATATGGTAGGACACACTGTCCCAGGGTGGGGTGTGTGTTCACCCATATTCTATATGGTAGGACACACTGTCCCAGGGTAGGGTGTGTGTTCACTCATATTCTACATGGTAGGACACACTGTCCCAGGGTGGGGTGTGTGTTCACCCCATACACACTGCTACTGGACACTGCTCTAATTTATTACCACATTCTGAAAACTCACTTTACCTATACCATTTCATATTGGAATCTGGTTAGCTGATTTCAGACTCTACTAGTGATCCTCAAACTACTAAACAGTTAACCAATGCTGGGAGCAGAAGAAAAGGTTGTTTAAAAAAAAATAGGCAAAATAAATAAATAAAAATAAAGGAAAGAAAAAAAAAAACCTGTTATAAGGCTGGATGCCAGAGAGCCACTGAGACTTTTCCAGTACTGTCAAAGTGAACATGAAGTTTTCTGTTTAGCTCATGGTACCAGGAAACAGGTGACCGGCTTCGGGCAATAAAGGCCACCTGCCACTGCTAATTCTCCTATAACTCCGTCAGACAGAGAACAGAACTTCCTAGTCTTCACTCTGTTATCAGTTTGAATTTCATGTTTATGGGGGAGAGGAATTAAGATGCTAATGGCATGTGCTGAGAACGAGCCTGCTTAGTTGGAAGACAAGATCAAGGCAGAGGACGCTCTGGAACCACAGTTGACAGAGGTCAGTCAAGAATTTCCTTCTGTTCCTGGTGTGTGTGTGTGTGTGTGTGTGTGTGTGTGTGTGTGTGTGTGTGTGTGTGTGTTTGAATGACTGATAAGGAGTTAGTGAGGCAGGGGAGCCCTACAATCAACTAAGAAATTCTGCACCAGGCACTTGGGTACAAAATTTAGACATCTGGACAGAGAAGCATACTAGAGTTCTCAATCTGGTGGGTCATCTCCGACTGTGAACAGCGCAAACAAAGGGGCCGTGGGCACAGCTTCCTTTCCAAAGGCTTGCATACAAGGAGGACACAACCTTACCAACACACACACAGCATCCTAAAGGACAAATGTGTAGGGTGGGGCCAAGAAGCTCATGCCGGCACCTCTGTGCAGCACAGGTACAGCCTTGGGGCATGTGTAACCATCTCCTACATCAACGAGCGCAAGCTGAATGAAGAACACAGTGATCTTATAGCCAATTAACAAAGGTTCTATGTGGGATAGGAATGCTCTAATCTCAGCAGACTCTAACGAAGGCCAAAATGATCGCCAACGGACAGAAGGAGATCATTCAATATCAAACTAAGGTAACCAACAATTAGGAGGCTGCCCTTGTAAAAACAGGAAGGTGTGATGAGTGATAAGTGGCCTAGCGACCTAGTAAAGGAAGTAATTAAGACTGAGTGAAGAAACTAGATCACTAGCTCATTTCAGGAACTGCCAGGAAATCCCTCATACAGATACCCATGGCCAAAGGGAATCCACATAGAGAACCCCAAACCAGGTCCAGGATGAAAGAGTTGTTCAAGTACAGACACACACCAAAAGGATGACACACAGCTAACATAGAGTCTCAGAGGTACTCCGAGACAAGGGAAAGCTACAGTGTTGACTTGTGCACACGGCCACCCAGAGACCGCCTAGGACCTAGCTTAGTCTAAGCGGCATGTAATCTGAGCACCATCTAGGGGCTGGCAAGGAGAGAAGAATGCCCAGGTGTTTACTCGTTTTCTGTTTGGTTTGGTTTGGTTTGGTTTGGTTTTTTTCAAGGCAGGGTTTCTCTATGTAGTCCTGGCTGTCCTGGAACTCACTCTACAGACCAGGCCTGCCTCAAACTCAGAGATCCCCCTGCCTCTGCCTCCTGGATGCTGGGATTAAAGGTGTGCGCCCATCACTGACTGGCCTAAGTGTTTATACTCTTGAAAAATTTATTCAGCCAGTTGAGTTATTAGGTCATCCTCAATTGGTCTGCATACCTGTGGAGCTCATACGTACAGGAAAGCTACATGTAGGCTGACGTTAGGGCTGGATGCAGACTGACTGAGTGTGCATTGAGATGCCCCAGCAGTTTCTGGGGTCGGAGGCCAACAGATCATCTAGGATTGTGGGCTGCCAATTTAGTAAGATCTAGAATCCCCGAGGAGACAATCCCAGGCGTGACTGAGTTAACTGAGGTGGGAAGGTCCACTGGTGAGCATTCACTGTTTCCTGCTTCCTCGGACTCCTGCCGCCACAGGACTTCCCCGCCATGACGGACCATCCCCTCGGGCTGTGAGCTGAAATAAACCCCTTCTCCATTGGGTGGCTTTGTTAGAGGGTTTCCTAGCAGCGGCAACCAGAAAAGTAACTACGACAGGGACTCTTCCTCTTTCCCAGCCAATGCTGCCAATAGGAGTCCGGATACTGGGAACTGGCTTAGCTGACGTCACCAGCCATGCAGCAGGGCTTTCCAGAGTGAAGCTCAGGAAATGGTACCAAGTGGTTTGGCCCTGAGAACCTCCTCCATCAGTGCAGTATATATATATATATATATATATATATATATATATACACACGGCCACAGCCTCCAAGCATGGGGGCTATGAACTGTATGGAAGTAATGGTGGCCACAAAACCCAACCCCAATCAAACAAAGCTTTCTTTCTTTCTTTCTTTCTTTCTCTCTCTCTCTCTCTCTCTCTCTCTCTCTCTCTCTCTCTCTCTCTCTCCCTTCCTTCCTTCCTTCCTTCCTTCCTTCCTTCCTTCCTTCCTTCCTTCCTTTCTTGGTTTTTTGAGACAGGGTTTCTCTGTGTAACAGTTCTGGCTGTCCTGGAACTCCTTGCTCTGTAGCACAGGCTGGCCTTGAATTCACAGAGATCCACCTGCCCCTGCCTCCAGAGTGCTGGAATCAAAGGCGTGTGCTACCACTGCCAGACACCACTTTATGTCACACAGTCTGAGCAGCCCTAAAGTCTATACGGTCCAGCACCCGCATTCACACCCATGGTTTTTACCTTCTATGGCTGTGGTCATCCACACTCGACTCTAATTACAACATATTGTTACAGCTCTTCTTTATTATGACCCATTCTTGTTACTATCTTAATATGCTTAACTTACAAATCAAACTTTATTAGGGGTTGGAGAGATGGCTCAGTGGTTAAGAACACTGGCTACTCTTCCAGAGGATCCAGGTTCGATTCTCAGCATCCAAAGGGTGGCTCACAGCCAACTTTAATTCCAGTTCCTTCTTCTGGCCCCCAAAGGCACCAGGTATGCAACACAGTACACAGATAAACACACAGACAAAATGTGCATACACATTAAAACTGGGAACTTTATTATTGGTATGCATGTATGGGAGGGGGGGGGACAGTACAGGATTCTGCGCTAACTACAATTTTAGGCACCTGTGGAACATCCCCTAAAGAAATGGAGGTAACTATAGGGTGTTTTTTATGCCAAGTGCCTACTTCTGGGTCCCCAAATCACTCAGTCCAGACTAAAAGCCCGAGAGCTTGGAAATCTGCTCTTTTCTGGATTCCCACTGGCTTACTCTCGCTCGCTCGACAGAAATGAAGAACGAGCGAGGAAGAAGTACTACCACAGAGCATCTGAGTCCAAGGGACCAGACACTTGTTTCCGCCAGCGCCACCAATTACGGCTCTAATCACGGAGGTCACACTTCTGTTGCATAATAAGCCCTTTATAAACATTAATTCTTTGCCATTGAAAATGTCCTCCAGGCTTTCTGATGTGTTTAGTTCGAGGGTCAAACAGTAAATGGCGTGAAGGTATAATGGAGGTGGCCAGAGCTACAAAACCAGGTCCTATTCATTAGGCTGCAGTACACTGATGAGCATTTTGAGATGAGGTTATTTGCCTGCAGGAGGAGATGCAGAAGGAACATAATGCCAGCTGTCTTTGCGAAGGATTTGGAAATTTTCAAACACTAAAAGATTAATAGCCGCATTCAGAGAGCAAGATCTCAAATACATGTAAGCAGTGGTCTTGACATTTTGCCAGGAACTGCCAGCTCCTTCCAGCACACAGTAGGCCCACACTTGTAAATAGGTAGCTGTGATTTGCTTAGACCTGTGACTGTCACTGAGTAAGACCTAACTCGCCATTTCTCCTATTTCCTCTATGCAAACCACAGACAGCATCTCGGGTGACAAGTTCTCCAGCCTGGTTTGGGAGTACAGACAACAGGAGTCTCAGGCGGTCCTCAGAGGCCATGTGGTGAGGGTGAGAAGGAAATGTCAGGTTTGGGGCGCTGGGCTTTGTGATTGTTACCTCAGCTAACTTTACCTCTCCAGGTTCCCCAACTAACTATACTCAGTGCTAATTCTGTTACTGTTGAAGCTAAAAGTAGTCTTAAATATACAGAAAGGACTACATATCTAAGATATGAGATTTTTTTTTTAAAGATGTGCACAACAGTTGAGCAGTGGTGGCACACGCCTTTAATCCCAGTGTTTGGGAGGCAGAGGCAGGAGGATCTCTGTGAATTTGAGGCCAACCTGGGCTACAGAGTGAGGTCTAGGATATAGCCAAAGCTACACAGAGAAACCTGTCTCAAAAAAATAAGAGAAAGAAAGAAAGAAAAGAAAAGAAAAAAGACAGACAGACCTGCACAAGTCTGGCCCTTGACTGGCACCTACCACTTAGTTGGAGGGAAATTCCCAACACTCCAACATGGCTTGTACGTCTACACAGTACAAACCATGTCATTCAGAGTGAGCACCTGCTTTCCTCCTGGGACTCTAGGTGTGTGTCAGATAGAGGGTGTCTAGATGACCTACTTTCCAAGAAAGGCCTCAGGGACTGAGTCTCTACAAGCTCCCCCAAAACAGTACATCCTGTGTGTTGCCACACGCTGACCCTGGGGACTCAACTCTCTCCTCTCGCTCCAGTGAGTGAGCGGTTCTGGAAGCCGAAGCCTGTTGTCCCTACACTCTCTTCCTGTCCCTTTGTCTTTGTTGATTTTGCTTTGTGTTATTTCATTGTAATAAGTCACAGTTGTGAAGGACACTATGCAGTCCGTCCTCGTGACCAGCGAGTCAGCGGTGGTCTTGGGCATGGTGGTCTTGGGCACCAGAGCAAGAAAGCAAGCTCTTTTAACTTCACCCGCGGAGAAAGTAGGATGGTGTTTGTCTGTGGTCAGGACAGGTAAATGAATATTTCCTTCACATGTTATGCACATCATAAAATAAAGCAATCCACTCTCATTATATCCAGTTCCTTCTAACAACTGTACTTCTGTGTGTCTGTGTAAGTGTGTGTGAGTGTGTGAGAGTGTATGGTAAACACAAGTGCAGGAACCATAGAAGCCAGAAGAAGGCAGGGCATTAGGATCCCTTGGAACTGGAGTTACAAGCAGTTGTAAGCCACCCAAGGTGCAGGGATCTGAATGTGGATCCTCTAGAAGAGCAGCAAGTGCTCTTAACCACTGAGCCATCTTTCCAGACCCCCACTCCCCACTCCCCAACTACCAATTTCCTTCTTAAGACAGCAGAATCCTGCAGATTCAAGTTAAGAGACTGAAGGCCAGAGGCTTCCCTCCCCGTGCCCAGGGTGAGCATCTCTCTTCATAGCTCAACTGCTCTTCACAACACAGGAGACAGATGCGTCGTTTGAGACAGGCCCCAAAGGCTTTTTATTGAATTGTAAATATGTGCACGTTCTGTTTACACAGAAATGCTTTAACTGGAACACAAGCACCCAAGAGCAAAGACAAATAAACCTACCGTAATTTCCAGCGGCTGAGTCTGACTTCTCAATGTGAATACTCTGGGTGACTTTGGGGCAGATTTCAATTTCTTTGTAAAGCTGCAAATTACAGAGAGGAGGCTAATTAGGACCCCATCCATCACAAATAGCTTCTTAGGATTGGTCAGCATTTTGTTAATCTATTTTTTTCATAATGGATACCTGAACAAAAATACGTATTACATCAGTCTTTTTTTTTTTAAATGTTGTAACCTATTGAGAGTTATAATGGAAACTTAGAATTCTCATCACCAAGTTCAGCTACAGTATGGATTCTAACCCACCTTCTCCACACACACACACACACATCACTCCAGATAACACCCTAAATTCATCATAGACCTGAAAAAATAATGCGTCTGTCATTAAACCCTCCAGTACTTGGGCAAGGGATTCATCAAAATTAAACAGCGGTTATGAATATGTTGAGTGAGATTCCTCAAATTACATGGCACCTCTGTGCTGCCCCATAGCACTTACACACGAAAAATCCACAGTAGGATAAACTGGTAGAGACGGACGTTGATACTGAAACAAATGTGTGGATGGACAAGATTCTCCAGTAGCCACTAAACTAACTACACAAAATAGGCTAGAAAATTAAGTACACAAATCAGTCCACTGTCTAGTACCCCAACACTGTCTATAATGTGTTTCTGTACACACTCAAGATTGAAACAGTGTATAGCTCGCACCTCAGAAACAGTGTTGAAATTAACTGATGTTATGGTTTCATCTGTCTGGACCTAACCTCATACAACGTGAATTTTCAACTATGTGGCTTTTCAGCCCATACTGGGACCATCACGATCTCCATTTTACAAATAGGGGGGCTAAGACTGGTGAGATAGCAATAAGTTTGCACATCCAGGGTAGGCAGGGCAGGATCTGAGCCCAGTCTTAGAACGCCCAGAGATACAGCTCTCTTTGCCCCACTCTGGTGACTCTCAGGCCAACCTGTGAAACCCAAAAAGGCCCAAGGTCAGGGGAGTGGACCTTCTTCGGCAAAAAAGCCTAAAGCTGAAATCCAAGTTTGAAAATAAAAGAGCAAAAGCAAATGCAAACTGTTATTTGATCTTGAAATGAAAATCAATCTCAAGCCACAGAATTGAACAGACACTTCATTCTGTAGTACGGAAGAAGTCCTTGGTGATGGCTGCCCCTGCCCCATCATTCCAACATGTCAGTTTATTCAGGCAAGAAGAAGAGAGTACAAATTACCTCCTCAGTGTACTATGACACCGCAGGATGAGGGTTAGAGCTAGGAATGTTAGCGGGACAGCCTGGGTGTGAGGGGGTCTAACTCAATATGATTTTATATAGATACTTTAGAAACGTTTCACAAAATGTAATTGTCCAATAAGAAGACTTCAGGGATAGTGATTTTATGATCAGAAGACACAGTCACCAAAATGACAAATATGGAATGACTTAAATAATTAGCTTACAAAGACCTAGCAGGACAGCACAGTGAGCCATACAGCCTTACCCACAGTTCTTCTCTGCTTAGGTGAGCCCTGGGAAGAGCATTCTCAAATATGTGTGATGGCCAGTCCTTCCCGCCAGGTGGCAGCATATAACTACTGTTCTAGCCATCTCTGCGAACACCCGGCAGGAATACAGTTTGTGCAGACTCTCTCCTCTTTCCGCTGTTCTCTGAGGACAGCTCAGTGCAGTATACACGGGCCTCGGAGCCACATGATCACTCGTGCTGACTGAGACTGAGGCCAGATCGAGCATAAAAACGCTCATAAAATACAGGAAATTTCAAGAATGTGTTGTGTCTTAAGATGTTTCTCTGAAACCACAGTATTTAGAGCTAGGAAATTTGAAATCTGGGCGCTTTATGCACAAATAAGTGGCGCATATATTAAATTACCTCCATTTCATTAACCTAATGAAATTGCATCTCCCCTACTCTGTTCAAAAACTGGGTGAAGAGATCATCAGATTTTAATACTGCTTTCAATAAGCGGGCACTTGGGTCTCACAAAATCATGTCCTATCTCCCTGTCTCCTCTGGGTGCCCCAGCCTAAGCCACCATGGCCGCCCATCTCAGCCACAGTGTCCTAGCCTGCAGAGGTTCTATGTGCCCATATCCTGTATGGTCCATCGGCTGTACACCACCCTCAAGGAGCCTGTAACAGAAGAGGTCACCTATTGTCCTTACTAAATATAGGGCTGGTTCCAGGGCCCACATGACCCCAGAATACCCAAACCCCTGCTTACTCAACTCTCCTGTGGAAAACAGTATTTGCACAAAATCCATGCTCACCAGCTCATACATACTTTAGACTGTGTTTGATAACTAATAAAATAAATGGTTGTTTTCAGATTGGGAAAAAGGGCCCAGGAAGTCTACACATACTCAGTAGAGTCATGGCCATCAACTGTACATTGGACTGTATATATTATATATCATAGAGAAGTAACAATTGGGAGGTGTTTTCCCTTTTGTTTTCAGACACTGTCAGTCTACAGCTTGATGACTTCACAGATGTAGAAGGCCACGTGTAAGGTCCTTTTTCTCCTAGGGTTCCCTTCTCTGGACTCCTATCTACACAGCCTCCCTGTTGCTTTCTAACCTCATGTCTGGCACCACCTCTTTTGTTTGTTTTACTTCCTGGTACGGTGCAGCCTCCCTACCTCCTGGGTGACTTCCTCCCTACCTCCTGGGTGACTTCCTCCCTGCCTCAGGCTCGGTCAGTTTGGTCACCCACTAATGCAGATGCATGGGCATGCATGTGCCTGCACACATGCATGTGGAGGTCAGGGATCAGTGTCAGGTGTGTGCACATGCATGTGGAGGTCAGGGATTGGTGTCATGTGTGTATACACATGCATGTGGAGGTCAGGGATTGGTGTCAGGTGTGTGTGCTCATGCATGTGGAGGTCAGGGATTGGTGTCAGGTGTGTGTGAACACATGCATATGGAGGTCAGGGATTGGTGTCAGGTGTGTGTGCACATGCATGTGGAGGTCAGGGATTGGTGTCAGGTGTGTGTGCACATGCATGTGGAGGTCAGGGATTGGTGTCAGGTGTGTGTGCACATGCATGTGGAGGTCAGGGATTGGTGGCAGGTGTGTGTGCACATGCATGTGGAGGTCAGGGATTGGTGTCAGGTGTGTGCACATGCATGTGGAGGTCAGGGATTGGTGGCAGGTGTGTGTGCACATGCATGTGGAGGTCAGGGATTGGTGTCAGGTGTGTGTATACACATGCATGTGGAGGTCAGGGATTGGTGTCAGGTGTGTGTGAACACATGCATGTGGAGGTCAGGAATTGGTGTCAGGTGTGTGTGCACATGCATGTGGAGGTCAGGGATTGGTGTCAGGTGTGTGTGCTCATGCATGTGGAGGTCAGGGATTGGTGTCAGGTGTGTATGCACACATGCATGTGGAGGTCAGGGATTGGTGTCAGGTGTGTGTATACACATGCATGTGGAGGTCAGGGATTGGTGTCAGGTGTGTGCACATGCATGTGGAGGTCAGGGATTGGTGGCAGGTGTGTGTGCTCATGCATGTGGAGGTCAGGGATTGGTGTCAGGTGTGTGTGAACACATGCATATGGAGGTCAGGGATTGGTGTCAGGTGTGTGTGCACATGCATGTGGAGGTCAGGGATTGGTGTCAGGTGTGTGTGCACATGCATGTGGAGGTCAGGGATTGGTGTCAGGTGTGTGTGAACACATGCATGTGGAGGTCAGGGATCGGTGGCAGGTGTGTGTGCACATGCATGTGGAGGTCAGGGATCGGTGGCAGGTGTGTGTGCACATGCATGTGGAGGTCAGGGATTGGTGTCAGGTGTGTGTGAACACATGCATGTGGAGGTCAGGGATCGGTGGCAGGTGTGTGTGCACATGCATGTGGAGGTCAGGGATCGGTGGCAGGTGTGTATACACATGCATGTGGAGGTCAGGGATTGGTGTCAGGTGTGTGCGCACATGCATGTGGAGGTCAGGGATCGGTGGCAGGTGTGTATGAACACATGCATGTGGAGGTCAGGGATTGGTGTCAGGTGTGTGTAGCCAGAACTCTAAGGACCCTCCTGTCTCTCCCTGAGCTGCTGAATCACGGCTACACACCACTGCACCCCTTTTGCAGGGGTGCTGAGGTTTAACTCTGGAGCTCACGCTCGTGTGTCCAGAATTTTACCAACGGACCCTTCTCCCCATACCCGCCTCCTCCTCTTGAGACACTTTCTGCAGAGCATACCTAAGACTCACACCCTCATTCTTCCCGCCTCCCATTCCGACGGCACAGCTAAGCACACCAGCGCCACACCCCTGTCTGTCCCTAATTTCTTTCTTTCCCAAGCCTCAAAACCTGCTGGTGGTGCCATGTTTTAAATGCGTGCCTGCAAACCTGAATAGAGGCTCCTCCAGAAACAGAATTCCTTTTCTCTTTGGCACATACCCTGTGAGAATTAGAGATTATGCCAGGCACAAAAAATGCTAAGTAAATATTTGCTGGATGAATGAAGAAATAAATTAATCAATTTTGCCTGCACATTTTATTCCCCCATCACTTGAATAAGAACTCGTTTAGTGTGAGATCTGAAAGGTAGTGTCTCTACAGACTGCACCCCAGGTTTGTGACCATTCCATGGATTAGTCCCAACAAATTTCACGAGGAAATAGCCAAATGGGTAACATTTACATGAATACAATCAGGAATGCAGACAGACAATAACTAGTAGTAGATATTCACATGCAAGAGAACTCCCTGCCCACTAACATGAACACTCATCACCCGCCAAGAAGATCTCAAGGCCAGGACTCACTGTTCTGCTGCTGATGGCATAGAATTAAGTATTTGGGGCGGGGTTGGGGGAGCATGTGTGAGAACATGGTTCCTGCAGAGCACTGGAATCAGCGTGCAGATGAAGGATCAAAGCTAATTAACACTGTGTGGACTGCTGCTTGTTCAGAAAGGGACAAGACATCAAATAAGTTCTCAGAAAGCCACCAGGAACATTACTCAGAGGGGCTCTGCCTGGGAATGAAACCACATCCAGATGAATGATCTAAAGCAGAGATCCAAAACCTGGGACCCACTGAGATGATTCCAGGGGTTGTGAACTTGGGGAAAAAAGTAAAAATTACCCAGAATATTTGCAAAAAGTAGCATCTCCATTGATCATGAATGTACATGGGCAACACACACAGCAATCCTGAGAGTGCCTGAGGCTTTATCATGAATAGAAAAGTTATCTCAGCATCATATTCTAGTTGCTACTAACAGCTCCCAATATTGTTTATACTTGCCACTACTTCCCGAGTACTGGTAGTCACTATACCTACTACCAGGTCTTAGAATTTAGGGAGCTAGTAACACGCTATCTGTCATTTAAAGTGGATTTTTGCTAAGCATTTTGTTATAACTAAGCCATGGGGAAGTCCATACATATCCCGTCTTGTGCAACTACAAGCATTGCTCTGGGCAGGGGTCTAGAAGCTTTGTCAGACACCAAGCTGCCCAGAGCACAGAAGCTTAAAGAACTTGGTAAGATGGAGGTGTTGGTGTAGGCAAGACCGTGGCAACTGCTTCCTTGGGGAATCTCTGGGCCAGAGACTTCTGCAAAGGGTGAGAGAGAACACAATGGTCTCTTTGTACTTTAGAGTTGTTTAAAACCCTAACGTGGACACAACAATTACAGGCCCAAACAGACTGGACTTAGCACTTCATCACCCCATTGGATAAGACCACACAATATGCAAAGCTTAAAACTGACATTCCAGGAGGGCTGGAGACGGGGCTCAATGCTTAAGACCACTGGCTGCTCTTGCAGAGGACCCAGGTTCAGTTCCCGGCACACACATGGCAGCTCACAACCATCTGTAACTCCAGTTCCAGGGAGATGTGTCCCCTTCTTCTAGGTTCCAGGCATGTACATGGTGCACACATACATGCAGGTAAAACACTCACATACATAAAATAATAAAATAAAAAGTTTTAAAACAATAATAGACGAGGAATAAAAATTTTGAGGCCGTGGCTCAGAGTAGCACACGTGCCTGGCACACACAGGGCACAGACATTGGTTACCTATGAGGCCCGCGATGTACAGTATGCAAAACTCACAAATCGTATGGAATTACTAAACTATCCATGTCCGTGTTATCTGCTTAGCCTTTCAATCGTCTCCTCTCTCGAGTTTTTAGATCACATAGTTCCAGGTTATGCCCCAAGCCGATCTGAAATTCACTGTGTAGCCAAGGCTGGCCCCAAACCTTCACTCTCAGTCCATTGCCCAAGTCTCTCGAGTGCTTACGTTACAGACGTTCACCACACCACACACAGCTTGCTACGTTATTCTCCAGGCTAGCCTTGAACTCCTGGGGGCCAGGTAATCCTCCTGCCTCAGCCCCCTAAGTACTTCTTTCCTTCTTGAAGTAAGGAAAGGACTCTCACACAGAGTTCGTTCACAGGACGCAGACACTGGCTATTCTCTACTTCTCGGAAGGGACATCTCAGTCCCTCACTGTTAACGTGGCCTCCTCCATCAACCTGGTCAACAGTGGTTTAGAGGGGACTAATCATTTCGGTCCTTTTCCCTTTTTTCTCAATATTATTTATATATACATATATGTGTGTATATATAGGTATATATATGAATAAATGTAAATATATGTGTATGCATATATGACTGTTTTGCCTGCAAGTATGTCTTTGTATACCACATGTGTGCAGTGACTACAGAGGCCAGAAGAGGGCACCAGATACTCCAGAACCATAATTATGGATGGTTGTGAGCCATCATCTGGGTACTGAGAACCCACGGTCAGTTCCTCTGCAAACAGTCGATGTTCTTTTTTTGGTTTTTCGAGACAGGGTTTCTCTGTGTAGCTTTGGCACCTTTCCTGGAACTCACTCTGTAGCCCAGGCTGGCCTCGCACTCACAGAGCTCCGACTGCCTCTGTCTCCCTAGTGCTGGGATTAAAGGTGTGCGCCACCGCCGCCTGGCTTACAGTCAGTGTTCTTAACCACAGAACCACCCACCCTTCCAGCCCCACCTTGATCCTTTTCCAACAGACAACATGACAGACTGTTACAGAAGTACAGCCTCACATTTCCTTAGAAACATTTAGAGGGATCTGAGATGACCTTCTATAGAGGCTGGCAGAAACATTCCAAATCATCACCGATGCAGTGAAAACAAATATGTACATAATGGTACATATTTGTCAAAGCTCTTTAAACTGTGTGCTTAACACTGGTGAGTGTTTCCTAATATAAGAAGTATAGTTCAAAAAGTTGATCTGAAACACCATTTCCTATGAAATTCTACACCGTGGTTCCCCTTTCCAAAGGAAACCTCTGGGCTGTACTTCTGCTTTCTGTGGTAAGGCCCTACCCTGTTTTCATGCCCATATCCACAACAAACAGCTCTGTGGCCCCAGAAAGATGACTAAGTATCAAGAGGCCAGAACATTCTCCAAGAGAGGCTTAGGGCATGTCATCAGACGGCCGGGGTGGTTTTGTTTTACACCCACAAGATTTAACCCATCAGTTTTCCTAAGAACGTGGAAGTCGCACAGAACTGGAGCGCGCGTGCTTTTATTTTGACAAGTGCCAACTGATCTTAGAGTCACCAGTTGAAAATAGAAGTCTGCAGGAAGAGTTGGCAGTGATGGCTAAACCCTGCCTGAGCATTACCTGCAGGTCTCCACGTCCTGTGTGACTGTGCAGCCCTGCTCCCAGGACGAGCAAAAAGGTGACGCCACTCTGGGGTGTCTGAGATACGTGGTTATTTCTGCCAGCTTTGGAGCTCCGAAGGAAGCTCCCTCATTTCAGAACCCGTTCCACTCCACCAGCTACAATTACCACAAGTACATGCATAATTTGAAAATCATCTCAAATGGAATGTACACGGACAGCGGTCATAAACATTACCAGCTCGTAAATGTCCTCCTCGGGCTGTGGAATGTAGACCTGCATCTTGTTCTCCATTAGAAATTTCAGGCGCAGGTAATGGGCGGAATGATCCAGCTGATGTGCCTGGGATGGGAAGGAAGGAAAATGTCTGTTTAGTAGTAAAGAGGAGAGATTACTTCTCCAAGGACGTGGGACTGTTACCTTGTTTCCTAAGGACAATAGAGATGGGGTGTGTGGTGGGATCCTATCCTTAAAAGGTTAGAACACAAATCAGACCTGGAACTCATTAATAATAATAATTCCATGGGGATCATGCAATTCAATGCAGAAAACTGAGTCATGGCCTCTTTTCCATGTATTTGATTAATTGTGCTCTGTAACACTGGTTTTTCCAACAAAATCTATGTTACATTAAAGAAGTCCTTGAATATAACTACACACACACACACACACACACACACACACACACACACACACACAGTAACAAGAGAGGGGGAGGAAGCATTCACAATGAGAAAAAGGCTGTGCTCCAGGAAATTTGGGGCCCCCAGGACAGGTGTTAGCAGCTCACTGCAAGCAAGTTAGCATGCAGGCAAAGCACTTTAATTCCAGTCTTACTTCTATATTCCAGAACGGGATCGTACTTATGTATTCCAGAATGGGACTCCCCCAGGGGCTGAGCAAGCGCCTCCAACCTGGGAAGCACATCAAATGACTTGGGAATTAACGTTCCCAGCCTTTTCTTTGTCTAGGATAGGTCAAAGGATCTACTCTATCTAAAAAGCCGTTTTTGAATTAATTTTGATTATAAAAAGATACCATCATAATATGGTTTCATAAATACTTCTCAGTACAAGAAAAGGAGGCATATGGGGAAAAAATGCTTTTCAAATGTTACAAGATGCCAGGCAGTGGTGGTGCACACCTTTAATTCCAGTACTCAAGAAGGAGGCAGAGGCAGATAAATTTCTGTGAGTTCGAGGCTAGCCTGCTCTACAGAGTGAGTTCCAGGACAGCCAGGGCTACACAGAGAAATCCTGTCTAGAAAAAAAACAAAAACAAAACAAACAAACAAACAAAACCATCAAATGCTACAAGACACCATGAAGTTATACTGCAATAAATGAAATATTTAAATGGGTACTTTTAATTGTAAAGTGCCCTTATCACTTAAAAATACACCCTAAAATACTATCAAGTAAATGATAAGCTTTTAGAATTTGTTTCCAAAGTAATCCACACTTAGAGGTGGAATCAGTAAAACTTAACATTATATATTCTATGCAATGGGTACATGGGAATTTATTATGTGGATCTTACTTTTACATAAATTTGAAATTTATGTAAATTTCTCAAATTTTCAAAACAAAATTTCAATTTTATATAAAGTAAGTGATTAAAATATCTCTCAATGCAGGGTTTCTCTGTGTAGCCCTGGCTGTCCTGGAACTCACTCTATAAACCAGGCTGCCTCTGCCTCCCAAGTGCTGGAATTAAAGGCATGCGCCACTACAGCCGGCTGAGAATGACCTTTTAATAAGTGAAATTCATTTTAATTGGTAACTACTCCTACTCTATACTGCCAGTATAAATATAAACACAGAGACCAAACTAACAGCATTCCAGTCATCATCCCGTTAACATCCACTCAGTCACAGACAGCACTGTGGGCAGTGTGCCGGTGGGCACTCCGTGAAGCTGCAACAGTACAGACAGACACCAGCCCAGACCGCTGCAGGCCTCCGGAGTGTGCTCGGGTTTGGAGAATCTGTATGCGGAAAATGGGAGACCGAGGAGTGGTGGTTCTTTAATACATGCACGGAGGACAGTCAGGTATTACCACAAAAGCACAGTTCCAGAAAGTGGAAATGAGTTCCCTGGGAGCACACAACAGAAAGATAAAGACGTTTTCCTATCGCTGGTTCTTGGGGAAACGCGGCCTGGGTTTTAGTCCCACAGACTGTGACCTCTGAAGTCCACAGGGCAGAACAGACACCGGTTAGTGAATACATCCCTGGGCACCTGGCTTTCTTTATCTCTGAGACAGGATGCCTCCAGGGGACAGCCCAGGGCTCTCATGTCAGAGGTGAAGAAGGGGGGTGGGCGAGCTGAGAGAACACGCAACAGGGAAACCTTTAAGAGTGCTACCCACTGCTTGGGGGATACAAACAATAAGAAAACAGTAATAGGGTGACGGGACAAGAAAAGTCCCCTGTGTGCCTGGCTGGGGCGGGGCGGGAGTGGGGGTAATGTCCGGGTCAGGGTTGGAGATGCTTCTCTCTGTCCCAGGTCCTCACAAAAATCTTTAATTACAAGGAAACATCTTGTTTTGCCATCTGCTCCCTACTGAGGTGGAAAGGAAGGAGGATAGAGTTTCATGGGGTCTCAACAACAGGAACAGAGCCGTTTGGACACCTACTGTCACCATTAATAAACACTTGTGGACAGTCCTAACCAGACTGTCACTTCCACCGTCTGGACATCACAGCCAGTACTAACCTCACCCAGGAGATACTGGGGACAAACCTCAGAGGCTGTCATAGCTATAGCCAGCTGTCAGGCTATGAAACAGGACAGGGACCCCACCACGCCCCAAACACCACACTGCTGACATTTGGACATGGCACAGGGAAGGACAGACAAGCGGCAGGTGGGGTTTAGTGCTGTACAGAGAACACGGTTTGGGCTGCATATATTTTTCCAAATGTTTTTCTATTACTCATTGTCCTGATAACTTTAAAAAATAAACTGTGAAAAGGACAGCGGGCTGGAGTGTTAGCCACGTGCCTACAATCCCTGCACCCTGGAGGTTAAGGCAGAAAGGTGTCAAGGTTGAGACCAGCCTGGCTCAAAATAAATAATACTTACGTAGGCTTAATAAGAAATCTAAAGGCCTTTATGGTTGGTAAATAGTTATTCTAAAGTCAGGACGTGGAAGATGAGTACTCCTATGGGTCCTCCTATTTTGGTGAAAGTTTCAGAATCATGAGCCCACATAGCATGGCCAATCTAAAATGAAACACAGTCCTGAGAAGCTAATTAAGGGCTGGAGAGATGGCTCCGAGGTTAAGAGCCCTGGCTGCTTTTCCAGAGGACCCTGGTTCAACTCCCAGCAACCACATAGCAGCTGACAACTGTCTGTAACTCCAGTTCCAGGGGATCCAGCATCCTCACACAGACATACATGCAGGCAAAACACCGAGGCACATAAAGTAAAAATAAATATTTTTTTTAAAGGAAGCTAAATTAAATCCTCGGATTCTCATTATGAGCTTCAATATCAAAGCCAGTCAAAGTATCAACTGTGTTCGTAACACTTGTTCATGCAAGAAGAACTCCAAATGTTAGAGAATACTGATGGGTGGCTGTTGAGCATCTGGCTGGTTTTGACTTTGTAAAACACTCAAGAGAACATTTACTTGCAAGAGGAATTCCGTTAGGGAAAAAATTAAGTAGTACAAATTTGTTTTCCTGCGTACATTTACTCAAATCACTTAGCATTGTATCTGTTTTAAGGCAAGGAAGCTAGCTGTAAATTGTGCCATAAAATAAATATTACAACTGGGCAAGTTTTAGTTTAGTTAGCATGATTTTTTTAAGATTCAGATTTTACTCTAATTATTTCAAAGGATTAAGTAATGATGTAAATATTTTAAATAAATAGTTTGAGCCATTAAAATACTTAAGAACTGGATTGGGGAAACACCTGAGTTGGCAAAGCGCTTGCCTTGTGAGCACAAGGACCTGAGTTCTTCTTCAGGAACCATCTCAAACTGTCACCATGATCCCAGTGTTTGGGAAGGGGACAGGGTGATCCCTGGGGCTAGCTGGCCAGCCTGTCTAGTTTACTTGGCAAGGTCCAGGCCAACTGGAAACCCAATTGGAGGTGGTTTGTGTTCCTGCAGATGGCACCCACGATTGTCCTTGCGCCCACACTTACACACAATGAACAGGTACATACATACACATATAAAGATATTCAGTACAAGCATGTAGTAAAATTGACACCATGGTCACACATGAACAATATGAGTAACTATGAAAGAATGGATCATTTTTTGCAATTTTTTATAATTCCAATAATCTGAATATATTTTTTTAAAAAAAAACCCTATAGGATGACAAGGTTACGGGCTCCATCTAACAATCATTTCAGTATCTATGACTTGAAATGTGTATCTTGAAACATTTACTATACCAGGACTTGACTGGTGATCGGAGGGCAGATGGAAACTAGATGTGAAATGATGTGGATCAGAGAACAGGAAAGAAAATGGGCCAATGCAAAAGACAGAAGAGAGAATTGATTAGATTTGAGGGACAGCATCCATCACCAACGACAATGATGAACTAAAAGACTCTCATTCTTACATCTCTGTTTTCCCTCCCTTCTCCAGAAACCAAAACCCACTCACCACTGGATCATGTGACAACACATGGCAGCCCTCTCTTCCCTTTCCAGCCTTAAGAATAAAATTGCTCCACTAATTACTGAAGTCAAGAAGACATCTAGGTCTGAGCACACTAAATACTTTATCCCACAAAGACCCTTTTCTGGAGACCATCGGTTTCTTGAAGTCCCCCATGCAAGTTTGCTAGTTTTAAACTCATATGAGATGTAAGTTTGTTCTACGTTGTCTTAGTTCTATGTTTTGGAGGGAAATGGCAACCCAGGGAACCTTGGGCAGGACGATCTATTATTGTCACAGGGAGGGACTTGTACCTTGAGAATGCCCACAGAAACTCAGCAAGTAACCAAGACATAAAGGAACAGCACAACAGCATTATTTAGTGGTGGTCTCTATATGGCAGAGACAACATCCCTTTTTAGTCTCCTAGTTTCTAGAAAGGCTAAATGCTTACAAAGAACCTAAAACTGGTCCAACCAACTCATTGTACACCTCCCACAGATTAATTCCTCACAAAAACATGGTGACCATGAAACTATGGCTTAATTTTCAATTCCTTAAGGATACTCCATGGCCATGCTACTCCCTGGAAACACCTTCCAGGATTTGGCTCATGCAAAAAGGCCAGAGTTCTACTTCCAACAGCTCCAACTGAGAACAACTCCCACAGCTCTGCAGAATATTAATGGTTCTCTAAAGAACAGTGCTTAGCTATAAATAAAAGAATGCAGAAATCCTCAGCAGACCAACTTTGACAAGTAATTAAAATGAAAAGTTATGAACAGAGATGCCATTATATTAAAAACCTAGAGCTCATGATCAGGAAATAATCGAGGTGTGTCAGGGGCTAGTATTTATTTTTAATGCCTATGTGGGGGCCAAGGTTAGCTTTGTCCTGAAACAATAGGTTGATCTACTTTTCTCCATATAAGGCTATTTCAAAGCCATATTTGAGCTGGATTATTTCATTCTCCCTCCCCCCCCAATTCATATGAAGAGACTTTTTTTTAGGTATTAGTAATTTTTTTAAAAAGCATGTATAAATTTCTGATAGTGTAATTACAACATACTTGGTGGGGGAGTAAAATTATTCAATATTTACAAATCATATGTTGAAAGAACAGGGCTTTTAAAATGTCATTTTTATCCATCCAAATGGTTCTAGAATAAAATTAGGATACAAATGATTTCCACTTTTGGAGCCTCATGGAGTATCATCTCACTCCCCTAAGAATATAGTCTAGGTTCTTCTGAGCTCTGTGGACTGTCCTTCCTACAGACTGAGGTTCTGAGAGTTTCTGTGAGGGTCCACCTGCCACAACTAGACACACCCAGGTTGGGAGCAGCCAGCAAGAACTGGACTCGGTTCTTTCCTTTGCTCACTTTGCTGATTCTCCTCTCCTTGGGACGGGGATGTGAGGAAAGTGTCTGAGGCTTTCAGAACCTCACTTCCTCTACCTGCAAACCAAAACAGTGACGTCTCCTTTTCAGACCCCATGTGGTCAACTAAGACCACTGATGCCATCACGTATGGAAAAGTGAAAACCAGCGTGCATGGGTGACTGCCTTCTTCCTGCTGTCACTCAAGGGCACGCAGCTAGGAAAGGAATCTCACCTTGAAACAAGACATTTCCACATCATAAGGCAAAAGAATGAAATCAATCACTTTCCACTAAAAAAAAAAATACAGGCTAATTCTATGTTCACAGAAAGGAACTTCCCATCATGTCAAACTTTTACTCACTTTAGATTTTCTCTAACTTAAAGATGTCACTGGTGAATCGATTACTATTCAAACATCAGGTTGCAAAATGGCACCCATAGTATGACACCATTAAATACATGTGTGTGTGTGTGTGTGTGTGTGTGTGTGTGTGTGTGTGTGTGTGTAAAATAGGCAACCAACAAAATGTCCACAGTAGTTAGTTTTGCATTCTATCTTCAGCTCAGGTTTTCTATACTGTATGTGGGTAGAAGTAGTATACTCATTGCAAACCTATGAAACTTGTACATGGAGACAAAACCCTCCCGGAGAGCTTCCTGTTCCTCACACAGACACTGCTCACATATGGTGCACAGCGTCACAAAGGAATGCAGGGCTGCCTGCATGTGCCAGGTGTACCCGGCGCCTCCTCCCTTAGACTGTGCACACGAGGTCTCCAGCCAGTTCCGCTCTTCCCTGGAAAACAACCTGAACGGCAGCGACATACCTTGCAAATGAGCTCCAAGGTGTCCCTCGCAGTGTCCCCAGGCCGCACAACCGTCAAGGCTGGCTGATCATTGGGCAGACAGAACCAGGATGGAGTGAAATATTCATGGACCCAGATGTCACAGTCAGGATTGTGCTGGTGGACACTGGGTAGGACCACTTCCTTGTCCCTCTGTGGTAAGAAATACGGTGAGCAGGGTTGCAGCAGACCTTACCTGGCAATGTCAGACCCCAGAAATCTACACCCAGAGAAGCAGCAGTGGGGGTTGGGGGGAGAGGCAGTGCTGGGAGGAAGCTCTCGGAGGGACAGGGACTACTGAGAAAGGAGCTTTATGAGGGGAGGAGCAGGCAGCCGTTGACTGTGGGCATGGGGCACCCTTCCCCACCTGGCCTATTGCCATTATGTGGGCATGGCACGGATAAGGAGATAGCAAAATTTGGAAGAAAGCAAAAAACAAATCACTCATTCAGTTCAGTGCACTGTTTCTTCCACAAAGGGTGGGACAGTGGCACACTAGTGAACGTGGGGAAGGATGTGTACAGATGCAGCTGGGCTGCACCTAAGCAAGCAGAATAGCTAGAGCAGAAAGTACCCCGTGGATGGCTGATGCGTTAGGAACCCAGTCAAACAGGCAAGGAAAGAGAGTGTTAGATCTTCCTACTGTGAACATACTGGATGCTCGAGTAATATGCCGTTATTAGGGTTTGATAACAAGATGTAAATATGCATCTACAGACTCCCAAGAACAAAGCTAATAGTAGCAACATACAAGAAGAAACAAATTTCTCCACAAACTCCGGGAGGTCGTAAAATGACTTCCATTAACGGAAGTAATGGAGTTCAGGGATGAGGAAAGGCCTTGGAAGGGCCAGTAAGAGAAACCCAGTTGTAAAAGAGACTCAACCCTGCTTCTGAACACTGCTCCTTCCACAGATAAGTTGGACCCCAGGGAAAGAATTGCCAAAAGGCAATCACTTGCCTACACCCCATTACCCACAATTGGAATCTTCCCAGGCTGCTCCCACAGGTCACATTAAATACGTGCCCCTTAGCACGGGAGCAAGCCCAGATTTGCATCTAAACTGTTCTTTGAGATGAGGCTAAATGCCAGGAAGTGGAATTGTACAAAGTTAGCCTGGAAAAAGGGAAAACACAGATGTACAAGGGAACTCAAAAGTTTTGGCATTCCTATACCCTACGTGCAAGAAAGGGCATGACTTCATTTAAAATGCATAATGTACGCAGAACCAGCCAGCTTCGGATATGACAAAGTAAATATTAAAGACTATGCGTGGATCGTATCTAGGTGCAGCAATTTAATTTCACCATGAGCAATTATTCCAAGAGGGTGGCGTGGGAGTGCAGTCCCTAAGCTAACCACCTCTAAACCCAGGATGACACATCCGGGAAGTTTAAATACAGAAAGGCTTTTCCTGTGACCACTCTTCTCCGGGTCCCTCCAAAAGCAAGAACTCCACACTGTACTCTCGCTTCTGAGGATCAGATCCTTCTAGAACACTGGGGCTTAGACACCGCTGACTAATAGCACTTGGTTGCATAGCAAACAAAAGCTGAATTCTGTCGAACCGATGCTGGGGATGGGAACCAGGAAATGATAGCAACATTGTGTTGTCAACACTAGAACCCCAAGGGAAAGTGGAACTGGGGTCCTGAAAAGGGGATTTTTGTTTTAAGAGGGGCTACAAAAAGTGGCTGTGAGCGGATCGGTATCCTTATGGGTTTCGATCCTAGCAGTCTGAAAGCCCCTATTAAATTCAAGCACAAGGCTGAATCACATCTGTGAATCTCAAATTGAATATTTGACTTGGGAGGCAAACACATTAAAAAGAACATACTATGAGAACACTTCTTTGAAACTAATGGGAACAAAATAGCATGTGTGGGCAGAGTGGGGACACTAAGATCTCACCTCTTGGGAATAAAAGTTGTACATAAAAAGAAATCAGCAATGACAAAAAGTGCTCAGCTAACTCAGAACTCAAATCTTCTCTCACAGTCTAGGTGGAATCTTACACATCAAATGATAAGTATGGAAAATGTTATGTCAGCAGGGAATTGTTCTTATTAGCAGCCAGATTTAAACAGAAAATGATTTTTCCACCTCACGGTAACCTATTACATAATTTTTTAAAAGCCTGATCACATCAGTCAGTTTTTCATACTGAGTGTACTCGGTTTTAGCATCCCCCCAACCCCAGCATTGTGCACATGCTAATGCGCTTGTGTGCCTCCAGAAGGAACACGTGTTTATTTTCGTTTATTTTTACCTTGCCATCTGGAACAGTGTCATCAAATATCCCCTCTAACGATTTCTTTACAGCATCGGTTCCCTCTCCAAATACCTGCAGGTAGGAAAGTGTCCTCTTAAAAAAAGAAATCTGGGCAAAATGAAGCATCAGATAGGCTGGAAATGCACAAGGCTTTGGGAAAACATCACAGCAGGATTCAGGCCCTCCTGTTTCCCAAAGAATGTCACAACTTAAAGTGGAAAGCCACAAGAATCAGGTCCCAAGAGACCAAACTTCCCACACCTTTCATAGTTCAAACATACAGAAATGGTTTGTTTTTAGAATGTGGACAATGTTTATTAACTTCATCTAAGTTTAAAAGAAAATTCGCAAAGGCCGTGACAGAGACCCATTCACGAAGACGTCACCTCACAGACCTAGGCAGCTATGTACCCATAATTGCACTGCCTTTCAAAGTCACATCTTTCTGCAGAACTAATCTATTTATACCTTTTGTGTTTAATATAAAAGGTAGAAAGGGGGTTTTTTTATTTAAAAACCAGAAAACTGCCTATTTTTGAAGTTTGATAAATTGTGTAACTTAAAGATAAAATGGAAATGATTGATACCCAAATATAGACACAAAAAAATTCTATATGCAGGCTATTAAATGAGCATGTGCCACCAGGATAAAGTTGATTTTTTTTTTTTTTTTTTTTTTTTTGGTTTTTCAAGACAAGGTTTCTCTGTGTAGTTTTTGGTGCCTGCCCTGGATCTCACTCTGTAGCCCAGGCTGTCCTCGAACTCACAGAGATCCGCCTGGCTCTACCTCCCGAGTGCTGGAATTAAAGGCGTGCGCCACCACCACCCGGCCGATAATTTTTTTTTAATCCAGTGTAAATGAGGCCATAGGAACAGAGAATTTTTGTCTATTTTAGAGTCCTGAATTAGCGATCCTATTTCTATTACAATATTTATGGCCAAGTAAGATTTTTTTTTAATTTACTTTAGGAATTACAAGAATGATTTAACAACATATTGTGAAGATGTTTGCTTGCATTTATTGAAATTCAGTCACACATTTCAGTAGGCAACAGTCTAACCCAAAAGGTGTAGCCATATAAACCAAGAGTTTTTTTTTTTTTTTTTTTTTTTTTTTTTTGTTTTTTTTTTTTGTTTTTCGAGACAGGGTTTTTCTGTGTAGCTTTGCGCCTTTCCTGGATCTCGCGCTGTAGACCAGGCTGGCCTCGAACTCACAGAGATCCGCCTGCCTCTGCCTCCCGAGTGCTGGGATTAAAGGCGTGCGCCACCACCGCCCGGCAAACCAAGAGTTTTAATAGAACATAAGTCCAACTTGCAAGAGCACTCCCCCCAGCAGGTGAGACGCTGATGTTAATGGCCTCCTTCTGCAGGGAGGATGGAGAACCACTGAGTCTCGATTGTGCCAAGTCCACGATAATAAACTCTACATCCTACCCTCCCTGAGATTAGAAGATAAATAAGGCTGTTCAGTCCCACACTCTCTCATCACACGCTTAACTCATCTCTTCCGGGTTCTACCAAGACAGGAAATGCCATGTTTCAAAGGGGAGTGTGTTGGTCAACTAGGGAATTCAGGAGAGCAGCCTTCAGGACCACCCTTCTAAAACTTTATCCCTATGGAAACTGGTGGCTGCAGCTCTCAGAGCGAATGGTAAGGGGAGGTGGTGATCAAGTCAGCTTTGTTCAAGGGCATCACATGGATGATCTGGTCATACATAACCCCTCAAATGCTCAGTGCTTAACTGTCCAGCCACAGTAGCCCATAAAATGAATACTCCCTCCAAAAAGAGTAAAATCACTCCTGTCTTATGGTTTCTAAAGTCTAGACGAATAGTTTGAGGCTGTTCACTTCTCAGTGTCGGTGGAGACAGATGACAAGAATGGACAGTGGAGTCTTCTGGAAGTAACACTAGCAGGAGAGAAGCCTTAGCAAGAAAGTCACAAGATCCTCTGCCAGCCTTGGACCTGAGCAGAAGCAGCCGTGGTGGCCACTCCCACACTCCTGGGTCCTCGTTCCCTTAGACCGAGGACCTGCCCATTTAAGGCCACCTTCCAAATCTCAGGGGCAAAGAAATGAACACATTTCCCTGGAGGCTGCCTGTGATCCGGCACCTGAGACGGCTTAAGAAGAGCACAGCTAACGCTCCCTTGGCTTCCTGTGGCCGCTGCTCTCTTCTGAGAACTTACACGAATTCTGCACTTTTTTTTAGTAGGTCTGTAATTAACCAGAGTTTGGGTAGAGTGCAGGTGGGAGACGGATGGTGGTGACAGATTAATAGCAGAGCTCAATGTTTGGGGTATAAATTACTTATTAAAAAGTGTCTAGCACAACTAACTTCGCGTCAAGTTGATTTAAAGTGTCAATAAAGAGAAACACACGCACACATCAGCAATATCTGTAGGTCCTTTGTGTTGACGCTGGGACCTACCTGGTTGATGGTTGGGCGTCCCTGCTTCTTTTTGGAGGTAGTGTCCAGGCCCCAGAGAGAAGAAAACCTGCTCCTTCGCTTGCTTGCAGACCTGGACATGGCCTGAGTTCGTCTTCTCACTCCAATCTCACCCGTGCGAGCTGCCACCTGGGGTCGGTTAAGACAGAAGAAGCTACAGGAGAGGTCTAGCAAGACTGACATGGGTGCCTTGGGTTGCCGCACAGTCCTACCCTTCAAGAAACCCTAGCATACTACTGACCCAGTGCTCAAAGCATTCATCTATGACTCTCACACATGGAGATTCTGGGAACCTTCACTGATGCAAAATGGAAATCAATAAAAATAAATAAAAGGGCAACAAACTACATCATGTTGCTAAGAGTTAGTTGTTCTCTCCAGTCTGCTTGACCTACCAAACCGAAAGCATAGAACCACACACATTTCCGGAGATGCTTTCTAAATGCTACAGAGCAGTTTCTGCATTTTAATTAAAAATGATACCAAGGGTCAGTCAAATCCAGCAGATTTCTGGCTCCTGTGCTTCTACATTAAATCTAAACTAACTCATCTCTTCTGTCTGTTGGGATCTCTTCAATCTCTCAGACTATTTGAAATCACCCTCTTCGAGAGGCAAGTAATCGCTGCCCCAGGATCCATGGTCTCCACTAGAAAATTCCTAATGTAGCTGGGCACTTGGCCAAGAAGTCAAAGTTGGCTTCTTTTCCTTGTAGCAGAGCATGGGCTGGGGACCATCTCTGTTAATGGGACGGCTTCTAGGAAACGTTGTCAGAGGAGGGGGCTTCCTCTTCTCTTTGGTACAGCTCATCCCTAGTGATGAGCAGGACGACAGCATAGCCTAAAGCATCAGGCTTTTCCAGGATGGAAGACCAAGGAGAGGGAAGCAACCACCAGGCCAGACTGGACCACTGGGTACAAACCCAGACCCACAAGCTTCTCTCTCTCTCTCTCTCTCTCTCTCTCTCTCTCTCTCTCTCTCTCTCTCTCTCTCTCTCTCTCTCTCTCTCTCTCTCGTTTCATTGTGTTGGGGAATGAACCTGAGACCTGATACATGCTGGACAAGCACTCTACCACTACATCCAAGCACTCTACCACTACATCCAAGCCTAACAAAGGTACTGATGAATGGAGAGGGTTTTCTCTCATCATGTATACATGCATTTTCTTGCCTCTACACACACACACACACACACACACACACACACACACACACAGAGAGTAAAACACAGTTAACTTATATGTGTTGTGTTTAGGTGAAAAGGAAATTACACTTGCATTTCTTTTTAAAGCTATACTCTACTGAGATGCCTCCAAGGCACCATCCAATCAAAGAACAATTTCAGAACAGGATACCCACATTTGAAGCTGCCACTGTGACAGTGGCAGAAGTGGGGATCTCTGAGGACCCTAAAGAGTCCTTAGAGCGTGCAAGCTTGGACTTTACCCTACAGGTTGTAAGCAATGTCCCAGGAACTTCAGGGCTTTTCTGCCAGGTGAGCTCAACAGGCCACCCACAAGATCTCCTTTCAAAAGCAAGAGGCTCAGTGAGTCAGACTGGAAACGACCCCCCCCCCCCACACACACACACCTGCTCTTTGCTGCTGGAGGGGAATGTCTTAGAACCTACTTGTCATAGACTCCCACAGGGGCAACTCCCAACATGACAGATGCCCAGTGGTAGCAGCCTCAGGGATGAAATGGTGTTGAGTAACACAGGGGGCCTCCCAGCCCTCAGCACACTGGCCACAAGACATTTTCCTGAGTCTTCAGTACTGACGGTACCAACCCAGAAGCAGCTTAGGGAGTAGACGGGCAAGGACCCCCACGTGCACTCAGAACTGGAGCCAGAACAGCTTCACAGCCAGGGCATTAGGGAGAAGGGTTCTGGACTCAGATGAAAACGGAAGGGTGCAGGAGCTGAATGGTCTTGCCTTGTCTCGGCTAAGCACTTAAGGAACAAAGATCAGAACATTGAAAAGTGGGAGCAAGACTCCCAGGGGAAACTTTATGAGAAGGACTTTAACCTACACTCATTCTTGAGGCACTTTAGGGGGAAACCCACAAGTAGAAGGTATCATAAAGCATGTTCTGGTCTCTACTTTCTAAGCTGAAGGTGAGCAAAGCTTGTGAAATGATTAAATCAGAACACGCTGACACATGTATGCTACCATGGCTGTGTAAACAGAGAAGAAATGGTGTTACACTTTAAACTCCAAACCAGATCAGCTGTTTGGTCCCAGCCCATTTACAAACAGCAAGATCTACTTTGTAAGTACGAAGTCTGTCTGTCTGCCCCCGTGCCACACACAGGTAGCCAAGAGGAGTCAGCACCCCATATCCATGGGTTCGGGCAATGTCAGACCAAAATTATTCAGAAAAAAAAACAGTTCCATATGTATTGAGCATGTGCAGACATTTTCCTCATTGATATTCAATAAACAATATAGTATAAGTATGTGCATACCATTAGCATTGCATTGAGCACTGTAAGTAATCTAGACATGGTTTAAAGTGCATGGGAGGATGCCACATCATGTGAGACACGTGACCACCCCCTTTGGTATCCCAGAGGGTCCTAATGTCACTCCTTTGAGGATGCTGAGGAATGACAGTCACAGCAGGCTTGTGTTAGCCTGCTCCTTTCCTTCCCAGCATGCCTCACTGTCGGCTCTCACCGTGTTCCACTAACTGCGTGTGTCCTCCTTCCCGTCTCGAGGACAGCCCTCTCTGCATTCTTTGCTCTTACAATCCACATCACAAGGCTAGCAACTGGACACACGCCAGGGGTGTGTATGTATTTGTCAATCAAATAAATAAATAAAACATTTAAAATTAAATGGTGCAGCAAGCAACAACTTAAAAAGCAGCACTTGCATTTAGAAGCTCGGGGGGAGAAGAAACGCGCAGGGAAGAGAAACCGGTGTACACAAACACTCCCAGAGACTGACTTAGGCAGCTTCAGAGACTCTAGCGGTTATTTCTCAAGTGCTCAGGCCTTGTGGGCCATAAGGGTAACCCTCCCCCTCCCCCCCCCCACGCCAGACAATAATGACCAGAGGGGTACAGAAACCAGGCTGGCAGAAGAGCTGCCGGACAAGAGCTCCTGGGGTTCTCAATGATCGGACAACACAATGGCTCCTCTGTGGCGGGCACCTGACGACTTTATCAGTCAGCTCATCTGTGCAAACCAAGAACAATGACAACCTTTCTTCAAAGAGTACAGCACGGACCCTCCAGTTAATGAAGGCAAATCACTGGGCATGACCACGATCTCCCAGTGAATGGGGCTCCCATTGTAGCTCAAAGCCCTCCCCTGGCCCTGGTACCCTGGCACCTCCTCCTTCCATCCACCCCCCACTGAAAAGGAGGGGGCAAATGTCCTAGACAAAGGAGGAATTGAAGAATGCTTCAACTCCCATTGAGAGGAGGGGACCTTAGGGTCAAATGACAAGGAGAGATGGGGGGGGGGGGGAGCCAAGGTATCCAATAAATCAGATTAAAATTCTGCTTGGGATGTTCTGAAGAAGCTGATGCAGAAAACAGAACCAGATACCCAGTAGAGTATCCTAACTTGTTCTGTCTAAAATAAAAGCATTCCTGCACAGATTGGCAAGGATGCACGGACACCATGATTTGTACTACTGAAGCAGCTAGCAGGAAACCGAGCAAAGGAAGAGAGGCGGACTCACGGAATGAAACACTATTCTTCCAAATAACAGCAAAAATCCCCGAGAATTACCAACTCAACCTCTTCTCCGACAGGGCAGATTTAACTCACCTGCCACCAAATGAAAAGAGTGCGGACATCACAGACATTAAGAGAGGGGAACTTGGGGGGGCCCGTAGATCAATCACAGACAAGCAGCTTGATGGTTTTTCCTTGTCTGTTTCAGGAACATAAGCTTCAGTGGCTTATGAGAAAATAATCAAAGCATCCAAGTTTGAGGTGGGAGGCAAACTGGATTTCTTCACGTGACAGTAATGGGGAGAGGGATATGGATGCTAGAGATGGACAGGTGGTGTCTCACTGAGACGAGCCTGCTTGTTAATAGAAATAAATAAATAAACACTCTTGATTAGGGCATTCTGACAGAAGTGAAGGGAAATCTTTTATCTCATTTTCCCCCACACGGAATAAAGATTAGGCTAAGTTTAAAAACTAGTGCTCAGCTCTCAAAGTAACAGACCCAGATCATGCCATAAATAAAAAACTGGGTTCACAACTTAGTTCTCACTTGCCCAGCTATTACTTACAGGGAAAACCAAAACTGTAAAAGCCATGTAGAGAGGTAGGCAAACAAGCCAGGGGCAGAGCTGTAATTAGCAGAACAAGACAGTTTTAACAAACTCTAGAAATTGGAGTAAGACCCTCTTTCAAAATGCAAATCTCCCCCTAGTTATCTGAATGATGATGCTAATCTATTTAAAAAGAACACAAATGCCCCAGACTGAATTATACCTCAGAATTCAGTGCAGGGCACAACCAACACTCAGCTCACACTTCCCAAGGCAGCTCAGGACCCTGACACTTACTTAACATCTAATTACACAGCAAATGTGTTATGGGCGTGGTATAGTTCTGAAGGTATTGACATGGATAAGCTAAAACATGTTGCTTGTACACTGATTTCCTCCTTTTGGCAGAAATGGGCCCAAAGTACATAAAGCAGTCCGTAATTTAGCAAGTCCTCAGGATTACAGATTGCAAACACACAGCACAACCACACACTCTGCTGCTCCAGGAGGCAGACAAAAACTCCCTTCTTAGGGTAGGTGTCCAGCTATGTGCCATGGAAACATGGCCTTCCTCTACACATCATGTATTTACAGCCATCAAACTATGATAAAGTAAAGTGAGACCTCCAATCCACAAAGATCGGTGTTTAATGTATGGTGTGTGGGATCAGGGGGAGGATACATCTATGCATGACAGAGAACAGACCTATATGTGTGATAGAAAGCCCTCCATTTACCATTTACATAAGGTTACTTACTTTATGGTTTCAAATGCCAAAACTGCCTAGAAATACCATCTATCCACAAACACTGCAGTGAACATATCTCAAGACAAAACCTTTATGGGGCTGAGATGTAGCTCAATGGTAGAGTGTTTAGCATGTGTGAGGTCCTGGGTTCCACTCCCAACACCATGGGGACGGGGTAGACTGGGGTGGTAGAAGGGGCTGGAGAGATGGTGCCTTCTTCATTTCCTTGGTACCATAGTTTCAACCCTATCCAGAGAGGTTGAATCACATTTCCACACAGATCCAAAGGCTATTTTGCATAAACTGTCAAATGAAGACAGTTTGGAAATCTGTACAGGGCAGCAAAGTAAGCAACCAGTGGAGACACTTCTGTCAAGGCCTGTTCAGGAGTAAGCACCAAGATGAGTATTTTTCCAAAATTCATCTGCTTCTACTCACCAGGGCATGAAAAGACGATACTGAAAAGATCCCAAGGCGGCCCATTGCTACTTTCGTCGGCCGGCTGGCAAAAGCGAGCAGCCTTTTGGGGTTGGGCAGCTCCCCGCCCTGGAGGCTGGCTAAGTAACAGCGGAAACGGAACAGGTCCATCTGGAACTGTTCGAGATTCTGCTCCCAAACAAAGATCTACAGTAGCGGGGGGGGGGGGGGGGGGGGGGGGGGGGGGGGGGGGGGGGGGGGGGGGGGGGAACACAGAGAGAGAAAGGTCAGAAAAGGCGAAAACAAATGTTAGCCACCTTTTCCTACAAAAATCTTACAGAACTGTTGCTAAGGTACTAATTACAATTCTTGAGGGTAAACAACAGGGCCCCTAGGTCTCCTCGGGGGCATCTTTTCTTCTTTGCAAAGAGCTATAACCATAAACTCAGCATCATAAACATAAAGCACATTGTTAGATTAGTGCTCTCCTAGCACAGATTTCACAGGGACTTTTGTGAGGTGGGGGAGCAGGATTGGTATGTCAGTTCTGACCACAAACCTAAGACAGAAAGAGTTAAAATGTAGGGATCTCCAGTACTAAGGAACTCCCATGTCAACTAAGAGAGGACTTTTACTAAGAAAGGTAAGGCCGCCAGGTGGTGGTGACATTATGCCGTTAATCCCAGCACTCAGGAGGCAGAGGCAGGCGGATCTCTGTGAGTTCGAGGCCAGCCTGGGCTACAAAAGTGAGTTCCAGGATAGCCAGGGCTGTTACACAGAGAAACCCTGTCTCAAAAAAAAAAGAAAGAAAGAGAAGAAAAAAAAAGTAAGGCCAATTACAGGTCAAAAGCAAATAAACCAAAAGCCTTGGTAAAAGTGGGTGGTATAAAGAAATGGTTGGAAGTAAGAAACTGTCAACGGTGGAGATCCAGGTACTGGGATACAGAGTCCCACCCAAAGCGAGTGTCCACACATGTCCTTGTCACTCACAGTGGCAAAATATCTTCTGACTACTGATGTGACATTCGAATAAGATCACAGGAGAGAGAGTACGTTCAGGAATAATGCCCTGGCACAAAGTGAAAGCTCATGGGACTAGAGAGATGGCCCAGCCATTGAGAGTATTGGCTGCTCTTATAGAAGACCTGGATTCTGTTCCCAGCACCCACACAGCACCTCATGACTGTCTATAACTTCATTTCCAGTGGTGCCGATGCCCTCTTCTGGCTTCTGTGGGCATCATGAACGGACATGATGTGCAGATACACACCAGGTGACACCTACATACATAAAATTAAATCTTTAAAAAAGACAAAGTGAAAGCCGAGGGAGAGGTCCCTGGTGACATCTCCCTTTTTAATCTCGATTAAAATCAATGTGAAGACACATGCTCATGACAGCAGTGTTCAAAGTGGCCAAGAAGCTGCTCATAGCTCAAACGTCCATCAAAGGAGAGATGATGGATCAACAGTGCTGTGTGTGTGTGCCATGGGAGAAGGAATGGCCCCCGAAGAGGTGACAGGCCTGAGGTGTAAGCTCTGCTGCAAATCCAGCTCCAAAAAGCTATGTGACGTGAAGGGGGCAGGCACAAGGGTCACACACTAAGCAATGGCATCCCTGTGGAGCATCCCAAAGAGACAAACCATCCAAGACAGGATGCAGGGACAGAGAGGCCCAAACACTTGACAGGAGCTGGGTTCCTATCAGAAGGAGATGAAGAAAGTGCCCACCTACCATTGCATCATATTGACTGCGGCTAAACTGCTGTTCCCTTTACGTGGGTTTTTGTTATGTGAATTTGCCTGAATTTAAAAACTACAGTGGCCAATAACACAAAGAACAGAGCAAAGGGGCCCCGTGCACCCTGTAGCTGTAGTGACTGTGGACAAGCTTTCTTCTTGTCATTATTTCTTAAACACTATTGCACAATTATTTATATAACATTTATATCTATTCGGTATCATACATGATCTAGGGATGAATGAAAATACATGAGAGGATGTGTGTAGGTTATGGACATATGCTACGCCATTTTATGTCAGGGACTGGGGCATACCCAGATTTGGGGTTCTGCAGGGGTCTTGAAACCAATTCACAATGGATAGTGAGGGACAGCTGTATGGACTTTCTGAAACACTTATTTTTAAATTTAGGAATTCTAATCTAAGTTTATTGAGGAATCAAGAATGAATTCTCCTCATAGCCTAACTCCATGATAAGGTGGGGGGAAAAAAATCATAGATTTTCATATACACAGATTCCCCTAGAATCACAAGGATTAGTTGGAGCTGGAAGGCTCCTCTCTCTGATTTCTGCCTTCCCTTCAATGTCGTACTGTTCCCTTTAGCTCATAACAATCAACTCTGAACAAAGGACGAGGAAGCTGACAGTCACAACAAAGAGTTGAACAGTCTGGGTGACAGGCTGCTGCCATAGTGAAGGAAGATCTTCCAAGATTCCGAGACAGCGGAAGAGCAGAAAAGACCTAACCCATCCACCGGCTCCGAGCCCGGAGGAACAGTCACCTGGTCTAATATGGTCTTCTTCTTCTTCGAGTCGGTGACCGAGGACAGCTGCATCTCACCCATCTTCTTCATCTTCTCATCCATGTCGATCTTCTGCTCCAGCTTCTTGATCTCTGACTTGAGGAGGCGGAGCGTGTCTTCCTTGTGGTGGTGCCTGGCGACGGCAGCTGCGCAGGCAGAGTGGATGGCGGTGATCCAGTTTTCCAGCTCGGTCTGGCTGGTGGTCTATACGAGGAGAGTACAGGGAGAAAGAGCCACTTTTTAGAAGATGACAGAGACTAACAGTGTGTGTTCAGGGAGGCGGTGTCTCTGAGGCAAGATGTCAGGTCTGCGCGCGCACACACACACACACACACACACACACACACACACACACACACACACACACACAGAGTACCTTGACTGACCCCTTCTAGAAATCCACAAAAGAAGGCCAGCCCCACCCCCAACCCCTCAAGTGGTACCCTCAAAGAAGCCGCATGTTACCCAACGTACCTAAGAAATTCTCTTGCTTAAATGATACTTCTAAAGAACTTATCCCAGTTTTAAGCAGCTATATCAAAACCAGGGTTGGGGGAAGAGTTTCAAGGCAACCAGGATCGATACCGCCTTAGGGAACTCCGGGAATACATCCATGAGTAGCAAGAGCCCAGCAGCCAGCCACAAACTACCAAGAGCTTGTTTAAGAAGAGCACTAAGATGATGCTATGTGATACACACCAAAGGACAGGTACCCTCCACTTGGGGGTAGTATAAGACGAAGATGCTCTGGAAGGCAAAAGGGACTAAGTTTGGGGGCAAAAACTCATGCAAAATTATTATATGCAAAATCATTAAAAACTCACAAGATCTCCACAAGCTCAAGCCCGATCAAACCCCAACACGGAGGAGGGGGGGGGGGGGTGGGCACAAGTCCCACGGTTAGCTGAAGAGCTAGTGTCGTTTGGTTGCTGCTGGGAGAAGGGGAGTCAGTTTGCTTTAATGGTGTGACGCCTGGTGCGTCAGACAATCTCCAGGGTAGGCAGGCTCCACACCAAGGAGTGGTCTCCAACACAAACTGGGTTAAAAGATCCAGAGAGGCTGGCGGTGGTGGCGCACGCCTTTAATCCCAGCACTCAGGAGGCAGAAACAGGCAGATCTCCGTGAGTTCGAGGACAGGCTGGTCTACAGAGCAAATTCTATAGAGGATAGCCAGGGTGACACAGAGAAACCCTGTCTTGAAAAAAAAAAAAAGCAATTAAATAAATAAATATTGAGAAGGACAGGAAGAGCAAGGGGAGGAGGGGAAAGACAGAGAGGGGGATGGATGAGGAGGGAGATGGGGGAAGATCTGGAAGGAATTGGCAAAGGGGAAAATATAATCAAAATAGTTTATATAAAATTCTCAAGGAGGTAGGGCGGTGGTGGTGCATGCCTTTAATCCCAGCACTCGGGAGGCAGAGCCAGGAGGATCTCTGTGAGTTTGAGGCCAGCCTGGTCTACAAAGTGAGTTCCGGGACAGGCACCAAAACTACACAGAGAAACCCTGTCTCGAAAAACCAAAAAAAAAAAAAAAAACCCAAAAAACAAAAACCCTCAAAGAATAAAAACACTATTTTTTTTTAACTAGAAGATCAAGCAGGAAATATTTGTAAATGTAGAGATGCTAGATTTTTCTAGGTGCTCCCATAAGCCCAAAGAATTCAGTATAGGCGAAGGCGTTAGCTCAGCCGAAGAAATGATTGACTCAGCCATTTCTTATAGCACTACAGTGGCTGCTGTCATCATTTTTCCCTCTGAGGCACTAATCTCCATTTCTACCTCACTAGTGGGTTGGCTTACAAACAAAATTCTTTTAACAGGACCAACACAAAAATCTTGTAACAGGACCCCCCCGCCCAACCCCAGCATATTGTTCCTTAGTAGCTAAGAATGGAAATTTTAGTCTAAGGACCACTGAAGCTATCAGTAGTCATTCTGAATCTGGGAGTTTTGTATTCGTCCAAAGAAATGGCATCCAATATTAAAAATGTTGTCTTGCAAGAAAACTAGCTCACAAAATTAAAAGACCTGACAGCTGCCGTGTTTACAGAGAGAGACACATTGTCGGTGGATAAGGATGCAGTCATCTAGCCAGGCTCATAATGGAACAGAAGCAGACTGGCAAGCAAATGGGATTGATTGGTGTGGACTGAGGAGGAGGAGGAGATGAGGTAAAGACATTAAAGCCACAGGTAAACTCAGAGGGTGGAAAAATCCGGAAGGAGTTGCCTGTGTGTATGTGACTGCATACGAACATGCAAATCCACTTTCAAAGTATTCCTTTTCCAAGTCCTTATCTTACAACTTCCCCCTTAAAAAAACATAGAGTTCAAGCTCCTCCCACAAACAATGAGACCACCAAGCCTTGCAGCCAGGGTGATGTGGTGTCTGACCCCTAGACCTCTCAGGGGAGGCTGTTTCATTGGCTGGGTTATTTTTCCTGGTTTTTACTTGTTTACCTGAGTCTTAGAGAGAGGTTTGGACGGCCTAGATGGCCCAAACTCTTGATCTTTTATCCTCAGCCTCCTGAGTGTGAGCCACCCAGCCTGGGTACATATTTACTTTTGCTAGAAAAAGAACCAACTTACATGGAAAAGTAATAATAAGGATTATTTTTCTGGAAAAAAATAAAATAAAACAGTAACTCCAGTGTTGGCAAATGCTTAGAGCAACTTGAAGCCCGAGGCAGTTTCTGTCCACTCAGAAGGAGGATAAATGCTTCCAAAAGCAGTGAAGTACAACTGATTGAAGATGGATATATGAACGCCTTGTGGCCCTCTACATGAACTCATGGTATAGAACTAACTAAATATGCTCAGATGTCCAGCAAAGTTAATGTACCAGAACACACACACACACACACACACACACACACACACACACACACACACAGAAGCATTTTTTAAACAATTTATTTTTATTTTATATATGTGTTTTGCCTGTAAGTATGTTTGTGCACCACATGTGTGCAGTCCTGGAGGCGGCCAGTAGAGGGCGTCAGAACTCCCAGGAACGGCGTTAAAGAGACGGGGAATCACTTGTGCTTCCCTCCTATGAGGACCTCAGCCCAACTCAGCCAAGGGCAAGGCTGTCCCTTCTCTCTTCCAAGAAGTGGGGAGGAAGGAGACTGGGTTTTACCTTAATAGTATTTACCCAGCACTCCCAAGGCTCTGGATTTGATTCTCAGCACACAAACAAACAAATAAATGGAGCTGATGTCAATTGAAACTAAATATGGTAGTTCGTAATTGTCCCCAAAATCTCACAGGGGGTGGCAATAGTAGGAGGTTCTGGCATTGTTGGAGTGGGTATGGCCTTGTTGGACGAAGTGTGTCACTGTGGTTTTGGCTTTGAGGTTTCCTATGCTCAGGATACTGCCCAGTGTCTTAGTTGACTTCCTGTTGCCTGCAAGATGTAGGACTCTCAGCTACTCCTCCAACACCATGTCTGCCTGCACGCCACCATGCTCCACACCATGATGACAATGGACCGAACCTCTGAAACTGTAAGTGAGCCACGCCATTTAAATGTTTTCTTAATAAGAGTTGCCGTGGTCATGGTGTCTCTTCACAGCAATAAGACACTAAGACACTAAACTAAACATCATCGGTCTTGGAACTTACTTCTTCTAAAGGCCAGCAGATGGTGACTGCCACAGGCTGAGATGGATCTGGGAGCTGGGACCAATGGAAAGTTATATGATAGGTACAGAATTCTAGTGTAGCCAAGAGGAGAAATTGTTCTGGAAACCGACAAAAGCAACATGGTACAGCAATGTGAATGCGTGTGATGCTATTGGACTGGGCACCCACATCCATGGTTTCAGATGGAGTCATTTTATGAGTATTATATGATAACCAAAAGGAAAAGAATACTTTAGAGATGAAAAGGGAGCTAGGGATGGGCACAGCTGGCTGGCCAAGTGCTTGCACACAGCATGAGGGTCTGAGTTTGAGTCCTAGCACCCACTGAAAAAGCTGAGTGTGAAAGGGGCACACTCGTAATCCCAGGGCTGAGAGAGGGACACAGGAGAATCCGAGACTGATGGCCAGGCTAGCCTATCCTAATCAGAGAGCTCCAGGCCAATGAAAGACAACAAGGAGAGAGGGAAATGCCAGTCCTCCAGAGCTGGAGAAACATGTGATGACAGCTTTATGAAAAATGTAGCCATCAGCCCCTGTAACCACCAAGCGTGTCTCAGCCATCTAACTCTAGAAGCCTGTCAGTGGCTGAAGGCATTTCCATCAGTGAGAATTCTCGCTCCTGCTGTCCTGTCTAAATAACACAGCAGTCCCTCCCTGCCATTCTCAACCATTAAACCAAATCTATTCCTGAGCAAAACAATTCACTAAATGAGCTTTGGAGCCAAGTCGGTCCTTTGGCAGCGGCAGGAGGGAGCCCTGTGCTGATGAGGGTGGGAAACCTGTGTGCTCACTTCTGTGGAGAAAAGTCCTGAAACAGTCCATCAGTTCATAGGCTCCTGAGTTCTGACGTGACCTCAGCAGACTGCTCACTTAATGCCGTGGGGCCCAGGAAGGCCTCTCCCCAGACTAAACTCTCGACACTTGGAAAAAGCTGCTCAACCCATTAACCTGTACCACCTCCTCACGGCAGGCAAATGTAGTCAGGGATATAATCAAAGAAAGTGCTCATCGTCAGAGGCCAGCGGCCACAAAGGCAGAAGAAGAGGCCGCCCACACCCACCCATATGCCCTGGCCCACCCTCACTAGTCATCCCCATCCATCACACAAATGGCAGTGGACAGGTAGAGAGAATGGTTTTGTGATTCTTCCTCTGCCTTCTGGGGATGCTATAAATACTATATGAAGTTCAGTGAGGAGGAAAAAGAGAAGGTCTTGCCAACAGATAATCAGGAAAAAAAATGTATTTGCATAAGAGCCCCTCTGTGTGCGGAGATGTGATGAGGCTCGGGGCTTCATTATGTATTTAAATAGATCCAGCGTCAATTACCCAGTGCATGGAGGACCCTCGGTGATTTCAGATAATCAATGGTTTACGTGAGCGGCAGGAAAGAAAGGCAGGCTCATTTCAAGCTGGAGAAATCCTGGAGAACAAGCGCCAGGCCTGAGGAACTGAGACTTGGAGGAAGCTGAGTTGAGAAAAACTCAAGAATCATTCTACAAAACATTAAACTTCTAATTTTCAATTTTCAAAGAACAAAAGAGAAGGAATGGAAGAGTCCATCTCTTAAGAGGCTACATGAGATGAGAGTACTGTGTGACTTCAAAGGTCTGCTCCTCTTGGTTGCATTCATCATATCGGAGAGTTTTATTAATCCAAATTTAGTGTACATGTCTACTATCGGTAACGAGAACTTAACGTGGAGACTACTCCCACACTGGAGGTCAGACAACTGAGCACACACACTCACTCTCTTCCTGTCTCCAATTGAAGGTCATTTTTATAGAAGCGGGGAGTTGAGCCCAGGAAGCTTAGGCACCAGAGAAGCAAGAGCTGCTGGCTGCGAAGATACCAGCCCCGTGAATTAGAAGCACAGGACACATCACTGGTAAAGTTGAGCAGACCCCTGAGAAAATGCCTGCAAACACTGTCCACTGAGGTCCCTCCGCAGAAGGACTGGCGTCTGTCCAGGCTGTGAGAGTAACTGAGCACGCGCAGATGATGGCCGGGCAGGTTAAGGTGTCTCGTGATTAAGTAGGAGCAGAGTGTGATCACCAGGTACGGGATGCAAGCCTCTGTCGGGAAAGTCAGAGAACAGAGAGGCAAGAACACAGACTCGGAAGCTTCCCTTAAACCTACAGCATCCTCAGAAAAGCCAGAGGAAACCAACATCAGTGCCTGTTACAGCGGAAAGAGGAGCAGGGAGGTGGAAAGAAAGGAGACGGGGAAAGAGGTGTGCGCCCTTGTCAGAAGTCCAAACCACTGAACTAGCTTGGGGTAGACTTAAACAACCCTCCCCCTTTCTCTTTCAGAAGTAGCCTGTGTTGGGTCTTTTTTATGGCAATGGAAAGCAGACTGCCAATTGTCTGTACTGTACTTTTAACACAGGGAAACCTCTGACACATTAACAGAAGGGTATGCCAAGACACTAATTTCTGGCCCTGCATATCACTTTGCACTGTAACACCATACCCTCCATCAGGAGCAGCGGGGTTCTGCCCCAGCCCTATACCTCAGGAGGCCCCATACTTTAAAGTGGTTCCCTTGAGGGTCTTAGTGTCCCTGCTGTGGCTGGAATATGTATGGCTCCCTGCAAAACCTCAGGCTAAGACTGGCCCCCAAAGTAACTGTGTCTAGTGGAAGCCCCTGGGTCAGAGGCAGGCCCTCCTGAATGCATCAGTGTCCTTGCTATGTCTGTTAACTCCTGCTCTCCTGAAATCAGCTTCCTTAACACAAGAGCGGGCTGTCAATAACTGCAGTGCACACTCCAGCTCAACCCTGTTTGCACACATCCACGCTCCCTTCACCTCCTAGCAGGAGTTGAAGTTGACTATGAAAAAATTTCTACAGTACAGCGTGAGAGCAGGGATACGATCCACCGCGTTGGGAAAACCAGACTTTGTTACAGATCAGGTCAACACATGAATTGCCAAAGAAAAGAAAGACCTGAGATGTAGGTTGTCCTACCTAGACAACCAAGGAAAGTGACATAAGGATCCACCATGATATCAGTGAAATCACTTCAAGGGCAAAACCCCACAAAGACAAAGATATTTCAAAGAAATTCAAGTTCTGTGTTTGGGTTTTGGGGGAAAGTCTACCAAATAAATGGGGAAGTCTTTACGGGGTAAGAGTGGATGCTGGAGGTGGGGGGTGTTAAGGTACCCCAAACTCAGAAGGAGTTGACGGTGTGATTTAAAGACACAATGTTGTGGGGGAGGAAACCCCCAGGGCTGGGTGCACAGGGCTGACCACATGAGGCACAAGGCCCGGACCAAATCTACAAATGACAGGGGTATGGCTCAAGAGCCTTGGACAGACAGCCCAAAGAGGAGAAGTGGCCCTCCCTTTCAGACAGGATGCCCAGAGGGAGGAAAGCTGACTTCAGTACAGGTGCTGGGATGCTAAATCCCCTCTTCGGTCTTTTCCAGAGTCCACTCGCTGCATTTTCCCCCAGCCTGCTACTCTACTCCTGGGCATTTGCCTGTGACCTTCGTGACCTTCCTAATGTTGGACACCTGGCGATAGGATCCCCAGAGACTGGTGAAACTCAAAACCTCTCCTTATTCACAGTGAAGCCACATTCAAGGTCTATAATACAATGGTTAGGAAAAGCACAGACCACTTCCTTCTTTCCGTTTCTTACTAAAATCGAAATGTTCATGATGGCGACTGAGACTTTACTGTCTGCTGGACACTCGACCAGACTAATCAACATTTAATCTGTGCCTCAAGAGAATGGTGCAGATGTTGGTTTTTTTTTTTAATTGTTCTTGTTTTTTCCAAGCCTCCTTTTAATAAGCACAGAGTACCATTTCTTTTTATGAGTGTTTAAAAATATGCATAAAGTAGCCTCGTGAAAATAGTCTTCAAAAGGAGAGAAAAACACAGCCAGAAAAGGTACTCTTCTGCTCAGGTCCATCTTTCCTTCTTCCCTCCTCTACATGCCCAACTGCACACGACTTTCTGCTCAGTCAAGCAGCCACCTCTCTTGTCCTGTCTGGTAGCTATGCTCCCTAGGCATTTGGTACAGGGAACCCCATGTTGGGATGTTTCCTGTGAGTGGCTGGGTTGTCTGGAACTGTGGCATCCTCTAGGAATCCATGACTGAAAGCCAGGGAGGAAACTGGACTTGGTGAGTGGCTGGTGGTGTCTCTGACATCGGGTGGGAGGAGAGAGCTCTAATTAACATAGTTAAGGGCAGGAGCTGCAGCCACACTCCGCAGACAGCATAACACTCCTTCTATATCAACTGCTCCAACATTCTCCCTCACCCTTGCCCCCACTCCGCACACAAAACCCCCTTTCTACTTCTGTGAGTAACATGAATCTCTTCTCCAGGGCGGATGTGCTGGAATCTGGGCAACCGGGTGGAATCAGCAGCACACAGGCTCTGCATACAGGCTCTGCAAAGAGTGTGCCCTGAATTGAGCCCTGGGGCTGAAATAACCTACAAATTATTCCCATAGCCACGGCTGATCTCCCTCGCTTTAACCTCACCCCTGCACACACAGGTTTCTTTCAAATTCGGCCCCTCTGGAGTTATGTGGATTACAATACGCAGACGGCAGAAAATGCCTTCATGGGTTCCCAAACAACAGTAATTTCCTCTGAAAAGGTTCATTTTGTCCTTTATCCCACATAAGTAGCATTAAAAAAATTCCCCATAACAAGAAGACAGAGGTTTCCATGAATACGGTCTTATGTGGCTACAAAAAGCATTTTACAGAATGTGACTTAGTGGGTATACTCCACTAGCAATTACGGCCGCGCGAGTCCCTTCAACATGAATTCACACCAGGGGTGTGTACGGGAAATGACAGCAGGCCTCCCTTCCTGTCAATCAGATTATCACCTGACGTGTGTCGGGAGGCAAGATGACCCAACCCAGGCTACCGCTGACGTAAGTTCCCAAGGAATGGCTTAACTGCTAAGGCCAGAAGGGGATGGTCACTTTATGGTCACCACTGCTTCCGGCGCATACCCTTCTTAGGATCAGCGGTCACACCGGTGGAACAAATGGCGTACATCCCACACAAAGGGTGTGGGCAAAGAGGAGCATGGGCTAGCTCAGCCCTGCTTCTCACTGACTGTGAACCTGGCAGCTGCTCCTGCCTGTCTAAGCTCCAGCTTCCCAAGTGCGGTGAACACTCCAATCAACAAATCCAAACATCATCTACTGAGTGACCCATACTGTGAAGCACTCTCACAACAACAACAGACTTTAAATCAGTATACTGGACATATATTAAATAAAGGACACCATTTATAAAGAAGCAAGCATGATAGTAACATTAAAGTCTGACTATTGTATCATTGTACTTTTTTTTTTTAAAGTGTGGGTGGCAGTGCTGGAGACTGAACTTGGACCTCTTGCACACTCTGCAAACAGTCTACCAACCGAGACTCATCTCCAGACCCTTGACTACCGAGTTAGAAAATACTTCCTCGCTTCCAAGTTAGCATCGCTTTTTAGAGTGAATCCTTTGAATTTGCTCAGCTGTAATATAAACAGGGAGCACTAATCGAGAAATCAGTTTTCTTTTTTTAAAGAATCTCCTATAAGGGGCTGACAGATGGTTCAGAGGTTAAGAGTGCTTGCCGCTGCACACGAATCTATACACACAAGAAACACACCGAATTTCAGGCAGAATAAGTTCAGTCACTGACACTAAATCACATTATAAGCTACACAAAAACAAAAAGCAAATAATTCATCACAGTTATAAGAATGACAGTGGGCTTCTCTTTGAAGCTGTGGAGGCAGTGGGATAACATTTTTCAATACAGGGCATAAGGCTGTCAATCAAGAATACTATACCCAGAAGAACTATCCCTCACCAATGAAGGACTGGCAGGATAGCTTTGGAAGTAAAGGCACTTGACACAAAGTCTGATAACCTGAGTTTGATCCCCAGAACCCACATGGTGGGAAGAGAGAACTGACTTCGGCAAGCTGTCCTCTGACCTCCACACCATTCTCCCAATCCCACACACAAAGAAGTAAACGCAAAACTGAGTTGCCACTGCTCATGCCCACGATTCCCCTTCAGCAACCTGCAAACCTTTCTCAATCAATCAATCAGTCAGTCAATCAACCAATCAATCAATGATAAATCCAGTGACTCTCAGATAAACAAGTGTGTTGGCTTGGATGATAAAAGGCATATTCATTCTGTTTGATAAGCAGGCTGATGTGTACACGAGGGTGTCAGGTAGCTAAGGCGTGCCTCAAACTCCCATATCTTGCCCTGAGTGGTGACTGCTTATTTATTTCGTGACAGCTCACTGAATGTTTCATTTCCATTTTGTGCATTCAGCTTTCTCTGTGGCCTTCATCACATTAATGGAATAAATGAGGGGAACCTTCCTCATTAAAAGCACCGAAAGTTCTTGCAAACTGAAAGGATTCACTATAAAAGGAAATGCTAACCTTGAAGCCGAGAAGTATTTTTGTAGAACAGTTAATAGTCAGACTTCAAGAATGCTTGATAGAAAGTTCTGGTAAGCGGAGAAACAGAAACGATTTAGGGACAACCAGTCCTTTCTGGGCTGTAATTATTTTACCTTATGATTAATATTAGCAGAGAACATATTATGATAAAAATTTTGACAGCTCAAATCACACCTAAATTAAGGAATTCATGATCCTATTCTGAGTGCCATATGATGCTACTGAAGCCACACCAAGAAACCCATCAGTTCACATCAAACACAACAAGTTTCTCAAACCCAAAGCACAGTTTCCCTTGGTCCTCACATTCAAACTCTGCGTGAGGTCTCTCATTTCTGCAGTTCATTGCAGGTATTTATCTTGTCATTTATCACTTTTGTCTCTAGCGTGAAAAATCTCACCATCATTTTAAAGGGGAGGGCAGGGTACCTGGGTGAGACAGGAAGGCTCCCTGTGCCATGAAAGCACCCACAAACCTGGAAGAGGAAGGCGTCGCCCAGGGAGTTGCTGAGGCAGAAGACGAAGTCCTTCTTGGGGTGCTCAGGCACAGCCTGCACAATGCTGTTCTCCACCCAGACAGCGTGCTTGGGGACACTGTTGTGGTCTATCCCAGACCTGCCGTCACTCTCGTAGAAAAAGAGCGTGCAACCTGAGGAGACAGACAGAACAGGGTCTGTGTGAGTATTTAGTGCTTGGCCAATGACAGACATCTAAGGGAAACTGACACAAGTCATCAGGACAGGGCTGGACATTAAAGTGTGCGGGAGCCCACAGGGTAAAGAAAATAGGGTGCTGCTTGCAATCAGGTCTTTGATGGGCATATGGAAAAATAAAGGTCTTGAGTTATAGCATCCCAACTAGCAAAGAGATTCTTCAAGGTCTTAGAGTCCTACTCTCTATGTCAGAATGTTTACTTGTAAGCATCCTTGTAGGCGGGTGTGCTGGCATACACTGTTATGAAATAGAATATCTGTTTGACTATGTAAAGATGTGTTGCTGTTTCACCTTGCCTGCCTAAGGTACCTGGTCAGTCCAGTAAAAAGCTGAATGGCCAATAGCAAAGCAAAAGAGGGATAGATGGGGTTGATGGACAGAGAGAGTAAGAAGAGGGGGAATCTAGAGAGAACAAGGGAGAGAGAGAGAGAGAGAGAGAGAGAGAGAGAGAGAGAGAGAGAGAGAGAGAGAGAGGAGAAAGCAGGAAAGTAGAACATACAGAAGGAAAGAACATCAAAAAACTCCAAGGCAAAATGTAGTTGAAGAGAAACAGGTTAAATTAAGTTATAAGAGCTAGCTAGAAATGAGCACAAGCTAAGGCTGAACATTCATAATTAAGAAGTCTCCAGGTCATGAGCTGGTGGTATGAGAAAGCCTGCTACAATACACCTATAATCTCAGCACTCGGGAGGCAGAGGCAGGGGGATCTCTGTCAGTTTCAGGCTAGCCTAGTTTACATAGAGAGTTCCAAGCCAGCTAGGGATCCTGTCTTTGCCCTCAAACAATACAGACTTCGGGGTCACCCAAGCCCAGTGGTGACTATAAATACAGCTCCATAGCCTCCCCCAGGGTAGCACTATCAGGATGTGAAGACAGACACTTCCCTTGGAGCTTACTCCTCAGCAGCCTCCTGTGATATGCAGCCAGGAAATCTAAAGCATATCTATTTTATTTTAGATCTGGCCCTTGGGGAAAACAGTAGTATTAGTTTATAGAAAAGATGTATTTCTGACCTCAGATACAATCTTTATTTTTTTTTTCCTAGAATAAAACTATGGCCTTGTGCTTTCTGAAACAAGAAGTGTATGGAGCTCACAGGAAGGTCTTAGGGAAGCCAGGACCTTGGCCCATCTCTTAACTGGACCATGAAACAGTGAGACAGTAGCAATAGAAACACTTTGTAAGTTTATAAAGCAGCTCCTTCACTGCCAGAACTCGAAGCTCACTAAAATAGCAAGTCCTAACTAAACACATATTCTCAACTGGTCCACAGCTCTGGGCTGGACAACTACAGAACTTAACACATATTAAATCCTCAACTGGTCCACAGCTCTGGGCTGGACAACTACAGAACTTAACACATATTAAATCCTCAACTGGTCCACAGCTCTGGGCTGGACAACTACAGCACTCATCCCCAACTTCAATACAAGCTATTTGGTCCATTTCAGCCATCTCCTTATTCCAAGCCAAAACCAAACCTTATAGGAATTACAATACCCTTGAAAGCACAACGCACTTGGTTACAACAGGAATTTATACAGGAAAACTGGCCACATGTGATGGAGAAAGAAGAAAAGACATTTCCACAGGCACACCACTGGAAAAGGCACACTGGTTAAAAGGCAACTCCCCTCCCTGTGCCATTTCACAGCACCATGTAACAGCTGCTGACAGCACCATCTCAAGAAAGGCAATCTGGATAATTCACACACTGCGCGTGCACACGCACATATACACACACACACACACACACACACACACACACACACACACACACACACACAGAGTTTTTTTAGAGGCCAGTGAGGTGGCTCAGAGGGTTACATCTTTAAATACACAACCACAGTGAACTAGGTTCAATCCCCGGAACACACATAAGATAAAAGGAGAGAAACAACTCCACAAAGTTCTTCTCTGATTGCCACTAGCACTGTGCCCAAATATATACTTAACAGTTAAAAAAAAAACAATACCGTATATAATTACGAAGTCTTCCTTATACTTAATTCCTTAAGCATTTGCTATATCATTAAATATTACTTGAAAATGCCAATTTTGATAGGAGCCTGTCATTAGCTATAGTTAAACCATGCACATATTATCCAAAATCTACATATATAAATTGAAATATATGCTACCAACTCTCCTGTCTCAATTCTGTTCTTTTCATAATCCCTAAGATTCTGAAGACTTCAAGGTTTCTGAGGAAAATCCAAAAAGGGAGATCACTGGTCATCTCTCATTTCCGTGGACTAAAGTGGCTCACACTTTAGAATAAAATGAAGGTAGCTGAAATTGGACTTTATTCATTTCCAACTCATTCCATTTGTAAGACTAACATGAAGAAACAAATGTAAGAACCGCACACTCTGATAACAGTCTGCCTGTCCTGATCGTCACTTGAACTTGACCTTTAGGTTAGTAGGCTGTGGACGGCATCACTCCAGAGACGAATTCTAGAAGTCTTTGAAAAGAGATCTTTTCTTCTACCCCAGAGTTCCTGGGTGTGGTTTTCTCCTAACCAAACCAACAGCCAAGGGCTGCTAAGAAAACGTCAGCAGCTTCTGAGTGGAAAGAGCCAAGCTCTGAGTATGTCAACAGAAGACAGGAACCTGTCAGGATTCAGATGTGAAGGGCTTCGTGGCTCCTGCCAAGCTGTGTCACCCAGATCTGGGTCACTGGGACAATCTGATGGCTCCCTCCTGTCGTGGGCTCCTCGATGCCCATGCTATGGCTTCCTGTCTCACTTATTCTTTAAGGAAAAGACACAAACAAAATGACCACCTCTGCTATGGCCCAAGTAAAAAGAGTCACCTCATTATTTTTTGTTTGTTTGGTTTTTTGTTTTTTTTTTTGTTTTTCGAGACAGGGTTTCTCTGTGTAGCTTTGCGCCTTTCCTGGAACTCACTTGGTAGTCCAGGCTGGCCTCGAACTCACAGAGATCCGCCTGGCTCTGCCTCCCAAGTGCTGGGATTAAAGGCGTGCGCCACCACCACCACCGCCCGGCCATTATTTTTATTCTATACCAAGAAGTGCTATTCTCAACATGAGGTAAGAGGAGTCTAGGATGCTGTGGGATGGTCTGTACGGCAAATGTGTTGCTGATTGGTCAATAAATAAAACACTGATTGGCCATTGGCTAGGCAGGAAGTATAGGCGGGACAAGGAAGAGAATAAAGCTGGGAAGTGGAAGGCTGAGTCAGAGAGACACTGCCAGCCGCCATGATGACAAACAGCATGTGAAGATGCCGGTAAACCACGAGCCACGTGGCAAGGTATAGATTAATGGAAATGGATTAATTTAAGCTGTAAAAACAGTTAGCAAGAAGCCTGCCACGGCCATACAGTTTGTAACCAATATAAGTCTCTGTGTTTACTTGGTCGGGTCTGAGTGGCTGTGGGACTGGCAGGTGAGAGAGATTTGTCTTGACCGTGGGCCAAGCAGGAAAACTCTAGCTACCAATGGCGTCCAACATGGTGGCAAGAGTTTCCACCTAAAAACTGAGAAAAAAGTTTCTAAAACGGAGCTAAAAACAGCTTCCTAATTGTTTCTCTCAAATGAGCGGCAGCTGCCGGTTTGAGCTACTTGTGGGTTCCTAGCGTGCGTGCTCGACCTGCCTATGGCGGGAATGAGGCCTTTGCAAGTGGCACTTTGAGCTGCATGGTGGATTTAGCCTTTGCTGGTGCAGAGCAAAAGGGGAGGTTTCTGGGCTACACGCTGCTTGGCTAAAAGCATAGACCCATGATAGCTCCCAGAGCTGGCGGTAAACCATGGCCATGTTGGGAAGCTGAGGTGGGAGGAGCCAGCAGCCACAGCTGCTGCAGTTTAAAGCAACAGATTCACAATAAGACAGATTCAGATGTAATAGCTTAAATGTGTGTAAAATGTACGTAGGCTTGAAAGAGACAAAAAAGGTGATATATACAGTTATATAAACAAATACATAGTTTTAAAAAATAAAGTCTTTAAAGAGACAGTAAAATTAATATAAAAAATAAGCCACATAAAGATGAATATTACACAGAGAATCTGGATTGTGTTGTCTTTGGGATTTTTAACTGCAGAAAAACATTTGATTGTAAAAGCTGTTGAGTTATACCAAAATGTATATTTTAAAGATACCTTGACTTCAAAATTTGGATCTAAGGATGTGTTGCCTTGGAAAGGAATCTCTGCTTTTGTTCCCACAGAAAGCCAGAGGCTATGGATTTGTTCCAGATTAAGATACATCAGGTTTGACCAGCCAAGACCCCCTGAAAGGTCTCCGATGACACCATGGCCCAGATGATCCAACATCCAGAATGGTTTCAAGGCAACTGGCTCAGACGATACAGCCTCATGGACTACTCCATGATCCTAAAATTTTCTTTGTGTCCCCATAAGATACAGTGCCCCCCTCCAGCAGGAAGTAGTAAGAGAAGCTACGCCCAAATTCCCAAATTATATGTAATTTTACTTTGTTAAGGTTAAAACCTTCCTTTTTGGAAAAAAAAAGGTGGGGGGAAGTGCTGTGGGATGTTCTGTATGGCAAATGTGTTGCTAATTAGTCAATAAATAAAACACTGATTGGCCATTGGCTAGGCAGGAAGTGTAGATGGGACAAGGAGGAGAATAAAGCTGGGAAGTGGAAGGCTGAGTCAGAGAGACACTGCCTGCCCCCACAATGAGAAACAGCATGTGAAGATGCCGGTAAGCCACGAGCCATGTGGCAAGGTATAGATTAATGGAAATGGATTACTTTAAGCTGTAAGAACAGTTAGCAAGAAGCCTGCCATGGCCATACAGTTTGTAAGTAATATAAGTCTCTGTGTTTACTTGGTCGGGTCTGAGTGGCTGTGGAACTGGCAGGTGATAGAGATTTGTCTTGACCGTGGGCCAGGCAGGAAAACTCTAGGTACACTAGGATGCTTGGTTAAGTCACAAATCCAGGGCCTTCTCATGAGTAAAATCATTCCCCCTACATCTCCACACTACGTCCTAACCCCCATTCTTCAGATGGGGCCGTATTTGGAAATATGGTTTTTAAAGGGGCAGTTAAGGGTAAAGGGTGGTCATACGAGTGTCCCTTAATCTAACGACTTGTGTCCTATCAAATGGACATTGGACACAGCCATGACTGAAGGAAGAACACGTGCTGAGACCCAGAGAAAACAGCCACATCAAGGCGTAAGGCCTCAAAGGAAGCCAACCCAGTCAACACTTCTACCTCAGGCTGCCAGCTGTGAGACGTGAAAGTTCTGTTGTTGAGACCTCTGGTGTGTGGTGTCATGGCAGTCTAAGCCTGCTGAAAAAGGACCTTTATGGTTCAATAAGCAGGAAGCACAAGACAAAGCATCATAGCAACTGGGATGCAGGTGGTCTTCATATCAGGCTTTTAAGTACTCAGCAGCAATTAATAACATGAATGAAGGCGTATGCTGGGGAGCACTTTCCTCCAAGGGGGAAAATACTATATCTTGCTGGGAAGCTGGTTAAGATTCAGTGTGTTCTTGAGGGGAGATGGAAACTCCCATCCTTCAAGGAAGCTTCTGGAAACTCAGCAAGTAAACAATTCAAACCTCACAGAAGTCCCTGAAACTGACCAGATGCACTAGGCCCTTTCCTCCCGAAACGTACATAAATAGCAAACACCACTGAGACTCTCAGACAAGCAGGGTCCCGTGGAAGAGGTTGAGTTGTCTAAAGAAGCAGAACTGGCTGTGCTACCTGAAGGAGCCCAGGGCAACTGAGCTACCTGGGAAGAGAACCTCTCCTGCCTGTTCAGCTCCCTACAAGCTGTGCAGGAAGCAGCAGAACTCTGGCCCTCAGGAGCTGACACCCACACTAGGGTGGGCTTTTGGTGACCCCCTCCCCCAGAGTCTGGTAAAGAACCCCAACAAACTCATTAGTTCAAGCTCAGCTTTGGTGATATCCTTACTTTAGTTTGTTGTCAATTCGCTACCAGGGTCAAGTAGATGTTGGTTAATGTCTCCCCAGGAAGTCCCCCAACTAAAGGAACAAGAGATGTGTACCTCAGTGCGGGGGGGCGGTGGGAGGTGGGAGGAGAGGATTTCTTTCTTCTCCAACTCATCCCATCATAGCAGAACCGAGGGCATGACAGGGCCTCTACATGCAACCCCATGGCACTTCTCCAAACAAAGCCAAGGAGGCGGTGGGTGAAGACAGGTCAGTACAGCTTCCCAAAGCATCCCCACGGGCTAAACACCTTGCTGTATAAGCATGACCGCACACCACATGAACAATGATGTTCTAGAGTAACTGAGCAACAAAACAGATGGCCTGGGCCTCCGGTGACCTTACAGAAAGAGTTACCACCCAAGCTTTAGGGGTAGTCCTGTCCAGCTCTCTTGTTATCCTTCTCATTAGGGGTGTCTGTGACACACAGCAGAATCTACAGCCGAACCAGGCACATAGGTTCCTATTTCCACAGCCATCAAAACAAAACGAAACAAGCAAAAAAGCCAGCTAGCCCACCAGTAACGGGGGCCACACATCTGCTGAATGTCTACAGGGGCAATCTGCACACACTCACTGCTCAGGCATACACTAGTCTCACTGAGTAGAGCTCTGGGCAGATCCAGGCCTCTACTGTAGGATGTCTCCGCACCGGCCTCAGCTGGTGAGAACCAATGTCAAATGATCTGGGATCTGCACCATTAGCTGTTCGGCTCTGGCTTCTTTCTCCTGTGTGTTTCCTGTCTGACCCACTCACACCCCCCCCCCCCCCCCCCGCCATCTCAAAACTAGCTTTGTAACAAAAACTCTAAATGTACTTGAGTAATGTTTTTCTTTCTATAACATGGTTCTCACAAAAGAATTACAAGGTCTGCAGGACAGAGACCCATGCAGGGCTGGGTGGTGGCCGGGTGCCCACCGCTCACGCACCCGGAGGAAAGGAAAGGAAGCCAAATGCCAACAAATAGCCACATGTAAGCACTAAGCTTCTTTGAGAGGCAAGTAGAGTGGTACCTACATGTCTGCTGTGTTCACAGCCAAGGGTACACCAATATATACAGCTAAACTCTAAAACAGTGACTTATTCAGAAACAAATGATGCTTTAGACATCCCATTTGCATCAGGCTGAGGCCTGTAAAATTAGTGATATTCTACCACTTAAACCATCAGCCATTTCACTGGATTAAAGTTAAGGATTCTTCTCCCTATGACAATCACTGTGTAAAATATAAACCTGAACAACCCAAAACAAAATTTTGGAGGGGAACTCATTTCAAAATTGGCCATCGGAACCAGTAGTCTGTGGGAACATTGGACCTGACATGTTCTCCTCACTTGTGGTGTGGCTTTTAAATGTCAATTTGCCATAACTCTTCCCAGAATCACCTGGGAAGAGAGTCTCAACTGAGCCATAATCTTTATCAGGTTGGTTTACGAGCACGTCTAGGGGAGATTGTCTTGATTGCTAACTGATGAAGAAAGACCCAGCCCACTGTGGGCAGCACTATTCCCTAGGCAGAGGGCAATGAGCTGTACAGGATGGGGAAAACTAGCTGAGAACAAGCAAAAGAAGGCAGAATGGGTGCATTCATTTCTCTCTGTTTTTGACTGTGGATTGTGGTGATATATTGTGTACCCTAATAAACCTGCCTGAGGATCTAGTTCTTAACTCTACGAAACCCTCAGCCTAAAGAGAGTGAATTCCGGTTTCCTCACGCCTTATATACCTTTCTCTGCCCTGCCATATTACTTCCTGGGATGAAAGGCATGTATCACGAATGCCTGGCTCTCTTTCTCTCCTATACTGGATCGAATTCATGTAGCCCAGTGTGGCCTTGAACTCACAGAGATTTCTGTCTCCCGAGTGATAGGATTAAAGGTGTGTGCCACCACTGCCTGACCTCTACGTCTAATCTAGTGACTGGCTCTGTCCTCTGATCCTCAGGTAAACTTTGGGGTACACAGTATATCACCACAGTGGATGCGATGTGATGTGCCCAGCTACACGGGTTCTTGCCTTGCCTTTCCCTAAATGACAGACTGTAACTTGAAATTGTAGGCCAAATAAACTCTCCCCTCCACTGTGGTTATTTTGGTTGGGCTATTTTATCGCAGCAACAGACATGAAACCAAGACAACCGCGAAGCTCAGGAAACAATGGAACGGCACGTGCAGGGTTCCTGAATATGAGACACGAAGCTTCCGTTTGTCAGAAGAATAATTTCTAGAGGCCAGCCCACAATGGTGCACATAGAGTCCACAATACCATATCATATATTTAAAAAGTGGTAAGAAGCCAGGTGTGGTGGCCAGCTACCCCTGAGGCTGGCAGGTACCTGCAATCCCAGCTACCCCTGAGGCTGAGGCAGGATGATTACCAGGTCAAGTCCAGCCTGGGCACCCTGGTACCTCACAACAAATATGAAAACACAAAGAGCTATGGGGGTGTAACACAGAGCTAGGGTGCTTAAGCAACACACACTATGTGAGAGTCCCTGGTTCTAATCCCTAGTATTGAAAACAAGAGACAGAAAAAGAAAATTAAATCCCAAACCAGGTCTTCTGTGATGGCCCTTGTCTTCACCATTCTCATCCCAGGATGTAAGTTTTTTAAAGTACATCTAATGTGTTTCTACTACAGTAGACTATGTTCTAGATATACAATTACGAAATATTTCATAACTGTGAGTACCTGTGGAATGCATGCAGCTGGGCCGGCCTCCCTTACCTTTCAGGGACACCCAGTAATGCTTCCACTTCCTCCGGGTCGCAGACTCCACCTTCTTATTCTTCTTGTGTACCAGGAAGTTCTTGACGGCCAGCGCACCAGCCTTGCGCACGGTGCCCTGCGCGGCCGTCAACAGGATGTCCGACTGGCCCGGGGAGCTGAGGGTGCCGCTGCTCTGTTCGTCGCTGTGAGCAGAGCCGGCCTCCTCCAGGCTCTCACTGTTGGTGGTGCTCATCTCCAGTTCCCGCCTGAAGTTCTCGTACACCCCCTGGCGCGCAGCATCCCCAGTCGAACTGCTGCCGCTGTCGCTGCCCACAAAGGCTCGGCCGGTGGGGGGTGAGTAGCTGGAGTTGGTGGCATTAGATCGCCTGGACAGGAGGTCCGTGTCGGTGGTGGCCCCTTCGATCCCACTGTCCGCAAACTCGCTGCCTTCGCCCGTGTTAACATCCTTAGGAAGAGAAAGGGAGAGAGAAGCAGACATGCATCACGCGTGGAAGGAACTTGGGAGCACTTGGTCCAGCCTGGGGCTCTGCAGCAGAAAAAGGCCCACCGGGCTCCTCTGTTGCTGGACCGATCCCTCCTCACGCCAGCGCACTGCAGGGCGGCTCGACGAAACAGACCTTCCACCACCCCAAATGCAGCCTAATGATTCAGAGTGTTCAAGAAATATAAAAGGCACAGGGAACACTTCAAAGAGCTTATCGTTTATCTGACTTAATTAGCTAATTGGCAAACCAGCTATTGAGATTCTACCACGACCATGCTGAGGGAGCTCAGAGCCCTCAGCCACCTCAGCTGGCCTTGAACTCCAAGAAATTCAGCAGACCAATTAGTTAGCTGTTCTGGAGGTTGGGGTTACAATGCATAACTAGATCTTTACAGCTGATACTTAAAAAAAAATAAAGGGCCTGATTGGGGGTCTATATTATAATGGGGTAACTAAATAGATTGCTAGCACACCCACTCACCCAGCAAGGCCCCATATCCCAAGAGCAGGCAAGAGTCCTCATGCCCTAATCAGCCTGGCTTCCTGAAAACAGCCTTTCCCTCTGCATTGTGGTAAATCGGCCTGTGGGGCCCACAGCTCCCATGCACCTCTCCAATTACTTTGCCCTTTCAAAGCCGGGATGGAAGGAGCCTGAAGTAGCAGGCAACTCACCGCCCTGGGCTGAGTGACAGAGCCGGACAACTGCCAAGACGCTGGGGTATCAATCAATTCCCCGTGGAAAAGTGTTTGAAATTTCCAGAGCTGACCCTGTACCCCAGGAGACTATTTCCGGGTCACTGAGGTAGGTTCTTAAGTCAGACTCTCAATTGCTCTGAAGTACTACAGGTATTTGCATAAACAATAATTAGAGGATGGTAGTAATCGAGGGAAGACAATGATAACAGCATGGGACCTGCGAGCTTGAAGGATGAGAAACGGAGACTGATTCTTCTCAGAGGAAGACAACAGGAACCCGAGTGTGACACAGGGGTAAGGCGAAGCCGTGCACAGACTGGCAGTTTGGCCAGCCCGGGGCACCATCAGTCTTACTAATAACTAACGGTGGTCGACACGTGTCAAAACTAAATGCGTACTCTGAACCATCACAAAAACGAATACTCTGAACTTACATCTGTGCTGGGAGGCAATGGGGCGGACTTAGTCATACCATAGCTAAGACTGTGCCACACCGGGCCCAAATAAGTACTATGCCTCTGTCTCAGTCAGTCTGAGCCAGTGGTTCACAGTTCACTGTTACGAAAAAAATGTAGGACAGTAACAATACGAAGCGCAGGAAAGAGCGGGAGGGCGCGGCGGGTCAGAGGCGGCAGCCATAGATGAGTAGCTACCAAGCTTCAGCTCCATTCCGGATGGAGTTCGGATCCCTGGCAGGAGAAAGGACTTGTGGGAGACAAGGCCATCACAGAGGCAGCTCAGATCACACTCTGTGTTGTGTTTAGCTCCAGTTGGTTCTCCAAGGGTCTGAGAGTTGGAAGCTTGGTCCCCAGTACAGCAGAGCTGGGGGGAGAAAGAACCCTTAAGAGCTGGAATTCACACACAGGAAGGAAACTGAAAAAGAAATCGAGGGAAAAGAGGGAGTGGGGCCTCATGGGAGGTATTTAGGTCACTGTGTGTATGGGGGGGGGGGGGGGGGAGGTCTTACCCTTGGGAATCATCAAAATGCTGGTCTTCGGAATCGACTCCTGCAAGAGTGAACTGCTAGAGAAGTCCTGGTCCCCTCAGTCTCTACGACTCCCCATCCGACCACGCAATCGCTCCCTCAATCTCTACTCACCATGCAATCGCTCCGTCAATCTCTACTCACTGTGCAATCGCTCCCTCAATCTCTACTCACCGTGCAATCGCTCCGTCAATCTCTACTCACCGTGCAATCGCTCCCTCAATCTCTACTCACCGTGCAATCGCTCCCTCAATCTCTACTCACCGTGCAATCGCTCCCTCAATCTCTACTCACCGTGCAACCGCTCCCTCAATCTCTACTCACCACGCAATCGCTCCCTCAATCTCTACTCACCGTGCAATCGCTCCCTCAATCTCTACTCACCGTGCAATCGCTCCGTCAATCTCTACTCACCACACAATCGCTCCGTCAATCTCTACTCACCGTGCAATCACTCCCTCAATCTCTACTCACCGTGCAATCGCTCCCTCTCAGATTGACTCCCACTGTGATACTCTGTGCCAAAAAGACCTCAACAATGCCAGCGGGTGCTGGAACCAAGTTCCTGGACGTCCCAGACTAAGCTAAATCCATGTCTTTTCTTTACAAATTAAGCAGCCTGGGGCATTTCATTATGGCAGTGGAAAGCAGACCAACAGACCCTGGGCCTGCCGGCCTATTGCTTTGTTTTCTGTTCTTCTGCCTAATAACAGCCATGGACGGTCATAAAGGACCCAGATTCCGTTAGTAAAAGATCCACTACACAAACAAAAAGCAGCATTATCAACCCACATGTCTCTCTGGCAGGGACATTTACCATATGTGTCCCTGTGGATGTTAAGACAATAAGGAAAGCTGACGATCTTAGATAACCAAAAGCCGTGGAGGACAAGAAATCTGCGAATTTCTTTGATTTGATTTCCATGGGTCTGTAAGTCCTCTGAAGACGGCTGGGCCTGTATATTTGTTGCTTTTTTTTCTATTGCTGTGATATTTAACCAAGGCCATGTACAGAAGAAGGGGTTTATTTGGACCCATGGTTCCAGACAGATAAGACTCCATCAAGTTCAGGAAAGGCGGCAGCGAGTAGTAGACATGGCCGCTGGGACAGACACTGAGGGTTCACATCTTAAACCACAAGAAAGAAGCCAAGAGAATGAACCTGAGATGGTCTTGAACACTCAAAGCTCACAGTAACACACCTCCTCCAACAAGACCACACCCCCAACTGGGGACAAAGTATTCAAATGTCTGAGACTTCGGGGGAGATTTCACTCAAACTACCACAGAAATGTATGTAGGAACTAGCTATAACCACTTTGTGACTTCAGTCCAAAGAAGAAGAGATGATGCCACACATCTTAGAATTCCCAGAGTCCTTGAACAGGAAGGAACCTTACAGAACCATTTCCTTCATTATCAGCTGGGAACACTAGGGCTCGGAAAGTCCTAATTCTGGTTAGTAGCAGATGGGAGGTTTGAACTCATGCTGCTGAGAGCCTTTCCCACTGTGGAGCAGGGCAACCCTGTAGCTCAGCTGTGGGGCAGCTTGTGACCAGAGTTTTGCCTGCATCATTCAACTCCATCCTTCCCCACTTTGTTTAATGTATCTCCAGTTTTCTCTGGAAAAAGCTAAGGGATTGCTGGTCTGTTTGTTTTAACTTGTACAGCAAATAGCTAAAAGCCAACAGTGGAAGGAATCAGAAAAGCTATAAAGAGGACGATGGGACACAGAGGGTGTCCCAGCCAGCTCTCAATGCCCATCTTTTACAGTTTACAACAAGCCTATAAACCATTCCCTCCTTTACAGACCTCCTTGCTTCCACCTAAGCCAAGTGTTAAGGTAAGGAAGGACTCTATGGACACTCACCTCTATGTCACACCTGAACATCTGCTCATGCCAACTGAAGCTGTAAACTTGCAACGGCCCAGGTTGTGTGTGTTCAGCTCTGCGATAGTCACCAGATTGAGCAAAGACGAGATTGCTCCAGGTAGGAAGCCTACAGGCCCCAGCTCAGCTCACAGACTTTCAGAGCACATGGCTCAGTGTAATCGCTGGGGAGTGTCCTTGGATCTGCCCAAGACACACCACCTCATCCCAGACATAGTTAATTGGACTCAGTAGTACACATTCCCCTCTATGTGACCTAACCCGTTGGGAAATAGATGTCAGCTGCCCTGCTCCAACCCCTACTTAGTCAAGATACTTGGGCTGTCCCAGATACCCTGAAGCCCATGCCCTAGCACTGTGGATGATGGAGTCAATAAAGCCAAAGACATTGCGCAATACTCTTCTCTCTTTCCCTCACTGTGACACAAAACTTTCTTGTGGTCATCTTTTGGAAGGGCTCTTCCTGCCCTTCTCGGTCTCTAGGCAATTTCACAACTGAGAAACCTGATCCTCCCCACATGGAGAAGTACCTAGCAACCTCCAGACTCTTCCCTGCAGCTAGAAGACTGACCCCAGGAAGGAATGCCCGGAGGCCACGCAGTCTTCATATAACATCAAGGTTCCTTCTCACCTAACTCAACACCTCAGCATCTGCTCTCTGCCAGCCTATTTAGCCAAATACTAAATTTTAATTTCAAAAGTCAGAGGAGGGCTGGGGAAATGGATCCGAGGTGAAATGAAGTGCCTGCCATGCAAGTATGAGCATCAGCCTTGAACACCAACGAACCTCCACCAACGCCAAGTGGGAGGCGCAATCACTAGCAATTCCAGTCTGATACACACACATACACATGCACACACACGCAAAGGCATACACACACCCACATACGTGCACCCACTCACACTTGCATCCATACATGCAAAAACATGTCTACACACATACACGCATACCACATGCATACGCATGAAAAATTAACTGGAGATCTAGGGGCATGGCTCAGTGATGGAGGGCTGCCTAGCCCTTGTGAGGCCCCGGAATCCCCCAGCACCAGAAAAGAAGAGTGTAGCAGAGGAGATCAAAGGAAGTGGGAAGACCCTAGCCAGATGAAAATAACTCCCTGGAGAGCGTACGATCTGGCTGAGACTTCTGCAAATCAGCTCCAAGTCACAGTCCCTAGTAGAAATGCTGCACAGAAGAGATCTCCAGTTCCAAGCAACAGCCAAAGGACAGGGGTGTCCTTAAATCTCATTCTCTCAAGACAAATCCCCCCAACCAGCTAGCATCCATTCCACTGGCTACTTTCCAAAAAGGGTGCCTGTGCTTCCCTACTGGATGCACAGGAATCCACCTGTAGCTCGGAGCATACTGCAAGCGGCCAGGCAAGGGCCAGTCTGGGGCCCCTTAAGCTGTAAATGAGTTCCTGTACTGAAATTGCAAGAGGCAAAACCAAAGCCTGTTTCTACTCCCTTAAAAACCAGAATCACCAACATGAAGAAAATATGGACTGATGATGCCTTGTAGCAAGGCTCTGGGTCTTTGCCCAGAAGACTTACAAAGAATCCAAGGAAACAGCTCCCTGCACTCGGGTGCAGAACCAATTTTGAAAAGCTAATTAGCCACAAAGTGCAAGGGCCCTGTGACAATTCAGAGACCAGTAAAATCAATTGGCCACTTGTAGCTAGAAGTAGAATGCAATTAGAAACTGTTTTTCTTGGTCAGGTTAATTTCCCTGATGGATCTAGCTTAGTCCAAATATACCTGTCCAGAGAAAGCTGTATACACAGCATAAGAGAATTCACTGTTCAGTAGAGAAAAAAAGAGTGTTGACTTGTGGAGGCCTTTGAAATGGAACTGTTCCTCCTATGTTCCCCTCCCCTCTTACATGCAACACACACACACACACACACACACACACACACACACACACACACACCCTTTGGTTCTCAGTACCTCCTCCTGGACATACAGTATACTGTCCTTTAGTAATCTCAGTATAAAAATGCTAATTCCAGGTAAAAGACTATACTAATGTAGGACTCCATTTCCTCATATATACAATGGGCAGGCGAGCAAAGGTCTACTTGGGCTTCCTATCAGAACCCTGGGCCCTGCGTATGGCAGGCAAGCCCTCTACCACACAGCCATGCCTCGAGCTACTATGCCCATATCTACTTAATAAAACACTTCATGATGTGCTAAGTGATGGTGTTAACCCTGGAAGAGTGCATCAAACATGCCGGGCACCCTGTACCCGCACACAAATATGAGGCCTTCCTTACATGGGATAAAAGGCACCGCCTCCAAGCTTCCTGTACCAACGTGGAAGGGAGTGTGCCTCTGAGGAATCCGGTATAAACAAGATCTCAGGAGAAAAACAAGCAGGCAGATAGGTGGGAGCTAAATGCTAATTAGGCATTTAAATCATCTTCACGCTCTGGAAACGGCACAGCAAATAAGAAAATGATGACGTCATCTACACTGAATTACCAGTTATGGGGCACTGCTGATAATTATCATTACTAACTTGCTAGAAATAGGAGGCCAGCTCTCTCCCCTTTTCATCCTCTCTCAAGGCAGTAAGTAGCTCCATGGCTTTCTAAGTTTCCAGCAGCCATTTGTCCTGTAATTATTCCCAGTGGGAGTGACTCACGACTTCTCTCAATACAACGAAAACTGAAATTCTTTTTTTGGTGGGGGAAGGGGCAGGGTTTCAAGACAGGGTTTCTCTTTGTAGCTCTGGCTGTCCTGGAACTCACTCTGTAGCCCAGGCTGGCCACAAATTTACAGAGATCCGCCTGCCTCTGCCTCCTGAGTGCTGGGATTAAAGGTGTGTGCCGCCAGCACCTAGCTGGAACGGAAATTCTTAGTTACTAAAAAGGGAATCCAATACACAGCACATACAGGGCAGCAAATGTCGTAAACATTTCTTCAGGTAACTGCTGATGCTTGAGTGCTCTAGTCCACATGGCATGAATCATCCCCAGCCCTTCATCTGCTCCTCTACGGATGCGCTTCCGCCTTGGAACCATCCTTCCTCTACTTCCTGGACCACCTCGGGTCTGTTTTCTTCCCTCACTGCCTCCACATCTGTTACCATGGCAAGCTTCCTTCCACTAACCCCGGGCCGCACCCTATCGCCTGATAAACTTTCCCAACCCGTTAGGGTGGGTTCCAGAGCCTGTCACTCACGACCCTGCACACATGTCCAGCATCAGCCCTTGGCTTTGGGTGAACTGAGACACCCCTCCTTCGAGGGCACGGTTCCAACAGCTCTTTCTTGCAGGAATATCCATGTTCCTTGTTTTCTACAGCCTTTCCTCTCCCTTCCCCTCGCCAGCAGTCGCCATGCCGACCCCTCTGCACCCTCTCCACTTCCCCTCGCCAGCAGTTGCCATGCCGACCCCTCTGCACCATGTCCACTTCCCCTCGCCAGCAGTCGCCATGCCGACCCCTCTGCACTATGTCCACTTCCCCTCGCCAGCAGTCGCCATGCCGACCCCTCTGCGCCATGTCCACTTCCCCTCGCCAGCAGTCGCCATGCCGACCCCTCTGCACTATGTCCACTTCCCCTCGCCAGCAGTCACCATGCCGACCCCACTGCACCCTCTCCACTTCCCCTCCCCAGCAGTTGCCATGCCGACCCCTCTGCACCATGTCCACTTCCCCTCGCCAGCAGTCGCCATGCCGACCCCTCTGCGCCATGTCCACTTCCCCTCGCCAGCAGTCGCCATGCCGACCCCTCTGCGCCATGTCCACTTCCCCTCGCCAGCAGTCGCCATGCCGACCCCTCTGCGCCATGTCCACTTCCCCTCGCCAGCAGTTGCCATGCCGACCCCTCTGCGCCATGTCCACTTCCCCTCGCCAGCCAGCCCTACCACAACCACACGGGGATCCTTGCTGTTGCTCAGACATGTGAAGTGGCCTCCCACCTTACGCTCAACAGCCAGTTCTCTCCTCTCCTTCGAACTCCAAGTCTGACCTCTCTTAAGGTCACCATCTGAAGTTGCCTGCCACACTCCCCAACACCTCATCACCCCAGTTGCGCTTCTGGAGCGTATCACTTACTATTGCACTACCCAGTCTGTGCCACGTACACCCCCGTTTCACTGCAACTCACTACGAGCTCTGGAGTTTTTCTCGCCGACACATCCCAAGTGCCAAGAATAGCGCCTGGCATGGGGTAGGCACTTCAAACATCATTACTGAATAAACTAACTGCTGCTCATTTCCCACCACTATCTCAAGACACGGAGAATATTTCTTGTGGAGAAACATTCTACTTTGATGTAAAGGTTTAGTCATTGCCAAGCTCACCAAGGCTCCCCTAAAGTTGAGATGACGAATGAGTCTCTGCCGTAAAGCTTACATTTACAACTTCAAGCAGCTCTATGCCGTCTTCTGTGGATACAACCACAACTCATTTAAAATCTTTATTTAATTTTTCAAAGTACATACATAAACTCAGAGGGAAACTGGGTTACCTTATGGACCCAGAGCCCTTGTCCGTGGGTGTTCCAAGATTAACTGGGCCCAGCTGACAGATGAAAAGCCGGTCATGTTCTTGAGTTCCTCACTGGGTTCTGAAGACCCTGTCCGACCTTTAGAGCAGGCTGGCTTCACGGTCACATCCAGCAGGTCCTCACATCACCGGATGCTACAGTCCTGGTTCTAGCCGTCTCTCCCACACTGTTCTGACACAATGTGAAGTGAGGAGCACACACTTTTCTCTACTGGTGCACTACAGTAAAAACTGTGATTTTTCACACACCTCTTTTCATATAAATGAGCAGCAATCCAGGAATGGACCTGAGATCCCTAAGAGACCTGCCTGCAGGGGATCCCTGCAGCTCCTCCTTTCCCAGCTCCCTGTGCAGAGGTCAAATGCTACACAGGACAGCTGAGCAGCACACTGTAAAGGATGAGGAACAGACTGGAGACTGATGTGACCCAGAAGTCAGAGACTCATACAAACACAAAACAAAACCTCATATCCACACAACTATGTTTAATTTGTTTGTTTGTTTGTTTTTGTTTTGTTTTGTTTTTCGAGACAGGGTTTCTCTGTGTAGCTTTGCACCTTTCCTGGATCTTGCTCTGTAGACCAGGCTGGCCTCGAACTCACAGAGATCCACCTGGCTCTGCCTCCCGAGTGCTGGGATTAAAGGTGTGTGCCACCACCGCCCGGCTCTATGTTTAATTTTAGATAATAAAAATGTAAATGTAAAGATATTTACATGAATGTGAAACTGGACTATTCCTAATTTAAAATGAATTAATGAGCACTTCTTACATTTCTATTTCAATTACTAAAGTGATGACTACTGCAAGACATACCCCCATACAAACAGAAGCTCCTTAATGTCTAGAATGTTTCTGAAGTGCACACAGTGGTCTGAGAAGTGTGGCTGTTAGCTGTGAGCCAGTCTCCCAACTGCCCACCCACCACCCACTGCCTCCAAAAAGATCTTGGCAAAGGAGTCAGACGTCCTTGTTGGAAATGGATGGGCTTTTTTCAAAACAAGTTATCTCACTTCAGAATGTACATGCCAAAAACGGTGAGATAAAGATGGAAGTCCCCAAAAATCAAAAACAAACAAAACAGAAGGTAGAAGAAGGAAGGAAAAAGAGGAGCTCTAGAAAAATAGATTCTGTACGAAAATATTTTGTTTCGTGAGGCGTTAGTGTAAGAAATCTTTTTTTAAAGCACTCCTTTATTTACTACTTTTTTACTACTTTTTAAAAAGTACTTCCTTTATTTACTACTTTTTTTTCAAGTACTCCTTTATGCAGGCCTGGGTGTATGTATGTATACCTCATGTACGCAGGAGCCTACTGAGGCCAGAGGGGGCATCAGGTTCCCTGAAAGCAGAGTGACAGATGGTTATGAGCAGGTGTGTGGGTCGTGGGAACTTAACTCAGTTCCTCTCCAAGAGCAGCCAATGCTCTTAACTATGGGGCCATCTCTCTAGCACTTAACAAAGTAACTCCTTACCAGACATCTCTAAATGGACTTTAGGGGACCCACGATTCCCAAAGATGATATCCAAAAAGGTGTGGTCCATAGGTTTATGTCAGAACAAGGACCAAGGTTTTTAGCTGGTTCTCAAAGCATCCAGGGCAAAGGTAAAGGCTTGTTTGGCTATGGGGCAAATTTCTGGCTATGGGGCAAATTTCTAGCTCAGGCAATACACTCATTGCTGAGTCGTGTGAGCTAAGTGGTCAAACCAAATAAAATTTTTAAAATCAAAATGATTTTTCTAAAAACTTAAGAGACCCTTCTGATCTAATACTAGGCCCTTCAAGCCAGGCATGGTGGCGCAGGCCTTTAACCCCAGCACTCAGGAGGCAAAGGCAGGTAGATCTCTGTGAGTTCAAGGCCAACTTGGTCTACAAAGTGAGTTCCAGGACAGCCAGAACCGTTAAACAGAGAAACCCTGTCTTGGAAAAACAAACAAAAAAACCTGAGCTCCTCATCCTAGTAAAACTATCAACCGTTATTTGTTGATCAAAGGAAACATCAGGGATAGCTTCTCGAATTTTCCCAGTCATCTAATGAGAACCAGCAGTACCAATTTCATTTTTAGCCAACAAGGCCCTTTTTCCTTGGACAGAATTGAGGATTTTAACCTTACCGTCTAAGGCTGTGGAAGGGAGTGCTCTCGAAGGAAGTGCAAACACCGTGGAGTTCCAAGACCAGAATTTTTTGTTTTTTTTTTTTTAACTTTATTTTGCAAGCATTGGTTGTGAAGGTGTCAGATCTCCTGGAACTGGAGTTACAGACAGTTGTGAGTGCCTAGGTACTGGGAATTGAACCCGGGTCCTCTGGAAGAGCAGCCAGTGCTCCTAACCCCTTGAGCCATCTCTCCAGCTTGAAGACCAGAATTTTGAGATCTTACACTTAAGCTCTTCAGGTCTCCCTCTGTGGTAGTTTGAATGAGAATGGCCCCCAGAGGCTCACAGATTTGAATGACTGGTCACCCGAGGAGTGGCACTATCTGAAAGGACTAGGAAGTGTGGCCTTGTTGGAGGAGGTGTGTCACTGGGGGTGGGCTGTGAGGTTTCAAAAGCCCATGCCAAGCCCAGGGGTACTCCCTCTTCCTGCTGCCTGCAGAAATGGATGTAGAGCTCTCAACTACTGTTCCAGCATGTGGTAGTTTGAATGTAATTGGCCGCCATAATCCCATAGGGAATAGCACTATTAGGAGGCGTGGCTTTGTTGGAGTGGGTGTGGCCTTGTTGGAGGAAGAGTGTCACTGTAGGGGCGGGCTTTGAGGTTTCCTATGCTCAGGATACTGCCTAGTGTGTCAGTTGATTTCCTGTTGATTGTAAGATGTAGTAGTCTCAGCTCCAGCACCACTTCTGCCTGCACACCACCATGCTCCCCGCCACAACAATACCTGACTGAACCTCTGAAACTGTAAGTTGAGCCCTCTCAATTAAATGTTTTCTTTATAAGAGTTGCCATGGTCATAGTGTCTCTTCACAGCAATGAAAACCCAAACCAAGACACAGCCCCATGTCTGCCTTTCTTCTGTTATGCTCCTCACCATGATGAAAATGAACTAAACTTTTGAAATTGTAAACCAGCCCCAAGTAAATGCTTCCCCTTGTAAGAGTTGTTGTGGTCATGGTGTCTCTTCAGAGCAACAGAACACTGACTAAGACACCCTTCTTCCCTGAAAGGCTATGGAGTCAGGTAAAGAGGGTCTGGGAGGTTCCTCCAAGGAGTTGGCATCTTGAAACCAGGCTGAAATGAATCCCTAAGGTCTAACAGAGCTCTCTGCCTCTTCCTGTTCCCACTAGATACCAAGGTGCACAGACTTCCTGAGACGGCTGAGAGGTTGGCAACAGGCCATCACACCTCGGCCTAGACCTCCTCACACCTCTCTAGATTCTCTGGCTCCTTGCAACAGGCTTCATAGAGCCAAGTCACATTCTATCACTTCCCCCTTGGGTGAATGAAGGTCTCCTCAAGTGTGTACAATGGCTCCAAGCCAAACCTTCCCTCAGGCACTCCACAGACATGCTGAGCCTGACCAGATCACCAACCGCAGAGTCCCCTCTCTCCTACTCATCCTTTGAAAGCCTCAGAGCTACAGAAGTGGGACTCCAGAGCACGAAGCCACGCCTTGCCTTCCTAACTAAAGCCACTATTTAGTGGGCATCTTTTACTTTCGAGAGCCAACGTTCTAAGTTGTCCATTCCTTCCCTCCTAGAATGCTTAATCTCCCTGGGAGTGTCCTTTGAAACCCAGATTCATGAGTTTAAACAACCAAAAGGCAGGAAGCAAAAACTCCCAAACCCAGACTTGCTGACACCTTTGACTCTGAATGACCCTGGGCTACCCTCTCCTTAATCTGTTTCCAAAGAACTAGGAACCGAAGAGCCAAGTTCAGCCCGAAATCCAGCAAGCCATCAATGAAATCCAAGGAGCAACCTACTCTGTACTGTTGCTGAAACCAATAACTAAACTCTGCTCCATTTGTCCTCAGTACAAACTACATACAGCATGTGTACATGTACAAAACACACGTGCCCAGACGTGTGAATTAAACAAATAATTGTGTGCCAGATACTATGGCTCATCATATGTGATACTTTCAAAGCTTACATGTGAACTCTACAGCTTGCCTGTTTCAGTAACAAATCCAACCACTGAGCACACAAAAACAGGAAGAATGGCCAAAGCCTCTTTTTTTGATCATTTTCAAATCAAATGAAATTGGCCACATTATTTTGGATCCAGTATGTTTTCTCCGGGCTGAGAGGTCGCGCGCTCTTGGGCCAAATGTCTGCCAGGAACTTTTTCCGGTGGGAGTGAAATGGTTGACAAAACTCCATCACCAGGGCCGACCAGGAGACTGAGATCTATGATTCAAGCTTGCTACAGAGGTCCCTTGGGTCAGAAACTTTGAAAAGGAAAAGACACATTCTTTTCAAGGAAGCTTCCACACCCACCATCTCTTAAAATACACTGTTTGGAACACAGTGGGCTCAAACTTAGACTAGGAAAATGTGGGTGGATGGATAGTGTTGTGCATAATTCTGGGGTTTGTTTCAAGTCATTAAAGATCCTTACTCAACATATAAAGTCAATACCAAAATAATACTTCCGTTCATTTTCTAGGCTCCACAGAAGGCTTCCAAGCACGGCACTCCTTTTGGCTCACCTAACACAGCCCTGCTGGAGGATGGTGTCACTCTCCCCGAAAGAAGTGACTTACCCAAGGACATCCAGCGGATAAGCAGACAAGCCAGCATGCAAATGGCCTTCTTAGGATTCCTAGCCCATAGCACTTTGCATTACATTAAGCAGTGCCTTTATGAGACACCACACTTAGATGATCTCACTTCTATACATTAACTTGGGAAGTCAGCAAGCCAAGGGATGGAGATTTCATATTGCAGTCTCCCAGGGGAGCCCTCAGTGGAGCTGATCTAGACGGGAGCATCGTCTCGCTTTGCCCCTGTTCCATGGGTGGTTGGGATTTAAAGGCCTGAAGCATGTGGGGCCAAGCCGAGGTCTGGCTGTCTCTGGTGTTACAACCATGGAGACAGAAATCCAGAATATAGCTGGGTAGCCCTCTCCAACCTTACAGAGAGAAAGGTTGAATCATTCCAGGCAAAGGTGTTGTCTAGGTCAACATACCCTTTGCCAAGGCAGGCAGAGTATCTCTCTGAATCAGTCCTGCAATGCCAATTTGATTGGCAGACAATTTCAGAGGAGCCCTTCGGTGCTTTCCATGTGTCCCTTTAATAGGTCACCAGTCGATGACCTGTCAAACTGACCGTTCAGTAGTGAGCCTCGCAGGATAGTAGCAGGACCATCAGGTAGGATGTGAACCTGTCATTTCTGCCATAATCTCACTTTTGTTATCATCTCAACTCAGAAAAAGAGAGGTTAGAATTCAGGCAGTACCTCTTAGATGCACAGTTCCTGCTCACCTTCAGGAACTCAGATGACACATTCTGATTCTTCATCAACTCAAGATCTGGGTACAAACACCCAACTGCCCCAAGTCTTCAACCCACACAGTACCACTAACAATGCTCAGGGTTCTAATGGTGAACCAAATCCACCCCCCCCCCCCGCCCCCACCGGCTGCTGCCTAAGTGCCAGGCTTCATGACTCACGGATGATTTCACTCCATTTTCTCAAACTGTCCTATTATTACCCCTACTTGGTGTGTGCATATCCACAGTGCTGAGGATCTAACCCAGAGCCTCTTGCAGCCAAGCAAGTTCTTTGCCACTGAGATCGAGTCCCCAGTCCCATGACCTCCACTTAGGCAGGTGAAGAAATCAAGGCTTTAAAGCAACTCCTAACTTGCCCAAAGTCAACCAGGTAGGGAGAGATGAAGTCTTAGGACAATGGCTTTGGCAGCCTCAGCAAAATCCATCTTCAGGAAGAAACCCAGCCTCACACCAGGCCCTGTACCACTGGTCCACCTTAAAAGTCACTCTGCCAGTGCCCAGTTGACCCAAACCAGGGCTAGGCCAGGGAGTGCAGCACTGCCCCCTAATGGGCAGGCCAGAGTGCAGCAGCAGGTCACCATGATACCCAATGTCTTTCAAAGCAAATGGATCAGATCCACTTTTGGATCAGAAGCGCAATCCACTGATCACTTCTCAACCTGGTCAGAATCCTGAACTCCCCCAAATCTGCCACAAGGAACAAGAGCATCGGGAAAGGACCAAAGCATGCAGGGCTGTCTGACGGTCACTCAAGCTATCCTTGCCAGCCAAGTCAGCGGGCCCTCCTTCCACAGGTCACACACACTTTTCGAGTCTTCTGCAAATCTGCTCAGACCCCTCCTCTCCCCTGCATTCAACTGCCAAGCGAGCAGCTAGGCATCTTTATGCCCACCCTTCAGGGGGGCCTCTAACAGTCAGGGTTTGCCCCAGGTCAAACCATTTGGCTACACACTAGGCACTGGGAACCCACCCATGTTATTCCTCCTGCTAGACCTCCCTCCAGAGACAGGGCTGGCCGCATGGCCAGGAACAGGAAATTGAAATGGCTCCTGGTAAGACAGCAAGCCTGCCAATACCAGAGAGACGCCGACAAATGACCACTGAATCGAAAGGCTCCTTCCAAGGAGCTGCCGCACCGTCGTCTTCTTCTCCCCACCTGCTGCACCGTGGATATGAGCCCCAAGTGCCGCCACCCACCATGCCCGCGTGCCCACAGAGAGGACCGAGTGAGAAAGTCCCGTCGGGGAGGTGCTGTTGAGGGACTGAGGTGAGAGGCAGTTTCCCAGTATGAACTTAACAGGGCTATTGCCATTCCTAGCACACCCTCCCGCCTCACCCCACACACACCCCTTAATCCCCACCCCTTCCCCACAGAACTGGAAGAGGGGCGCAGCCAAAGCCATACCAGCTGCAGCAGCTGCCAGATAAACCCTGAAAAGCCCGATTTTTAACGCGAGGAACTGGGAAGAGCAAAATCATGCGCTTTAAGAGCCATGCACCACTTCCAAAATACGGAAACAGATCTCCGAGGCTTTACCTGGGTTGTTTTTGCTCTTCTGCCTTGCATGCTCTTGCTAAGGCTAATTTGTGGGTTGGTGGCACCTTCGGAAAGACAGTGCGATTTCCTACAGGGAAGTGTGTTATAATTACTGTACGGAGGAGTCTCTTCAGCAGCAGCCGGTGGCATCTTACGCTTTGCGAGATCAGGAATATCAGACACCAAATTCCGACAGTAGCCTGAAAATCTGTTCCTGGGTCCTCCGTTCGCCTTCACCCCAGAGTTTTTCTGAGCGTACAAGTCACCCAGGGAGTTGGCTCGCTGACAGGTGCTGAGCTGCCTGGGACTCGTCTCTGCTTCCATCCCCCGAGCCTCCTCACAATCCTTCTCTTCCGCGGAACCCAAGATTTCTTCGTTGCTTGTTAAGTGTTCTTGGCTCAGATCTGAGAGTGAGAATTCCAGGCTGTCCTCCCGCCAGATGTCTGCAGATTTGGAGCGTTTCTTCTTAAAGCTCGCTGTCTCCATGAACGTGGGCCCATTGGATGTATAGGGACGCTGCCTCCTGCCTCCCTCAGCCAAGTACGTAGCGTCATCCCCGTAAAGCCGGCTCTCCTCCGAGTCTGGCATGCTCTGCACAGAGGCGGCTGTGAGGACCATGCTGCCGTCTACGCTGGGGGTGACGGAGGAATCCGTGTAAGACACAGGTCTCAAGCCCATATCTACTCGATCCACCCAGATGGGGTCCCCGAAGTCGTCTAAGGCTCCTTCTTGGGAGAAGGGCTCCAAGCCATTTTCAGCCAGGGACTGGGGGATGCTGGGGGTGCTGCTAGACCGGGTGCTCACTTCGGAGTTCCTGTGGATCGCCTTCCCGGAGGAGGCATGCCGTGTCCTCCGTGTCTTGTGTGACAGTCGCAGGGAACGTGATGTGTGTTTCCGCCCCAGGCTGGCATGCTTTTCTCCATAAAACTCGTGGTCTACATTTTGGCTTTCTGCGTTTCCCATGGTTTTATGGTCTGTACAGCAAAGGGGGAAGAGCGGGGGGGAAAAAAAGAGGAGATAATTGAGTCTGTGTTCGAATGGGTATAAAGATCCCAGCAGTAAGGGCTCAGGGTCAGGCTAAGCAGACACTTTAACTATGGGGTTAGGTAAATAAAAGCACAGCTTCTGGGTGCTTTGGGCAAATATATGGACAAATATATCTCACCTGGCAACAGGTGAGATAACCGTTATCTATTGAGATAGTCCCCAGAGAGGTGAAACACGCGTGGAAATTCAGGAGGGAGCTGTCTTTGCTCAGAGGGCACGTGCCCGTGCTCAGAGGGCACATGCCCATGGGACACCCTGAGTGTTGCTCCCATGCAGATGGCCAATCTGCTTGCCTTATCGTTCTTCTGAAGTATCACAATGATATATTGGAAAGTCTGTTCTTACCAAACACTGAAATCTCAGGTACAAACCTGGGTGTCCATTAAAAAAACAATTTTCTTTCTTCCTTTATGCCAGGGGTTCTGTTTTCTTGTTTTTGCTTATATAGTTTTATCTGTTCCACCGTTTGGGCAGTTGTGGGTTTTTTCCCCCTGCTTTACTTGGATTCTAGCCACACCTCAAAAATCAATCAAAACTTGAAAGCCTCAAAATGCATATCTAATCAATTTTTTCCTAACAAATCAAAATCATGAAGAACATAGACTGCTACCATCCCTTTCACAGCCACTCTGAAAACTTTGATCTGAGGGAGGAGGGGCATAGGAAGGGCAAAATGAAAACCTCGCTCGGCAGCTGACTAATGGATTTATTTCTGGGAGCAAATCCAACCTGTGAACATGAATCTGGTACAGAACGCCCCAAGACAGAAAACGCATACTGCGAAACCAGCGAACTCAGTCCAGCCTAGCGGGACCAACCGGGTTGACTCAATCCTCCCTTAACACATCCCTAGCCTCCATCTCTGACCTGATGACACAATGCTGTTGCAAAGGAAATTTTTCATGGCTTCACAACTGTGACTCTATCTGGCCTCGATCCTTGCTCCAGGAGCCTCTCCCGTGCTCTTGCGAGCATAGACACTCAAGATAACACACATGAAAGGAAAAAAGAAAACAGGGCCTCCCTCGGCAAATCACGGCACTGGCTCTGTCAACTGCATGCAGAGCCATGTGTTCAAGAAACATCTGCTGAGCACCTACTGTATTCTAGAAGCCAGAGGTGAGCAGTGAATGACGCACACACCTTCCACTCTTCTGAAACTGAGCTAGCCAGGGAAGGTGCGCTGTAACAAGGAGAACACAAGGTGCCAAGAGGGACGGGAAATGAGGTTGACGATGACAGCAAAAAAGACAGAAATGCATTAAGGGAAGGTACCTTCCTGTCGGCTCAGAAATCACTACAGTCCCACTGTTGACTCCAAGCAGTGGCTTCAGCTCTGACAAGCACATCTTATTGTAAGACAATGTACGGCACACAGGAAAAACCTCCAGGTAATGTGCCACTGGGTTCAGAGGTAATCCATCCAGATACTAGATGTTCAACTATTCCTATACTATTCCTATACTAGAATATTCCTCACTCAGTCACACATCATGCTTCTCAAAGGGGATCTTCTTTAGATTCCCCCCTTTTTACCAGCAGCAAGTACATCTCAAAGCAACAATGTTCACACTTCTCTGGTTGATGCCTTTAAGAAGCATAAGGAAAACCAAAAGATTAATGGTCCATGTAAGACCACAATACATCCCTAAGTCTAGCACTTGCTACATGTTTTACAAGCATATGTAAACACAGATTTCACTAACACTAAAGGCCATGGCCAATTTCCTAGAACTCATGTTTTATTATTTTGTTGATTTTTGAGGTGTTAGGAATCCAATAGAGGACCTTGCTCATGTTAAGCACGTGTTCTTCATTCAGCTACATGCCAGCTCATACAGCTATTGATGGAATTTGAACCCCGAGCCTCATGCATGTTACAATGAACTACAGCCCCAACCCCAGCTCCTAATTTTCCAAAATGCTAAATTAAGTATAAATTAAGATTCCTAGTGGGGCGTAGTGGGGCATGACTTTAATCCCAGCACTTGGGAGGCATAGTCAGGTGGATCTCTAAGAGTCTGAGGCCAAGCCTGCTCTACAGAGCAAGTTCCAGGATAGCCAAGGTTACATAGAGAAACCCCGTCTCGAAAAGCCATAAATAAAGATTCCTGTATGTTTTGCCAATAAACAGAAAACTAGGAACGAGTGTTGGCTGCAGCTTAATTTAAGACTCATATGGGTTGAAATTCAAAGGAGGAAAGAATTATAGTGAATGAACAGAATCGAAGAAAAGCCGGAACTGTCAACTTCCGAATCACACTTGCCCTCCTGTATTAAACTACCAAAAGTCTGCAAATATAAGCGAGAGCTTTCTGGGCAGGTTTCTTTCAGTCCAGAGAAAACCAATCAACTTAAAAGCCCCAAGAGAGTGTTCCTAAAGGAAATGGCCCAACGTGCAAGAATTATAACAGCCCATGCATCAAGCTGACGGGTCTGCTGGATTAATAGCACTTTTAGTAGTAAGATGCTTTTCATGAGCCAAGGTAGGAAGGAAGCCATTTTTATCTCGGGGATAAGAACTCAGAGACAAATGCCAAATCTCCTAAATCCTACCAGGACAGATTCTCAGGGGATGACCTCAGCAGAGTCAGCACAAAGTATAAAGCAACAGAAGTTAAGAAAAATTAAGTTTCTAGGGGCTACAGAAGCACTCCTTAATTTGAAAGCTTCTCCCCTGAAGGTCCCTGTAGGGCAGGCTGGGGAGTGGGGACGGGCTCTGTAAATAACATAAGGATAAAAAATTAAAATTGCTCACTACAGAGGAAACACAAGCCCTGCCCCAGGCAGGGACGCCCAGAGAGCTGGTAAGCCCCAGCCCTTCTCCCACCCAGGTAAAATGTCAGCTACTGCCATCAGCTTCCTATTCCATCCCCCTTGCAACCTGTGATTGGTTTTTATTTCAAACATGGAAACCTGGTTTCCAGTGTGCATGTGTGTGTGTGTGTGTGTGTGTGTGTGTGTGTGTGTGTGTGTGTGTGTGTGTGTGAGAGAGAGAGAGAGAGAGAGAGAGAGAGAGAGAGAGAGAGAGAGAGAGAGAACAGGCTTGTTAATTCAGGGCAGAAAGTGACTCTAAAAAAAAAATCTCTACAAAAGACTAGAACCTCTGCACTCAGGCCAAAGAGTTAATAGATGAAGATGAAGTTCAATAAAAGCCAGAGATGAGCAGTTCCTCATCCACATGGTCACCTCGCAACCCCAAGTAAGGGGGAAGTCTTCAGGCAAGGAGGACAGACAGAACTGCATGGAAAGATGAGTAAAAGTACAGAAATCTAGATAGAAATGGGTGCAGACCACCGCCCCAAGACACAGGTTCAGCATCTCTAAACATGTCAATATGATGGCTTCCCCAAGCAGAAGACGCCACACCACACCACACCCCATACAACAGGCCATAATCAAAACACAGACACCTTAAAAATAGTGTGTAAAGTCAGCTTCAGGCTGTGTATGAGAGATGGATACAAAATACAAATGAAGCACACATTTACACTTAGGTCCCACCCCAAAATATCCCAAATACCCTAAAATCTCAAATCAGAAATACTTCCCGTCCTAAGCATTTTGACTAAGAGAGACTGAGGCCTGTAGCAGACCTCGAGCTGGGAAATTTCACTAGCGTTGAGTTCAGTCATCTTTCATTTTCAGGGGCCCAGACAGTGATATCCAGGAGGGAGTGGAGGCAGGAGACACAATTTTAGTATATGACCAGCTTTTACTATTTAAATCGTAGTGGTATTCAGCCTTCCTGGGCCTGCCTCAAGGCCCCTCCCTCATGCACCTTCCTTCTGCCTGGAGCCTTCTTCCTGCTGTCTGTCTCAACAACTCCCTGACACCTGAAGCCACCATGTCATGTGCTGTCAGGAAGGCCTTCCCTTCCCCAAATTCCTTTAATTTGGAATATCAACCTCCCCTACAGAACTCAACTCTTACCCTCTTACTTATTCCCCTTAATGTTTATCATAATATAGTTCACATAAAATGGTGCCCAATATAGTTTATTTGATTATCTTAATTCTGTCCTTTCCCACAAAAACCGAGTGTCAGGAAAGCTGAACATTTTACTTATTTTGTTTCCTCTTGTACTCTCCAAACCCAGAACAGAGCCTGACAAAGAGTGGGCACTCAATAAAAAGAAAACCAGCAAACAAGTAAGTAAATACCGAATAACAAAACAGCCTTAATCCAGAAGCTGACAACTCATACAATAAAAGGCAGACATGGAGGCTGGAGAGATGGCTCAGTGTTTCACAGCACTTGCTGTCCTTACAGAAGACCAGGGTTCGATTCCAAGACCCCACGTGGCATCTCACCATCATCTGTAACTCCAGAAGGCAGTGCTGCCCCCTTCTGGCCTCCATGGACACTGCATGCACGTGGTATACAGACATACACGCAAGCCAAACACCCATACACGGAAAACTGAAAATGAAAAGACAATCAGAACCACCAGGTTCCACACTGCCCTGGTCCGTGAACGGTAATTCTCCATCATGCTCCCCACTCTTGCCTCCATCCGGGGAATCCTGCCTGCACCTCCTGTCTTCCCCCGTGGTTTGAAGGTGCCTGACGACAGAAGCTTTAGCAACAGGCTAAGTTGATAGCCTTCTCTGCCTGTAGTCATGCTCACAGGGCAGAAGTGCCCAGGTCCAAGAAGACTCAGGCCAACTGAGGGGAGGACAGAGCAGCATGATGGGCTGGGGCAACATTTCAAAGTGGTTAAGTGTGAGCTCAGAAGGTTCAGAGACCCCAGGGGCGCTCTGGGGCCGAGGGTCAAGGGCAGAAGAGGTAGAGCTTCTCCATTCTCATTAACAGCACGATCTCTTAGCTAAACGGAAGACACAAGCTTCCCAGTGAGTAATTATCCTAAATGGGCCTTGACGCTCCACCAAATTAGATACCCAAGGAAAGAGTTAGGAGTTATCTTTAGGAAGGTTATCCAAATGCACAAACTTTCATTAAGGTGTTCCACATGCACACCTGGAAGGAGGGATTGCTTCTGTAGGATTCCTTAGCTTACTAAATCTATTTGAAAAAAATGATACAGATACTGTATCCCACATTATCACTGGGACATACAGTGATAGGGATATTCCAAAGGACAAAAGGACGGACACACACACACACACACACACACACACACACACACACACACACACACACAGAGACACATACAGAGTGCCAAATCCCTGCTGTCATACTTGTGAGCCGTGTAGCCAAGAGAGAAATAGGGAGCCGACATATGCTTTTAGTAAAATTTCCCATGACTCTGTAATTATTTTGAAAAAAAAAATTTGAAGTAAATAAATTGAGCTTTAACTGAATGGATTAGTCTGGTTAAAAAATTAAATACAAAAATAAGGAATTTTTCTGAAGAAATACATTTAGAATCCTCCCAACCCTTTCTTTTTACAAAAAAAAAAAATCACCTAGAACATTCTACTACATCCCTAATAAATTAAAAAACAAACAACACCTAGTAGGCCTCAGCTGGGAAAATGCTGCCAGGAAATGCAGAGACAATGTTCCAAAGTAAGGTTAACTGAAAGAGGGAGGGGGTGATTATCCGGGGGCAGAACTTTTGCTTTACTAAGAAGTGAACAAAAATGAATCGTTAATATCTGCCATCAGTAAGGAGCAAAGCACTACCTCAGGCCATTAATCACCACTAAAATCTCCAAACCCAAAACACACAGAAGCGAACAGACTGAGGAAGAGCCCAGACTGGAAGAAGTCACTCAATAGAGCAGCGAGTTCCTCCTGTGTTCTTATTGATCCAGCTTCTCTCCCAGGCTGGCACCAAGGCTAAGCTGTGAAGAAGCAACAAAACCAGTAGACGGATCCTGTGCTCCTGAGCAGAAGCAAGAATGGTCCCTGGAAGCCAGAGAGTGAGCAGGGACCTCAGAAAGTGAAGGATTGGAGACAAGTCTCCCCTAATATGTACAAACCCGTACATGTCTTGGATGTGCATGCCCGGGACTGACTCAAAACACCACAGCAAAGACTTAGGGCTGAGCAGTCCAAGTCTCAGACTGACCCTTGTGGTCACAAATGTAGCACAAGCCTCAAGTAAAGGCATCGGACACTAGGCTGACATGGAAGCCTGCGACAACCAAGAGCCTTCGATCTAAACCCTAAATCTAGCCAGCAACTTTCAGATTCCCTGCTAGAGTAACAGCCACCACAAAATCCATGCCCATCGGGTGACTTTCAGTAAGACCCGGAACCTCACAACATGATGCTCAAATCCCCTTGTAGCATTCCAAAGAACTAGGAAAATGTAACCAGCTTCCAGGGGTAAAATCCAACAGATGCCAAATGTCCAGTGCCCCGGACAGTGGGATAACGACACAAGGGACTTTAGACTAGCTGTTATAGCTATCTCCTCAAGTAAAGGTAAACATGCTTGAAACACATGAAAAACAACTGCCAGGCCAGGTGTGACGGCACATGCCTTTAATCTCTGCACTTGGGAGGAAGAGGCAGGAGGATTGCCAAGTTTGAGACCAGCCTAGTCTGCTGTGGGATGGTCCGTATGTCAAGTGTGTTGCTGATTGGTCAATAAATAAATCACTGATTGGCCAGTGGCTAGGCAGGAAGTGTAGGCGGGACAAGGAGGAGAAGAAAGCTGGGAAGTGGAAGGCTGAGTCAGAGACACTGCCAGCCGCCATGATGAGAAACAGCATGTGAAGATGCCGGTAAGCCACGAGCCACGTGGCAAGGTATAGATTTATAGAAATGGATTAATTTAAGCTGTAAGAACAGTTAGCAAGAAGCCTGCCACGGCCATACAGTTTGTAAGCAATATAAGTCTCTGTGTTTTCTTGGTTGGGTCTGAGTGGATGTGGGACTGGCAGGTGAGAAAGATTTGTCCTGACTGTGGGCCAGGCAGGAAAACTCTAGCTACACTGGTCTATAGAGCAAGTTCAAGGACAGCCAGGGCTACACAGAGAAACCCTATCTCAAAAGAGAAGAAGGAAGGGAGGGAGGGAGGGAGGAGGGATGGGGGGGCAAGAAAACACAACTGCTTGCTATATATGAGGTCATCATGAACAACAATGACTTGCTCAGAAAAAACAGAACACATTTTTAAAGTTACTAATTTTTAATTTATTTTCTTTTCCTGAGTGTTTTACCTGCAGAGGTCAGAAGAGGGCATCTGATTCTCTGCAATTGGAGTCACAGGCTCACAGACAGTTGTCAGCCACCATGTTGGTGCTGGGGATTGAACCTGGGTCCTCTGGAAGAGCAGATGTGCTCTTAACCACTGGGACATCTCACCAGCCCCCCGAACATATTTTTTTAAAAAAGTATTATATAAAACTTGGGGTCACACACACACAAAAGGCTGCCTACCCCAGCCACCTTTTCTTCAAGTTGCTTGGAAACACATTAGCCCTCTGAAAAACATAACCTCCTACAGAGAATTTAAGCATGGGAAAATCCAAGCTATCATTAATATTGGAGGAAGTGGCGAGCCTTGTAGGATCTAAAATTTATTGTAAAATCATATTACATTTTTAGATCACTGTTTCTTCTCAGAACTATAAGAAATAACATTCTAGTTTGGTCAAAGTCCTGGGCAGAGAGAGCCAAGAAAACTAGTCCAGTAAGTGCAGGAGATGGGAGAAAGAGGCGAAGGGAGAAGAAGGACACAGGAGAGTATGCGAATAACCACATCCCTTGAGCACGAAGGAGATTATAATAATATTTTTATGGCTTATGATGTCTCACTCCCTATTGACACCAGGGCTTTCTGTGGCAGACAGCAGGATGTTCTGTCCCAGTGAACAAAACCCAGACAGTAGATTGGCTGGGCCTAGGGGGCCCTAGCTAGGAGTCAACAACCAAAACCACAATCCCACCATTAACACTAAACGTCTCTGGAACAAGACTCCTCTTACCCACAGATGAAAACTTCTATTAGAGATGACATCTTAAGCCACACTCCAGAGAAAGGTAAATTTCTTCAGGACTACTAGAAAGTAATATTTCCCTCTCACACACAGGGAGATGTGTGAAGGAGCTCCTGGACAGAGCGCTCACAGAGCACATCAATTTTCACCACAGCTGGTTGCTTTTCTGTAGAGGATGATGGGACTGATCCAGGGTCTTGCACGAAGCTAAGCAAGTGCTCTACCTCTGGGCTACATCCCTAACCACCAAATTCATTTTGTTAAAAAATTTATTTTATTTTTATTTGTGTGCACACACATGCGTGCGCACGTGCTCACTCTCATATGAGGATGAAGGTACCAGCAGAGACTGAAGGAAGTCCCCAGATGCCCTAGAGCTGGAGCTACAGGTTGTTTTAAGTCACTTAACATGGATGCCAGAAACCAAAACTCTGGAACTCTAGAAGAGCATCAAGTGCTGCTAAGAGCTGAGTCATTTCTCCAGCCACTACATTTCATTTTTTTTTAAAGGAAAGACAAATAAATAAAACATTAAGAAGTCAATGATTTTTTTTTCAACTTAAAAGAGTAAAGATGTCACACTACACAGACAGCTACAACAAAATGTAAACTCTGAACAGATGGCTTGGATCTAAGTATCTAAGATAAAGAAAATTCTACCTAGCTTGGATCTATGTATACCTCTCTATTTCTGATTCATGGCACTCTGACCTCATCAAATTGTATCTGTGGCCAGGTTATTTCCACACAGTCCTTCCATTGAGTGTATGTATCTTCCTGTGGTAGTGGCCATCATCCACTTGCCTGGGCATTATGCACCTTCTCTTTACAGAAATCTCAGTCCTGTTCATCACTAAGATAGCCTCAAAGCAAGAGCCCTTCAAAATTTATACAGCATGAGATTGCAAGGTCTATAATTCCCATTAGATGAATCCTACTTGTATCATTGAAGTCAAAAGTTAAACCGCACACACCAGGCTTCACTTCTGTGGATGAAGACAGCGTGAACCCCAACCAGAAGCTAGCTAACAATGGCTGTGAGTTATAATTATTAGTATCACTTTCCACTCCCCCGAGGTATCTAAAATTTTTATTAAAATAAATGCAGCGATTACCCTGCCGTGACTGGAAAACAGACCTCCGAGGCCGAAGTGGAAAGGATGAGATGTATTTATTTCAAAGTTAAATTTGAAGTGAAAATCACAAGACAACAGATTGCAAATTTAAAATTAGATTCTGGTGGGAGGTCTTGGTTTCGAGCCTGTTTTCTCCCTACTGGATGCTGTGCCTGAAGACGGAGGGGGAAAGAGCTAAGATTAAACTGAGGCGAAGCTCTGAAAGTTTTTGCTAATTCGTTACAACGCACGGACAGAGTTTTTGCCAAGTCACACACAAATACCCCGAACCCAAGAGACTAAACACGTTTTTCAGCAAATAAGCAATCATCTTTGACTTAGAAGATTATTATTTTGACTGTATTTATCTTTGCTCTTTAAAGACAACCCAAGGAGAAATACACCATTGTTTGAGGCTGGGTTTGGGAACCAAATCTGCTTTCTTTTTTTTCACAAACATAATCCAACATAAAGCTGGTGAAACTCAGAGATAAAAGACCTCGAGGGCAATTCACAGGAAAGGAAAAGGCTTCATAGGTGCCTACTTGATCTTTCCATTTCGTTTCTGGGTTACTGCTAATGCTTTCAATTGTCAGATGGGTGCAGCTCTAATCCAAAGAAGGGACTCCGAATTCCTTTCCCACCATGTATATACAGCACAGTCAGTTCGATGACTGCAGTCCGGTGTATCCGTCCCACCATCTTTGAAGCACTTCTAAGCAGTCACACAGAGGCTTGAATGACACACACAAACCTACCTTAAAAGGCAACAGTGGTGCCCAGCCCAACTGGCCCCAAGAGCGCTGTGGCATTTAGATACTGAGGCTGGTAATGATGTCAGTGGCTGGAGTTGGGGCGTGTGTCAGCACCTGCCCCACAGGGTGCCATCAGGGTCTCACCTGAGTCTGGGAGAATGAGCCCAAAACCTGGAGGAGATAGAAAACCAGAAAGGCAATGGTCAGTCAGAGGACATAGCATAAGCATCGATTTGCTGATATCAACTTTATGTGAAATATGATGCCCTTGCATAAAGCGATGCGACGCTTAGCTACAGGTACATGAGGACAGGCTCGGTCCAATACACACAAATGCCAGCCTATCTGTACCGATGGCCACGGAGAGCCCTGCAAACTCTCGTTTTAACCTGTCTATGGATTCAGCTATTGGCTGACAGCAGCAGGTTCCTGAGGGAGACTGTTCATCCTCTTCTCTTAATCGTCCAAGAGTCTTAACAGGAAGGTAAGGGAGCCTCAGTGTTCTCACAGAGGCACTTTGCTGATAAAAGAGACTTGAAGAAAATGGTGGAGGGGGGCCCACACCCTAATTCCACAAACTTTCCTGCCCTCCGTGTTTCCTTCGGGTGGCAAACATCACACTCTGAGAAAGCTCATGAGGAAAATACAGAGGAAAGTATTTGGGTAAAATGTATAAACAGTTATTTAGCAAAATAATTAACAATAACAATAAGAAGAATACATCAACAAGGACGCGTCCAACAACAACAGTGCTAATGGGTCCCTCCTCTTTTACACTTGAAGCTGATTTTCTGAGGTGAAACTGCAAATACTAAGGCCAGCAAAAAGGCCTGGAGGGTCTCCCCGAGAGGCTGCATCTGACCCCTCTCCAAGCAGACATCCCCCTCTGTGGGCCACCGCCACTGCCGCCTCCCACTGCTGGTGGGAGCCTGAGATGGCAGCCCCTGGGAGCGGGAACACCGAGAGAACTGCCTCGTGTGTGGAAAGGAACCCCGCAAAGGCACGAGGTAAGTAACTATATACGTCCACACAGACTAGAACAGTGAGTTTGGTTTCTCCTTTATCTTGGAAAACGTGCTGTTTAGCCATGAAGGCCCGTGACTCACACTGGCAGGGGAAGGAACAGAAGCCCTAGCCATACCCCGTTATTAACCCACAATGTGTGTGCCCTTTCCACCACTGCCCCCACTGCCATCCTGTTCGTCCCCTCTTCCTAGGCACCCCCCCCCACTTCTACCGCTCTCTGCAAATTCCCCAAATTTCAAAGCTGTTCCTGAACGGCTGAGGAACTGGCAGATATTAATAAGCGACAACCCATTTATATTGAAATGGACTCATTACCGTACCAGCTGCCAATAATTTGCGAGGCTCGATCCTCGCTGGCAGAGCTGCCTGTGGGCTGCGGGCCTTCCACCTGCACCACGGAGGCTGAGAGCGCAGTTTTCAGCCTTAAAAACAAATTATCCTATCTACCAGAATTACAATGTTTTCCATCTATATTCTTCTAGACCCGAACAAAAGAACTGGTTGAAAGGATAAAAGCATAGGACGTTATTCAAAGGGGAAAACAACGCCAAGTCTGTTTGGTATATTTTTTTTTCCTCCTGGTTTGGGGAGGGGGAAAAAATGTATCCATAGCCTTGTCTGTGGGATTGAAACATGAGGTAGCCTAAGAAGAAGGCACGTTTGTTCTTTTGGAATCAGCAGATATGCTGGAGTACAACGTGCCAACAAGCACTCGTTGTGGCTGTAGTGAGCAGACACCACGATGACCTTGTGGACGCGTGCCAGGGTGCCTTGAGAAACATCGGCGTCCTGGGTTTTCTTCAAGACTCACAGAGAGTTCTAGATAATCAGAAGGCAACTACGCACCAAGCCCGGGGATGGGAGTTTGAGCCTGGGGAGACGCTGTATGCATTCGTCGTCGCAACTTGGTTTTGCCAGTTGAAAATTCACTTGCAGAATGATTAGGGACAGAGTGTTAATCCACCATCTAAAACCGGGGATAATAAAAGTTCCAAACTCTTGTTGTTGTTATGAGCACTAAATGAGACCATCTATGTTACATCGCCTAGGCAGTGATGAGTGCTGTTGAATACGAACTATCCTTGCCAGGACTGTTTGTAGACCGTAAGGAGCACACCGGGGAACGGGCTGCTGTAACAGGGGCTAGCATGTCACCAGATTCACTGAAACCGAATCTTACAAGCAGAATGAAGTCCATCCCTTACATTTGTTCTGGAACAATCCGGGGACCAGATTAACCCAGCTGGGGCACTCTCAGCTTGCCCAAGTCCCGGTGCACACACAAGGCAGGCTGACAAGGGCCAGCAGCTCCAGCCGACTTGCTTATGTACATGCAGGTGACCACTCCAAAGCACTGAGGTTTTCAATCTCACCGTGACTCACCCTCATGGACACTTTCCCTGCCGGGCACCAAATGAGCAGTTTGCAGAGGGGAGTGTGTACGGGGCGGGAGGAAAGGCAGCGCACAGAGCTGAATCCAACTGCCCTAGTCCCATGGAATGAGGACGACAGAGCTGACATCTCAGAAGGTGTGTGGCGTTTCAGCTGGATGCTGCACTGCACTGGGGCTGGACGGAGGGGATTGTTTGGTTTTGTGTTGCTTTACAAGTTCCAAGAACCTATGTGGACAAAGAAGGGTACTGTACTTGCCTTCAAAGTACCCAGCTTCAATGACAAGACTCAGCCACTAAATTCTACCTAAGTAGAATTCTTCCTTTACACCTTTTTCATAACCCCAAACATCTGTAACTAGTCAATTATTGAGAACCAGAAAGTTTTCTTTCGCTCAAAATCTAAAAGTGGGGGGAAAGGGTAAGGCAGGGTCAAAATTCTGAACATTTCTCTCATATACAATAAATGTCAAGAAAATTTAGGTTTTAGTGTTCATATTAGCTACCAAATCAGAATGCACTGGATGGATGGATAGCTCAATCAATTGATCTAGGGCACTAGAACTTGCTTAATGATTTAAAAATCAAGAGTAAAGAAAATGCATCAGTTTTTTCACTTATTTTTTGAATTGTTACTTAAAGACTTAGATCGACTTCCATATAGAAATAATTTAAAATAAAGGGGCCTGCAAGATGGCCCAGCAAGCAAAGGCTCCTGCCACCAAGCCGGAAGATCTGAGCTTGATTACAGGGGATGTCACAGCAGAAGGAGAAAACCGCTTCCCACAAGTTGTCCTGTGACGACCACACATGGGCCATGATGAGCTCAACATTGTGTGTGTGTGTGTGTGTGTGTGTGTCCATCTGTCTGTGCACATACTCCCACACATACAAATAAAATCAAATTAAAAATAAAAACAATAAAGATGATCACTATTGGAAAAAGAAACAAAGTGGGGGCAAGGGTGTGACAGTGTACATCCACTGAGCTACACATCCAGCTTAATGTCACAGGGACCCTGGTTACAGCCAACAACTGTAACGTTGTCCCTACAACAGGACATCTGTAAAACCCACAATGTCCACGTCAGTCTCTCAGGACAACACATGTCCCACTACAGGAACTCCAGCCTTCCTCATGGGCTCAGTAACAAATTTCACATATATATATATATATATATATATATATATATATATATATATATATATATATCTTTAGTCTGACAACTGATTGGGGAAATAAATACAAACCTTACGTTCTGAAAGAGCAGTTTGGGATAGATACAGCAGAACACTGGAGAACGTACTGGCTGTCGTTTCCCGGGAGGCTCTCCCTGGACAGTGTTTCCTATCCAAGGTGCTGGACGAGGACTGAGGGGTTAGGTCGTGTTTGTAAGAGCTGAGACTGCAGTGAGGATGAGTGCCCACCTGCTTCTCAGGTGAACCGTATAACCACCGAGAGCTCTGGGGCTGGATCAAAAGTCTTAGCACAAAAATCAATTATCTCTCAGACAGATGAATGAGCATGATATGGATCCCAACTCTTATTCCATAAAACAGGAATGAAATGATTTTGAGATCAGCCAGTTTTTTAAGGCAAGTATCAACAGATCCTTTAACCAGCCAAATGAAAATCCCCACAAGTTTCTATGTCCACCCCATAGCCCTAGTTCTGAGCAATGCCGTTTCCTATTACAGCTAAATGCAAAGTAATGAAGCAAGAGGTAGATTCACAGAATCACCACTTGTTGGCATGCAGGCTACAAGTTGGGAACCATCTACTAAAAAAAATTTTATAATTTTGGAGGAGTGAATCTCTGGCAATACTTAACAAACAGGTCCCGCTGGGACAGACATTACCATACTCAGGAGTAAAGAAAGTCTATTTCAAACTGAAGTCATCTGTCCTACCCTTACCTAGGAGGAGCTGCCATTTATGGAAAGCATACTCTCTGGCTTGCACTTGTGTTGATGGCTTTGGGCCAAAATACTCTGACTCTAAATTTCCTGAACGTCTTCAGGCTTATCATCTTGCAGCGACACTCGGATGCCTCCGGCTGGGGACCGCCAAGGCACGGAGACACCATCGCCACTGCAAAGCTTCCTACTGGTGTCATTCGAGGGAACTTGGAAACCACCAGTCCTACGGGGATCTGCTCCACAGCTGGTGAGCTGAGCTCCCAAATAGCCCCGCAGCCTGATGCTAAGATTAGCTCCGATGAGGCCCAGCTTGCTAAAGTGGTTTTGTGAACCTTTTCGGGACACAGTAGGTCAGTGACATGAATTAAAAAAAAAAAAATTTTTTTCTACACTCCAAGCATCATCATCTCTGTCATTTGTAAAAGCTGTAAAGCAACTGCCCACTGGAGGATCCCACACAGCATCCGAGCATAATGGTCCTTTGAGGCCAGAGCACAGCTTTGGGCTCTTGGTCCTGAGATTGTTTTCTTCAAGTTACAATTTCATCAAGGAGCACGCCCATGATGTTGTGTGAGAAAGTGGAATCTCGTATTCCTACCTCCCTAAAAGAATGGAAAAGAAGCCAACTGTAGTTAACATCTGACACGGCGACCTTGTCCTTCACCGTCTCACTGCCGTGAGGTCTGTCAGGGTGTTCCCAGTAACAGAAAAGGGTTGCCTCAGAGCCCGTGAGAACAAAGTAGGTAGGAGAGGACGGGATTCAGGTAGAAGCGCTTTCAAACCTCCTCGAAAACATAACAGTTTAATCCTTACAACCGCATGCCAGAGTAAGGCTTGCGTCATCATCTCAGTTCAGGAGAGCTTTCAAAACACACCACTTTGCTCAACAACTAATTTTCCAGAATCAAGACACTCAGATCTCTTCCCTCGAACAGTTCGCATGGAAACTAAAGCTTTCACCGTGCACAAGAAGAGCCAGCTGCCTGGGACACATGGCAGGGTTGGTGGTAGGTGAGATCTGCTCCCCATTCACTGTCAAGAACTGACGATCCAGGGGGGAGACATGGTTCAAATCCTCGGGTTTTCCAAACCTAATGATCATCCTTGAGCCGGCAGAGGGACAGGAGGGGGTCTCTCCCAAAGCACATGGTTCAGGTCACCCTAGAAGAAAGGCACCCATAGCAAGGGGGACAAGGCTACAAGGTGACAAGGCTGCTGTCACCTTGAAGGCCTTCTTCGGTTCCAAGTGGCCCAAAGTATGAAAGTGCCTAGTCCCTGGATATTCCTGTACAGCCTGAGTGGGGGAAGGGGTCTTCCTGCCTAACCAACATACAGAAAATGAGGTCATTGTCCACAGTTTAATTCTCCAAACTTGTCTCCATAAGCCAAACTCCCTTGCCCAGAGCTGCCATTCACATGGAATCTCCTGGGTGAGGCCACAAGCCCAGGAAGCCAATATGGTCGCCATGCCTACGTACCAGAAGGGTCGGGACCTCTGTGACACAGAGATGAGGGAGAAAGTATCACTGGCCCTCAGGAGAGATCACTCTATTGGGGGGGGGGGGGGGTTGATGAATCATTTCATTGGCCCCAAAAGGGTCATCCAGAGAGATTCCTCACCCTTCTCCAGGGCTGCTTTCTCCCTTGGCTCTGTTCCAGATGCTATTGGCTAGAAGTCCTAAGAGAAGGCTGAGCTGTTGCGGACCCCAGGTAGAGGGAGGCCATGCTGCCGGCGACGCAGAGAAAGCGTCTCTAGGGAAACACTCTAGAAATGCTAGGTCTGTATATGAGTATTTTATTAACATTTCAATGTGTCACTAATAACCAAAGAGTGTTGATAAGTATGATAATAGGAAGCCACAGCTGTCCACCATTTCAGTGTAACACAGTCATGCACTTTGAAATTAAGTTCAATGACTTTCTTAATTGTTTTCAAATAATCCCTCCTAAGGATTTTCAAAGTGCAGAAGAATTCTTTCCCTATGAGTCTCCTTTTTTTTTTTTTTTTTTTTGAGCTCCACCTGCCTCCCGAGTGCTGGAACCAGCACATCTGGTTCAATCTCAATCTTTTAGAAGAGAGGATCCAAGGCTAGGCTGTATGATAAGATGGAGTAATACAATGGTGTTCGAAGAGCCTCAAGTCCAGAGTCCCTTTCTGGACCCCCCAGTCCAAAACACTCCTTGACTCGCACACCTTTCAAAATGACCTCAGGATTTCATTTGAAAATCACTCCAGGTTGTTTGGCAACTACACAATTAACCTTCAAGCTTTAGCAGATAAAACAAAATTATTTCACCGATTCTAAGAACTCACTAACCTGGCGGTGGTGGCGCACGCCTTTAATCCCAGCACTCGGGAGGCAGAGCCAGGCAGATCTCTGTGAGTTCGAGGCCAGCCTGGTCTACACAGCAAGATCCAGAACAGGCACCAAAACTACACAGAGAAACCTTGTCTTGGAAAAAAAGAAAAAAGAAAGAAAGAAAGAAAGAAAGAAAGAAAGAAAGAGAGAGAGAGAGAGAGAAAGAAAGAAAGAAAGAAAGAAAGAAAGAAAGAAAGAAAGAAGAAAAAACAATAACAAAAAAAAACAAACACAAACAAAAAAACAACTCACTATTTCCGCTTTAGGAGCTCTGAAATTGAACGCATCTTATAATCATAATGGTGTATTCGGCTTTAATCAGCAGACCCTTTTTCCCTTCCCAGTGGGACATCAAATAATGGTGCACTTTACAAAAGATAACATCACCTGAACAGAGAGCTTAAAAACAGATTTGATAATAGTTATGCTTGGACTATCTAAAATCTGCCAAGTTTTTGGCTTGAGTAGAATATCAGGTGAAACCTATACTATTCAGTTCAGTTCAGCCAAAGTTTATGGGACAGGTGATGTATGCCTGAGATGAGGAGTGAGACCATTTTCCCATGGTACCTACGGGAGAGGGGTGACCCCTCTCCCACATTGTAACGACCACTTTGACATTATTAATAACAAATGATGGAGGGAAAAAATGTTCAATTCTGCAAGAAGAAGCTGTGGAGCCTGGTCTTTAGGGGTCAGCAACAAAGGATGGGAAGAAACGGCCAATGACGAGATCTAATCGTATAAAAGAGAAAGGACGAAACAATTTCTTTTTTGCTAAGAACTAAGACATACCACTTGAACCTGTTATAATACTGTAGACAAAAACTCAGTGAAAACTGATATTTGATCTACTTTTTTTTTTGAGACAGGGTTTCTCTTTGTAGCTTTGCACCTTTCCTGGAACTCACTTGGTAGCCCAGGCTAGTTGATCTACTTTTTTTAAATGCTTTTTTTCTTTTTTGAGGAAAAAAAAATCAAAATTATCCCATTCTGTGTATTAGTCAGTTTGTGCTGCTATAACAAAACACCTTTGGCTGGATAATTTATAGACAATATATCTATAACAATATAGATATATTCCTCATAGTTCTAGAGACTACAAAGTCCCAAATCAAGGGGCCAGAAGACCTGGTGTCTACTGAAAGCGTCTCACTAGCCGAAGGCAGGCAGAGGTCTGTAGTAGTCTCTTGCCAGACCTCTTTTTTTCTTTTTTTAAGATTTATTTACTTTTATTTCACATGTATGAGCAACTTGTATATATATCTGTGAAGCATGCTCATGCCTAGTGGCCTTGGAGGCCAGAAGAGGGCATCAGATCCCTGGGAACAGAGTGACAAACGGTTGTGAGCTGTCACGTGGATGCTGGAAATTGGACCCAGGTCCTCTGCAGAAACAGCCTGTGCTCCTGACTGCTGAGTCACCTCTCCAGCCCCTTCAACCCTCTTTCATAAGGGCATTAGTCACTTCTGAGTGCAGAGGTCTTGGGGCCGAATTGTCTCTCAAAGCCACCACCTCTTTCCACCATTACTTAGAGTCTCAGGTTCCAACATTTGAATTGGGAGGAGACACCAGCAGGGACCGGATTACGTCTCTAACAAGATCAGATAGGAAGGTCATTCAGGTGAAGACACAGATAACAGCCAATTCCACCCAACAAAGAGCCAAAAATAAAACAAAATAAGAAACAACAGAACACCTCGAATAACCAGCAAGAAGACAAATGTTTAAACGCTGTTGCAGGCACACCTGTATGAACCACACCAACATCTGTAATAATGATTACATTACAAAGCAGCAACAGCTTATTGTAAAAAGAAAAATGATGCTTCTACCTCAACTCTGGTTTGAGTCCAGCCCCCAAAATTCTCTAGACTTGCAGGTACCCACTACGCTCACTCATTCCTTACAATCCATTTTATTATTTAAATAAGGTCTTCAGCAACCACTGTCCCTCAGCTGTGTGGAACACAGTGAGATGTAGCTGAGATGCACACTTAAGTGCATTCAAGAGCCCTTGAAACAAATATAGTATTCCTGATTAACCTCTCCATCAAGTAGGATGAGAAGTCAGTAGGAGCCTAAGGTATTGCAGAACTCCAGTGATGCTCTGGTTATGTGGGAAGCCAGGCCAGCAAAGAGAACCGGGTAGCAAAGAGCAGATAAGGAGACATCAGGGAAAAAGGCAACTGTGGAGTGCCAAGTAACTCAGCCCAAAATTCCTCACCAGCCACTCTCTTTAAAATTAAGAGGGCAGAATGGTCTGGAAGTTTCTATCTCCCACCCCAGAAAAGCAATCCACGTTTCTTTGGCTGGCTCCCATGGAGACCCTGCCCCCACGCCCAGCATCCTAATGACAGGCACCATGATATTTTCTCTTTTCCACCGACAAGAGGTTGAGAATAAGAAAAAACATCACTACTAAGCTGGACCCTAACAGCCTACGGGCAAGAGCGACAGAGCCTCCCTTTAAAAGCTGCTGAGACATTGGTTTGACTGAGAAATTAATGTCTAATATTCATCACAACCGAATCACAAATCGAGAGGGAATAAAATCACACGATGCAGTCATACGTTGAGTTTGGAAAAGTAGAAGGAGAGCAGCCACAAAATAAAATAAAAAAACCACAGCACAACACAGACACGCCTGCTCCGTTTAAGTCCAGAGTATAATCAGCCTCTTTCACGAGAAAGGGAGTTCTGGGCAGGGTCTGAAACACAGACACATCAAAGCCCTTGCAGAAAAACCAATACATAAAATCACAAGGAAAATCTGTGTCTCCTGTGACAGCAACTGGATTAAAAAGCTTGACATTTATTGCCAAGTAATAGCTGCGGGACCTCACAGAGAGCGAGGCAGATGCCAGGCCTGGCTTAGGAGAATTGGCGCTACGGCAGTGCTCAGGGCACTGATAATGCACTCTACAGACATCCCACTCAATAAAACATCTCTAAGCATGCCCACCCACCCCAGAAGGTATCAGCGTGTGCTGCTGCACCCTGATTACACATCTGAACGACTGTGCTAACAAACGGTGCCCATTCTCAGTACATGAGAACCAAAGAGAAAACCACGGATGTAAATGCCAAACAGTGGGCGTCACTTTACAGTGTGTATCTTCAGTGTCCATGAAGGCCAGAAGAGGGTATCAGACCCCTAGGACTGGAGTTCTAACAGTTATGAACCACCATGTGGGCGCTCTTTACTACTGAGCCATCTCTCCAGATGCTTTGCTGCTCTGTTTTGCCTACTCACTAAAAAGCTTCTTATGTAAACTTTCCACGTAAACTTATTAGGAAGCAACATCACAGACAGGCCAGTCTTTCCCAGAATACTAGGACTGTAACATACTGCCATTCCTGGGGATATGCACTGAAAACCATCTACTGCCAGCCCCAGCTCTCACTAGGGACCAATAAAGTGTGTGTGTGTGTGTGTGTGTGTGTGTGTGTGTGTGTGTGTGTGTGTGTGTGTATGTGTGCTCTCATAAAGACAGCAATAAAAATCCCTTCTCTGGTAGTTAATAAAACAATCCCATATGCAGACGATGAAAACGCAACAGAAAGACACATGCCCGCCTTCCACACAACATGGGTTTCACGACCATCCCAGATGTGATAAGCTACAATGTGCAGCTTCCAGGCATACTGCATTTTATCGTATGACTAATTTCAGACACAGCTGGGGGAAGCAGCTAAGAAATGTCAGAGATCGGACTAGAAAAATGAAGGCTAACAATAGTAAGCAACAGAAGATCATTTTTAAAGATCACTTTCAGAAGGGGGTAGTTTGTTAAAGTTAGACAAAAGTTTGCTCCTCATAGGCGGGCGGGGGGGGTAATAGCATTCACATCTCTGGCTACCTCCCAATCCAGGAAGTCATTACTAATAGAAGGAAGTCTTGTTAGGTGATCGTGTGGTCGCAGCCTCAGTTGACACCTGGCTCTGTTGATCTGAATCCCTCACAACTACTCCGATTCCTTGAATTCCACATTTTCCCACAATTATCCCTCTCTCTCCATCTGGCTCTGTACAGTACTTGTCTGTTACAGAGACTTGCCTCAACCCTTCCAGTCTCTCTCTCCTCATCTGCTGAGCACCTCCGTGGACCTTCTGCTGGTGTTTGTGATTACACACACACCACTTACAGTGGAAAACTCCTATACTCACAATTCTGTTGAACAGGCATGATTGGTAAGGATGAACAGATATCTGGGTTCAGAATTGGGGGCAATATGATATTTAACAGGCCGCCTTCCCTCACAGGTCTGTGCTGAAGCTGGAGTGAGGCAGCATGTGAAAACATTGCTCCCTGGTGTTTAGCTGGAGTTTCCTGGGAACTCACTCTGTCTTTCCTTCTCCTTCCTCAGCCCTTGTTCCTCCCACAAGGTCCTTGAAGTATCTTCTACATCTGTTCCAGCCCTTCTATCTCATCCTACCCTGAGCCCCCTTGCAATAATCTCCATCACCATTATCCCCACCGCCCCCCGTCCAATCGACCCCAATGCATATAAACTAAACCACTGCCGTTTAAGATGCATTTGCACACACAGCCACTCAGTCCCTGCCCCACTAGCTAACACACGGATGCTCCTTGCACAAGCAGCGGGGAGACCCATGTGGATAAAGAAACATCATTCTGAAGATGTACTCAGAGATTTACCCAGGAGCTTACGGAGAGCAAGAGAGGTAGGTAATACTGGAATAGAACTTTAATCTGCATGACTTTTGAAAGAAGGGATGTCTACCATCATACTTCATGTCAAAAATGTGCATGTGAAGTAGTCAGAAGTCTGCGCACTTGTTATAATAAAGTGTTTTATTGAAAACAATGTTGCAAAGCTCTAATCTCCCAAGGTTTCTTCAGCCCCCTTTTCTCCTCTGGAGTCCCATTATCAATTATCTGATTACTTGGCTTAATAGTCACTTGTGGTGAGGTCTGGTGGCTCACACCTATAGTTCCAACACCTGGGAAATGAAGACAGGAGGAATGCACATTCAAGGCCAGCCTGAGCTACAATGGCAAGTTCCAGACTAGCTTGCCTTATAGACAGAGAACCTGTCTCAAAATACAGACATGAGTAGGACTGGGACTCTAACTCCATAGAATGCCTGCTTAGCATGCACAAAGTCCTGGATTCAAGACCCTCTCTGGACATGAGAGGAAGAGGCAATAGGATCAGAAGTTCTGTGCCATCCTGAGCTACAAATCAAGTTCAAGGCCATCCTGGGCTACACGAGAACTGTCTTCTCACAAACAAACAAATGATCAAAAAACCAATTCTTCTCTTCTGATAAGATTACAAGTTCTACGAGGGAATGGCTCATGACTTTCTGTCACAGTGATTGACGGGACATGTCCACTTATACTGTTCATACCCATAACCCCCCACTATTACACATACAAGTGAAAAAACAGGAACTACTTACTGACTTGACCAAACAAAACTGGACACCAGAGCCTAGCCAAGTGGACAAGAAAAACAAACCAGCACCCCTTCCAACTGACTTCGTTTTTCTCCACTATAGAGGGAGACAGCGGTGTCTGCCAGAGGGAAGACATTCGAAGGTGTCTGTCCCCACAGAGTGTCTACTATGAGTGGGTTTACAATGAGTGCTCACAATGGGGTGTTTCTGGCTGACTCTACTGGCCCATGAGTCTACATGGTTTGCACTGTCAGGGGATCTGTCCCAGGCATCCATTCAGGCCACACCTTCCAGCACTGTGATGCCCTTTCACACGAACATGGGAGACAGAATCAGTACACTGCAGACTGGAACCACATCCACACGACTCAGCACTGGATACCTCAGCTCCTGGTTAACCGAGTAGCGCTTCATCTAACCCTTCTCCCAGGTGTCCTGGGAGACACACACAAACTCTGGAGGCCTTGAGCTCCTGAGCTCCCCAGGAGCAGTATTTCAGTTCCAGCTAGCTTGAAATCACCACCCTCTCCCACCTCTGATCCAAGACTTCAAGTGCACAGCAGGGAGAGCGTGTGGGGGTGTCCCCAGCAAGTCCTCAATTCCAGCACAGCTGGGGCTTGGAGCTTAGCTTGAAAGCCCATCCATGGGAGGAGGGTCAGGATGATTGTTCAATACCCTCCTACACCCTGTTCATGACTAATGCATCATGCTGGGAAAGCATTTCCTCCCAGCTAGTAAGAACTGACTCCCAGCTAGTAAGAACTGACAAGTCCTCATTTAAACTAAACCAGTCCTGAGAAGGCTCAGGAGGTACAGCCCCTCCAAGGCCTAAGCATACCCCTTTCTGAAAATAGCCACCTTCAGGGAAGAACAGCAAAGAATTTAGGTGTAAGACTGCCTCCTAACTCGATTTCTTCATGGGCCAAATGAAAGAACACACACTAGAGGTGGTTAATCAGGATTTCTTTTCAAGTGTTGACATCACAGTTAACTTGGTGCAAGTCAGCTAATTTCTCTGTGGCTTCAGATTATTTCGAAACAACACTGAGCACCTTGAGGGTACTCTGACCATACCAGGCTCCCCAGCCCACTGGGGACAATGTTGTGTTAGTGCTCATCACTAACAAATAGCTCAAGGAATCAGTCCATAAAAGGAAAGGGTTGTTTCGGTTCATGGTTTTGGAGGCTCTTGTCCGTAGTCAGCTGGCCTCGCTGCTTTTGGTCCTGGGGTGAGGTAGCCCATGATGGAGGGGACTTGTGCCGGACGCAAAGTCACTCCGTGGACAAAGAGTGAAAAAAGACACAAAGGAAAAAGATGTGGTCTCCAAATCCTCACAAGGCACAGCCCATAGTCTTTCCACTGGGCCCCATAACCTTAAAAGGTTCCCAATAGTGAGAAGCTAGAGATTAAGCCTTAAAAATAGGGGCTCTTGAGAGATACTCCAAATCAGCATGTGAAGGGGGAGGGTATCATGTACATAATCAATGTAGAGATTTATTTCCCCAGTCGTGATTTTCCATTCAAAATAGCATCCATGAGAAGAAGGAGGGGATTAATCAAGTGTATTCACTAAATAGAGCTTGGCGATCAAAATAACAGCAGCCTTCTGCTTCTGCTGATGCCACGCTCCGCGCAAACACGGGAAGCAGGGGCTGTGTGAGGCCTGAGCTAATGTTGGCACCAGGGTGCCAGCTCTTGAGCCTCCTGTTTGGATCCGTTTCCCTCGCTGTCCTCACACTCACAGGAACAGACCACCATCTGTGCTGTGCCATCCGGCTTGGATCAGTTGTTCACAAAGGTAAATAAGACCCTGATGTCATTGTTCATCTTAAAAAGCGCCTTCAACAACTGGCCTCAATCTTAACCGAATTCAGTCTCAATCCCAATCCCAACTCAACATGCCTGCTCTGTCCACGAATCACTAGAAGGTGGGCAGGATGGTTCAGTAGGTAGAGGCACTTGCTACAAAGCCAGACGACCTGAGGCCAGTCCCTGCTATCTCTAGGATGAAGGGAGAGCATTGGCTCATCCTAAACACTGCAGGCATTTCTACCAACTCTGCAGTGAAAACTATCATTTTTAAGATGGGCAAAAATGACAAAGCATGAAAAAAACATAAACCCCTGCCTGTGTATACATCATCCACAAGATTCATAAAATGCCATATTTACTGCCTCAATACTTGGTTTAACACAAACCAAATAAGGCATGTGTCATTTAGAGCCTTGTTACCCTTGGTTCTAACTTGAAGCTGGAACAGACCCTTGCTTACTTCTCATTCACTTCAAAGGGTTGGGGATATGGCTGAAACAGTCAAGCATTTACTGCCCAGGCATGAGGACCTGAGTTTGGACCCCCAACACCTATGTAAAAGCCAGACATGGCAGCAAAGCCCTGTAATCCTAGTTCTGGGGAGACACAAACAAGAGGAGTCCTGGGGCTGGCTAGCCAGCCAGGTGAGCCAAGTCAACAAGCTCCAGGTTCAGTGAGAGACACTGTCTCTAAATATAAGGTGAAAAGGTAATCAGGGAAGACATGTGGTACTGACTTCTGAACTCCATATGCTCGCATGCACACGCACAGATACACACAGACACACAGACACAGACACACACACACACACTCATCCCCTGATAGCCCTGCTCCAGTTCATACTACCAACACAGAGGAACACTTGCTGTACGAATGTGTGTTATGTATACATATATATATATGCACATGCACACGCATACATACTCACCTAGTGCCATGCCACATGTTATAATGGCAGAACGGCACCAGGACAAGTGAACTAAGAAAATGAATAAATATCCACCATCACCTCCCAGCACGTAAAAAACGGGATCTCTCTGAAAGCATTATGTTAAATGAAAGAAACCAGACACAAAAGAACAAACTCATTGTTTCATAAAGTGGGCTGGTGGGTGCACAGGGTAGTGAGGGGAAAGGGGAATGAATAGACGGCTGTGAAATGCATACAACTTCAGCTTAAGAAAGTAAACAGTCCTGGAGTTGGGTGGACTGGAATGCACCTAACACCACTGGACCACGTGTATGAAAATGGTCACTGTAGTCAGCTGTATGTTGTGTATATTACACTGTAATTTTAAAAAAACCCTACAGAACATGAATAAAATCTGCAGGGTGCTTCATAATTTTGAAAGTGTATGTGTACGATTAGTTAATTATATGTATACACACACACACACACACACACCAGTTCACCATAGCAACCTGGGACCAGGTACGTGCACCATACCTATGCCACTTCTAGGTAATGACTTATCTGCTGTCTAGGGGATGCAGGAGTGAGTCTGTCCTTGGATCCAGGCCCACATCCTTCATCTTCTGCTGTGTTTATCTATCTACACTGTCTTCTGATAGCTCCACATTGGGTAGAAACCACAGAAGGGCTTACCAATGCTCCCAGAGACACACTGCCTAAGGTCAAAGTTAAGTTCTTCAGACCCAGCAGGCAACAAGGGGAAATCCCTCCTAACCTGGTGCTCCCCAGACTTTCCTCATCCTAAAGTCTTACTTTTGTAGAGCATACTGACAGCCTGTAGAAAGTGAGCGTTTCATCGGTTCCCACTGTAGGAAACAACCTTAACAAAATGTGCCTGTTACTATTTCATCTCCTTGCATTAATCAAGTAATCAAGGCGTCTGACTCACACTGGCTGTTCCAAGTGTCAATACCATGCCAGCGATACCCTCACCTGGGAATCTTCCTTCTCATCCAAATCTTTCCCATCAGCCATAAAAGCAGCACACAGACTCAGAGGAACACGACAATAATGAACCCGAGGAGATCATCCTTGGCTCCGGCACCGCTTACTCATTGGGCATGAACCAGATATCATACTCACAGGAGGGAGGATGGGAGAGAGAGGAGAGGAAGAAGGGATGGGGTATGTGCTTTAAAAAGAAGCATTATGTAGAGCTCTATCACCCCAAATCCTCTGTCATAGGCCAGGTATAAAGGGGTCGGAGAAATCAAGAAATGTATCACTGTGTCTCATAGCTATGTTGAGGAGTAAGGCAGAGCCAACAGAATGCAGGACTTGGAGAGATTTACAAAGCAGTGATTCCTACTGCTCACATTTAACATGCATCCTCAACAGTTCTTTCCACTAACTGTTATTTTAAATCTCTCTTTGCAGTGCTGGGGATTAAACCCAGGTTCTTGCACACAATATGAGCAAGTACCCTACCATTGACTGACATCATCAGTCTCTCAATAATTAAAGGGGAAGGGGGGCCATCAACGGCCATGAACCAAAATTTCTAATTATGGGTTTATTATTTTGCTTTGTTTGTAACACAATGCATCCAAAATTCTTGAAGACAAAGCAATGAACTGTTCAAAAATACTTTGGAATGTGTGACTAGCATATTTAAAACTTTAAAAGACTTTAATACTTCTTTCTGGGACTCCATTTAAAACTGCACCTTCTCCCATGCCTCTTGGGATGAAGGAAACGACAGCCCTGGTTTCTAGGTCATCAATCTGGCCTGCCATCCACACCACCACCCTCTTCTTGCATGACAGTTCTGAGGAGACAATTAACTGCTGACATTGGCCCAGGCTTCAGTGGGGCAAACGCTAAGCCTGTCGACTGCTGTTTCTTGTTGGGGCACTGTGCTGTTTGTTACGTATATCCCACTTATAATGGGAGTCTGTCAGCTTCTTTTTGTTTGAACTTGACACAATGGGAAAAGCCCTTAGGGGTTAATTATTAATCTCCAGATGAAATCTGAAACAGATAATGAACAGGTCTTGGGCAATGTGAAAGACACCCAACAACATGTGTCCAAACCAGGACTGTTCCCAGGCAAGTGCTCTCAAGCTCCAGTGCATTACTAGAGCCATAAGCTGGATGGAGGAAGAGATGAGGGACTTGGCCCAAGGCCCAGGGAATTCTGCTTCTGCTCCTTAATCCCCAAACGACAGGAGAAAGTTTCTTCACTACCAAGCCTAAGTTTCCTCTATGATAAAATGGGAAGAGGCTGAGTAAGAAAGAGGAGGACTGTGGAAAACCGCACTCTACATAGCCTGAGCCATGGAAGTCACTGGTCGCTGAAGAGAGAAACCAGTTTTTCCTTAAGCCCTGATATCATCAGGCAGCAGAATCTTAAGGTTTTAAAACAAGTAGGAGAAGTAAGTACTCTGGGAAATTCATACCTGAATTCACAGGCCCTCGTTCCTTGTGGCACTGAACACATAAGACTCCCAGACAAGGAGTGCAAAGGCAGAGAGGTCTAACATGTACAGGGTAAGCAGTGCCCTCCACAATGATCAGTGACAACTCAGCCACAGCTCGGTAGGGGTGTTATTCAGTTATTCACATCTTTACGTAATTTTTAGAAAAAGCACTGCTCCCTGTAGCTGTGGATGGTTCATCTTCCAAATAAGAAATGAAATTGTAGTACCTTGGCAAGAATACAGCCAGTGCGATATATCATTGCCCAAGAACTTGTCAGGAAAGGAGCTAGAGAGATGGCTCAGTGTTTAAAAGGAATTGTTGCTCTTCTGCCTAAGTTCAGAGCCCAGCTCCTGAGTAAAGTGACTCCAGCTCCAGGTGACCTGTCACCCCTTCTAGCCTCCACCAACACCCACAAACATGTGGGGTGCGTGAACACACACATACACACCAAAAATGAATGAATGGATGAATGAATAAATAAACAAACGAAAATTTAATGCAAATTTGTAGTATTTACATCTTAAGCCTCATACTTTTTTTTGTTTGCTTGTTTTTTTGAGACAGATTTTCTCTGTGTAACTTTGGTGCCCGTCCTGGAACTCGCTCTGTAGACTAGGCTGGCCTCGAACTCAGAGAGATCCGCCTGCCTCTGCCTCCCAGGTGCTGAGATTAAAGGCGTGTGCCACCACCGCCCAGCTGGCCTCACACTTTTAAGGGACAAAATCAAATTTCAGGTATCTCAGGGTTGGGTGATACCATTGGTCAAATGGATTTGCTGCCAAGCTGACTCAGAAAAGCCAACATCCAAAATCTGGCTCTTTGTAGGCATTCCCCTGCCCCAGCCACATACGAAGGGATAGGAGGCTGGACCTGAATGGGGATTTCAAAGTAATGTTAAGTAAAAGGACAGGATCTCGTCACTTCTGATTAACAATCACAAACAACTCCTGCCATTATGCAGGAGACTTGTGTACCTGGGGAGAGGGGGCCATTCACCAACTCTGACATAGACACAAGTACCCTGCTTAGGCCTGGGGAGAGAGGGGGCCAGGTACCAACTCTGACATAGACACAAGTACCCTGCTTAGAGCTGGGGAGAGAGGGGGCCATTCACCAACTCTGACATAGACACAAGTACCCTGCTTAGAGCTGGGGAGAGAGGGGGCCAGGTACTAACTCTAACACAGGTAGGATTATTGTCATGGGTCAATCTGGAAAGACCCAGACTATATGAGTACAGGTCTGGGAGCCCATGGTGTGTTTACACAAGGCCTAGTTTACAGGAGCCAGATCAATAAAGTAGAATTTAAAATTACACCTCAAAAACTCTGGGGTTTTTTGTTTGTTTGTTTTTTTATTCTTTCTCATACATTACATCCTGACCTCAGTTTCCCCTCCCTCCTCTTCTCCCAGGCCTCCCCTCAAGATCCACTCCTCCTCCATTTCCTTTCTGAAAAGGACACGCCTTCCAGGTTATCAACCAAAATGGACTAGGGATAGGTGGGGATGGGAACAGGAGGGATGGGGGAGTATTGAGAGAGACAATTGGACTTGGGGGTCATTGTGGGGGCAAGGTAGAAACGTAGTGCAATTTAAAACTCTGGTTTTTATTTTTCTTATTTTCTGTATTTTACTACGTAGCCCCACAGTTGTGGAACACAGCAAGGGCACTGAATATGGATCTGTATAGGGACACTGTCAGGATCGTGTTACATAAAAATAGAACTAGATAGGAGCTCTAGTATAGGTAAATTAAATGCAAAATAAACAGCAATTGCCTGTTCCTTTGATCTAGATGCAGTATGGGGCTGGGATGATAGGAACATGATTCAATGATTATATTATCCACATAATCTAGTCATCTCAAGTATTACCATTATCCAAGAGGTCAAATACTTGGGAAATTGTTTTGTAGTACTATCCCATCTTCAACTTCTAGTAACTTCTGGCCTTGACTCTCCTGAACTACAGAGGCATCAACATCTTCTGTGATGAATGGAGAAATGATTTATTATCATGTCTTTAAAAATGATAGCTCTGCCAGGCGGTGGTGGCACACATGCCTTTAATCCCAGCACTCGGGAGGCAGAGGCAGGTGGATCTCTGTGAGTTTGAGGCCAGCCTGGTCTACAGAGTGAGTTCCAGGACAGCCAGGGCTACACAGGAAACCCTATCTCGAAAAAACAAACAAAAAGGGGGAAAAAAAAGGAAGAAATGAAAAGAAAGCTCTGAAAAAGCAACTTTTAGGAAAACAATTATTACGACACAATAGGAAGCAAATGAGATAGGGAGTGGAGATGGAGCTCTGCCCAGGACCTGCTGTCCAATAGCAGTGCAGGCAGGACCCTGATTGGCTGCTCAGACACAGCCTCTGTGGGGCTACGAAAGCCAAGCACACGGTTCACACACTGCATTCACTCCTGCGGCTAAGAAAAGGCCCTCTTTGCGCTTTCTTAGAAGCTCCAGACTAACCCCAAGCTCAAGGTATAAGAAAAAGTCAATGAGTAAAAACTGAAGGGATGGGCAAGGGACAGAAGGACGGCCAGTAAACAATACACTCTGAGAAGCTTAGGCTGGACATGGTGGCTCACACCTATAACCCCGGTACTCAGAAGGCAGAGGCAGGGGGACAATCATTGTTGAATTACAGGCCAGTCTGGGCTACAAAGTCAGACACTGTCTAAAAAAACAAGACAAACAAACAAAAAGCCCACCCAAAATAAGTAAACACATCATCTCAGAAGCTGACATCAAAAGAAATCAGGATCAGGCCAGGCAGTGGTGCACACACCTTTCATCAAAGCACTTGGGAGGCAGAGGCAGGTGGATCTCTGTGAGTTCGAGGTCAGCCTGGCCTACAGAGCAAGTTCCAGGACAGCCAGAGCTACACAGAGAAACCCTGTCTTGGGGGCAGGGGGCGGGGGGTGGAGAAAAAAGGAAATCAGGATCAAGTTAATCCAGAGGTAGAATACAGACTTAGCATGCCTGAGGCTCTGGGTTCAAAACGTGAAAAAAGGAGGAAAGCGGGAAACACTGATTAAACCCTAATTTTAAACTCCCAAATGTTCTATTTCCAGAATGTCATCGGGACAAACTGTCCTTTAAAATTCTATCCCGCTAGTCTCAAAACTGGGACCCGAATTCAGTTCTATGTAACCCTGACAAGGACCACAGGCCAACGGCAAACATGGTAGCTCATTCAAAGACGGGGTGCACCGTTTACCATGGGGCTGCGGTGACGGAAAGCTCAAAGCAGAGACCTTTTCATTCCCTTGTAAATCCTGATGCCAGATCGCGGTCTTCCATTCCTGTCATGGCTTCAGTTCTTAAGTCTACCCCAATCCTGCCTCAGAGGAGTGTCTGGCCACCGTGCTATACATGTGCGCATGTGCAAGTGTGTCTTTGAAATAAAGATTTGTTTTCACAAAATTAAGGGTGGAATTTTAAATATTTTGCCTCATTAAAATATACAACAGGAAGTGTCCGGTGGGATCATCCCTTCACTAAATTGATCTCTTTTAGGTACACTTATCTATAAGCAATTTTTCAGGTTTAAATGTAGATCCATGGGGCTGGAAAGATGGCTCAGCAGTTAAAGACCACATACTGCCCTTGAAGCGGACCTGAGTACAGTTCCCAGCACCCACGTCAGGGGGCTGGCTCCCAACCACCTGCTACTCCAGTTCCAGGGGATTCAAAGTCCTCTTCTGGGCTCTGCAAGGACTTGCACCCATGTGTACATGCCTACTAGGAGACATGCACATGTACGTGTAATTAAAAATTAAAGACAAAAATCTTTAAATATATATGTATGTGTGGGCATACATAAAAATATAAAGCCAAAAGTTTGGGTGGGTTATTTTTAGTGTGGTGAAGTGGAATAAATCAGAAAGAACATTATTAGGTGATAACAGACAAGCTTTGGTTCAAGCGGAGTTATCACCGAACTCCCAGCACTGGGTAGCAGATGGATGAAGACTGGGAGTGGAAGGTACTAGGAGTGGGGAGGGCCACGAACATCAACCAAAACCAAAGGCACTTCTCAGCTCTGTCCCGCCTTTACAGGAGCTGGGGTGAGATATTAAACAGCCTGCCTGGGTCCTCTCACAGCGGCCCCTCCACGGGGTTCGGGTTTGGCCCTTCTCTTAGTCATGCGCCTCCTCAAAAACCTGCCCCTGCATCTCCTTAGAGATTTTATCAACACCAACTTGTGTAGGGAAAGAGCCATTACGACATCTGCAGAGCGAGGTTCTGACATGACTGAACTCCTCCTGGGTCTTCTAATAGCATGTCTAAGAATGCACCTGGAGGCTCGAAGCTGCCCTTCCTCGCCAACTGACACATCCTCATCGGCCCTCACTTCATTGTTTCTTAATTTAGGAACAGAATCAAACTCCTTATAAAACCTCCCCTTCAAATGCCCATGGTTGAGTGATCTCAATATAGCCATAAACTAGACTTTTTAAAAGTCTGGAAAGTCAGCCATGATGACACAGAACTGTAATCGCAGTGCTGTGTAGGCTGAGGCAGGAGAGCAAGAGGGAGACCCTGCCTCAAAACAAATAAAATACAAATAAGTCATGTTAGGCAGAATGCCGAAGGTCCCCACCCACAGAGGTGACTTGTATGGGGAAATGTCCAAGGCTGTCAAAAGTGCCCACACTGGGAAATGTCCAAGGCTGTCAAAAGTGCGCACACGGGGAAAATGTCCAAGGCTGTCAAAAGAAGAATGAGCACAAGGCAAGAGGGGAATCCTGGAAAAGAGTTCCCATAGCTCAAGTCAAGGATGATTTCACTATCAAGATAAATACTATCTCATCAGGGCAGACACTGTCACTAGTTATAACTGGTTGGTTTGCATATGAAGTGTCTCTGAAATGATTGCACAGTGTTCAGAGGTGAGGCCCTGAGAAATGCCTAGATCCTGGGACTCTGACTTCATCTATGAATTAATGAATGGTGCACAGTTTTACAGCATTTCTGGGAAGTGAGAGAAACATGAGGAGGTTGAGCCTGTTGGAAGGTCTCTGGGATTGAGCTTCAGAAGGATGTATTTTGCCCCCTGTCATTTTCTCTTCATCCCTCTGTCCTCTACTGCCTGCCCTCAACAAGGTGAGCAACTCTGTTCTGCCATGCCCTTCCCCCAGGGTGTTAGTTCAGTCAAACATTGGCTCAGAAACAACAGAGGCACCCCATCTCCAAATACCATCAACATTCTATGACTTTGAGACCTATGTGTTCAATACACGGAGTTGGGGACGCACATTTAAACTATGGTATAGGAAGCCATGAGTCTATGCTGATAAAAATCAAACTGAAATCTCGTAATGTGGAATCTACATCATTTCAAAATCACCGAAGTCTTATGAGGAAGAAGAGTATAACTTCCAAGGAAGAAAGCTACAGGTATCATCCTAACCATTTGACCCAGATGAGCACACATCACCACATGTGAGACATGTCAAAATCAGCCACTCTCGGAAGACACAAGATCATGCATATCCTCGTGAATGGCATGTCTGTCCGCGGTGCAGAACCCAAACTGAGTGTTGTGAAAACATTCAACGATACTAAATCAAAGGGACTCCACAATGCGAGTGGCCTGGGGTTTTCCAGTGTCAAGATCATGACACTCAAGAACGCACTGAGGAGCCGGGTGAATGTAAAGACTTAAATGGATAGACACAGTTCTCAGCTGGAAACTGGGCAGGCTGTACTAAGGAGAGACAACAAAACTCAAGGGGTATGAGAAGGGGTGGATGACTAGATGCACCAAATTAGTCCCATGATCTGGGTCCCTATATGGTGCTATGCAAAAGACTATCATTGTAGGAAAGAAACAATACCAATGTCTGGGAGTGGGGGGCCACTTACTCTACAACGATGTGGTGGAAAGAGAATTGCTTAAACTACAGTGCCAACTTTACTCTAAGTGTGCTGTGAATTCAAACTAAGATGTTCTATTCGTTTGAAACAAGGTAGCCCTAGCTGGCCTGGGACTCACACGGTGGACCACACTGGCCTCAAACTTACTCACAGAGCTCTGCCTGTGTCTCCTTCTGGTGCTTGGAAATAAAGAGATGTGCCACTATGCCTGGCCTTAAATGTCTTAATCATATTTACTTATTTGTGTATGAGGGTGGAGGGAAACCACTGGTACCACAGCATGCACGTGGAGGTCAGAGGTCAGAGCACAGCGTGTCAAAGGTGATTCTCTCCTTCCAAGTGTGTTCTGATGAAATTCAGATCATCAGAATTGGTGACAAGTGCCTGGATTCATTAAGCCATTTCAATGGCCCCAAGAGCAGAATTTTTAAATAACTGTTTATTGTATTGTATGTGCAGATACAGGTACAGATGTGGATAATCTGTATGAGATATCTCTGAGCTAGTGACTCTATGATATATGAGAAATGATTGAATAATAGCTCACATTAGAAAGAACATGTGGCCCTTAAGCTACAAGTCCTCATGAGCTCTTCCTGTCCTCATCAGAATATCTGCCTCCTCTTTTAGCAAATCAGTATAAATTTGGGGCCGAATGCTGTCTTTTCATGCCAAGCCACTTCCGTGACAGCTGTCAACACTCAGGGTACCCAGAAAGCTCAGAAACTCCTCCTGCCTCTGAGCGCCCTCAGTAGGTCAGAAACCAACCTTGGTCAAATTTCTTATGGGTTCTAATTCCAGCCAAGTACTAACCAGGGCCAGCCTTGCTTAGTTTAACAGATTATATGAGATCCGGTGCATTCGGGGTGGTATTGGCCATGGACTCCTGTGGGTTTTAATTCCACATCTCCCCCTAGAGTCAGGGGCAGTACCAGGAGGGTCTTGGTTTGGGTATCTAACAGGCATGCTCTTTTGACCAATTCCTGCAGCATTTAACAGAAGTTCCCCAGTCATCTGACCCTGGCTGTTTCTTTGAGCCACTCAAGTGCAGCAGGAGGAGAGAGCTTTCTTTGGTGGAAACGCCTCCAGGGCAGGCTACTGAGTGAGGGGGACTCAGCTAGGAGCTTGGACTCTGTCCCGCTCAGAAGAAATTAAGGTGGCTATAGGAGGACCAAGGCTCAGCCGGATTGGGGAATCAGAAAGAGGCGTTCTCCAAATGGAAATAAAAATAGGGAAAGGAAGTCACAGGAGGATAGCCAAGTTCCTACAGGGCAGCATTTACAATGGTTAGTTCCGCACACTCATGCACACACACACACACACACACACACACCAGCAACAGGACTCTGGGTAAGTTATCCAGCCTCTGCCGCAGTTTCCTTATTCACACATAACAAATAAGGATGTTACCCTGCCACAGTTTGGGAAGGTTTAATGCTTAACATGTTTTCTATGCCTCTGCCTTTCATATACTATCTATAACTTAACAATTTCTGTGCAACACAACATATATGTTATATATATATATAAAACATATATTAATTAATTTGTAATTAAATACAAATAAGGCTTATTATCTAGAATATTTAATAATTATCTTGTACTATAATGGCTCGGTCTTGGGAATGTCCAGTGTTCCACTAGTCCACAAGAGAAGGCAGCACACAGTAACCCTCAACTAGCACTTGTTCTTATGCAGGGTGATTTGACGTCTGTCGTCACGATCGTGTGGTCGGGGAAGAGCTGAAAGGTGTGTGAGGAGGGACAGACGACAGCAACGCGTGCCACCGCTGAGGTCAGACAAAGCTAGCCACCCAAGGGCAGCACACATCAGAGGGGCTTTGAACGCCTCTCTGTTGGTGCCAAGAGCCAGATTCTCAACTGAACAAGCTTGGTTATCTGCTGTGACATCTTACTATAAACCCAACACAGGGAGGCAGAGGGCCACCTGCTGCGGGAGTCAAGGCCAAAGAGATTTAATAATCCAAAGTGGGAGTGGCAAGCGGGAATGTAGCAACCATAAGAACCCAGAGGACAAGGGCTCCAGAGCCTCCCAGTACAGCCTCAGGACAGAGAAAAGCTCTGGCTCAGAATTAACTGACGCTCCACAGACTCAAAAGTTTCAACTTCTTACCAAAGATGAGAAGCTTCAGAATTTATGGAGCTGAGAGAAAAAAGAAAAAAAAAATCAGGTAGCCGGGATTTTCCTTCTAAGCAGGAACATCTGGCCGTGGTCTTTCTGAAGTAAATACTTCTCAAATGATGAACGAAGAAGTGACCTTCCAGCCCACAGACACCATAAAACTCGGGGCAACTGGAGGTACAGAGTGCACGGCAGGCAATCTTAGTTTATGTGGGTCTCCAGGAACAATCTGCAGATCCCAGGCAGGGTTACAGCTGGAAACCAGTGTGCACAGGCAGACATCCATACCGAAGCTCTGAGCAGGTCACAAACACGTCATCAGGCAAAGCAGAAATGTCCCCATGCAGCATTTGAAAAAAAAGAAAACCAAAACCTCCAAACTTCCCCCTTCCCTTCTACAGAATCCTCATAACGAATTTTGGAAATTCCATCAAGTCCTTACTGCCCGGTGAAGTTAATTACTGCTAAGGTCTTCCCAGCTGAAACATGCCGCACCTTTGGAAAGCTCTGGATTAAGTTCTGATACCCTTTCACCCGGGAAGTGAGGGAATAAAGGCATCTTAACCCAGTCACAGAGACCCAGGAGCCACTGCCAGAACTGTAGCCAAGAGAATGTGACCGTGGCTAAACTGGCTACTTCCAATCCAACTGTTACCTCCTCTAGAGCTTCTGGGTACTCCGCTAATTCTCTCTAGGTCTCTCTGCTCACAGAACTCAGAAAAGCTAGGGAAGGACTCGGAGTTTAGCCCAGCCATATGGATCCCTGAATGATCACGTGGAGACAGAGTGAACCACCCACCCTCAACTCCTCCTGCTTCCAACAGTATTGGCTTCCGACACAAGCTCTGAGCGACGCTGGAAGTATATGAAGCCACTGAACTCCAGGGTTTGGTGCCACAGGGGCCAGCCCACCTGTCACAACACCGCCTCCGGTTAACAAAAACCTGTAAGCTACCACAAGCTATCACAAAGCTACCAAAAAGGTTCCAAAGAAATCTTAAACGGGACTCAAGTTTTGCACCGTGAACACACTCAGTTCCTGAAAGCCCAGGCGACTGCTGCATTTTAGAAATCGGACGCTAACCACCCCCTAATGAAACCCTGGCGATGGCATTCTCTGCTATAAATGTCACTACAGTAGAATGACAAATGGGACAAGTTAGAAATGTAGTCTTGTTAGGAAAAACTACACAATGCATGACGTGAGGACATGTGTGGCACCCGCAACCGTCACGGAGGAAAACTGTGTGAAACAGGATGTCAAAATGTTTATTTCTGCAGCCAAGTATGCCTTGCGTTTTTAATATATTTACACTTAGCTCATGACTAGTGCCATCCGAGCCTCTGAGGAAGGAAGGGCTGCATTCCGACGTTTCTGAAGAAGAAATACAAAGCCAACTTGTCCTGACAGGTCAACAGCACCTGCACTGCCCTCCAAAGCTGCAAATAATGGGCTGCCAGGGAACTCCATCCAGAACAAAGGGGACACACTCCAGTCCTCTGCCAGTGTCTCCCCACCGTCAGAAAGCACTTTCTCAACAGGTAAGAGAATAATGTCCCAACTGCTAACTCAGAAGGAATTGACACGGAGGGAGGAGGGAGGGAGGGAGGGAGGGAGGGAGGGAGGGAGGGAAGGAGGGAAGGAGGGAAGGAGGGAAGGAGGGAGGGGGCCCTAGACCATACTCATAAGGGAGCAGATTCAACTTTGGAGACAATATTATTACTAAAAAACTTTACTGTTCAAGTCAGAGAAAGACTCGAGCTGTAAGCATTAAGGACACATCACTTCAAATATGGCCACCAAGCTTTCCAGGGACTATGGTCTAAACAGCAAACTCTCATCCTTGATAAAATATACATTTCTAAAGACCACCTCACACCCTGGTCTTAAAAAAAAAAAAAAATTCAATACCTCCCTTCATTTTATACCATCCTGAGGTCTAGCAGAATGCCTGGGAAGCATGGAGAAGGAAAGGGTGAGCAGTGAGAAAAAGACACCCCCCACACACCTTTCTCCAGAATATTTGTCTTCCAGGGGGACCTCTCTACTCTTCAGGAGGTGGGGGCTTGGCTCAGAATGTAAGCTCTGAGGCCAGAAGGATGATTAGGTTAGCTACTTAACCATATTAAACTCCAGTTTCTCATCTGTAAACAAGCTTTTTAATAATACTTACACCCCTCCCAGGTGAGCTATGAGTTACACACGATACTGGAGCTGGAGTGCAAACAGCAATAAAGGTTGATTATTATTAGACTATATTACACAGTCTGTCATCTCAGAGCCCTAAAAATTACAGGAAGATTAAAAACGAGAGTCCTGGTTCCCTCAAAATGATAACCCTGCCCCTTCACAAAACACTTCTACTGAATAACCAAAAGTTTCAGTTCCTTTTTTAATACAAGGGATTTTTCTTGAAGAAGGAGTGTGTGTGTGTGTCTCTGTGTGTGCATGTATGTGTGCATGTGTGTCTATGTATGTGCATGCATGCAGGTATTCCAAAAAGAATGAAATTTAAGCCCTATCAGTCTGCCTATGTGTAGTGGAACAATGAAGGTGTTCACTCAATCTGTGGCTACAGACAGTGCCATTTTACAACCCGGAGCTCAGAGAACCACACTGCCGAGTTGAAGCAGTCAAGCAGAATTCCAACCTAAGTCCCCAGAATTGCTAAGCTCAGACCTTCCTTCAGGGCTGTGGCTGGCAGTAGCAACTGCACGTCTTCTTAAGGGAAGGTGCTCAGACCCTCTTGTAGCATGGATGAGGAAGGAGGGAGGGCATGATGCAGGTTGGCATCAGGAGGAACGATTTTTGACAAAGGTCTCCCACAGCCTCACTGGAGATGGCCGAGCGATCTTTTCAAAGCGATGTCACCTATAATGCTTAAATTGTAGCAGCTATTCACCTGCCCTATGCAAAAAGAACATTGACATGCATGGTGTGCCCCGTTTATTATTTACCAAGATGAAGCAAGCACAAACTTAAATTGTGACAGATCTGGAGTCTCAGTAGTACTCTGAGCTTTTAGGGAAGCTCCCATCTGGGTTCCAGAGTCACCATTTGCAACATTTGTAGGTGAACAGAATGTTGGTTCACAATCTAGAGAAAGGCAAGACAGAGTTTTCTTTTAATGTCATTTATGATGTGCAGGGACAACGTAATTTATACAAAAACTCCAGACCGAAATGGACTACATTAAAAGAAATGAGGCAGGCGCTGCTGAAATGGGGAACCACGCCGCATGCCCTGCTGGTTCTCCGCTGGGCTGTGTGTGCAGAACGGGTAAACTCACCATTTCCCCAACTCTGAGTGCCTAACCCACCGGGGAAACAGTGCAGTTACCACTCGGACCAATGATTAATACACAAGCTAGTTTACTCTTGCCAACAGCATCGCAGGGTATTACTATTTCCCACAGACGAAGAGACAAGTAGAAGCAGAAGTGCCCACACAGATCCCTAGCTGTGGAGAAGTTTGACTATGAAGTGAAGATTTTGAGATACGAGGACTCAGGCTCACTGAACCTAGAGGTGTCCTGAGATCAAATACAAAGATGAAGCAGGACCACTGAACTCTGACCCAGTTTATCAGAAAGAAACAGGACCTGAACCAGCTAAAGCACCAGGAGAAATGACCCACTTCTTTACACTGCTTAAAACTTTCCATACTGGCTCAAACACAGAGCAAAACCAGCAGAGTGCCTCTCCTCCATGGGCTGTGTTTTCCAACTCAACTCAGTCCACACACAAATAGAAACATAATGCCTGGTTTCTGTTCTATCCTTTTTGACACGGTTGTCCCAAACCCACTCAGTTTATTTTCTAAATACCCGAAGGATCTCGGTGCTCAGGAGAAAAATCAGTTTTCCCATAGCACTATCTCTGTTTGTTCAAGTTCATCCTAAAGGGTATGTCAAGTTCATCCTAAAGGGTGTGTCAAGTTCATCCTAAAGGGTATGTCAAGTTCATCCTAAAGGGTGTGTCAAGTTCATCCTAAAGGGTGTGTCAAGTTCATCCTAAAGGGTATGGGTCACGCAGTCCTGCTAACTTTAGCATTTTGCGTAAACCTTGGGACTGGACCCAGTACAGGGATTCTGAGAACGGTGTGCCTAGAAGACCTTCTAGAATTAGATGCAAAGCTATCTGCAACGGATATTCCTCCACTTAGGCCAAGCAGGGCTACGTGGCTTTTACCCTCTTCTCAAGTACGTGTAACCGACACAAAGCTTGTCCTACAGATAATTAAGATAAACAGGCCATGGGAGGAGAGCATCCCAATGTTTGTTTCATCCTGTCTAGGATGAAACCACATCATAAAAGCCACAGATGGCAACACAGCAGAACGCAGACACCACACGTCCATTTACTCCACAAAGTGTGTGCCCACCTAAGCGCAGTAAGAGTCTCAGGGTTAAGTTAAAGAGAAACAAGAGACTCACTAATATTGTTTACACTGGTCCTAGTACTTCTACTTCTTCTAAAAATCCTTCAAATCGAAATTGTCACCCACCTGTTTCCTGCCTGCTCCCACAGGAAATCCAACAAAATGTTTAGAAAGGATAATTATGTGTGTGGGGCGGGGGGGGGGGGGGGGGCGCTCTATTGCTTCATCTCTGATTGTTTCCAATTCGCAGCAAAAACATTTCAAGAAAAAGTTTGCACTGACGCAGATGCCCGTGATGCCTGAGCCTTGCTCCCTGTTACTGTCATAAACACCCTGATACAAGCAGCTTAAGAGGGAAAGGGGTTTCTTTGGCTCCCAACTCTGGGTTACAGTCTGTGATGGCTAATCTTGATTGTCCAATTGCCTGCATCTGGAATCAACTAAACCCAAGATGCTGGGCACTTCTATGATAATATGTGTTGCTCTGATTGGTTGATAAATAAAGCTGTTTGGCCAATGGTGAGGCAGAATAAGGTTAGGCGGGACATTCTAACTAGAGAGAGAGAGGAAGGAGAAAGAAAGGCAGGGAGAAAAAAACGCTGCTAGCTGCCGCCAGAAGAAGCAAGATGTAAAGATACCGGTAAGCCACAAGCCACGAGGCAAAGTATAGATTTATAGAAATGGGTTAATTTAAGACGTAAGAGCTAGCTAGCTAGAAGCCTGAGCTATTAGGCCATACAGTTCATAATTAATATAAGCCTCTGTGTGTTTATCTGGGTCCGAGCGGCTGCAGGACCGGTGGGTGAAAGAGATTTGTCCTGACCATGGGACACAGGAAAACTTCTGGCTAGGCTTCCATGATGAATTTTCTTAATCTATGATAGATTTTCTTAATCAAATTTGTTTTTTTGTTTTCTTTTTTCTTTTGAGACAGGGTTTCTCTGTATAACAGCCCTGGCTCTCCTGGAACTCACTTTGTAGACCAGGCTGGCTTCAAACTCACAGTGCTGGGACTAAAGGTGTGTGCTGCTGCCACCACCACCTGGCCTTAATCAGATTATCTGAAGCCAAGAGACTCACCATAAATCTGGGTGGCACCTTCTGGTGCCGCTCAGATGAAAAGACATAGAAGAAGGAAGCTTTGCTTTTTGCCTGCGTGCCCTCGCTCTTGCTGGCACATTCATCCATCCATTTGCGGCAGCCAGTATTAAATCAAACTTCGGGATTCCAAGGCAGGCTGAAGACCAGCAGCTCCCCAGGAATCCTCCAGGACTCCAGCACCAGATTGGGATTGCTGAAACATTCAGCCACATGGATTGAACTACTGGAGGATTCTGGGCCTTTCCATGGTGAGACAGCCATTGTTGGACCAGCAGGACCACATCCTGTAAGACAGACTAACAAATCCCCTTTTAATCTCAACCGTGTGTGTGTGTGTGTGTGTGTGTGTGTGTGTGTGTGTGTGTGTGTGTGTGTGTGTGTTCATTCTACCAGTTCTGTTCCTTTGGAGAAACTCTAATTAATATAGGCTCCACCGGACAGTGGAAGCCGGAAGCAGCACATCACATCCACAGACAAGAGAGAATAGTGTATGCTCCCTTGTGCCCAGCTCACTTTCCCCACTCTTACAGAGTTCAGGACCCAAACCCAGGGATAGTGCTGCCCACTCAGTATGGGTCTCCCCTATGTGAATTAACATAACTAAGACAACCCCCCAGAGACGTCCACAGGCCAATCTGACCCAGACAGTCCCTCATGGAGTCCCTCTTCCCAGGTGATACTAGACTGGGTCAGGTTGAAGATTAAAAATAACACAGCCATCAAGTGTGAGGTCCAGCTGCTTTCAAAGCACATGGTAACACAGGGGAGAGCATGCAACTACGTTAAACCAAGCATGGTGTTTCCACCCAGAAAGCCGATTAAAACTACAACTTGGTGTTCTTCTCCTCGACCTTCACTGGGCACAATTAGCTTCCGCAGGTGAAACTAATGGAACTAGGGGCATGATGATATCTATAATGTCAAAGGTTTTGAAAATAATTAAATTTCTTTAGACATAGGCTGTTACTATCAAGTTATAGTGGGCAACCAAGAAAAATAGCAATAGCCTGTATAATCTGGGAGTCTGCTGGCTGATTTCATGTCAGCCTAACAAAAACAAGAGTCAACAGAGAAGAGGGAGCCTCAGCTGAGAAAATGCCTTCATTAGGTCAGGTTGTTGGCAGGCCTGTAAGGCATTTTCTGAATGTGTGATTGATGTGGGAGGGCCCAGCCCATTGTGGGTGGTGCCATCCCTGGGCTAGTGGTCCTGGGTTCTGCATGAAAGCAGGCTGAGCAAGCCCCGAGGAGCAAGCCAGTAAGTAGCACCCCTCCATGGCCTCTGCATCAGCTCCAGCCTCCTGTTCCTGTTCTGCTTGAGTTCCTGTCCTGACTCCCTTCAATGATGGACTACAATCTGAAAATGTATGCCAAATAAACTCTTGCCTCGCAAACTTGTTTTTGGTTATGGCGTTTCATCATAGCAATAGTAACTCTGAACAAGGCATCTATGGAAATATTGATTTGCATAAATATGCACTAGGAAAATGGTAGAAATATGTTTAGAACCATCACAAAAATTGTTGGAAATTTTGTCCTAACCTCAAGCTGAAATTTATTAAAATAATTTTTAGAAAACGCAAGTCAGCAATTCAAACAGCAATTTTAAAAAAATTTAAGATTTTATTTATGCATGTATTTATCTATCTATTTATTTGTTTGTTTGTTTGTTTGTTTGTTTGTTTGTTTGTTTATTGGGGACAAGATCTCAGTATGTTGCCCTGGCTGGCCTGATACTCTATTTGGACCAGGCTGCCCTCAAACTCACAGAGATCATTTGCATCTGCCTCCCAAACCCTGGGATTAAAAGTGTGTGCTACCACACATAGCCCATGATTTATTGTGTGTGTGCATGTGTTCCAGCAGACTGTGAGCTGCTCAGTGTGAATGACTGAGCTAGGGGTCCCATGTGAGAGCAGCTGAGCCATCTCTCTGGCTCTAAACAGCAACTTTTAAAATCAACTTTTAAGATTCTAACACAATAATAAAACCCACAGATGTGCCTGGGAATGTTGGACCGTGCAAAGTGCACTTGTGTGTTCAGAATCCAAGCTTCAGTGAAGCATCACAGTCCAACACAGGAAAGCTCTGCCAGAAACACTCTGGATTCATTTCATGTTTCAATTTCAGTTGATTTTTGGTCATCCAGTATTCAGAAATGTTTTGCTGTTGTCAAGGTTTTCAAGACTCCCATGTTCCATTCTGCAACCCCATCTGAGATTGTGAGCCACAGAAAAAGAAGTTGGGCTCTAGACCACACAGTAGAGAATTTGGAGAACCGTGGGCTACTAGCACCAAGTATTCTGTCTGCAGGAAGGTCCAGCCTTTCTAACTATCAAGCTAGGGTCCTGAGGACCCACTGTGCCGCCACGTCAAACCTGCGCTTACCAGGAACAAACTTTGATCATTGGTCTCACTGCTGCCTCCTGTGGTCTCTCAGCTGGTTTGGAACTTGGGCAGAAAGAGGATTCTCTGAGCCCAGATAGTTCCATCCCCTCTACAGTCTCAATTCCAAGTTGACTGACAACATTTAACATACTTCACTCATCTGTGACTGTCCAATTCAGGTCAGACTTTATGTACCCACTTGATGATAACTCTACTACATGTTCTTTAAGGGATTCTTATTTTAAATTTTATTTATTTATATTTTTTTCATGTATGATTGCTCTTGCATGTATACCTGAATGCCAGAAGAGAGCATCATATCCTACTATAGATAATTATAAGCTACCATGTGGTTGCTGGGAATTAAACTCAGGACCTCTGAAAGAACAGTTCTGACTTCCCAGACAGCCCCATCTAGTAAACCTGGAAATCAGGACATGAATCCCATGGCCTCCTTCAACAGAACTTCAAGAAGAACTCTTCAGGGTTTTGTTCATTTTGCTTTTTGTTTTGAGAACAGAGTCTAGCCTAGGGAGGCCTTCAGTACTCTATGTAGCTGAAGATAACCGTGAACTTCTCATCCTCCTGCCTCCACTTCCCAAATGCTGGGATTAATAGGTAGTAAGACACTGATCCTAACTTTATGCATGATTGAGGATCTAATCAAGAGCTCTGTGCATTCTAGACAAGGACTCCACCAAATGAGCTGCATATTGAACCCCTTGTTTCTTGAGACACGGGCTAGCCTCAAACTCATGATCCCCCTCGTCTCAGTAGTCATGGTGTTGGAATTATAGATGCATGCTACCATGCCTGATTTAGAAACTCTTTTCCCATTGGTAAAAAACCACAGACTCAGGACAAGGGTGGAGTTAAACAGGAATATTTTAAAGAAAGAATATTTCATTCTTGCTGTGGAACAATCCTTTTCTACAATATGAATATGTATTACTCTCATTGGTTAATAAAAAGCTGATAGGCCAGTAGCTGGGCAGGAAGTTTGGCGAGAAAGCTAAACTGAGAATGATGGGAAGGAGGGCAGAGTCAGGAGAGACACCAGCCAGCAAGCAGGATGTGTAGAAAGTGAGGTAACAAGCCATGAGCCCCGTGGCAAAGCATAAATAGAAATATGGGTTAATTTAAATGTAAGAGTTAGCTAGCAACAAGCCTGAGCTATTGGCTGAGTATTTATAATATTAAGCCTCTGAATGGTTATTTGGAAACTGGCAAGTGGGAGAGAAACATCTGCCTACACATTCTAGTGTTGAAAGTAGATTTCCAGAATATGAACAGTTAGACCTGCCTGCACCCCAGGCTGATAAAAGTTCAGTATAAATTATCAACAGTTTAGTAGGCAGCTGAGTGAGAAACTTGACTCTGAAGACACAATGGCTTCCCAAGAACCCAGAACCAATATTCTGTTCCACACTTACCATTTCTATTTGAAAGTCTGATTTGCAAAAGCTGCCAATTCTATCATGGTAAATCCAACAAGATTTAATGCTTGGGAAATACGATTTTGGGGGCTCGGAGACTAGAAGACTAAAGAAGAAAAGAATTCTGTACATAAATCTCTTTCGACAATGTTTTGCCTTTATCTTGACAATGCTACTAGAAAGATAAAGCCTGATTTCTCACTTAGAACATTCCCTCAGGGTCTCCACAGTGTATGTAGGACTGCCTCTGAGGTTTGAGATGCAGCTCACGCCCTGATGGTGTCCCGCTCTGTGCAGCCTTACACACGGCACACAAGCAGCTGCCATATTTGTTTCCAGGGCTCGAAAGGAAGGCTCAATAGGCTAAATGACCGGACAGCAACATAAATAATTCCCCTTGTACAGAAGGAACTGACAAACAATGATAATACATGCTCAAAAGCCGCTCAACTAATTTACAAGTATACACTGCGGTCTCTGTTTTCAATTCTTTGGGGTGACTCATGGATGTGGGCTGCATTGTGTGGGGGTTCTGAGTGCCACACTCTGCGAAGCTACCTACCAAACCTTTGCACAACAGCTGCCCCATCTTGCCATCTCACCAACAACACACAAGGGTTCCAGCTTCCCCATCGTATCCCCAACATTTTTTACTTCCCAGTTTAAAGAAAAAAACTTACATGCACACGCGCAGCAGGCTGATGAGAACGGTTGGTAAAAGTGCTTGCAGGTAAACGTGCTTGCAAGGTAAGCCGGACAACCCACGTTCATTGAGTCCCCAGAAGCCATGCAAAGGTAGAAGGAGAGAACTGACGCCACAGTGTTGTCCTCTGACCTCCACACATGCAGTGTCACTATACACATTATATGTACCCATGCACACAAGAATAATACAAGTCTAAAAACTTACTATGCAGCCAGGCATGGTGGTACATGCCCTTCATTCCATAACCTGGGAAGTAGAGACAGCTGGATTTCTATGAGTTCAAGGTCTGCATAGCCAGTTCCAAATGAGCTAGAGCTACACAGTGAGATCCTGTCTCTGGGGAGGTGGGTGGGATGGGAATGAAAGCTCCGTGACTTAAACTTAACCAGACAGAGTTACATGGTGAAACGGTCTTTAAAAAACAAAACCACCACTGTGGCAATTATGAATGGCATCTCACTGTGGCTTTGATTGGCATTTTTCTAATGATTCATGACACAGACTGTCTTTTTCACGTGCTTATTCAGCCACCTGTACATCCTCTGGAGAGATGCCCACGGAAGCCCACTGCCTGTTTTATAACTGGACTGTGTTTAGTCACTGCTGAGTTCGATCACTGTGTTCACAGCAGCCAGAAGGTGGAAACAGACAGAGAAAGCTCAGTATGTACCTATTAGAAAATGTGATTCTGCCAAAGAAGAATGAGTTTCTGAGCCACGCCGCAGTGTGGACCAGCGTGATGCTAAGTGAAACAAGTCAGACAGAAAGAAAACTGATACGGGAAATTTCACTTATCCAGAACGGGTAAACTCACAAATGGGATGCAGGAGAGAAGTGAGCAGGGCCTGCGGCAGGCTGGATGGTGGAAGATGAGAAACAGGGAGTGACAGTTTAATGAGATGGCTTCTGTTTGGGATGATGAAAATTCTGAAAGTGTAGTAATAATTGCACAGTCACTCTAAGTGATTTTTTTTTATTTTGGGCATATTTTACCACACACAAAAACATAATTTAGCACACTTCTGCTTACTTTTACTTTTAAGTGTAATTAGTAAATTAAAAAAAAATTAGTCAAACAAGTTTTAAAGAGTGTTCTTTGTCCATGATGGTCAAGCATCTGAAACAATTATGAGCTAGGAAATGACACTGAAGGTACATGGTATTGGGGGGTGGGGGTGGGGAGGCGCGCTCCAGATAACCCCAGATGTACAGTGACTAGTGGGTGATGGTGGTGACTTCTTCCTCACAGAGCCTCACCAGATACAGAACTGTGACGGTCATAGTGACCTCAGAGAGAGAGAGAGTCGCTGCAGAGACAGACATGAGGTATGAGGAAGAAATGCCAAAGGAAGAACTAGTAAGAGACGGTGTTCTACAGGTGTCCAAGGCCTGCACCCGGGCCTAGAGACAGTGTTCACCAAGTACCCAAGGCCTGCACCCGGGCCTAGAGACAGTGTTCTACAAGTGTCCACGGCATGCACCCGGGCCTAGAGACAGTGTTCTACAAATGTTCACGGCATGCAAGGCCTGCACCCGGGCCTAGAGACAGTGTTCACCAAGTACCCAAGGCCTGCACCCGGGCCTAGAGACAGTGTTCTACAAATGTTCACGGCATGCAAGGCCTGCACCCGGGCCTAGAGACAGTGTTCTACAAGTACCCAAGGCCTGCACCCGGGCCTAGAGACAGTGTTCACCAAGTACCCAAGGCCTGCACCCGGGCCTAGAGACAGTGTTCACCAAGTACCCAAGGCCTGCACCCAGGCCTAGAGACAGTGTTCTACAAATGTTCACGGCATGCAAGGCCTGCACCCGGGCCTAGAAACTGTGTTTACCAAGTGCCCATAGCCTGTACCCAGGTCTCCAGTAGACATTGCCCTCTGAAAGCATGATGTTGCCTGTGTTCTTCTGTGTTTCTTAAAACATTCTAGGAGAAAAACTTTAAAGTAAGCAAAAACTATAAGAAACCACATTAACAGAATTAATCATAGGAAAAATTAGCCCTCACTGATACTCCATAAAAACCAACTCAAGGCCAGAAATGGCTCATTGCTGGTGAAGTACCTGTCATTGTCTGACCCCTGAAGTTGGTCCCTGACACCCAATGAAGAATACTAGCATGCATGCATGCACGGGGCCCCTGACATCAACAGGAACAAACGGACTAACTGCCCCAGAGGAGAACGCAGTACTCGAGTGGGAGACAAAAGATTTTATTCATTTTGCCACCCAAACAATAAAGTAGACTTCTAGGCCATTTCCTCGCTCTAATTACTTTTATTGAAGGAACGTTTTAGTAGTATCTCCCACCAACTAGGGCCCCCATGGTATAAGGAAATCATGGTAAACAAACAATACACCAACTTGACGATGATGCTGGGAACAGAGTCCTGTCATCGAGTGCGCTTTAGAATTTACTCAGGGAACCTGCAACCTTCACCTTGTACCTGCGCTAACAGGTACGTGTCTACCTTTAGTGCCATGAAGCTGGAATCCATACTGGTCTCACATGGAGGCAGCCCTAAAGAACCTGCCTTTTCAATACTTCCTATCGCTTGCTCTGACACACACATGTCAAGAAAGGCAGTATTATGTTGTAAAATCAATAGCACACTTGATACTGGCTGCTAGGAATTTCTGTAAATGGAGCTAAAGGTTTTCTGTTTAAAAATCAAAGAGCCCCACTCCTTTGCGAACTAACTGTGGACGCACACTTCACACCCTGCCAAGTGCTTTTCCCCCCACTTGTCAGGCAGCAGCCCTTGATCTCAGTGAGAGGGGCCCCGGCCTCCCTCCCATGGGCCAGCAGCTGGATTTCTCACTGCTAATGATAGGACCAGTCCACTTCCTCATGGCCTTTGTTCGGCTTTGCTCTTCTGATGGACACAACCCCATGCCTCCTTTGTCGGAAAGCAATGGCTCTCTCCAGCTTCTTCTATTCTCCTGACTTACCGGGGATGCATTCTGGAGGGAGAGCATTTGGGTACAAGGGAGCCCCAGGCTACTAACTAAAAATGACTTCTTACCAGCTGGGCAGGCAGCTGACGTTTCAAAGGCACTGCCTACCTAGCCGCATATCAAACCAAAAGGATGGAAAGGAAACCAAACTGCCTCACCAGCCACCTGTATCATCCCCAGTCCACACCATGAAGCCCCAGAAAACCCCCAGTGAGGCCAGGAAGCAGGCAGGAAGAAGCTGTCTGCAGGGACAATGCTGCGGAGCTGGGGTGAGGTTGCACTCTGAGCCTGTCTGCTAAGGCATTCCCACCAGGAAATGCTTGCAGAGAACCTCTGATGCAGATGAAAGGCAAGGTCGGGGTGCAAAATGCTTGTTACTCTGCTGGCCCCAGAGGCTGTCCCTCCAAGGTTTTTTGCAGCAGTGATGAAAGTCATTTCCCTCTACCCTTTCTTACCTTCCAGTAATGCGAGGCTTAATTAATATGCACTTGGGGTTTTAAGATCACCAGATGAAAAGGGGAGCAGATGTGAACGTTATTATTATTTTGTTCAAAGTAGACTGGTCCCCTAACATCTGCGGACAAGTTTACCACATGCCACTTAAAAGAGACAACCGGCTCAGATGCCAAAAACTTCAGGTTTGTGCTTCGGAAAGCATCCGAGATCTGCCGCATGTTTTCAGGCCCTGGTTTCAGATGCAGCTCCCGAGAGGTAAACTTTCCAATCAGCTGCCTGAACCAGAAAGGTATGCACTGGGGAAGGGTCAACAGCAAGGCTGGGGCTGGAGGGAGCAAGGCAGAGCCAAGGGAGGAGAGGAGGACTTTCCAATTGGGAAGTAAATGAACACTGGGCTGCACAGAACCGTAAACTATCTTCCAGCATTTTCCAACTGCCCTTGAACTCCTTACAGAATTCTTCAACTAACTACCCTCAAATGATGAAAGTCCCTTTTCTTACCAGCTATAAAGACAGAGATTTATGCCTACAGAAGCTAAAATTTTATTAATACAGATCCGATGGCACCAAGGGGATAGGGCTGTGTGTGCAATAACAAAATTTAATCAGTGCTTAGAGATATGGATGGCTAGGAGCAGTGGTCCAAAGGAGGAAGCTGCTTGGTCTACCCTCAGCTCAGGAGTCTATTAACACCTGAATCAGAGTAGAACTCCCTCATACCACAGTTCTCAAAAGGCTTCTATTATACCACACCCCTCTTCTCCGTATCCCCTTGACTTTTTCCCTTGATCTACCTAACCAAGCCTCAGGGATTCCCATGATAATCCCCCCAAATCACAGGCCCAGCTCTCTGCCCTCTGTTACCAGAAGAGCTTGCCCCCTTACCCGTAGGCATTCTTGGTACCGTGTCACAAGGGAGTCCTTCCTATCTAACTCTTCTACTCCAAAGTCCTTGCTTCTCTCATCTCCATGGTGACGATCACCTTCCAGATGGCACGTGTGCCAGTGACTCGCTATCTTCCCCCTTTAGAATGCCAGCTACAAGAGGGCAGAGGATTCTTCTAAGTCTTGTTCACTACCCAGAACTTGAGCATGGCACAAATGAAGCCCGTGGTAAATACAGGGGACCAGGATGCTGTCTTCAGTAAAAGCGAATTCCTCCCAACCAAAGTTTCAGGAAAATCTTCACACCAGCTTAGTTCCTGTGCACACAGACCCTGGAGACTCATGAAAAAGACACGAAGACCAGTGTGTGAGCTCTGCCCATTTGTTTGGGTTCCCAGGACTTTCAATTACTATCAGAGCCCTACCACCTCTCACCACCCTCAAAGCCAGAAGAAGGTCTGGCCAACATAGAATGTACCAAAAAAGTCAGAGAAAGAAGAAAAGCCTCCTTAGCATCAAACAGCACTACTGCAGTACAGGACTGGACAGGGGCAAACAGGTCCTAGAGACTGGTGCCTCATAGCTATGAGGCCACCAGGACAAAGGTCATTCTTGTCACATCCCAATTCTGCAGGTACTGAAACAATTCTTGATGTAGGAACTTCTCATGCTACCTAGCAACCTCTGCCCAAGCAGAAGGTCTCAGGGGACATTAAGAATTAACACAGGCAAAGAAAAAAGAGAGAAAGAGAAAAAAAAAAAAAGGAATTAACACAGGCCAAGTAACAGACTCCTGACTAGATCCCCTGGGGAGAATTCAGGGATGGATCTCCTCAGCTTGGGTTTCTCTATTGTTGCTGTGTTCTAAATTTTTATTATATAGATCATTTTAGGTTCATGGCAAAAGCGCAGAGATGTTTTTCATAGACTTTGTGCTCTACAAGAACAGACCCCTCCCTCTCCACCCACATACCCACTAGGGAAGGACATCTGTTAAAAACCGATGAACCCACATGACACATCATTATTACAGAAAATCCTTCACTGGCATTAATCTGGAAGCTGCACGTTCTCGGGGTTTGGACAGGACATGTATCACGTATTTGCTAGACTACCCAATTTACCCAGTTCCCCACCTAACCATCCCTCCCTGCTCCCCAGTCCCTAACAACTAAATCTAAGGTTCTTCCGGGCCCTTTTGAGGCTTGCTTGTTTCTTTTTAGCACTGTATAGTAGTCTACTGTGTGAGGTAGGTGTCCACCTACTGAAAGACATCTTGGTCGCCTCCAAGTTTGGGCAATTCTGAATAAAGCTGTCATGAGGCGCATGTGCAGGGTTTTGCACAGTGCTTTCTATGAGAAAGATGCACAGAAAGAGAAATGCAAAGAATGATCTTACTGAGCCTAAGACAAATTGAGCTTCACACTCTCTAGAAAGCCGCCTCTTTCTAAGAACACTTGACAAATTAAATTTGGCAATGAGTCTGGTTTTAGTTTTACACACAGATGAATCCATCTCTAACATGATGCTTTTTCCCAAGTACTTCAAATAGATTTATAAACCCTAAATGTGAAGTGAGATTCAGATACTGTCTTTGTACCTAGTAAATTTAATGCATCTACAGAATGAAAAGATTCATTTCCCTACAGGTGAATCTGAACACAGGACTAAACAGAGGGGGTGTTGAAAGACCCAAGTGACTGTACCACTTCAAACACACAACCAAGTGATCAACAAAGATTAGAACAGATTTTCAAACAAAGACCCCTGGAAGCCTCTGGAACTAGGTTCAGAAAACAGGGAAGTAAGCATTTATTCAAGCAACTACATCTCAACAACTGTACACTAACAATTAAACAAGACACAAGAATCAGGCCAGGGCAGTAGTTGAGCAGTAAAGCATTTTCCTAGCATCCATGAGAACAGGCGTCCATCCCAACCAACATTAAAAATACAGGATGGATGGATGGATGGATGGATGGATGGATGGATGGATGGATAGATAGATCTTCAACATACGGGCAACTTGGGTCACATGGGCCAAAACTGTGAGAAAAGTCAACTTCATCACCTCAAAACAGACTGCAGGCCTCAGACTAAATTGTTCTCCTGACCATGAGTGAAAGGTGAGGATCAGGGGCTACATGAGGGAGGGTGGTAGGAATGGAATCTGAGAACAAAATCATGTTGTAAGAAATGATAGGCCAAAAGATGCCATTTAATTTCCAAAGTAAAATTTCGTTCTTAGGATGAAGGACCCTAAACTATCAACTGCCCAGGACCATGGACCACAGTCACAGGAAGCGGTTTGATAATCCCAATGCAAGGCAACAGAAGGCCTCGCTCCTGTCTCGTCCCCTCAGGAAGGCTGGCACCTGACAAGAGAATTCCCCAGCCTGTTCCCCATAGTCCCAGACCGGGGCTGACCCAGAGATCCCTGTTTAGGTGGCAGACAGTGGTCACAGAATGAACCCCATCTGCGGGAATCAGTGTCATTCAAGGGACAGAAATGGGAGGCAGGTGATCGGGATTTCACCTCCATCTCAATGCAATCTTCAGGAGAGTGGACCAGCGAACACCTGGGCCTGCCTTTTACTAACTACAAAGTCCCAGGGAAATTGTTAGCCTTGTATAATGTATCCGATTACTGAAGGAAAGCAAGTTACCCACTCTTGTGTTTCCCTCAGCTGGCAAGCGACAAAGTAGTGTCTTTTCCCATTTGGGTAATTTCTCTCCTGATGAAAATTACTTCCAGATCCCATGTTTTCCGTAGTTTCCATTTTCAACCTACGTGAAACCTCTCAGTCCTGGAGTAGAAGCGAAGGCAAGGAAAAGAAGCCAACATTTTAAACATAACACACGCACACACACGAGCGCACGCACAAACACACACACACACACACTCACACACACACAAATGTAAATTCCAGCTACAAAACCTTGGTCTGATGAATGAAGAAAATACATAAGGTCAAGCCAAGGCTGTGTCTTGACACATTAGTGTCCATATAGAAGGCCTTAGGTAATGGCTCTGTGTTGGCTTTCTTGTGAAGATCTCACTTGTAGGTCACTTACTATGTAAGTTATGCTGTTCTCAAACAGCAATTCTCCTGCCTCGACCTTCAACCACTGAGTGATTGAATCACAGGCATGAGCCAATATATCTGCTTTTTGGTTCCACCGCATTAGGAGAAAACTCTGTAGGGGATGGGACTTTCACCCCTGACCAACAAGGTGATCAAACTCAGAAGCAGGAAGTGCCCGAGAGGACAGAACGTGAGTCTCTTGACTTTGCCTTGTCCAGTGAGCGCTTTTCCATACTTCATTAAGTAAACACCAAGCGGCAAATAAGCGTCATCATTTTACCCAAATATAACTAAGCTTATCGTAAAAAAGACAGGAATAAGATATGGGAGAGGGACCTAGACAGGAGGAGGAGCTGACCGGTGGTGGGAGGGGAAAAGGGAGGCGGGGATAATCAGAAGTCATGGCATATCTGTATGAAATTGTCTAAGAGCACAGTGAATACAAAAAGAAAAGCGCTCTGGCCTGAGGAGCGATTTCCAGCGAAATCACTAACCCTGGACCTACACAGAAGGAAATGTTCAGAGCAGCGCAGGGGCTGTGCACTAAAACTCCCACACTTACACCCCTAATGGTCACACCAGGGACCTAAGCAAAAAGTCCGTCCACTTTTAAGACATGTATCAACACGAATGATCTTTTTTTTTCATTTATAAAGAAAAACAAAGTCTGGAAATAATCATATGAAACAAGTTAAACCAGTCTCAGAAAGACAAGTATGTGTTTCTTCCATTTATGGCTCCTCGATTTTTTTTATGCAGATACATAAAATCATGTGCATATACATGACATGGAACTCCCTAAGAGAATAAACAAGACTAACAGGATGGGACAGGATGACAAAAAGCAGGGTAGGGGACATGGAGGAATATGTGCAATATAAGATACATACATGTATGAAAATGTCTTCATGCAACACAGTACCATGTACAATGAATACACACAATGAGAAACAAATTTAAAGTCCATTGGGTTGGATCTTTTTAGGGCTATATGGTCTCTTAGGTACATGAACACACTAGATTACTGTAATCACTGAGAAAAAATAAAGCAGAAATAATATACTTCTGTCCTTATAGGCTGCTTGTCCCAACTTGACAAATAAATACAGGTGCACTCCCCAATTTATGATGGAGTGACTTCCCAATTAAACCCATTGCCTTAGGTTCCTCCACCTGACCTTCTAAACATCACAGTTTGGCGCTGCTGCATGCTACGGACCCCTGGCATGCTCCCCTGGTGACTGGGTGGCTGACAGTGAGCAAGCTGTCTATCATCCATCGGTGCTGTCCTGCACTGACACCAAAGATGTAAGCTACGTACATAAGCTTTGGGGCACCCCTAGACCACAGAAAGCCCCAAATTCACCATTCCAAATGTGGTCTGCACCCTTGTCAAACTGAAAACTCTAAGTCCAACCACCCTCATTCTGGGGCCATGTGTAGTTAAATGGACTGTTCTACACATACAGAAAGATGACAGTGTCCTTAGTAATTCCCCCGTCTTCAGGCCTCACAGTTCGCTGGTTAATGTCCTGACTCACCCCATCCTTCTCACGGGACCACTCTCTCTTCCTCACAGTAACTCCTGGAGAGATGGGGAGCCGTCCATCACACATCACTGAATCTGCTGAGGACACCCCCGAAGGCCAGCCACACTCACAGTCACGCAACGAATGAACGGTTTGTTCAAATAATTAATCAATGAACTCCCCAAATTCACCCTCTGGGAGAAACTACTATGAAGCACAGCAAAGAGATGCCACTCACCCTGAAATCACAGCCATAATCTGACCCGTTGGGACTTCCGTAAACACATTAGAAAAGGAAGTGTCAATAGTTCTCAGCCTAAGGCTAGAATCGCCGGAGCTTGCAGTGGACTCTAAATTGCGGTGACTTAGTTTTTCCACCATGGTCGGAGGCCACACTTGGTTTGCAAGCGGCCAACGGCAGCATCCTCTACTGTGCCCTCCAAACCTTGGATGCTGTAAAGCATTTGCTGCTAGCTCACTGTCAACCCTTGCCATTTCTTTCAGCACCCTGCTGTCTCACATCCTCCCTGTCTGGATTCTCTTCTTCATTGTAGTACTCCTGTTTTTCCATCAAAGCCTTTGGTCCTCATTACACAGACTGATGCTGTTTAATCAGCTCGAAAACACACTGATAAGCACTGTTCTGCTCTCCACTGACTACCTGAGATTACACATGCCCTCCCGTGAGCCTAACCCAGGTTTCTGGGAGAGATTTTTTTTTTCCCCAACCCTGAAAATAATGACAAGCAGCCCCTCACCCACCCCCACTCCGGTTCATTCATTCCTGTAAGAAAATCCAACTCTGCAGAGCATCAATTAAGGCCTGGGCTCTGTGCTCTCTGGCTCCTGCCCAAGTCAAACACTTATGTAAATCCCACGCCACCGCTGTCTGGACTGAACACGGACCAGGGCACACAGCTTTTCTAGAGTTTTCCTTCTGTTTACCCACTGTCAAGTGGGTATTTCCCAGGCAGCCTCTCCTCCTCCCACAGAGACTGGCTGCAATCACTCTACCCCCACCCAGGCAACCAAATGTGACATCAAAGGAGCTCCGGAAAGGCCATCTGTCCCTGCCACACCAATGCTTATGCAATGTGGGCAGGAGAGGGGCAAGCCAGGGGAAGAGTATCCCAAGCACCCGACTCAAAGCACCAACATCCCAAAGCGTATATACCACAGACAGCTACTACTCAAGACCAAGATGGTCTCCAGTATATACCACAGACAGATACTACTCAAGACCAAGATGGTCTCCAGTATATACCACAGACAGATGCCACTCAAGACCAAGATGGTCTCCAGTATATACCACAGACAGATGCCACTCAAGACCAAGATGGTCTCCAGTATATACCACAGACAGATACTACTCAAGACCAAGATGGTCTCCAGTATATACCACAGACAGATGCCACTCAAGACCAAGATGGTCTCCTGCTCCTTGAAAAGACTAGACTGGAACAACTTTTCTGCGGGAATTCAAAGAGCCAGCTCAATACACTCCACAAGTGGACAAATATCTAAAACTAAAGCGAGATTCCTAGTTCTTCAGTTTTTCAAATATCATCTTCCCGATATTCAAACCATACCTAGTCATGGTGTTTCAAGCAACACTGACTTTAAGCAATTCATAAAACACTAAAGACCTTGCCAGCATCAAAATGAACACAAAGGCTCTACATTCTACAGTCAACGTGACATCATCATCAAAGGCCCTGTTTCTCTCTAGAGTCAATGTGACCATAAGACATCATCATCAAAGGCCTATTTCTCTCTAGGACTGAAGTTCAGCGTGCATGGGGACAGAAGTCAGATAAAGCGCGAAGATGAGTTCAGTCCAGCTATGTGAGTCCCATAAAGAGGAGACTTACACATGCCACAGGAAGGAAGTTTAGTCATGCAGCCAGCCCCACTGTGCCCACCTCTCCACATCCATACATCCAACCAGCTGTAGACTGGAAAGCACTTTAAAAAAAAAACATGCATCTATACAACACAAGTACAGATCAACTTCTGTCATTATTCCCTAAGTACTAATGTGCAACAACAAATTTCATAGCACTTATATGGTATTAGGCAGTGTCAGTATTGAGAAATGAGTCACAGCAAAACAAGATGATGCTTTTTTTGTTTGGTTTGGTTTTTGGTCTTTTAAATTTGATTGTGGGGGTGGGGAGGGGGTTGCAAGGGTAGAGGGCAGATGTGAGGAGACAGGGGGAAAAAAACAAACAAATAAATAAACAAACAGGATGAGGCATACAGTACCATGGGGGCTCGAACATCTGCGTATTCTGAGACCCAAAGAGAAGATCTTGGAACTTGTCTCCCTACCCTGAATGAGAGCATTTCACAGAATGCCAGGTACATAGTAGGTGCTCAGTGTGTGTAGTGTATTTATTTATCTAGAGACAAGGTCTCGATAAGTAGCCCTGGCTGGCCTAGAACCCGCTATGTCGACCAGGCTGGCTTCGAACTCACAGAGATCAGCTTGCTTTGGCCAGGATTGGATGTGCCACCATGCCCAGCATGCAGTCTCCTTCCTTTGGCTGTCTCTGACTCCCAGGCTTAGCCATCTTCCCACCACCTTAACATGAGGGACACACCCCAGAAGGAGAGCATGTCTGGTTATCTTGCTGAGAAATGGCTATGGAATATGGCCGGCCACCAGATAAAACTCAACCCACTGAATCCCAACTGACGTCTTTGGTATCTTTCAAAAGTGGGGGATGGAGCACAAAGCTTGGCAAGTTTATCTTCCCATTTCCACGGAACTCGCCTAGCACTGGGAGCAAATGGACATTATTCATCACATAAACCTGCTCCGGCTCCCTTGGGGTGGATGGCTGGGCCCTGCACTCAACGCCAAGGGATGATGCATCCATCGCATAACTCAGCTGGAGCGGCTGCACTGTGAAAACACACAGGTTCAGACAAGCACAGGCTCCCGTCAGGTCTGCCCCCTTGCTTCCTTTCAAACCGGCTCCTTCACCTGGGGTGGGGGGGGTTCCCCTCACTTGAAGAACTTAGAAACAAACCTGACATTTCTCCGGGTGTCTGTGAACAGGTTTTAGGTGACCTCAAACAGTTCCTAGATACTCGCTACATGGACAGAGCCCCCCAAAGATTTCTAATACACTCTCAGGGAGGAAGGCCTTCACCAGGAGGAGTGGGAAGGCAACACGTGGAGTTGAAAGGTCAGGAGTCCAGAGAAGGACGGCAGCAGGAGGAGGTGGACCCACCTTGGGGAGAGCTGGGGGAGGACTGCCCCAGGGGGAAGCAAGGCCAGGCCAGCACGCCCTGTGACAGAGCTGAGAAGACTGATTCAGAGCAGCCTCTCCTGAAGCACCCCAATATCCTAGGCAGCCACTGTGATCCACGCACTGGCGGAAGGGGAAGGCCAAGCAGCCCCACGGGAGGGGAGTCCTTGGAACAAACACCTCAGGAGAACAGAGGAGGGAGCAATTCGCAACTTTGTTGCTCTAGACAACTGACTTAAGCCAGGCAGGAGACATATGCATGGTGCGCTAGCTCGTGCAAAGAAGGAAGCCTCAGGGAGTCCGCGGGAAAGGGACAAGGTGAAAATGATTCCCAGGGGTAAGGGACGGAGGGTCAGAGCGCCCTACTGCATAGGGGCAGTTCTTGCTGACATCACCTCTACCTCTGGAAAAGAGTGCCTAACCCAATTAGGATCGCACCGTGTGATAGCCAACACCCAAGGAGCTTTCTCGGGCAGCTGCTGGGCTTGTTAGAGGGGCGTGGCCAGGGCTGGCTCCGGGTTCTGGCTTGGAGCAGCAACAGGCAATACTGGACGAACAGGTTACAGCAGGGCCCACTAGCAGGACCTGGAATGCTGGTGGGAAACCTTAGAAGCTGCAGGGGTCGGTCAGGCCTCAGGAAGCAGCTGCCATGCTGGTTCCTATTTTGTTCAAAGTCGGCAGCCCCCAGCCTCTTACCATTAAAAAAATGAATACACAGTGTCCCATCACCAAGGCTCGGGTAAATTAGTGAGCAGCAGGCAAACTTGGGAAGAATCATAGCAACTTCCTATTGCTCAAAAACCTTCAATTTTAAAAAAATATTTATTTTATGTGTATGAGCGTTTTGCCTGTGTGTATATAAATGCACTACATGTGAAGCAGGCGACCGTGGAGGTCAGAAGAGGACACTGAATACCTCGGAACTAGAATTATGTACAGCTATAAGTCACCATATGGGCGCTGGGAATTGAACGCAGGTCCTCTGGAAGAGCAGCAAGTGCTCTTAGCCACTGAGCCATGGCTCCATCCCTTCAAAAGTACCTTCGGGTGTTAATCATTCTCTCCCAATGAAATCCACATTCAGAGAGCGGAAGCGGAAAAGCACGTAGCCCTTTCTGTTGGGTCTCCAAGGAGGAAAGAAGAATGTCTTTTCGAAGCCTTGCTCCTCCAAGTGACTCAGAACATGCATGTTTAATTAACCCTAGATCCCTCCTGGTAAAGCTTCAGGCTCTTCACACAATGAAAGTGTCCGGTCTGACCACATCGATGACACTCCCATGAAATGTCATGCTTTCCCCAAGCACATTCTGTAGGTAGAGGAAGACTGACCTCTCTCATTTAACACGATCCTACAGACAATAAACACACACATTTTGGGACACCCAGTTCCCCCCGTGCCATCAAATCTGTTCTTTCTTCCCCTTTCCTAGAACCAGACAAGCAGGCAAAGGGGGAGCCCAGAACACCGAGGTAGGAACTCAACTTCTGAGGTCTCCAAAACAATGTAACAGTAGCAAGAACCCACACGCCTGCACCCCTGAGAATCTGAAGCCCTCACAAGTTTCAAAGCTCTTCCAATTCTGAGTGGGGAGAACAGTAGCCCCCTTCCCACCGAGACCAGTCACCAATACCTCACTTTCCATTGTCCCAAAACAGCAGTCTGTGAGGCACACTGAGACAATAAACACTTAAAGGTCTTGGAGGTCAAACGCTTATTCTCCAGCCTCAGGCAAACGCCACACTTACCCCAGGCCAAAGAGAAGAGCCTTCATCAGGGTCTCCAAAGGTGCCATCTGAAGGGGCTGCTCACGTCCTGGGAGAGGGACTGGAATTCAGAACACCATCGTCTCTGGGGCGGACTCTCCCTTCCTCTTTCTCGGCCCTGCTTTCGGGTCTGGAAAGGTGGGTTTCAGTCCACAAGGGTTCTACCTGTCAGAGCAGATAAAGAACGGGTTTAGGCTCGTTTTGCATATATTTCAAGCACACTCTTAAGGGGTGTTGTATAACAGTTTACTCCAAGATTAAAACATTCCACCCTGCAGGAAAGTTCCTTGAGCATGAAGGTAAACCACTCAAAATAGCCTGAGGAAGTCCCTGAAACTGACCAGTTTAAAAAAAAAAAAATTAAGAGCTGTAAAGAAGTCTCTGAGACCAGACCAGCTGCCTGGAAGAGAGTTAGACCAGAGTCACCTGGAAAGGACAACCTGGTGAGCTGCCTGCAGGCTGTGCAGTGTGTTCCAGGTTCCCAGCTTTATGAGCTGTCACTGATGCTTGGTAGGCCTTGGTGACGCAGCTGTCTTTGAGGCATTTCTGCTCCTATAAGTGACCCCTCACCCATATTCCTGCAATAACCCCAATAACACTCACTAGTTCACCAAGCTGGATTTTGGTGGTATCTACATTTTGGTCTGTTGTGGGATCCCTATACAAAGTAGGTGTGTGTGTGTGTGTGTGTGTGTGTGTGTGTGTGTGTGTGTGTGTGTGTGTTGAGTCTCCCCAGGAAAAGCTTAGTCACACAATAAGAGGACACAGGAAAAGCACCTCACAGGTCACAGAGAGTACTTTTGTGCTGAGTACCACATGGATACGTGGGCATACAACTGGTATTTGAGCGATCCCAGGGACATTTACAGGCTCTTATTCTAGGCTTTGTAGATAGTGCGGTAGTGACTATATCTACCCATCCAGATCTCACCGACTATGGAGACACCAGGGTGGCTGAATGAAGCTCTGCGATAAGGACAAAGTCTCACCAGTCCTCACGATCCATTATGCAAGCAAAACTTTCCAAAAGTGGTGATAACTGCCCTCAGACTCTCACCAGGTGAATGTCATGCTAACACTGGTTCAAAAGCACTCAAAGAAGGGCAAGCCATTGTGAGAACTCTACCTGCTGCTCTTCCCCATCTCTCATGTCTACTGGAATCAGAGAGCACCGCCAGCCTAGCAGAGCAGACAGGCTGGACCAAGAGCAGCTGTGTGTCTGTCTTCCTTGACGAGACCTCCACACCTGAAGCTCATTAGTTACAATATATAAGCCAGGGCTCAATCCTCGGGCACAGTGGAGAACGGTGATCATGGGACCACAATGCAAATGAAGGCTATTCCAGCTCACCCTCTCTCCTACCCCCAGTTCAGTCCTTGTAATTCCAGATGCAGAAATATGAGCAAATCATACCATGTATTCCCCAGGACATTTTCAGCTGCCAATCTCTCAGAAGATTAAAAGGCTTAGGGTTGGGGGACCTCAAAACCCAATATTCCTTTCTAAATTCCAGGCAATCACCACAGCCCTGAACATTCATTTTCCCACCTCAGCTATACCATAGGCACGTTTTCCTGGTGTTGGTTAAGTATGTGGTTTTAAGAGCATGTCACTTCTGTTCAAAAGGAAATTAGAGAAAGGTGAGTAGGAAAAAGAAAAGAGATGAGATGAACTGAAAAATAATAATCATCCCAGGAAGGTATAGTAAAAATTGGAGAGAAGAAATACACAATCACTTTACCAGCAATTAACTAGAAAACTAAGATTAAAACAGGAAATTTAAAAGGTGTCCCTGTGACCTCACCCACTTATAATGAAGAGGGAATAGATAGGGAGAACACTTTGGTTTTATTCCATTTCCAACTCGACTTTATCCTATTTCACTGTTCTGATAGGCAGACAGAGAGAGAAGTGCTGAGCTTCGAAGTATGACAAGAAAGGACAGGGAACACACTCGATGAGCCTCCATTTACCAAGAGCCTATGTGTGCCAAATCACATGAAAAGTGTCCTGCCTAGATATTCTCAGGAAAATCCCACAACCGCAAGTAGTTTGCATATTTATCTCATCATTGAAGATATGGAAATTCAAAAGTAATTATCCTGAGACCTCACAGTTCACTGGCAGAGCCAGAGTCAAAGCCCTTGGACTGCCACACACTCAGAAAGATCGCACTAAACTTTAAAACACTCAGGCTCATGCATTAAATATGAACAGAAATGAAATGTTCCTCCCCAGTCATTACCACAATTTGTCTACTCTTGCACAAGGTAAATGTGTATGCTGAGAGGGTTGAATGCTCCCACACTTCACATTAAATTACCTCAAAGCCTCACGCACACTCTGGCTTGATGCTTCTAAAACAATTTCACTGGGTGTGCCCCAGTGAATCCACAATACCCACCTTGGAACAATTTGGTCCAATATGTAGGATGTGCACACACAGAAGGCATGCTTTAATAAACAGAAAAATACAATCAACATCAAAGATGCAAAGAGAAGTACATAATGTCTTCCTCCTTACAGCTGGAGGATTCAGTTGCTTGTTTTCAAAGGATGTCATAAAACCTTTCTTGACAGCATCCCATAAGGCAGAAGTTTTTAGATGTACACTTGAATGTTTTTAATTCAGGAAGGAGGTGGGCTTTGTGTGTCAACTACAAACAAACCAAGTTGTTCTTCCAATAGCAATAAAATTGACAACATGTTAGCAAGACTGATCAGGAAAATACACACAGCGGGGGGAGTGTGTCTTAATGGTGTGGCACTTGCCTGGCATGTCATGTATATTCGGTCCCAGTAAAACACACACACACACACACACACACACACACACACACACACACACACACACACACACACTCATGCAGGCACAACAGAAAGAGAGAAAAGGAATAAATAACCAGTGCCAAGAATGGAAAAGGAAACATTTTTACATATGCCTCAGTCTTTAAAAACGGAATCTATCGAATATAACTAACTGTACACCAATATACTTCAAACCCTAGAAGAATTGGAAAACTTCCAACGAAAATTAGTTACTAAAACAAAATTTCAGTGGTCCTGTCTCTGTGACACATTGAACTCCAAACTTTAAAAGTATATGAAACAAACAGAGCCAAACCAGGAGGGGGAGAGGGAGCCAAAAGAAAAGCATGGTACAAGAATTGGGCTATTCAGAAACTTCGTGGCCCCATGGCCCAATCAACCCCAGGCATCTGCATAACAGTCCCCAGTGACAACTACCCAAGACCCTTTCATCTGTGAATCACTGCTTCCCCTTTCTCTGAGGGTTACTGTTCCATAAACTCCATCTATTACTCAGTGTTGCCCTTGCCATCACAAGATCCAGTTCAGCCACCGCCTGTAGAGTGACAACAGGTTCCTCAGGAGTAGGCGTGACAACATCATGCTCAGAGCCACCTACCTATTGGGCTGTTTCTGGAGCCACTACCAGGTGTGACAGCCTGGGCCATACCACCTGATCTCCCTTGGGACACGTCCAGTTTGATTGAAGAGTCATTCCTTCACATACAGGTCTTTCCCTTCAAGGAAGCAGAAGGTTCCCAGCAGGCTAACTGTGGCCCCAGCAGCCTGTGCCCTGAGCTGCAATACCTGAGTGGCAGACTGTTGAGCCAACCAAGCCATCCCACCCAACGCTAGGAAAATGACAAGACCAACTGGGAACGCCTCCTATTCCACTCACTCCAAACTGGGGGAGAGCTTGTTGCAAAATGGATAGTTAGTTGCAAACGGAAGCGCCATCCATCTCGCCACCTTTTATCCTAAAAGTAATTTCATGAAGGATTGGCTAACAATAAGCATTCAAAATCCTGGCTCCAAGTGCATCACCCAGCTACTGATCAGACTTGAAATAAGCAAAACAGGTATGTCAGCCTCAAAACTTCCTTCTAACCACACACCCAGGAAAGCCTAATGAAAACCAGGACATGGGGGTGGGGGTGGGGGGGAGTCAAGTTTAGGCTTTGCTAGGATATTGTCACTTACAAAGACCCCAACCGCCAGTGCCACCCTCCAGTGAAACTTCCTCTCTTCACCCCACCCAAAATTCGCTTAGGCAATGGATCAGAAGATCAGCCAGCTGCGGCAGAAAAACTCACATTAAAAAGGAGTTCCAGATAAACCAAGTTCCCCTGTGGCAAGGGGCTTCTAGCTCAACTAACCTAAATGCAAAACTAGTAGGAAAACCTGAGACTTAGTGCCTCATTCTGGAACTCCCATCCAGGTGCTGGTCCGGAGCCACAGCTTCAGACTATCCGAAAACCAGTCCAGCCTAGAATCCCAAACCTTTCCGAAGGGATTCCCTCCATCCCCCACCCCCCACCCATACACAGCTTAGTAATTGCTGGAGGCGCGCAGCAGGGTTGGGTCTGAAGCAGGAAGCATCTTTGGCGGGTGTCAAGATGGGTCCCACCGTCTCCGTCCTGTTTCCCATACAATGATCCGGGGTAAAGCAAGGGAGAAGTTTCTGAGCCAGAAGCCCTTTCCCAGGGGGTCAGAACCCACACAGCAGCCTGCTACCCACAGCTCAGCGGAGCAGCACAGCGCCCTGTAGCTGAGCATAAACTAAGCAGGGCCAGGGCTCCAGCCATTCAGGCTGCCGCCTCAGGCCACAGTTAAGGGTTCCGGGGCTCTCACCCATCCTCACCACAGTCTCGCGCCGCAGCTTCCAGCGCCAGCAGCGCCTAGGAGATTCACCGGTGGAAAATGGATCGAATTTTCCGAAGCTCATTCATGGCTCAGCGAGGCGCGCACTCCCGGCTGCCTTTCCATCTCTTAAACTTCCAGTAACTGAAATCAGGAAGCTGTAGCCTTCCCAGCTGCCGGCAAGGGAGTGGGTGTAACTTGTGAAGTTTCGTGCTATGATGAATCTGGTCATTTGGGTGTGTTGGAGAGGGCCTGGAGCTCCTCCCTCCCTCCCTCCCTTCCTCCCCCTCCTCCTCCTCCTCCTCCTCCTCCTCCTCCTCCTCCTCCTCCTCCTCCTCCTCCTCCTCCTCCCTCTCTATTCTTGCCTAGCTGAGGACTGTGTCTGGCTGTCATTCAGTCCAGCACTCTGCTTTCCACACCCTGGGAGCGATTTATTCCTATAGGGTCTTGACTATTTTACAAAGGAAACTGGGCGCTCTGCACAAGGCATAAGCTCCTGTCAGCTTTTGCCTGCACACGGCAAGACCACAGTGTCTCTTAAAGGATCACTACACCCCTTACCTGGTCCCCTCAGGGGCAGAACTATGGACAGTTTGCTGGACTGAGATGCAATTCCTAAACGTTTGTTTAGATGAAAACAGAAAAGGAAGGAAAAGAAAAACCTTTAACCATCTATCTTTAAAACCAATGGCAACTGCTCCCATAGTGCAAACTATCCAGAAAATTCTTCAGAAGTTCTCTCTCACTCGCCCTCTAAACAGAAAACGGCCATATGTTTGATTCCCATGAACAATATTTATAGCAGTTTCTAAAAATTGTAGAGGAAACACACTAACTCTAACTTCCCCCACAAAGCACTCCAAAGAGTACACTTCGGGCTCCACCTTGGTTTTGAGACATTAGTCTCATTGAGTAAAACTTCTAATGACCAGTGGTTAATAATAATAATAATAATAATAATAATAATAATAAAAGCCTCAAGTGGTCGGTTAGAAAGACCAGAAGCAATCACCAGATAGCAAACGAGAAATCGGGGGTAACAAACCAGACACTACATCTGAAATGGCCAAAGCAGCCATGGGTGAAATTGATAGAGGAATAAAGCATTATCATTTCATAAGGTTATTATTGGCTGAGCCGAAAGTCAAAGACATTGACCCCTTTCCCCCTACTGCAAGGGGCTTTCCTCAAAGATACAGACCACAAAAATACAACCATTACTAAAGGATCATAATGACTCAAACACCAACCAGAACTACAGGCTGGAAGCCATATGCAGAAAGAAAACGAGAAAGGTAACTTTGGGGTGGGGAATTAACCATCCTCGGTTGGTAAGGAACTGGCTTACAGTGCCTGCCATGTAGACATAGGAACTGAATGATATCCCACCCCCAAGGAAAAACTCCAAAACTTCGGGGACACTGGCCTGTGTCTGCAACAATAGCAGTGTGGAGGCAAGTATAGAAGGGTTCACTGAAGTGCTGGGCAACCAGCAGAGCTGACTCTGGGAGCCCCAAGTTCAGTGAGAAACCCATATTCAAATTATAGAGAATGATTGAAGAGACATCCAAGGCCAGCTTCCGGCCTCCACACACTAACATACAGATGAAAATGTGTACACACACACACACACACACACACACACACACACACACACACACACTGTAACTTCCAGGAAAACACTGATCAGAGTTATTGTGGTGGAAACCACGACGGTTTTAAACTTGACAAATACATGCCCACATATATAAACATAAGCAAGAAGTGCTTGGCTAATCTTTATGATCTTGATAATCTGCACAGAGATTGGCATAAGATACCTTGGAAGAAAACAAACAAATAATGTGTCCATGCATAGTTCTGAAGGAGTAAAATCAAGTGTTTACATGTAGCAGGATCCTAAGCTAGAGATGGCTTTTACCCCAGGGAGTATTTGTAAGTATGTGTAGACATTTTCCATTTTCACAGCTTGGGGAGAGATTCTACAAGGAAGAAGTATAGGCTGCTGCCAAACAGCCTACAGCACCCAGGACGGCCCCATACATAACCAAAAAACAAGCCAGTCCTGGGAGCCCACGGCACCGTTCCTAAGAAAGCCTAAGACAGAAGTGTCACCATCTACTGTTAGCTAATGTCTCACTCATTCCCATGGTATCATCGACATCACAGTCCCCAGGAATAAAACTCCCCTTTTCCCCCACTGATGAGCATTTGATGGCTGAGAACCATCTGCACAGGCCAAGCAGAAGGTGAGAGCCAGGTCAGCAAGGGCGCTTCCAGGAGGGCAGCCTTGGTGTCCACACACTCACAAGGCTGATGAGCAACTGAGCTGGGGTGAAATACAATAAAGGGGTGAGAAGATGACGAAAATCGGGGTACCAGCTTTGGAACGGGAGCTAGCCCAGCTGGAAGAGCCGTGCTCCACACGGGGACACGTGAAAGACACAGAGACAGGGGACGATCTCCAGGGGCGCCATCAGTCATTTCAGTGTTGGCAAGCACCAGCCTACGCCACCAGAACAGGAAGGGTGTTTAATCTTGCTACAATGTATCAGAAGATTGTGACAAATCACTTATGGGTAAAAGAACGTGAGCTCCACGGTCCACGTGGAGGGCAGAAGGGTTTCTGGTCTCGCTGTTCTCCAAGAGGTTTCTTCAAGTTCTGTTTTACTCCCAAATGACAGATAGTTGTCTGAATGTGTTAGGTACGTGATGTTCCCATGCCTGTGTACACAGCACAATGCCCTTGTCAGGGTGATCAGCAGATCCACCACCTCATGCACCACACTGATTCGGGTAAACATCCCAATCCCTGTCGTTCAGCTGTTTTGAAGCATACAATGTATCACTGGCTGCAGTCTGCTATGCCCTAGATTCTTGAAGTAACTGTAGCTTTGCATGTACTCTCTGGCAAGGCTCTCCCTCCCCTCCCCCTCCTCCCCCTCCTCCCCCTCCTCCCCCTCCTCCTCCCCCTCCAGCCTCTAGGAACCATTATTTCACCATCTGCTGTTGTTCCAATGAGAATGTCCCCCATGTAGCTCCTGCATTTCAATACTTGGCTCCCAGTGGTGGCACTGTTTGGGGAGGTGTGCCAGCCTTGCTGGAAGAAGGACATCACAGCTTTGAGACCACATAGCTTCACTCACTTCCGGTTCACTCTCTCTGCTTCCGGCTTTTGGCTAAGGATGCTACCCCTCAGCTTCCTGGTCCTGTTACCATGCTTCTCCCTACCTCCACCACTCCCCAGTGATGGACTCCTTCCTCTCAAGAACTGTGAGCCATAAACTCGCCCTTCTGTAAATTGCTTTGGTCGTGGTATTTTATCACAGCAGCAGAAAATTAAGTAATACGGGGAGGTTATGGAACCTTTGGGAGATGCAGTTGGAGGAAATGTCCCGGGTAGTGGGCTTCAAGAGTTCACAGCCAGACCCTACTTCCTGTTCCCTTTATTTGCTATGTGTGGATAAAGGTGTGGTCAGCCTGCTGTCCTGCCTCACCCACCATTCCAGAACCTAACACTCTGGAACCATTAACCAAACAAACGATGTCTCCTGTGAGCTGCTATTGGTCATGGGGTTTGTTTCAATGGGAAGTAACAAAAACATTATCCTAAGAAGTGTGTCATTTACTCCTGGAGCCCACGGAGACTCTCAGTTCTTCTTTCTGAGATGATTTAATTTCTCCCTGGGATGAGGGAAAAAGGTACCGAGGATGTTTGTCCATTGTTCTACCCAGTACTTCCCAGAAAACGGCTTGCTCATTTTGAATCCCCCTGAAGCCACACTCAAGGCAGGCACCAGATGAACTTACGCTGAATTGAACTGAATCAGCTCCCAGTCTCCTTCCCTATTTCTTAGGCCTGCCTGAAAGTGGAGTTCCCTGTGGCTGCTACTGGAGACCTCCCCCAAAGACTCCTTCAAGTTCAATCTGAGCCATCCATGAGGATATAATTAGCACCTAACACCTGCTGATATCATTTAGTGCCTGGAAATTTTCTAAGACCTAGAAAGAAAGGCCGCTGACACAGGAAAACGCACTAACATCTGAACAGAGACGCCTCCAGGCAGAGTGGACCTCAGAAGAATATCATTTCCCACCAAAACATGTGCTCCCAGAGCCGGAGGGCTGCCCAGAGAGAGACCAGCTGGAGCACCCACCATGCATTAGACCAACGTGTGGTAAGGAAGACACCCAACCCTCTTCAACTTGCCTGCATCTTAAGGTTTAAAACTCATTGGATTTTTTTTTTTCTCTCTCTCTCTTAAACGGTCTTATTCATTTAGGAAAAGAAAATATAAATGCAGTTATGAACCTGACCCAAAGCAACGGAACTTGTGCATGAGAACACAGTAATTCTGAACCAAAGAAATGTGTCCAGTAGAGGGAGCACTCACTAGTCCCCAACAGATTCTCAAGATCAGAATCACCATGGGGATGATAACTGATCCATGTTACAAAAATAATCCCCTACTAATGAAAGTGAAAAGGCCCTTGTAAGTTTTTTTTTCTTGTGAAACATCAGAAACAGTGGTGTCCTTAAAAGGTCTCTGCGTTATTATTGATATTGATACAAGAACCAGCAAAGTAAATATGGTAGAAAACAACATTAAGTACATGGAGAAACATCCAGAAATAGCTAAATCTTTCTATTTCCAAACTCTGTCAGTTACATTCATAGTCCAACGTGAATACTTAGCTGGCTGTGGCAATGCATATATGTAATTCCAGCAATTTAGAGTCTAAGGCTGGAGGACTGTGACTTCCAGCCAGCATGGGCTAGATAGCAACCCTTTGCTTCAAAAAAAAGAAAGGAAAATAACATGTTAGGTTTATTCACGTTTATTCTTGCCAAAAGTTACTCGGCTCCGTTTTTAGCTTCTGTTTCACACGTTAGGTTTGTAAGAGATGACTTTTAACATCTCTGTCCTGCTCAATGGCATGGTGCCATTTGCCGGTCACTGTCCTCTGGATTTCCATTTAAGGGTCTTCAGAACCAGCTTGCGCAGGAATCCAGTCAGTTTCACCCAAAATGTACCAATTAGCGAAGGTAAGTCTGCAGCCAAGATGCCGGTACCTCAATGACATTTACTTCCACCTTGGCCAGCTCAAGAAGAGAGAGCTGAGGGGGGTTCCCAAGTACAGAGTAAGAGGCACTCACACCAACCTGCTCGTTACCTAGCAACAGCCCATCAGCAGCAAGGCTGGAGAGCAGTGACCACCTCCTCAAATTAGGTGATGCCCTGCAAGGGTATTAAGTAACACAGACAAATTATCTGACTATAAAGAAAGGGCCCGTTTCCCAGAATGCTTGCAGTTCTACATACACATCCTGTCAATCCTGTTGAGCCACCATAGACAGTGATCCATTCCTGTGGAAAGATGTCCTATGGCTACTTATAGACTGACTGTCAAAACAAATCATTTGTATCTGAAACTGGTTGAGGGCTAAATATGAATCCGTGTCTCCCACCCTCATGTTCATCATCTGGGAATCTGCATAGGAACAAGGAATGTCTCAGAGTCCTTAGTGTGGCCTTCCTCCTCTGAGAGACAGGCAAGCTTCCTTCACCCTCCCAGGCAGTGTCTCACAGTACAGGTGCTTGTTAAATCTGATGCTCTAGGAGAATATTCACAACCTCCCATTAAACCCTGTCTGTACAAACCAACTTAGAAATTCCTCACGGCATTTTCTCTCTCAATAAAGATGCAGGGCTTTTCTCACAAAATATAACATCATAGAAAAAGAGGCCAAGGAAACACTAAAGGCCTTTAGTGCCATCTCCAGAGTTTCCTGCTGGGACGGTGTGGGCAGTTCCTTAAAAATCTGAGGCTTCAATTTCCTCAATGATCCAATCATGCTGTCCAATTTATTCTTTCCCACATCCCTAGTTCTATCTCCCAATTACATTCTTCTATGATTTGAAAACTCCAATTTCTGTCACTACCTCAATTTAGATTTCCTCACAGAAAAACCACTTTTAACACACCAAAATAAAAAGTTTCAGCCTCACCAGTGGCCCACAAAGCGAAGCCAGGTCTGTAACCTGAAGGGTGATGGGGGCAGAGATGCAGAGATGGGGAAAATACCCAGGAGCCCTTAGCGCCAACCAGAGTAAAACATATGGGGCCAGGTGCTGTCCTGCCCACGTGCGAGCAGTGGGCCTGTGCATTCCAAGGATGCTCTGCGCCTTTCACAAGAGGTACATGTGGCTTGTGGGGGCAGAGCATCTGGGCTTTCCCGGGTGTGGGATCTTTCAGACGCCCCTCTGCTCTGCAGCAATAAGCAATAATCATTGTCGTTGGCACTAAGAGTGAGATAACAGAATAACTGAAGGAAGACCATAAGGGCTCAGGCTCCTCTCCAGGGAGTGGTGGAGTTTCCCTTCCTCAGCACAGACTCTTGTGTTGTGGAATATTCCTTTACACTGTGTGGAGGTGTGTCACTGTGATTGGTTTAACAAAGAGCTGAATGGCCCATAGCTAGGCAGGAAAAAAATAGGCGGGGCTTCTGGGGACAGAGGGGTCTCAGCGAAGAAGAAAGGCAGAGCTGACAGTCAGATGCTGAGGAAACAGGATGAGCAGTACAGAGTAAAGGTAACTGAGCCACGTAGAAGACTGTAGGTTAAAAGATAAGGGTTCATTTAAATTATAAGAGCTAATGGGACAAGCCTAAGCTAAGGCCAAGCTTCCATAATTAATAATGTCTCTGTGTCATTGTTTGTGAGCTGGCAGCCCAAAGTAAAAGCCTTCTACACTCCAAAAAGTTGCTTGGGAGCATTCCCACTGGGGAGGGCACACTGGAAGATGAAAGAACATGAAAGACAACCACCTGCTCCAGTCCAGGCTGTGCCAGATGAATGCCGGAGCAGGCCAGGCTGCTTCCCCCTCAGTGAAATGAGAAGGGGGCATGGATGACCACTGGCCATGGATACATGGGTCTATGGGATTACAGGATATGTGCTCAGTACTTCTCTAAGTGGTAAGGAACATTAATACGCCTGAATCGTTTTCAGTCATGAAATGAGCCAAGACAGTACCTCAAGCAACCTCAGTGTTCGCAGTGTGTTCATATAAATACCGCTGCTTTGGCCATGAATGGGGCACTTCAGGCTCTAGGTGCGGGCTGGACGAGCAGGGCACCCTAACAAGACTTGAGACTGCAGACACACTTGGTTAAGTCGCCCCAGAAAGCCCTACTGTGAGGTAGCATTGAGACAGCGTTACAGGAGAGCTACTGCAGCCCCCAGACTAACACCAAGTAAGGCTGAGCAATTCGAATGCATTTGTTTTTGTTAATCACGGACTAGGACAGTTTTCAATTTGCTTTATAGAAAAATATAGGGATAAGTATCATTTCATATCTTCCCAACTAAATGTACTGTGAGATACTACAAGAAATGGAGATGGGGCTGGGTGATGTTGGATAACTAAGGAGAAACCGAGCACTGGGAAAGGCGGGAATGAAGGACCTCACTCTGAGGTCTGTCTCTGACACCTGACACCTTACAGAGTTCTCAGCTAATCAATTAAAATCAGACAGCTTCTTATTAATAATGACTGAGAAATGGTCTAATGAGAATATGAATGTAAATGCTAGCTCTTAGCCTCCCCAGAAGGCCTTGACATCATTTCCTCTGAAATAAGTTATTTTCAACCAGGAAAGACACCAAGCTTGCATGCCCAGATATTATACTTGAAGTAGAGTGACAGACACATGCTGGGTCCCAGGTCCAAGTGTGGGAGGGGGAACAGGGAGTCTTGCACAATCATCACAAAGTCAGATGGAGTATGCAACTCCCTTAGGCTCACAGAGCAAAGGCAAAGGCAGCTCACCCAGCCCATCTAAAGTAAATCTGCAGCACGCTCCAGCACTCAGTCACCCGCTTAAAAGTCCTTTCCATATGCTTATAGAAGTTGGGGCCCCAACATAATACAGGTAAGAAGAATAATATTCATTCAGCAACTCCAGAACTCACAGGCAAATCATAAGAAATGGGTACTTGTGAAATGTCTTGGCCCAACCATAGACAGGCAAGCAAGAGGCCAGGCACCCAGGGAAAGAAGGAAGCAGTCAGTCAGGATGGCTGAAGGTAATCTGACTCACCAGCATTCTCCCTGACAACTACTGTGGCAGACTCAGCAAGAAGGCAAAGAAGCTGGGGACACCGGATAGAGGCATGCACACCAAGGAACCATGACAGCAAACTGTGGGAGACAAAGCTTTCTCCAGGTCCTACCACTGGAATCCTATGAAACTAAAATTGTGCCTTGGAACCACTGCCGAGCAGCATCACTTACACTTGCTCATGAATATTCATTGCAGCCACAAGGTGGGAACAACCCAGGCACCCACCGCCAGGTAAGCGGATGAACAAAACGTAGCACATGCTTATGGTAGAGTATTATTCCGCCATTAAAAGGAATGATGTTCTCCCAAGAACTACAACACGAATGGACCTTAATTATCTCAAGGGAAATACGTAAGATGCAAAAGGACAAACATTATACCATTCCAGGTACACAGAAAAGTTGTGGACCCAGAGAGCAGCATGGTGGTTTAAATGAGAATGACTCCTACAGGCCATTGGTCCCTACTAGGTAGAACTTGGTCCCTCCTTGGTAGAACTGCTCTGGGAAGGGTTAGAAGGTGTGGCCTTGTTGGTGGAGGGGTGTCATTGAGGAATGAGTGGGCTTTGAAGTTTCAAAAAGCCCACGCCAGGTCCAGTCCCTTGCTCTCTGCCTCCAACTTTCAAATAAGGTGTAGTAGGCTCTCAGCTACTGCTCCAGGGCCTTGCCTGTTGGCCTGTTGCCATGGTTATGAAGTCTCTTCGTGACATCTCTTCACAGCAGCAGAACAGCAACTGAGACAAGCAGTAATGGCTGCACAATATTAAATATGCAACCCATGGCATTGAATCATATATTATATATTTAAAATGTTATCAATTAGAACAGTAGTAACTGTGTTAAACAGATTTAAGATTTTCATAACTTTATAAAAAGTAAAAAATGGTTCAGGCATTTTTTAAGCACTACTGACTGTGGAGAGCGAGGATCAGGACTCTGCAGACTGTAGCCCAGCCTTCCTCCCTCCCTGATCTTCCTGCCACGCCACCTTATCCTCACCTCACACCCAGAAGACTGACTGTCTCTTACCGTAAGAGACGAAGTGAGAGTGTCTCAACTATCAAATTAAATCTTTCAAAACTATGAAGAGGCAAAGAGGCACGCCCTTTGGCAGTATGCCAGGTGTGGCCGTCACAGCTGAACGGGGCATAATTCATGGGGCCCTTGTGACCAACAACCCACGTGAAGCCCAAATTTCAAGAAGACTGAGAAACCAGAAAGGGTTGAACATGAAGGACCAGAGCGAGGGAAAAGTATTAAACACAAATTAACAACTAGGAACAATGTATGAGACATGTTCAGACCACACTCGGGTCCCTCCTAACAAGCTGTGACCAGAGAGGCAAAGACACAGAGGAGGTGCCAGGCAGTGTAAGTGAGAGCCCGGGACAGAGTGGGCATCTCACCTGTAAAATGGGGTCATAACACTATTTCCCTCTGAGTTGGTGTGAGGACAGTGCCTATGACGATGACTCACTCGTCTCTTGACCACTTTCTAGATGAAAACTACTACAAGAAAGACTGTTCATCCATCTCTGAACCAGGTCCTCTGGCAATTCAGCATGGACTACTGGTGACCAGACCCATTTTACAGACAGAGATCAAAACACAGAAAGGCTCAGTGAAGGGTCCAAACCCACTCAAGAGGAGGGGTTGGTTCTAAAATCCTAATCTAGCCTTTGTGAAGTCAGAACCCAGCTCTCCCTACCCGTACCCCTACCCCTGCATGTCGACAACCACCCATCCTGCCCTCATGGACCTTGGCATCCTCACAGTCCATGTGTTTGCTTCCCCATCATCATGGTCATCATCATCATCATCATCATCATCATCATCACCACCTTTTGGACCATTATCCTCAGGTTCTGTGTTCACAAAGTCAGAACACTTAGTGACTCCCCAAGCTGGTACTTCCTTGCATGTACCCCATCCACCTCTCAAGGCCAGATGCAGCCTATGAGAAACATATGCCAGGGTTGGTCACAAAGCTCCATGAAGTTAATCATCAGCGCATCTGACAGAGATGAGTGGAGAAGATATAGAACCTGAACAAATCAAACTGGGTAATAAGCAAAGAATATGTGTAATCCACGGGTAGGAAGTGTATAAATGTGTTCACTGAACCCGTTCACCAAAGCAAGGTCTGCAAAGGGCCGGTTCACGGTCTGGGCTGTGACAATGAATAACTGGGTGGCTATTTTATACTGACCTATTTGCAGTACCTGCCTCAAGTGCTAATACTGTATTTCTTAGACACAATAAGCAGAGTCGGGCTCTCCATTCAGTTCTCTCACACTCTCCCAAGCTTCCCAGGGAAACGAGGCTGTGACCCACACACAGGGACTGGGGGTGTACCGTTCCTGGTGTAGGTCCTAGGAGTTACTCATGCCAACTGCTCTGGGGCAGACCCTTCTAGAAGGTTAACAAACATTTTCCCATATCATCTGGACCACCAAAGCCCAGCCTCCATCCCCCAGTGCCTGGTCACTAAGAGGAGAGACTCCTCACTAAACGACCCCAGGGTCAAGGACTGTCAATATCTGAATCTTACATCCTCAGCTGCCACCCATCCACACACCTTGCTGAGGCTTGAGCTCATGATCCAGACTCCTCCTCACCCCTCTCAAAGCCGGGCACCTGGGACTTTTGTTCTTTTTCTGGCCACAGATGAACTCAGCCCATTAGAGAACAGCTGTAATCCTGACATGTGTATCTTTCCACTGGCAAAAATGAGTCAGGTCAGCAGCTCTGAGGTCAGCAGCCTCCTCTAGAGACACTCACCAGCCACTGTTCCCTCAAGCCCCACCTCCCCACCACCCACAAAAAAAAAAAATAAAAATCAGAGGTGACTGTTCACACTGCCCATTTCTAGTTTGGTAGACACTGACTAGCACACACTCAAAAACCTACTGACTCACGCTGTTGTGATAACCAAAAACAATATCCTGGGCCTTTAGCATGAATGTGGGATTCTGTTTTCACAAGGACATGCCACCAACTAGATCAGGCCCCCATGCAAACGTGTTCTTGCCGGTACATACATCTGACATTAAACTTGAGATCTTTGCCTAAAGACAATTCCAATAACACACTATAAGCATTTTATAATTTGGCTGTGTCTGTTTATTGAGCCTGCCCCCCTGAAACAAGAATGAAAGCTCGGCACAGACAGCTACTCTTGACGCTCCTGTTCACAGTCTTGTCTCTGATGTCTAGAGACGTGCTTGCTACATGATAGACCCTCGGTCAATGACTGACTCGCCACCACCTGACAGTCACTCCACATCAGAAGCACAGCCCAGAACACCCAAGCCTGAAGTCTCTCCTGTAACCACAGAAGCAACTTCTGCCTGAAGCAGAAACAGCAAGTATAGGAACAGGGAAAAGGGCAAAAGATACGCATCACATGGGTGACACCTAAATACTCAGGGTCCCCAACATACATCAAGACATTCACCCAGCATTTAAGACACAGCATGCTAAATCTTTGAAGAGCACAGCTTGAACATAGAGTGGAAAAAAAGACAATGGTAACTCACGTACACCATCACTGCCATGCGTCTCAGCTTCAGCTAAGCAGGCCATCTTCCCAGGCCACGTCTCATGTCTTAGAGTCTTGACATCCATGGACCCTCAAAATCCACATCTTGAAAGCGTAACTCCCCTCCAAGTGATGGTATTTGGAGGTGGAGTAGTGGAATGATTGGTTATGACAGCAGAACATACACACTGGCCATTGGTGCCTTATGACCACCATGTGTCCTTTCCACCAAGGGAAGACCCATGCGTCTAAGAGGAAGGAAGTCCTCTCCAGACATGGGTTCTGCTACACCTTCATCTTGGACTCCGCAGCTTCCCGAGGTGGGAGAAATAAAACTTCTGTTATTTATAAGCCGCCTTCTCGCCCAGCTTGTGGAACTCCGAACAGACTAGACCCCAACCCAAACAACCTTAGCTTTGGAGTTCATGTCCTCAATGCCTCATAGTCTTCCTTCAGAAACTGACTTTATGGGTTGGAGGGATGGCTCAGTAGTTAAAAAGTACATAATCCTCTTGCAGAAGACCTGAGTTTGGATCCCACCATAAGAAAGAGTATAGGTATATCAAAGATAGCTAGCATGCCAAGAGCTAGTGTTCTATAAACCTTCCCCACCTTTTCAAACACTGGTGGTACTTGCCTCTTTGCCCAGCCGCCGAATCCCAGCCTTTCCTAGGACATGACTCTTTATTACATCGTTCCCCTTTGGACTGATTATGAATTAGCCAATCTCGTGAGACTGTGAAGCTGAACTAGTAGTGGGGTAGGATGAGACAGTCACCACCTGTGTTCCTATAAAAATAAAGTGAACTTCCTGCCCCGCCATATTTGGTTCCTCAGTTTGGGTCACTGTGTGTCCTTTGCAAAATTAAATTGCCTCACCAAACTATTGTTTTGTGTCTCTTTGTATGACACCAATAATTCTTCTTCCAATAAATTGGGGATTTGTCCAGGATCCAAATCTACCCAGTAGAGTGTGGAGATTCCCTCCCTTGAGGGAAATATATCCTGAAGCCTGTTGTAATGGCACCCAGAGTCTAAGGTGATCAACACTCCAGACTAATAATGATTCAAGAACAGAAAGTTTCTTGGCAACTTAGAGAAGGACTCAGGCAAGCATCATGGTGACGAGGCAATTCCATATGCAGAACAAGGTAAGAAAAGTTACAAGGAGTGATGAAGTATTTCCTTAGTGGCTGGGACTTCCAGGAGACTGTATGAGAATGACTGAGCTGTGCTCTGTGCACAGAGTGAATTGGGAGCCCTGATCTACCGTTCTGTAGGTGCTGATGCAACCTCATACACCTCATTGGCAGTCCCTTTGACCTAGTCAGGGGTTTGTACCAACCTGCTTTCATTGCCAAGAAGTGCCACACTTGAACACCACCCTGCAAGGGAATTACTCACAGGTGAGCAAAGCCGTTGACTTGGAGTGAAAGAAGCTTCCATCCTAGGAACTGGAGGTGGCAGTTGGGTTGAGCCTCTAAAGGACTATTGTATCTGAAAGCGGGGATGGGAAATGGCCAAAATAAGAAGAACTTTAAGGAAAAAATGGAAGTAAGAATAAAACTCCTCCTGGTAACCTTTGGGGATTCATGCTTAACTACTGGAAGGATAATGAAATAATAAACAAACCAACAAATAAAAAACCCACAGGTAATAAAGTACTGTTATTTCATATAGACCTCCGAGCCAGTCATTAAGCCTTCAGACTTCTGGCCTTGTCTGCCAACTCTAACTTGTACATATTAGCACAAAGAGCCCTGTCTCTCAGGAAGACACTGACTGTGTTTTCTACTGGGAGAAAAAGGCCCATGCCCCTTTAGTCCACAAAAAGAGAATAAAGAAATTGAACAACGTGAGAAAGATCTTCAACACCTTCCCTTTCCTCCTACCTCCAGAAGAAAACCTTAGACTTCATTCCCCCTCATGGAGGTTCCTCTGGGGCCAGAGGCAGATGGGTCTGTCAACGACCCTCTGACTAGCTCTAGGGTCAGGACCCTGAGAACTGGCCTAAACTCCCTCCCTGACTCATGGCTGCTAGTAAGCCATCTATTTGACCTCCAAGCCAGCTCAAGTGACATGACTCTTTTCCTTCTCTCCTCCATTCCTATCTTCAGGACAGACATTGAGATCTACAGCTTCCCTTCCCTGGGGGAGGTGGGTCTTTTAAACTCTAATAACCATTTCCTTAAGCTTCCATTTTGTCCTTTCTAAATTCTTGTATTAATGAGACTAGAAAACCCAAAAGGGGACCTGACTTCCCCTGTATCTTACGGTGACCATGAAAGGACACCAAATTCCAGTAACACAGCTGGTCACACAAACAGGGACACACCAATGTGTCTCGGAAAAGAAATGCTTTGAGCTCCTCTGTCCATCGCACTGTGGGGCTGGAAGAAGCTTGTTCGGTGCTGTGCCTCCCTGGAAGAAGAGAGAAACGAGTCTCCTTCTGTCCCTTCTCTCTCAAGTTTTAGGGGCTGACTGATGGCCACAGGGTCGGAACTAAACGAGCTTGACACCGCGTCCTCTCCCTGGCACAGAGTTCCCTCAGAGAACCTGGAAGGTTCCGAATCGGGATGTGGGAACGAGTAGAGACTGCATCTTGGTGTAGTCAGCTCTGACATCGTTTTAGACCACATGGGCCTCAAGCGGTTGCTTTTGTGATTGGGTAAAAGCATCACACAAGGCTGCCAAGGTGGTAAATTAGAATCAACCATTTTCTAACAAGTGGTTTCTAAGGTTTCCAGCCAACACAGAGAGTCAGAAGTCTGTCTCATCTCAGCCTACTCCACAGTGGGACATAATGGTGCCAAGATCACTTTCTCTTTACCCAGGTAGTTTTGTTGTTGTTTAAAGAAAAGGGGGTCATCATCCACATTTAATCTGTGAAATACAAGGACTTTGTGTTCTGATGGGGCATAGCAACCTTGGCTTTGATTCCAGCTTGGTTGGTGACCTCTTCAAGATGAAGGCCATGTGACTTCCTCACGATCATGGTTAAAGCAACCACATAGCATAAATCAAAATGGTGACACTCCGAACACTTCCTGGTACCCCCAAGCCCTCAGAAGATCACCGTACCCCTAGAATTTCCTGATACTTAACTATCACACTATAGACACTTTGCACCCATTATCAAGCAGCCAATCACATCAGATGGTGAGGTCAAGCTCCCACCAATGGGGTGATACACAGTCACCACCCTCCTAGAGGACAGAAACTAAGTGAAGTCCCCACCTTGTCCGCTCGCTTACCCAGGTTTGTTCACTGCGCGCCTTTCTGAAAAGTAAGTTGCCTTGCCGAGTTATTTTTGTCGGATATCAGGAATACTCTTTTCCAACGCCAGCTGCGGCGGTTGGCTCACAATTGCCTGTGACTACAGCTCCAGAGGATCCACTTCCCTCTTCTGACCTCAGTGGGCACTGGTACTCATGCACATTCCCCCTACACACACACATACACACACACACACACACACACACACACACACACACACACGTATCTACATAATTAAAAATAGTAAGTCCTTAAGAAACTGAATTTGGGCTGGAGAGTCGGCTCAGTGGTTAAGAGCACGGAGTGTGTTCTGTCCTTAAAATCCCCTCCCTCACTTTGCTCAGCCCCCCTCACTCAGCCCCCTTTTGGCATAACCACCACACTGGTTAAATCTAACAAACTACTTCATTCACACCTGAATCCAGACAGTTATTCACCATCATTAAACCATTAATGTCAACTGTATCTTTAAATGTCATTAGCAATCACCTAGAAATCTCAGTCTATTCACCTACACACTCATCAAGTTTATACATTCTTTCTTCCCTAATCTCCAGTAGTTTCTTCTCATTTCTTCTCTCCACCGATGGACTTTCATCCTACTTCTTAAAGAAACATGAAGTTTCTTCCACAAACTTGAAAGCCTACCTAGCCCCTGGCAAGACTCTGTCTCCATGCACACACTCCAGCTTCCTGTAGACCTAGATAACAATCATATCTAAAGCCAGTTCCTCCACCTGAGACTCCTTCCCATCCTACCCTGACTCAATCAGTATTCCAGCCATCTCTCCCCTCTCCTCAGTATGGTCAAATTATAAACACACAAATCAATTGTGTCCTTGCTGTCTCATACAGAAAGGTTTGAGGTTGCTTGTTATCTGCTGAGTCCTGTTCTTTTCCCTTTCTCGTGATCCCAAGGCAGCTAGGCTCCCATCTACTCCCATGTTCTTCTCAAGAGAATGAATGGCCTACAAATTGGCAAATCCAATGCTTCTTTCTCCATCTTCACACTCGACCCACCTTATTCGTCCACAATGGTATAATTTCTGCACTTGCCAAGACAGCATGATCCCTCCATCATGCTGGTTGCTTTTGCTGGTTCCTTCTATTCTCCCTGTTGGACAGATCCAGAACTTCAAGCCTCAAGAAGACAAAGGGTCCCTTTTTCAATCTGTGCTCATTGTCTGAGTATGGGGCACACACAGACCTGCTCCCAGATCCTATGTCAGAGAAGGACTTGCTGTCTCCTGTGAGGATTATGAACAGCAGCCATCCTCCTTGTGGTGACTAAATCACAGGGTAGAGTCTTCTAAAGAAGAACTGATAGGTACTCTTAGCTCACTGACAGGTGGTCCTACAGAACAATGTGATGTCTCTGCTCAAGTATGCTTCCTCTCCCCCCTTCTAAAAGGCTGATTCTCCTAAGAACTCTATCTTCCTTCTAAATGTCATCTTCTTCCTGAGAGATCCCAGCCAGCATCACGACTATGAATACCACTGCATCCTTACATCTTTCCAAAGGTGTCAGGACACTGCCTCTCTGCAACATACCATGTTCAGATACCCAAGTGTGAGCTAATCCTTCCTTCTGGACATCTGCCAGGCAACCTCCCCAGCTCAGCAAGGGTAACTCAACCCTCTTCGTGGTTTAGGCTGAGCTGCAAGGAGGAGCAGGTTGCATTTCTCTTTCCCAACCCACATCGAATTAGTCAGAAAATTCTATTGTACCCTCTTTGCAGAAATGAGCAAATCTAAATCTGTTCTCTCCACTCCCCTGTTGTCAGCAGAACCTGGCCAGGATGTTCTCTACAGAATTATTATAAAGCTTCCTCACAAGGGTCTCCACTTCTGCTCTGCTCTCTACAGCCCATTCTACTGGAAGCAGATGGATCTCTAAAACCGTGACTCAGATCCACCCCTCCTCTGCTCAGGGGCAAGAGCCTCAGCAGGACCTGCACAGCCCAGACCTCACCACTTCCTTGCCTTTGTTTCCTGCCCCTCCTATTGTTCTTGCCAATGACACCACGCCTGGCCTCATTGGTGCTCCTGAACTTTCTGGACACACTCTTTCTTTCTAGAACATTCCTACATGCTTTCCATCTTTATTCAAGCAGCACTCAAATTTCTTCCACTTTCCCCCAGAAGGACCCATCTACCCAAAACAGCTCTACTTGGTCATATTTTCAATAGTACCTCCTACCTCTTTATACTCTAAATCGTTAAGGTAAGTTTTATTAATATAGAATGAAGAAATAATCACCAATGGGTACTGATCATCAGCTGACAGTTTTTATTGTTTAATAGCAATCTACAGAGACAAGATTAACGTGTCTCTGATGACTAAGGAATCCCAGGAATACAGAATGGTGCCTGGCATGTCATGGAGTCGAAGGATGAAAACACTTGTTGAGGGAATAGAGAGTGTCTCCTTTTCACAGCACTGACACCGTAGGAAAAGGCACAGAAGGGGGAAAGTGAAAGAGAGAGAAGCTGCGGACTTGGTGACAGCACAGTCCTGGGGTCCCAGAACTGGGAGGCAGAGGTGGAAGGGTCGCAAGTTCAAAATCATCTTCAGACATCTAGCATGAAGCAAACGTCGCCAACACGGGACAGGAAAACCTGGTCTGGCATGCAGGGGAAGGAGACGCGGGCAGCAGAAACATGCTGGATACAGCCCCAAATGCACCAGCCCACAGACTCAGGAAGCCCCACAATCTCCAAAAAACACGAGCACAAATGGCCCGTGTGTCACAGTAGCTCCGGAAAAGGCAGAGACGGAGGGGAAAAAAACCTGTGATGACTTACAAAAAGGGTGACCCTGGGCTAAGCACCAAGTTCTCAGCAGGAACAAGAAGAAGCGGGAGATGCTGGACCAGTCTAAGAGAACCTCCCTGTCAGCAAGCGCGCCACCTCAGCAAAGGAAGGGGGACCTGAGGCAGAGACGTGATACCATCAATAACAGTTACAGGAGGCTTATAATTAAAGAAAAAGTGCAACAATATGTTGTTTGAATCTTAGATGGTCTTTTAATAAAAACCTGGAGCCTCATATTGAGGTGAAAGCTGAAAGATCAGAGAAGCAAGACAGCCAGCCACTAGTTCTTACCTCTACAAAGAAATCCTCAGTCTAAAGAGAGAGTTCCTGTTTCCTCACGCCTTATATAACTTTCTCTGCCCTGCCATATTACTTCTTGGGATTCAAGGCATGTGTGCTTCCCAAGCAAAGGCATGAGATCTCAAGTGCTGGGATTAAAGGTGTGTGCCACCATTGCCTGGTCTCTATGTTTAAGTTACTGGCTGGCTCTGTCCCCTTCAGGCAAAGTTTATTAAAGTACACAACATATCACCACAACAATATCATACAAAATACAAAAGAGGATAAAAAGAGTTAAAAACACTCCAATGCCTAGCGCTTTCTGGTAAGAGATAAAAATGGAGGAGGGGGGAGATTTTTGTAGTCTAAGGCAACGATGATAAATTTTGAGTCAGGAACAAAAATTTAATAGGAAACATAGAAGAGGCCAAACAGCATGATATTCGGAATGATATAAAGGAATGATCTAAAGAATGGTTTTTACAGGTATCCACGGGACCAGAGCAACGGTTCAGTGGGAAAAGGCACCTGCTGCCAATGTTAAGTCTGATGGCCTAAGCTTGATCCCCGGGACCCAGGAGGCAGAAAAAAAAAAAGAAGAAGCAACCCCCACAAGTTGTCCTCCGACCCACACACACTTGCTACGCCACATGGCTACCCAAGCACATACACACAACATTCCCTAATTAATTCATGAAAATAAAATGACACAAACTCAATGTTCTAAAAGCCCAGCTCTCAAATCAAAATATGACAAATGTTTTCAACAAGCAGTTTACAAAAGAGGATAGTCAAATGACCAAATAAATTACAAGCAGGAAATAACACTGTGAGTTATGAAGCAAACTTAAAGCCAGGAAATCCACAAGCGAAGTGACAAGTAATTCTAAGGGTTCCCTAAGGACGCAAAGCCAACAGGTGCTGGCTCACACTAAATCGGAGGGCAACTGGGTCAATCTCTTTATTGAAGAAGAGAAATCAGCAATTCCAGCAAGGAGGACACGACCATGAAATGCAGGCACCAGAGCATGGGCGCGTCCTCAAAGACAACCGCAGCGTGGTTCACAGTGCCCAAATGCCATACCAGCCCATAGGTCCATCTGCAGCACAATGGATTGCAACACTGTGATCCAAATGAAACTGATAACTGAAAATATATGAGGGAAGTGAATCTTAGCTCCATAGCCCTTCAAATGTGTGGGACAATAAAGCCAGACTCAGCAAACTTAATAAACTGGTGAGTCCGCTCATACACGGTCTTAAAACACATGTGGCATGCTCGCTCTTGCCTCAGCACTGCTTACTTAATCTGGTTAGCATTTGGGGAGAGGAGGCAGGAAGATCAGGGTGTGAGCCAGCCTAGGCTACACATGGGGATCCTTTAAAAATAAACATAATTTTTGAAAAAGCAAAGCCAAATGCCATTGTTTCCGCATGCAGAGAAAGTAAAGTATAAAATTAGAAAATACGATTTCAGAAACACCAGACCCATTTGTTTTCTTGAGGTAGGTGGGAATAAAATGTGACCATTTGTGGGAATAAGGACTGAGAGTGTAGGGGAGACTGCAGTATTGATGATCACTTTACCCATCAGGGCATGCATCGCATGCAGCACACAGCCTTGGGATACCAATCACTTTACCTATCAGGCCGTGCATCGCATGCAGCACACAGCCTCGGGATGCGTGGTGTACTGCACACCTGAAGAAGAGTTAATAAAATCTGGGAAAACTACCATGGAGAAAACTGTTTTCCACAATGGTTTCCCCTCTCCAAATAAGAACGTCTGAATTTCATCTGTAGCCATGAAATCCTGTCTAAATATCACTGCTCCGTTAAACAGCTCAACAGCCCAGCAAGTGAGGCAGTTAGTGACAGATAACTCACTTGGCTAAAGAAGACGCTTTCCAGGCGGTGGTGGCACACACCTTTCATCCTAGAACTCAGGAGGCAGAGGCAGGAGGATCTCTCTGAGTTCAAGTTCAGCCTGGTCTGCAGAACAAATTCCAGGACAACCAGGGCTGTTGTAAAGAGAAACCCTGTCTCAAAAAAAAAATCCAAAAACAAACAAACAAAAAGATACCTTACCAAGACATGCTTTTTCCACCATTATTAGGAGAGTGGCAGGTCATAAGGTCACAAATTCAAATGGCTCCTCTTAGATGAATACTGTCAGATAGGGGAGGGAAGAAGGGAGGGATTGATGGATGGAGAGATGGGTAATAAATTAATGCATGGAAGTATGCTAATTTGGGTCTGTAAATATACACGCACATGTATGCAGGTGCACATGAACAGATATGTACGCATCACACAGTATGCATGGGAATGCATGTAATCATGGCTGTGACTCATTTGAAAATGACAGCAAGATTGAAAAGCAGGCTCAAAGAATCCACCATCTTCCCCAGGGTTCTCTCTGGTGTCACTGGAGTGGTTGAACTAGGAACATGATGTATCCAGCCCATGGGCACCAGACAGGAAGTGCAAAGGCTAAAATTGTCCTGCCCCATACTGAACCTAAAGAATCAGACCATCCACCTAAGGCTCACCTTTCTCACCGTGCATCGTGGATTCATGGCCACCAAATTAGGCCGTAACTGGTTTTTAAAGGAATGCCAGTCTGCCGTCTCCTGGGACAGCACACCGCCTTCACACCTGCAATGTGAGGTAGCTTGCTGCTGTGTTTTCTCGTTACGAATGGGCCTACAGAACAGGACACCCAGTGCTCTGAGGGGGAATTTGCACAGGTTGGCAACAGGAACCAGGCTTGGCCACCTTTGTTTGTGATCGCTTTTCTCCCTACAGTACTTCCGTACCGTCGTCTTCCACTAACCCTAACCACAAGATGGGTAAACGCCCAACAGGGGTCAATCCTGAACCCTGTTGAGCGTTATTTATGTTTCATAAGCCAAGTTGCTAATGTGTGGTCAGAGGACACAGCTCCCAGGAATCAGTCCTCCTGCACCACGTGGGGCGCAGGGATCACACTCGGGTTGTCTGGCTGTGTGGCAGGTGCCTTTATCTGCTGAGCCATCTGGCTAACCCAGATCTTGGTTTTCAAGCACGAATGTGTTCAGCTTCGAACTGCTGGTTCATGCTGGCCTGAGTGAAAACAACTGAAACCTGGAAAACAGGGATGGAAGGGAGCTCTTCCCGGCATCCAGAGTCCCCTAACTCCAGCCTCTTCCCGATCTCCACCCAGGCCAACAAGTGCCATATTATCCTTCAAACCGCTGGGAGTTCTGGCGCGGCAACCACAGCTCCCACTCACAAGCTTTGGTTTGTCTGGGGGTGTCTTTCACGGGTTTTACTGTTGAGCTGTTTTGCAGGAATACGTAGCAGAGTTTTACCGTGTAAGCGGTACTACACCTCATCGCACATTTTGGGTAAAAATGTTATCAGGCTCTAAGCTTTCTCCGATTAAGTCCTTTAAAACTACCTTGGGCGTCTCATCCTTGCCTGATACCCTCATATGTTTCTCTGTTTAATCTTTCTTCCCCCCTTTTCCAAACACCGAATAATCCCAGGGTGGATGTGGCAGATTTTCCTCTCTACCACCAGCATGTGGATCACTTCCGACTCGGTGACTGAAAACGAAGCGGCAGCTGGAGCTGCCAGCCTTCAGATCACAATCTCGGAGTTCTTCCAAAGACAGCTTTCTGGTCTGGAGGAAACCAGTTGCTTGGGGCAACCAGAGGAAGTGCCCTGGAAACCGCACGGCAAGCAGAGGAACCACGGGCAGAAAAGCCTCTTCCTGTAGCTCGGCTGAGGCGTTCTGCTTAAGGAGAGATGAGTGGGGTTCAGTTCCAAGAAAGAGCTACCATGAGCAAAAGTGACCCATGCCCAAACTTAGCTGCTTGGGCCGTCTTTGTTGACTTAATGTCTCTCCATTATGTCTGCCATAATAAGTGAGGTGTCAGTGTTACAAACAATGACCCAAAAAAATGCACGTGCTAGCCCACTGACTTAAGTCCATGGTGAGCTTTGCATCATCCCAGTGCCTAGGGATGGATGAAAAGCACTAGCCCTATACTGTCTGCTTTTTTTCTATAGGCCACCATAAATAAAAGGATCCCAACTGCTGCAAATCTGCTAATCAGAGGGCCATTTAAAAATAAAGTTGCTGGTAGAGTGCTCTCTCGCAGATTAATGAATGGGGTTCCTCTTCTCAAAGTGCTCTCAAATTGAGAGACCATGAGTAGCCCTTAAAGGGCCTTGCTGAATACCCACACCTGTACTCAGGCCTCTGTTGGAGGCTCGATGCCCTGCAGGGACGCCTGCAGCCCATGCTACAGGCAGCTGAAGGGGGTGCTGGGGAGTAGCGGAAGCTGAGTTTGCGGGTATGGTGGGAACTGGTGTTGGTAGATGACAGATGGACAATGGGCAGATGGACAATGGGTGGCAGATGAGAGATGGACAACGGTGGACTGTGAATGACAGCAGTTAGCAGAGTCAGAATAGAGGTCAAGAAAACAACACTAACGTGAGTCATAAATGGTCCGGAACAGGCAAACTTTTCTTAGAAAGTGCCAGATAACTAGTATTTTAGACTTTGGGGGGGGGGGGGGGGGGGGGTCATCCCTCTATGTTGCAACTACTCACCTCCGCCGTGTTGACCACTGTAGATAATAAGCAAATGAGCAAGCATAGCTTTGTTCTGATAAGACCGTAGTCATGAACAGTGAAATTCAAATGTCATATGATATTCACATGACACTGACCATGACAGTCCTGTGTTGCTTAACTAACAAGAGGAGTGTGTTCTGAGAGATACACTGTTATGTGACTTCCTCATGGCAAAGACATTTCAGAATGTTCCTATGACTAAGCCAGCCACAGCACAACCAGGTGCTCAGCTCTCACTAGGAGCCGCAGGCATGTGTGTGGTCTGTCACTGACTCAGACTCCAGGATGTCGTGCAGGGCTGTATTACTCTTCTGGTTTTCCTTTTCTCCTAACCATTTGAAAAATGTAAAAGGCATTCTTACTTCAAGAACCTTACAAACAGAGGAATCCAGGAGAATTTGGCCTTCAGATCAAGTTTGAGAATTACAGAACTAGTCTCTAAGCACTCCAAATAGTCCAGTTGAAAAAGATCTCCCTCACAGCTCCTGAAAGTAGGGCTCTTCCACTCAGTGCCTTGTGCACGCTTCTTGTGTCCTTATGACCCTGTGACCACATATGGATGGATGCTTCTGTTACACACAGTGGCCTATAATAAGTCCCTCAAACATTTCTATAACTCTAGCGTTTGTCTTAGTATCTGGAACATAATAGGTTCTCAGGATACATTTTCTAAGTCGGTTCATACCCCCAATATACATCATTTCACTGATCTGAGGATCAATCCAGAAACAACCAACCAAGCCTCCAGGCTTCCCATTGTCTATAAGCACAGCCATGGATACCATTCCCTCAGAAGGGTTGGCAAAGGCCACAGAATACAACCTATACATTACCCCAAAGTTGGATTTTTGCCCATTGGCCAAAGCAATTGAGTTTATGCCATTTAAAATACCGGGAGAGGGGGGGATGTCTTTTCTTCCCAACAGGAGAAATCCCAATGAGATCATCTTGTAATCATACCCCATAGCCTTGCTCTACAATAGCTGTACATTGCCCAGGAAATGAAGATGTTTAGTTTTTGGGTTTTTTTTTTCTTTTTCCTCTAAATATTTCATTGGAAATCCTGAATACTAGTGTGTCAGGGATCAAATTCATAAGCAAAGGAAACACAAGGAACCAGAGCAGAACCTGTGATGACTTAAGATGATTCAGATTTGGGGAGCTTGTCGAGCAGGGCTCTAGAAACAGGGTGGAAGGCAGGTAGGCAGGCAGCAGTGGAAGAGGAAGGGGAAAGGAGAAGAAACTCATGCTGTAGCTCAGCTTGCCTTGCCCTCATCCCCACCCACCCCAGCCCTCAGAAAGCAACTCAGCAAGATCCTTCCACTCTAAAGAACAACTGGAGCACACCACCCAGAGTGCCACATCACGGTCTTGTACTAGACCTCTCAGTGGCTCTCTGCTTGGCTTGACGTCAGGCTGCACTGAGACTCGGGGTCCTGGTGGAAAGAGAGAACGGGACTAAGACTAAAATAGCACATTCTGTAATTCACTGGCTATCCGTTCTTAAATGGTATTTGTATTCTTCCTCTTTGCCAGAAAAAAAATCTCCATAGCAACTAACCTGAACACCTCAGCATTCAACAAGCTTACCTACCGACTAAGTCTGGCAAGAATGTATTTTCTTACTAAAGGCCACAGGTAAGAGGAGCCAATCTCAAGGGTGTGCACATTCTGCCTCTTTCTGGGGAGTAGTCAGCCCTGAGACAGCACCGAAGAAGCCAGCACATTTGGACACTGTCACCGTATGAGTGACTCCATCACTGCCTGCTTATAACCACAGATCAGCTCATCTTCAAATTATGCAGATGTGTCCTTGTGTGTTGATACTCCCCACAGCCTCCCGGGCAGCTGCATTGCAAGATTTTAGCTTCAGATGACATTGTAGGGGCCGGGAGAGACAGCTCAGGCAGTTCAGGGTTAAACACACCAGCACGAAGTCCTATTAAAGCGACTGAACGCTGAACCCCAACACCCATATAAACAACAAACAAGCAGAAAAATGGGCACTGGTGTGCACCTGTGACCCCATGCTGGGTAGGCAGAGACAGGAGGACCCCAGGGCTTACTGGCCAGGTTCAATGAGAGACTTTCTCAAATACTAACATGGAATGCAACTGGGGAAGACATACAACTCAAATCCGTTACCTCCATATGCATGCACACACAGGTGTATGTGAATACACACGTGTACACACACTTGTACACACACACACACACACAGAGCATTTTATTAGGAGTCATGTTATCGGCACTATTTCAGCCATGGTTTGTCTCCTTGGAATTAATGAATAAACCACACACGAAGACCAAAAGAGATGCAGGTGTGGTAGTGCACACCTGGAATCCCAGCTCGGAGGAGCAGGAGATCATGGACAGCCTTAGCTTCTGCTACATTTCAAGTCTGAAGTCAGGCTGCACTGCCCAAGACTGGTTCAAAACAAAACAACCCAAAGAACAGAACCCAGCCTCGGTTCAAACATTAGTCAGTCCTCAGATATCCAGTCTCTACGCTTTCATGGGGGGGTCTAAGCACTAATGAAAACTTTAGCCAAGCTTCCTGTCTAATTTTGAAAGTCTCATTAGGAAAATGCAAACTCCGTTATTTATATTTTGTTAAAGGGACTGGAACAACACTAAAGTGACTAACAACAGAGTGAGCTATTACTTTAACTGCATGCAAGCTTTTAAGGAAGAACACTTACGCGATAATAAAACTTCCTCATTTTTTTTTCTCGGCTCCTCCATCCTTAAAGGCGACTTTAGGATGTCAAAATAATTAATGCTAAGCTTTCCAAATAACCTCTGGCAAAACCCAGAGTGAATCCTTTCTGCAATTTGCTACTGTTTGTAGTTCAACAATTTCTTCATTTGAGCTGGCGAAGTCACACATTTAACATTTTTAATTAGAGTGCCACAATGTGCCTTGGTTTCAAATCCAAAATATTCCAAATCCAATCCAAAATTAATCTTCGGGCTTCGCATATGCTGCCAAGAATCAGGAAAGCTATAAATAGAAGAGAAAACAATCACTTCACAAAGCAGAGAAGAGCTTCATGAAGGATTCTCAGCCGCCAATAGCGTCAGGATGGATCCCAAAGGCCAGGCGTGGGCCGTCAAGACCCCACGTGTGGAAATGCGGTCGCCCCTCAGTACATTTTCACTTCAAAATGAAAAGGTCTATTAGACACGTATTTAACAGCTACCAAGGAGGAAAACTGAGTGAGAAGCAAATGTGTAAAATAATAAACTGCATGCAGTGGGAGCAGAAAGAAAAAGTAAAACTGGACAGAGAAAGGACCTACTTAGCTATGTAACGGAAGATACTAAATTACCCCATGAATTTCAAACAGCAGCAGGGATGTAATGAGCAAAATTAAGAGTGTGGGAGACTTTACAGAAAAAAGACTTGGGCTTTTCACTAAAATAAAAGTATTAAAAGTATCACTTAAGAGAGGGACTGGGAAGAGAGGAGGTAAGGGAAACTGAGATCTGATGTGATATGTGAAAGAGAAACAAATTAAAAAAGTAAAAATTCCTTACAGTTCTGGGAGCTGCAGAGACCAATGTCAAGAGCTGGCTAGCATCTGGTCATTTCATCCCCAATAAGGACATGAAGACTGGGGAGGGGGCCTAACTCACCCCTGCTAACAAAAAGCCACTCCCAAGACAGCAATTAGCATATTCATGGGGCAGAGCACTCACTGACCAAGTCCCACTCGCTCTACTGCTACATGCTGATTAAGGGTCTACCATAAGAACTCCAGGAGCAAGACCCAGGCCCAGCAGCACTGATGGGGTGGGAGGGTGGGGGGAGACCAGATCCACTACAGTCGCGTGTCTCTTCCTCAACCCCGAATCTGATGTTGAAAGCTTAACTTCTAAGGCAACAGTATTTGAAATGGGAGCTTAGGTGACTGGTGTCCTTGTAAAGGGATCTTAGAGAGAGGCCCCTTATCCCTTAGCCACGTGAGCAAATAGCCATCTAAAGCAGGCCCCCACCAGACATCAAATCTGCCTTCACCCCAACTTCTACAAATACAGATTGTTTCCCCTTTTTGGCTGGTTTTGCTGTTGTTGTTGTTGTTGTTGTTGTTGTTGTTGTTGTTGTTGTGTTTTTCTGAGACAGAGTGTCTCTGTGTAGCCCTGGCTGTCCTGGAACTCACTCTGTAGCCCAGGCTGGCCTCAAACTCAGAGATCCACCTGCCTCTGCCTCCCAAGTGCTGGGATTAAAGACGTGCACCACCACTGCCCAGCAATTCTAAACCAGCAATTTCAAATCACCCTTTACACGGTCTTGTTATAGCAGCCAAACGGCTAAGACACGATTTCAGTTATCCAGATTGTGATTCTAAAATTTTAAAATTACGAGACAAGGGACGGCAAGATGACCCTGCTGACGAAGGCAGTTGCCCGCCAAGTCTGAGGACCTTTCGATCGCATGATAGAAAGAGACAAACAGCTGCCATGAACTCACTGTAGTATGTGCATGCTCACACACATACACATACAAAATAAAGTAATAAAATATTTAATTGTAAGACAAGTAAACTTGAAAACTGACTGGATACTTAAAATACTTAAAATAACAAAGAATTAGAGTCAATATAACTCTTCATGTTATCTTTTAATAAAATAGCCTAACATACCAGCAGATAAGACAAAGGTGTCTGTGATGCAATTCTAAACAATCTAGAGTGTGTGTGTGTGTGTGTGTGTGTGTGTGTGTGTACATGAGCACAGTGTGTATGCATCTCCATGTATAGTTTGTGTGTGTACGTGTGTGCATCTATACGAGTCTATGCATGATATACGTGTGTGTACATTTGTGTATATGTGGGGACAAATACAGAAACTGAGTAAAAGCAGACTGACCCTGTGGTGATATTGTGTTCCCCAAAATATTGTGCACCTTAATAAACTTATCTGGGGTCAGAGAACAGAACAGTCACTAGATACAGAGGCCAGAAAATGGTGGCACACACGCCTTTAATCCTAGCATTCTGGAGGCAGAGATCCATCTGGATCTCTGTGAGTTCAAAGCCACACTGGAAACAACTAGGCGTGGTAACAAGAGCCTTTAATTCCAGGAAGTGATGGCAGAAAGCAGAAAGGTATTTAAGGTGTGAGGACCAGGAACTAGAGTCAGTTAAGCTTTCAGGTTTCCAGCAGCAGTTCAGCTGAGATTCATTCAGGTGAGGACACAGAGGCTTCCAGTCTGAGGAAACAGGATCAGCTGAGGAATTGGAGAGGCGAGGTGGCTGTGGCTTGTTCTGCTCCTCTGATCTTCCAGCATTCATGCCAATACCTGGCTCCAGGTTTGTTTTTATTAATAAGACCTTCTAAGATTCGTGCTACATGACCCCATGCTGATAATCCTTGAAGTGAGTGAAAGGTCACAAGAGTGTGTATGAGACTCTACTGTGTTATTCTGTTGGCTGATAAATATTTGAAATTATCTATAATATATCCATAATATAAAATCTTTTTTTAACAAAAAAACAACATGTATAAGAAATATTGTGGTTTGCACACTCAGAGAATGCCTCTGGGTGGCCTGAGGGTGTGTGTGGCCTGCAGACATACTTTGTTTGGACTGTGGACTGCTTAAAAATGTTATTTCCTTTTTCATCCAACATTTAAAAATAAGACTTCACATAAAAATTAGTATTTCCGACTTGTCTTGAAAACTGAGAAAGATCTGGAAGCGCCGGGCCATTGCAACAGGCCCTGGAGCAGAGCCCGGGCTGACTCTCTAGTCCTGGCATGCACTGGCCTCTGCAGCCTCCCTAGATAGCAGCCATTGGCGTCTGGCACCCACCACACAGGGTCTCCAGAGCAGCAACTCTGAGCTGACACCACCGCCAGAGTCTCCAGAATTAACATGTTTCCTGTCAGCCCAAACGCCCAGTCACCAGAGGTTCCTGCCAACAGCTCCAGGGCAAGCACCAGGAGAGTCTCCGTTGATGTTGCACAGCGCCCTGATTGGAAACATGTGGGTCTAACTCAGCGCAAGAGCAAGCTTCGGGGTTCTGCCATGTATCTGGCCTGAGGACCTCCCGCCCACTGTGCCGATTTCCCTTATCATTCGAGCTCAGGACTGGCTCCTATTTGTGCCATAAACTCCCAGAAAGCAAAAGCAGGAAGGGGATGAGCGTTTGTTCACCCTCCTCATTTCATGTCAGGCCGAGGGAGGCTGAGACGTTCGCCCCTTCTCCCAAATTTTCCAAGGGGTCCCTGGAAGAAGTGGTGGGAGCCCATGGTATGAGACGGAGCACTGGCAGCACCCACACATCCCCAAGTCATAGGGTTACAATGTGTTCCTTAGTGCCTTCAAAATATCCTTCCTGGGGCTCACAACTGCCTTTAACTATAGCTCCAGAAGATCCAACCGGCCCTCTTTTGGTCTCTGCAGGCACGGGTACTTGTATCACACACACACACACACACACACACACACACACACACACACACACACACACACTACTAAAACTAAATCTTTAAAAATGTTATTTTAGCCAGGGTTGGTGACATATGTACTTAGTCCCAGCACTCAGGAGGAGGAGGCAGGTGGATCTCTGTGAGTTCAAGGCTAGCCTAGTATAAGCAGCCAAGTTCCAGGGTGGCCGGAGCCTGAAAGAGCCTATGTTTTGTCTCAAAAACAAATTGTTTTTCCAATGAGACATGGGCAACATTTGCTCAGACAAAGACAAACTTTCAACCTGGATCAGATGAGACTCGAAGCACACAGTTTTCGGTATGTCTTTAACTGGCCGCTCCATGTAGCGTGGCAGTTACCAAAGTCTCCTACCACTTCACCAACAGCTCTCACTTGTGTGGAGGGGAGGAGAGGTAAGACATTCAGACACTCGGGCTCCCTAAAAGTTCCCTCAGTCCCCAGGCTCTTAGATCCATTCTCTTTCATGCAACTGACTCAAAGGCAGTGCTCAGGGCTAAAGAGTGGCCACCATATTGGTTGAGTCCTTCTCTGTAAACTTGGGCTCTTCCCAAAGTGAGTTCACTTGGATAACAATAAGCGATGCTTAAAATTTAATCAATTCAGTTGCAGACCCGTTGAAAAAAGAGAACTTAAAATATCCTAGGGCAATTTAGGAGAACGACTGTGGAGTCAAGTGATGCCCTGGCCCCCAGTGGAGAACTCATTAGCCTACGCTTCCACCTCACAAGCTGGCGCATCTCCTTCACTCTCTCATCACTTCTAGAATGTCTCAAGTCAGCAACTCTTTACTTCCATTAAAAACACAGGAAGACACAAGCCGACTTTGTCAATGGGGTCTAAGGCCACCACAGCAATGACCTGGCTGGGGTTTCATTTTCTCGGCATAAAAACTGGCTTTGGAGAGCTCTTTTTGGACCGATGGTCGGAGGCTGCATCTTATCAGTCTCATAAATGCATGAGTTCTGACTCGCAAATGCTCACCGCAGCTGCAAAGTGAGAGGTCTGAACAGCAACCCCAGAAGAAGCAAGACTTCAGAGCCTCAGGGGTCACCTACAGCCAATCCCCACTTAGTCAGAACTTGACGCCATGGAAAGTGACAGAAGATAAATCCTGGAAATCAGACTGACAGGACAGGACAGAAACCTAAACCAAGACAGTGTCCTAGTTAAGGGTTTTCATTGCTGCAAAGAGACACCATGACCACGGCAACTCTCACAAATAAAAACATTGAATTGAGGGGGCTTGCTCGCAGTTTCAGTGGTTCAGTCCACGATCATGGTGCATGGCAGCCTGTAGGCAGATGTGGTGCTGGAGCTGAGAGTCCTACATCTTGACTCAGAGGCCACAGGAAGTCGACTGACTGTCACACTGAGGGAAGCTTGAGAAAAGAGACCTCAAAGCCTGCCGCCCCCACAGTGACACACTTCTCCCAGGAAGGCCACACATCCTAACAGTGCCACTCCCGTTGGGGGCCATTTTCTTTCAAACCACCACAGACAGTAACCACGAGGATAAATGGAAGGATGAAGCAGAGAAGGGGGTAAGGGAAGGTGGAGCTTGGGAAACTTAGGAAGCTGGAGATGCCAGGAGTCCAGATGATACAAACGATATAAAACTACAGTTTCAAAAATACCTTGAAACAAACATTTGTGAGCATCTCTTACATGGATGAGAGAAGAGGGGCAGAAGGAGAAGCAGGGCACTTCCGGGGATTTCTTGGCTTTGAAGGAGTGTAGAGATGAGAACAGTGCTAAGCCCGCTTGAGAAGACACCGAGTGTGACATGATGTCTCCCACACACCCCGTCTACGTATTGCCCTTTCCTGGTACGCCCAAATCATCGTCATAAACACCAGCCTTTTCTGTTCTCCCTTAAGCTGACCACATCCCCACTGCCTACCACAGCTGTCGATCACATCCTCTCTTCTTTGATACCTAGACAACAACTGAAAAACCAGTCACACCCTACCGGTGGCAAAGCATCTTCCCTTAAACTCAGTACCAGAAACAGAGAAGTCTGGGCGAGTTCCAGGTCCAACCTGGCCAATGCTTAGCACAGTAAAGAATACCAACTGTAGAATCAGAACACCCACTGTACACACAGGCAGGGGTAGCTGAAACACCTCACATACCAAGTGCTGGTAATAAATAAATAAATGAATGAATGAATGAATGAATGAATGAATGAATGAATGAATGAATAAATAAATAAATAAATAAATAAATAAATAAATAAGGAGGAGAACATGGGAACTGAGCACCAGGTAGAATGTTGTGGTTTACATGAGCGCCCCCAAAGGGCCTCCAGCACACCCAGCTTTGGAAAGTAGCACAACTTGTAAGAGGAGAGGCACAATGGAAGGAAGCTACATCATCAAAAATACCAGCTCCTCCCAATCTCTCTCTCTCTCTCTCTCTCTCTCTCTCTCTCTCTCTCTCTCTGTCTACCCACAACCAAGATGAGAGCCGCTTCCTTCACCAGAAGGTACTGCCTCCTCACACGCCCCAAAGCAAGAGTCAAATAACCATGTTTTGAAATCCACAAACCGTGAGCCAGACCAAACCCTCCTTGTAAAGATTTCATCATTGATAAGGGGTTAACAGTGTCAGCAAGATGATGACCGACACAGCAGACGATCGGAAAATGGACTCACGGCATCTCTGGCTCGCCCCCTCCGTTTTGAAGGCCCACTTCCTTCATCACACTTCCTAACTAACACACGGACAACTCTATACACATCCAGTTAGGTCTGTTGGGGCTCTCTCCTTTTGCAACACTGTCACCGTGTGAGGGAGAATAGGAGCCTCACAAATGTGCTCTATTCTTGGAGCCAGACAGTCTGATTCTCCTCTCACTGACCTGGATGTTAACAGTGGAGGAAGAGTGCTGTGGAATATTTCTTTACACTGTAAAGATGTATCTTTGCCAAGGCGCCCTCTGATTGGTTTAATAAAGAGCTGAATGGCCAATAGCCAAGCAGGGAGAGGTTAGGGGGGACTTCTGGAAACAGAGAGGGCTCTGGGAAGAAGAAAGACAAAGTCACCAGCCAGACACAGAGAGGAAACAGGAGGTGCAAGATGGAAGAGAGGCAGAACATAGATTTTTAAAATATGGGTTAATTTAAGGTATAAGAGCTAGCTGAGACAAGTCTAAGCTAAAAGGCCAAGCTTTCGTAATTGATAATAAGTCTCCATGTCACTGTCTGGGAGATGGCTGGTGGGACATTGTTACATATGGTGCCCAACTTGGGGCATGAACTCACAACCCTGAGGTTAAGAGTCTCATGTTGTACCGACTGAGCTAGCCGGGTACTAGGCAAAAAAGATCTGCTGCATCTTGGATTCAGCAACTTCCCAGGCAGTGAACACGGATCCTGCTGGTATCACCAACATGAGGCTAGGCTCTCAGGGAACTGAGGGGGAGAGCCAGCTGCCAGAGCTGAGCAGCAGTAGCCTAGCCATTTAAGGCTTGGCTCATGCAGTCAGAGAAGTCTGAAGATGAGCAAAAAATCAGACTGAGAAAACCTCTAAACAGATATATGTTGGAATATGCTTAGGTGCTGAAGAAAAGAAAGACAATATATAGAGAGAGTCACAGAAAAAAATATAGTTTAAAAATAATGAAGTCTTTAAAGAAAGAGTAAAGGAATACAAAAGAATAAGCCACGTAAAGATGGGAAATACAGAGGGTATCTGGATCCTGTATAGTGCTTAGTTGACTCTGAATTTGTTTGTTTGGTTTTGGTTTTCATGACAGGCTTTCTCTAACAGCCCTGGTTGTCCTGGAACTCACTCTGTAGACCAGGCTGGCCTTGAACTCACAGAGATCCGCCTGCCTCTGCATCCCCAAGTGCTAGGATTAAAGGCGTGCGCCACCAGCCTGACAGACTTTGAATTTTTAAAATGCTAATGGACAGAAAACAATAGCTGCTAAGAGTCACTGGACTATAGAAACTGCTAAATTAAACCAACCCATATGGTTTAAGAATGTCTTAACTTCAAAATGGAAGTCAGAAAATATGTTGCATTGGGAAAGAGGTTATGCCTTTGTTTCCACAGAAAACAAAAAATTATGGTTCTCTTCAAAATTAGTGAAGATCAGATTTGACTGGGGGAGACCTCCTGAAAATCTTAGCTACAGACATGAAGAAAAAAAATAAAAAACAAGTAAGACTACAGGACAGGTAACGTATCTATCCACTATGGGAACAGCTCTGAGACTGGATGAGACATGATAAATCTTGTTGGCTACAGAGTCCTTATGACAGTTTGGTTATGCAGTTCAAACTGACTTATGAAGTTGACAGATGCCTTTTACCTGCTCAAACATGGGACAAAAAATCATCTTTAGCTGACTTGTGCACACCACACATTCCATACTTGTGTTAATTCAGATATATATGTTACCTTTACAAGTTTGTGTGTTTTCAGAAAAAAAGGACCAGACACCAATAAAGACAGCCCAGGTGATCCAGCCTCCCAGAATGCCTCTGTTGCAGTTTCCTCAAAAATCTGCATCTAGAACAACTTCAAAGCTGCTAGCTGAGAGGGTCCAGCCTCACAGACTACTCTAGCCAGGGCTTCAGATAAGCTCTACACTTTCCCATCACACAGAGACTAAACAAAAAATAATGCAGCTAGTTCTACCAGGACATGATCATTATCCCAATTTTCTCAGGGTCCCTAAAGATGCCTTCATCCCTACATCACCCCCAGATAACAGGAAGCAGTCTAGAGAACATGACACCCACATGAGAATCTGGATTCATCAAGATAGGATAGATAATAGAGTATTTTCTCCAAAGTTGCCAAATACAAATCAACTTGTAAATGTAATTCTTACCTGATAATTGTTCCTTTTTTGTTTGTTTGTTTTTTGTTTTTGTTTTTGAAGACAGTGTTTCTCTGTGTAGCTTTGGTGCCTGTCCTGGATCTCGCTCTGTAGACCAGGCTGGCCTCGAACTCACAGAGATCCGCCTGGCTCTGCCTCCCGAGTGCTGGGATTAAAGGCATGTGCCACCATAGCCCGGCCTGATAATTGTTATTATTCTATATAGTTTTACTGTGTTAGTGTTAAACCCTTTCCTTTTTATTTAGATAAAGGGGGAAATGTTAATGAATATTTGTTTACACTGTAAAGATGTATCTTTGTCAAGGCGCCTTCTGATTGGTTTAATAAAGAGCTGAATGGCCAATAGCTAGGCAGAAAGAGGTTAGGTAGGACTTCTGGAGACAGAGCAGACTCTGGGAAAAAGAAAGGCAGAGTCGCCAACCAGACAGATAGAGGAAACAGGAGGTGCAAGATGGAAGAGAGGTAAGGCCATGTGGCAGAACACAGATTAAAAATATGAGTTAATTTAAGCTATAAGAGCTAGCTGAGAGAAGCCTAGCTAAAGACCAAGCTTTCACAGTAGATCATCAGTCTCCACGTCATCCTTAGGGAGCTGGCTGGCAGGACAGAAGAGATGGGCAGCGAGGGCTGTGCAGCCTGGCCCACTTGAGGACTCACTAGGTCTGCCTGTGACCACCCACCACTCTGCCCTGCTAAGAAACCCATCCTGCCCTGTGTTCTCCCTGCTGAGAAGGAAGGAGAGCATCCTGCCCTCAGCAGGGAGAACAGGTCAGCATGGGGAACAGAGCAATATGGGGCAGGATCTGGTTCGCAGAAATTGGAACCAGAAATGCACGCAACTCTGAGGATTTAAAACAATAACCAGTCAACTGAGGTCAGAAATGAGCTGACAAAGAAAAACAGGTATTGATTATTCCTCCAGCCATGCAATCATATTAAATATATGATTATTAAACGTATGCAGTCCTATTAAATATATTTACATTTCTTTCTAACGAAAAACTAAAGCTTCCCTTACATTCACTAAGAATGGAGCTTGGCCTAGGCTTAAAGGGTGAGAGAAAGCAGAGAGAATTTTGGCAAAGGCCAGAAGAAAAGGTGAAATTCCTCATCTTTATTTTATAACCAATGCTTCAGACTCTTCAGCTTTGTGCCTTGAATTATGATTCTCATGAGGACATCTATTTAAAAAAAACCACACACCTCACTTTCTAACTCTCACTCTGGGCTCTTTATCCTCATAAACAATATTCTAAGAAGCCTCTCATTTAGGCTGAGACTCCACAAATAACAGAAGTTTACTATTTGAAAGAGAGAGAAAAGAAAAAAAAAAAAGACGTGCGTTCCAGTCACCACCAGCCCAGTAACAAACACTAACACAGCACAATCACCTCTATCCAGTAACTGTGGTATTTGTGTACAAAGGGTACATCTGTGTGTATATGCTGCAAAGTTGTGTATACTTATATTCTGAAGTAAGAAAAAATAAATATTTGAAAGGAAAAATATCTAAAATATGAACATGCATTTCAATGGTAGGCAAATAATAGTTATTTTCTCAATCATTTTTCTGCTTTCTTCACAATGTCTGCCACACACCATTCTCATCTTTATATGACAAGAGAAAATGAACAGCTCTATTTTTTATCACATATATAAAGAGTTATGACTGAACAAGATGCAGTGATTTTCTTATATCAAAATGCCAGCACTAAGTGCATCCCACATTCTGTGCCACCCAAAAATCCCATGGAGTGAAAAGCGATGACTCTGTCACATTTTGCTGATGAGAGAGGCCATTTATTAAGTCAAAGTGATACAATGACACATAGAGGCCATCACATGAAATTTGTTTACTAAGAATTAAAAATATAGTCAGTAAAGTTTTTTTGTGCATTATTACTGTCCCTCAATATCCATCAAATGTCCAAATGGTACAAACATATCTTTCTCTTTTGCTTTTTTGGGGAGGGTGGGGGGCAGCAATGTATGTTTGTGAGAGTGTGTGTGTGCCGACCTCCAGTTCTTCCTCTGCTTTTTTCATGTATGTGTGTGCGTGTACACGGCTCTGTGTGTATACCTATCTGTTAGGACCTCCCAGAGCTTCCTGTAGTGGAATATTTTAAGGTGTGTTACTTTTGTTTATATTGCATTTGTTTAACTCTGTAAAGCTGTGTTACTGTGCCTGTGTAAAACACCTGATGGTTTAATAAAGAACTGGCCAATAGCAAGGCAGGAGAAAGGATAGGCGGGGCTGGCAGGCAGAGAGTATATATAGAAGGAGAAAACTGGGAGGAAGGATCTAAGCCATAGAAGGAGGAGGACTCCAGGGGCCAGCCACCCAGCTACACAGCAAGCCACAAAGTAAGAGTAAGATTTACAGAAGTAAGAGAACCAGAAAAGCCCAGAGACAAAAGGGAGTCGGAATAAGTTAAGGAAAGCCGGCAAGAAACTAAGACAAGCTAAGGCTGGGCATTCATAAGTAAGAATAAGCCTCCATGTGTGTTTTATTTGGGAGCTAAATGGCGGGCTCCCCAAAAAAGAGCAAAAACCTCCAATAACAAATTGGCACCCAATATGGGGCACCAATTGTTGTCCTTTTTTTAAATGGTTGCTACCTTTTAAGCCACAGCTATCTGAACCAGCAACTGCAACTCCACCACTACCAGCAGTGGTTAGGTCTCGAGGGCCGCAGCCAGAGGGAAATTTGTTCGCTCCGGCTCCAACTCTCGCAAAGCTATGAAGGGAACTTAACTAAACTTCTCTCCCTCTAAAGAACTCAAGACTCAAAGGTTAGGGTGGAATTCTGCTCTTCAGAGGCCAAATAGCAAGTAGCTCGCCTCCTCTCCTTGCTCGCGTCCTCCAAAAAGCCCTCATGCTTCTTCTTATCCCTCCTTATAAACCCTTTTTCATCTGGCTCCTCCCTACCACTTCTTATCAGCTAGTTGCTGACTCAGCCTCCTGACCGCAGGTGAATTTTATTTAATCAAACATATCTTTGCATCATTAAACAAATGTTCAAAAATATAAACAAAAGCAATACACCTTGAAATAATATTCTACAACAGTATCCTTTTGCTCTGTGTGTGTGTGTTTGAGAGAGACAGAGAGAGAGAGAGAGAGAGAGAGAGAGAGAGAGAGAGAGAGAGAGAGAGAGAGATTTCTCCAACTCTTGCTTTTGTTTTTTAGAATAACTGTTCTATATTTCCCTAATCATGCTTTCCCCCATAGAGCTAAAATACATAGCAGGAATGGGTATGCACACTCACCCATGTGTGCAGACACATGTGCACATTTGCACATTATCTTCAATTCACACCTCTACACATCTGGCTGTAACAATAATCGAGAGAACAACTCTCGGGCTGTTGGGGTTGTTTGTCACGTTCTGCCACACACAGGGCACGGGCCCTCTTTCTCTCTCTACTTCACGTTTCCACCAGAAAGGTCGGGCAGTGTTTAAGGCAAACTCCTGATTATGCACACTAATGAAGGCAAACATTGGCACAGATGCATGTTTGGCACAAGATTTCCCTAATTGCATTTCACTTAAGCTACCATCAAAATTAGCGAGTCCCCCACCCCACTCCCCACACACAGACAGCATAGTGGGGAAGAGCGTTATCCAAAAGGCTGCCTGGGAAACAGCGAGCTGGCTGAAACACACAGTAGGCATCAAAGAATACAGAAAGAGGATCCCCCTAGACGCTGAGAATCACTCATCCAAAAACAACGAAAGTCCAAAGCCTACACACGCTTCTGTCACACCCGTCATTTACACATGAATGGGGTCCAGTGAGAAGGCCTGCATGCTGACTGACACCATGTTCAATTGATGGCAAAAAGCAGAGAGAAGTCTAAAAGTCCTCTATCTGTGCTCTTCTGGATAAACAGTAAGTAACCTGACTCCCATCTGAGAAGCGTCAAGTCTCAGGCAATTATTTATGTGGTTTCTGGGAGGGTTACAACATGAATTTTATTTGCCCCCTTCCAAAACACATTGACATTTAAACCCCATCACAAGGTATTAAGAGCTATAACCTTCATGGTGTTTAGAGGTGGTCCTTTGGGAACATGCACACATGTTTGAGTGAGTGTGTGTGTGCGTGTGCGTGTGCGTGTGCGTGTGCGTGTGCGTGTGCGTGTGTGTGTGTGTGTGTGTGTGTGTCCAGGCACAAATTTGATGTCAGGAATCATCCTCAATCACTCTTCTACCATATTCGTTAAGGCCTCTCAGTCAAACCCAGAGCTTATCAATATCCTCCTCTTGATAGCCAGCTTGCTCTTCTGATCACCTGTCTCCAACTTCCAGAATTGCCGGTGGCCAACCTGACATTTACAAGAGTTTCTGGGGGACGTGAACTCCAAACTCTGATGCTCAAGTCTCTGTGGCAAGTGCTCATCAGCTGGGCCATCTCCCTCACCCCGACCCCAGACTTTGTTAAGAGCAGGGAGAGCAGCCAGAAGAAGTACACATGCACTTCTGACTCCCACCATGTGATGCCCTGTGGTACCTGAGACCTCTGCCAGCAAGAAAGACATTACCAAAAGCATGCCCTTGGTGCTGGATCTTCAGAACCACGAGTCAAAAGCAAGCCTCTTTCCCTGAAACCTCAGTCTGTGCCACTGACTTATTAGCAACAGAAAGTCATGACCACAAAGCAAGTCGGGGAAGTCTTAGGTGGGTTTGAAAGACTCATCTCAGACTCCCTCTTACTAAATAAACTCAGGCCACCTCTCAATCATGCCAGATGAACCTTTCCTATCACAGAGAAGGTGAACATACCTTCCCTTTACTTTTTCCTCAGCCACACAATAGCTTGACAGGGCATCCACCCACCATTTGGGGTCTATTCTACACTCTCAATGTCCTCCTTAAAATGCTAGCCATGTTGCAGGACATACCCTTACAGTCTAGCCAGCCTACCGAACGTCTGCTGGGACCAGGCCGCCAAGCTCATCTTAGCCTGCGGATGGGTTCATTTATTTGTAGTAACCACAGGATCCACTGACCCAAACTGCAAAGTCAACCCTCTCCTGCTTCGCATGTGTACAAGCCTCTTACAATCTTTCTGCCTCCCAAACGCTACACATCTTACATTCCTGTGTGTTCCGAAGCATCTAACAAGTTTCCGCCTTTCCTTCTCAGCCACTAAGGGTATCTGTACTGTACTGAAGACCTCGCAGTCTCCCATTCAGATGCGGAACTCCAGTTCAGAAATAGTCAGTGGCCACAGTTTTGGCCAAGTTGATGCAGGAACAAGTGAAACTAAGTACACATGGCAGGGATGAGAATGACAGATTGACAGAAGGAAGACAGTTATGGGAGTCAGAGCTCAGAAACCTGATTGCCTTATCATCTAGAATAGTCCTTGACAGGCGCTTAAGTATCTGCGATGTCTAGGAAGCACCCTGTGTCTTTCTAAAATGTTAATGTGGTAGTTTGAATGTAATTGGCCCCCATAAGCTCACAAGCAATGGTATTATTGGCTTTGGTGGAATGGGTATGGCCTTGTTGGAGGAAGTGTGTCTGTCACTGTAGAGGCGGGCTTTGAGGTCTCATATATGCTCAAGCCACCCCCAGTATGACAGACCACTTCCTGTTTCCTGCAGGATCAAGATGCAAGATGTAGTTCCTTCTCCACTCTCAGCTCCCTCTCCAGCACCATGTCTGCCTGCATGTCATCATGTCCCTTTAGGATGATAATGGACTAAATCTCTGAAACTCTAAGCCACCTAATTAAATGTTTTCCTTTATAAGAGTTGCCATGGTCATGTTTCATCGCAGCAATAGAAACCCTAACTAAGACCATTAACAACACTATCCAACCACCCAGGGCTAGTGAAGCCACGGATCTTGGAGGAGAATCCACAACCACCTCTGCACTAAGCCGAATAACCTCTGACTACATTGCAAACATCCATCCTTATACCCACAGGTAAGTGCAGATCTAATTGTTCATCAAGGAAACATCTCTTTGCAACAGACAGAGGCGATTACAAAAAAAAAATCACAATTGATCAAAATACAGAGTTGTGGAGCCCAGTTCCAACTAATACATCTACAATATAACTCCTAAGGCTTAGGAAACATTACAGAACGGGGGGCAGGAAGACTGTAAGAGCCAGAGGACTGGGGAGTTTGCTGTAAGATTGTGTCTCCTAGGAATGTCAGAAGCTACCCCCATAATGTCTTACCAACATGACCACCTAAACACGAGCTGAATGAGGGCGATAACAATAGACATGGTAATGTGGACAGGGAAAACCCTGGAGGCCTCAACCCTACACAAAGAACTAGTGGCAATTAAGGAATGCTAATAGCAAGAAAACTAGCCTTCCCCGGGAAAGAACACACCAAGTGGTTATCCAATCCCAATGGTCAGCCCTGAAAACACACATGGGAATACATGACACAGACTGAGCAGGCTATACTTTAAAATATGTATGTATTACATATATGCACAAAATAACAATTCATGTGGATGGGTACAGGGGCGCATGCAGAGGGAGGAAAGGGAAGGGGGATGATGGAATTATAATCTCGAAAAGAAAAAGAAAAAAAGAGGACACTAAAAAATTAACAGCCTCAAAGAATAAGAGGAGGAGGAGGCCCCACCTTCTGATCTTGGGTTAGTTTATATTATTTTCACGCAGGAATCGTATCTAATAGAAAAACCATCTGGTGGGGGGTGGGGAGCTGAAGAGATGGCTCAGCAGTTAAGTGCACTTCCTCTCATACTCTTACAGAGGAGCTGATTCAATGCTCAGCATCCTTGTCAGGTGACTTACCACTGCCTAGAACTCTAGTTCCAGGGGATCCAATGTCCTCTTCTGGCCTCCTCAGGCACCATGCTCACATACAAGCATACACGAGACACTGATAAAACTGAGCCATTTACTCGGACACTATAGAGTAAGCTATCTATCTAGAGTGACATTCTTTTAGAATGTTTGACCATGGTCTGGCCTGCCTAAACCTAGCCCTTAGGTAGTCTATGGAGGTGGTCTACCTGTATATATGTATGTTTTTTAAGACAGGAACTCTCTATGTAGCCCAGGCTGGCTTGAATCCTCCTTGTCACAGCAATCCTCCTTATCTCAGCCGTCCAAGTGTTAGGATTATAGACAGAGGCCCCACTACATTTGGTGCTCTTAGCCCACAGGGCTCTTCGCCTTTCTCATGCTCTTGCTGTTAGTTTGGTTCCTTGACCCAACAACACCAACCCTCTTCTCACTCACGCAGTCACAACACAGGTGGGTACTGGGAAAAACTTTCTGTCTCTAAAGCAAAATGCTGTGCCCTTAGCCAAAAATAAAAAATAAAAAAAAAAAAATTCATACAAGGCTTCAAGTTGGGTAAGTTGATGAAGTATATACAATTTGAGAGACCAAATTGATCATGGTGATGACGACGACGATGGTGGTGGTGGTGGTGATGATGATGGAGATGATGGAGATGAGAAAACATCAATGCTAGTATAGCGTGTTCAGCTTACTCTAAAAAGTAAACGCAAACCTGGATTCAGAAGTCAATTCCACATAAAAAGATGCACAACAGTAATCATTAAGGAAAGACAAATCACACCTGCTCCACTGGTTATAGTAAAAGGGACAGATAAGTGATGGCGAAGATGTGGAAAACGGGAATCATCACACACTACTGGGAGAAATACAAGATGATGCATCTGCTACGGAAAACGCTCTAACGGGTCCTCAAAAGGCCGAAGCTTGAGTTTTCACGGGACCCACCAATTCCACTCCAGGGTGCATAATGAAGAGAAACAAAAGCATCCACATCAAATTTTCATAGCAGCAGCAATCAGAACAGCCTAAAGGGGAAATAAACCAAATACCCATCAACTGACGCACGGATGAACAAAGCCTAGCAGAGTCAGACAAGTGAATATCATTTGCCAAGAAGAGAAACGAAATATTGATGCATGCTACAATTCAGATGAATATATCATGGTAAGTGAAAGAAATTAATAACAAAGATTGCACGTTCCTTCTAAATGTGCAGAAGAGTACTCTGTAGACAAATGGGTGGGGCAGTAGGTTGTGCGGGCAAGAGTTAGCAGGAAATGAAAAACAACTGCTAACAGTGTCTTTCTTTCCAAAATGACTTTGAGGATTATGACAAAACTCTAAGAGCTACTGAGGTGTTAAGTATATGAATTATAGCTCAATAAAGCATTTGATAAAAATCAATTAGAAGGCAACGAAGCTATTACCAGCCACAATATAAATAAATTAATAACCCAGTATTTCTAGTTCATTAAAATGTGGGTCAAATCCTAAATTTAATGCACGAAACTTTCACAAAATAGTCTTTGCAGCCGATTCAATACAAGTATACCAGATTGGTTAGGGACAGGGGGTTCTGAATTCAGTGTGAAGCTTGAGTCCCACCCCATCACTCACAAGATGAATGACGCTGGATAATGCTAAAGTTCTGCAAGCCTCAGTTTCCCTACCTGAGGAGAAAAATAACAATGACTCTCAAATGGTTGTTACAAAAAATAAATGAGATAACTCCATAAGCTGCTAAGTAAAAGCTGGCACAGAAGAGCATTTGAAATCAACTCCATCTGAGTGGCTCTGTAACATACCAACTCTAGGAAAAGACACATAGAACACAGTTCCTGTGTCAGTCAAAACCAATCCAGGTGATTTTTACTGCAATGAAGGATTTACTGTCCTTACAGAAGACAAGAGGGACAATCTGTCTCAACCATGAGAAGATACAGAGAAGATGAGGTCTTCAAACCAGAAGAGAGCATGACCAGCCAGTACCCTGATCTCAGTCCTCATGTTCTTCAGAACTGTTGAAAAATAAAAATAAAAACAAAAAACCTACTATCTACATCACCCAATCTGTGATGTTTCGTTGTATCACCTTGAAATGAACTAAGACAAAAACCAGCTAAACCAGGAAGAAATCTGGGCAGGTGAACACATTTCAACTGGGTCACTAGGAAATGCTTGAAGTGAGACACTGAAGGAAAGGAAGGGAAAGAGAAACACCTCTCCCATGAGATGCTGGTACACAAACCCAGACCTGTGGAACTAGACGCCTCAGAACCACTAGGTGACAAGGAAGCCACTCCACGCCATCACAAGGGACAAAACAACCAGCTTCTGAGATTAGCGCAGCAGGCACCGCAAGGGAACAATACAGACGTTACCTGTATACTCTGACCAGGTCCCAAAAGAAAACGAAAAACACAAACTCTCCAGAGTCAGCATTTGGTGGCCAACAACTCATGAAAGGGCAAAGAACAAATGATACCCAAGCCAACTTCTTCATGCAACTGGTGAGTTCTCCCTCCCACACTGGAGACCTCCCATGATGCTTTTCTCTGACAGGACAAATGAGAAAATTACAGCACACTGAAAGAGAGAAAGGTGAACTCCCTATGCTTTTTCTTTTTACAATTTATAAAATAAAACCAAAACCATAAAAAGTTTCTCAGTCACTTAGTATTATTTTAAATGTACAAATAAAAGACAAGTCCTCTGATATTAAAAAAAAATCAAAACAAAAACAATAAATAATAGTGCTAGAATCCCAGCATTCAGGTCACAGGTGGGAGTATCAAAATACAAAAGTAGCATGGATATATGTTTTTTTCAATGTATTTGCTCTGTATTATGAACGTCTTTTAAAAATGTAAAACATGGCCACCATTTTCATAATTTAAAATAGTACAAAATGTCAAGCATTCCCCCTCTTCTAATCCAAACAGTGATCTCTAAGGGACACGAGCCACTAAGCAGTCCTAAGACAGTGCAAAATGATACCTGGTAAACACCTACTGTGCTCAAGCCAGGGCCACATGTCACTCACCAGGACCTCAAAAGTTTGCAGGATGGATCCTGTCTCAATACATCTGCACACATCCACAGATCTTTCACCCCGTCTTGCAAATATGCTCCAAACGGATCGGACAGATTTCCCAATCTGACACTGGGCTTGCCCACCAATACTGCACGTTCGCCCATGCAAGTTGTCCCTTACAAGGACAGTGCCAGTGAGCCTCAGGACCGAGCGGGGAGAGGTCCTGTATCTACACCCAGTCTGCAACCATCTTGAAAAAGCGTAACTGTGTGCCATGTAGATGCCCATACACATGGGGAAGCGTGAGGAACAGAGAGGAGAGAATTCCAGGTACCTGGTGCTGAAGCTTTATGCGCTGTGATTTTCCACTTTCCAGAAAGAAAACCTGGAATGGAAAACAAAATGACTTTCCAAGGTTATGTCACAAATCAGCCGAACAATCTAGGACAACGGACAGGTTTCCCGAGCTGACAGCTGCTCCTCTGTCTGTTAGGACCTGCTGTTTCGAAACGACCAGGCTCCATCCAACGGCCAGGGAGCAGAGCCCGGCTCTAAGTAGAACAAGCGGAGGTATTTGCTGGCTGATGACCGTATCCTTGTAACTCACTGTGGACCACTCGCCCTGTCATGGCCACAGGTGTTCACACGCTCCGCCTGTGTCCAGCACAGGGGAACACGGGAAGTTCAAGCTGAATGAGTGAACATAAAAGAAAAGGCTTGAGGACATGAAAGGAACTGAGGAAACGCATCATTAGATGTTTTTGTTTTTAAGTAAAACACTAGGAAGGAAGCACTTCAAGTACGTCTTTCCCCAATGTTCTTGAACAATTCTCTGTACTCGATCGCCCTTCAGAACTGAGCAACTTGAGATTGTTTTCAAAGTCAAAATGAGAGTCACAGCGTCCCGCCGTAAGTCCCCAAAACAGACCAAGGACTGGGAATGAACCTAAGGGGGTAGCACAGGCAAGATGCTCATAGTACTATGGGAATGGACAACCTCCCTCGGTAGTGTGTGGGGACCATGTCCTTCTTTCTCATTATAACAAACTTTTAATGCAAATTACAAGTGTCCAAAGCACAAGTTAGTAACGTCAGGACCGGATATGGACACACATACACACACACACACACACACACACACACACACACACACACACACACACACACACACCCCCCATCTGTTATGTAAACAAGACAGGTCTGCTGACAAGGTATAAGAAGCAGAACAGAGCGCCCAGAAGAGAGGACGAGGCGCTGGCTAACAAGAGCCCATCTTGAAGGCTCCTTCTGTACTTTTCATGCCTCAAGTTTTCTATACTTGAAGCCAGGAGGTGGTTACACAGACCTTTAATCCCAGCACTCAGGAGGCAGAGGCAGGTGGATCTCTGTGAGTTCGAGGCCAGCCTGGTCTACAGAGTGAGATCCAGGACAGCCAGGACTACACAGAGAAACCCTGTCTTGAAAAACAAACAAACAACAACAAAAAACAGGATTTGGATAAATCCTCACGTGCACCTTCAAGCTCATGAGAGAAGTAAACAATCTGAGAAACTGGAAAACCAAAAACAGCAGATAAGGCTGGGACTATCGTTTAGCAGTAAAGCATTTGCCTGGTGTGGGGAAGGACCTGGGGTCCATCCGCATCCTGGAAGAAAAGGAAGAAAGGAAGCTGCTAGGTCAGCACCACCCACTGTCAAGTGATAGTCAAGTCACACAGGTAAACGTTGCTGGTGGCAATCAGCTCCAGTTGTGCTAAGCAAGACACGGGAACCTTCTCTGCATCATGTCCCCCCACTCACACGTGCAATTCTTATGTTTAATGTACACTTAAAAACAAATTCATTTGTTTTTTTGTTGTTGTGTTTTTAAGAAAATTCTTCTGCAAAAGGTCACATGGTAAATACTGTAGGCTCTTCAGACCATGCAGTCTGTGTCTGGTCTCAGCTTCTGCTCCCAGAGCATAAAATCCACCATAAGCAAGGCATAAATGGGTGTGGCTATGCCAATAAAACTTTATTCATCCACACAAATTTAAATTTCATAACATTTTCCCAAGGGCATTCCATTGGATCTGTTAGAGTAACCTGTTTACAGATCATTTCAGGTTCTTTTTTGTTGTTGTTAATTTAAAATTAGCTTCCTGAAAAAGAAAATTTTAAAGGCAGTAGCAGAATTGGGCCCTTGGGCACCAGGTGTGCATAGGGCCGCCCCAGTTTGGGTTTACACATAGAAACCAAACGGTTGGCTGGCTATCCTTTCTTTAGATGCCGCTCTTCAGTTTCTTATTTCCAGTCTCCAGAGACAATGGTTTTAAACAATATTTGATGAGTAGTCTAACCTACTTAGTGAGAAAAAGCTTCCATTCGTCTCTTTTAGCACTGGCTTTCTCCTACATAAATCAGTTCCTAAAGCATATATTTATAACTATAAATGTCAGGCCTCTGCTCTGAGATTGGGGCTTTTCATTCTGTGCTCTGCCGCAAAGATACATCCAACATGACGAATTTATTTCCTTACATTCAGTAGTCGGAGCTCTCTGTGGCCCTGGAACACACTGTTTCCTGCAGATTCCTTGAGGTAGACATGCTCTTTAAGTCTCCCCCCAGGAATGTTCAGAAAGCATCTCCTAAAGCCAGAGCTCAAGGGAATGAGTGCTGTTCAGAGAACTTGGGTTTTCCTACCCTCATTGCCCGACTATCTTGCTATAGTATTATGAACATAAGGTTTTTAGTTCTGATTAAATAATCAATGATGTAAAAATCAGGAATTCGTTCTGAGGCAAGGTCTCTGTGTAGCCCTGGCTGTCCTGTAACTCACTCTATAGACCAGACTGGCCTTGTACTCACAGACATCCACTTGGTTCTGCCTCCCGGGTGTTGGGATTAAAGACAGGACTCACCAATCCTGTGCTGCTTTTTGTTTTGTTCTGAAGATTGCATGTATGTATGTATGCCTGAACGTGTGTATGTGCACCGCATGCATGTAGGAGCCTGAGATCAGAAGACAGCATTGGATCCCCTGAAACTGAAGTTATAGATGGCTGTGAGCTGCCATGTTGGTGCTGGGAACAGAATCTGGGTCCTCTGCAAGAGCACTAACTCCCTTTACCCAATGAACCACCCCCTCCCCTGCCCAGTAGTGTTCTTTTTTTTTTTTTTATGCAGGGAGATGGGGGGTGGGGTCAAGACAGGGTTTCCTGTGTAGCTGTCCTGCAACTCACTTTGTAGACCAGGTTGGCCTCGAACTCACAGACATCCACCTGCCCCTGCCTTTGAGTGCTGGGATCAAAGGCATGCGGCACCATGCCCAATGTCCTTATACTCTTTAGTCACCAGGAGGGCAGGACCCCAGGATCCACCTTTCATGCTTCTCTTCACTCTTTAATGCATGAAACTGTCATTAAGAAGTCATGTGTGCGAACCTCCATGCAAGGTTGAGCACCCCAACCCTAAAATCCGAAACGAAAAATGCTTGGAAACCTGGAACATCACACTCAAAAAGTCCTCTCAACCTTCCTAATGCTGTGACCCTTTAATAGAGTTAATCACGTTGTGGTGACCTCCAACCATAAACCTACTTCATAACTATAAATTTGCTACTGTTATGAACCGTAAATATCTGATATGCAGGATATCTCGTGGGACCCCATTCAACCCCCTCCCACAGGGTCACAACCCACAGGTTGAGAACTACCAACCTAAGAATAAAGTCTATGCAAATGTTGCAAAGTCCAAAAACTCTGGAATTTGAAACACTTCTAGTCCTGAACATTACAAGAAAAGGACCCCACCCCCCCCCCACCCCCACCCCATCCCCGGTTACTGCCACTGAAAACAAGCAATCCATCCGTTAACATCACTGTCCCCTCCAGTGTAAATACGACCTTGGTTTTGATTATTCCTGGAGAGAAAGCACTTTTCATATGAGCATCCCTTCAATGCAAGAATTAAGAACACGAGGGCATCTGTCTACACAGACAGAGATGCTGGGTTTACTAGGAATGTGTAGACAAGCGTCTCAGAGATGAACCATGATGCCAGCTCCACAAGGAACTGTGGTCTCTAGACCAAAGACTAATAGGTTTTAGATAAAACTTCATTATGGTTCTTGAAAAGTAAAAGAGCTGAAGAAAAAAAAAAGTCCAACATAAATGTACTTTGTATTGGATATATATTAGTATATTTGTATATTTATAGATATGTATATAATATGTACATTTATATTAATATATATATTTGGTTTTTCGAGACAGGGTTTCTCTGTGTAGCTTTGTAGCCTGTCCTGGAACTCACTCTGTAGCCCAGGCTGGCCTCGAACTCACAGAGATCCACCAGCCTCTGCCTCCTGAGTGCTGGGATTAAAGGCGTGCGCCACCACCGCCCGGCTTATATTAGTATATTTTACCATGCTATCAAGTCCAGAGCTTTGTAAAGAACCTATGTCAAAATACACCAGTTTTGATTGATCAAAAACATTGTTTTAACCGCATGATATTGAACTCCATTCAGCACAGGCACAAGTGGATGTCTCTACTTTCTCTGTGTGAAAGTTGGGTGAAATTTTCCAGGGTCAACACCAGGCCAATGCTGGAAGAGTTTTCAAAGCAAAAGACCCAATTCCTTCTGCATCTGTAGAAATCTAACCACAGGGAAAATGAGCCCCTGACCTGAGCACTCACTCTGGAGTAGCACCAGCCACACCTTGCAAGGAGCCAATGAGGAGAACCAGATCTGTCTACCGGACACCTTTGCAGACCACACCCTGGCACTCTGTCACACATTCAATCATCTACCTCCAAGACTATCATGGCAAGGCTGGGGTTGGTCCCACGAGCGTGCTCATGCACCCAGAAGCAGCAGTCTAAGTTACAAGATTCATCGTTTGCATTCCTCTTCCCAGACCTGCGTTCTTCCATCAGAAAGAAATAATGGATATTTACATTTTTTAAAATTTGCTAGACACTCGCAAGTCACAGAATACTGTTTTTCAATTGAGTTAGGTTTTGTGACCTTGTTGAAAACGAAAAAATGAACAGCATCAGAATAAGTGGGTCAACTTAAGGGGTAATGATTATACTAACACCCTCTCCACATTTCCGCCAGCGTGCCCAGCAGGGCCCCTCTACCTCTTACCCAGAAGATGCCAGAAGCGGATCCTAGACTGTGCAGATCCTAAAATCCGCACAATCCCACATCAAGGACCAGGGTTCCCCCACCGGCACTACAGACCACTGCTGGCATAGCTACACTCTTTCAAGGGAAGAATGCTGGAACCTCTGTTAGCTATTTCGTAAGGCTGGCACTGTTTGTTTGAATATTGAGTATCATAAAAAGCCACTTAGGCAGTTTTAATAGAAACAGAACCAGCATTTAGAATGCCCTAAATCTTTCTTGTCTTTACCACCAACTGTAATAATATACAATAACCATATGTCCTACATTTCCAGCAGAGTTTCGATTTCACGTATTTTGTTACATAAAATTAATAAATAGGCTTGTACAGATTGTCTAAGAATTCTTTTTACATTTTCCAAATGTTACACATTTGAACATATGTTTTTCTTATAATCAGAAGAAAAAACCCTCATAAAATATATAAAATACATAAATACATCTTTATATTATGTTCATTCAAAACTCTACAAATGAATGTTTATAGCAGCTTTATTCATAATTTCCCCAAAACTTGGAAGCAACTGTGATGTCCTTCCGAAGCCGGGTATAGAAACGCACGCCTGTAACACAAACAACTCAGACAAGGCGAAGGAACCGTGTGTACATCATACAGCATCATATTGTTCAGACCCAAAAAGGAAGGATCAAGCCACAGAGAACACGGAAGAATGTTCAATGTGCATTACTAAAGAAGGCTTGGTGCCGGATGATTCCAACTCACTGACGTTCTAGAAAAAGTCAAACGACAGAAACACTGAAGGGGCCAGAGGACGAGAGTGGCGGTGGGCAAAGAACACACAGGTAGAGAGCAGGGGACTTTTAGGGTGGTGACACTGATTCCGCAGGTCACAGGCGCTCCCTAGCTTACAATGGGGTTGTAGCCAAATAAGCCCATCCGAACCTGAAATCACCATAAGCTCCACACGCCTTTACCACCCAACTCGACACCAGACCTTCGCCGTGGCTACCTCGAAAGCGCTCGTGACGCTTTTACCAGTCTAGAGCAGGGCACACCGTGCGGCACAGCGTCTCTTTTATAACAGCGTATCAATAGCCCATGTAATCTAGTCAACACATCACCTATGGCCAGGGCATGGCATAGCATGGCATGGCCTGTGGCAGGGGCATGGCACGGCAGCCAGCCTGGGAAAAGATCTAAAGGTGAAAGCTTAAGTCGTTTTTCACTGAGTGTGAGTCACTTCCACACCATCAGAAAGGAAAACACACACACACACACACACACACACACACACACACACACACACACAAACCTAAACCTAAGTCAACCCACCATAAATTGGGGGTCATCTGTAATAACAGTACATTTTTGTCCAGACCCTCATAAAACCCAACACCACAAGTGGACCCCAATGTGAACTGTGGCCTCTGGGTGAAAACATTGGGTGAACAATGGTATATCGCTCTGATACAGGCAGTGGGGTGGTGGTGAGGCAGGGGCCATGAATCAGAGGGGATAGAGGGAACTCTCGGCTCAGGATGGACCCAAACCACCTCTAAAAGTGAAAATCTTTTCACACATCAGAGTGCACCAGCTCAGCGGGGCTCACGTAGCCTTCTCCTTCCTCACTCATGAGTCTTGGTGTCTTCCGATTTTAGCCGCCTATCACCTGCTACAGCCGTCATTCAAAATGAGTAACATGGCACCTGTCCAGAGGGGACTCAGCCTCTCACCAGGCCACTCTCAGTGAGGTAACAGCTGGCCCCACAGTGGATCGATGTTTGTCTCCGGGGGCAGCAGAAGCACACACCACGGCAGCAATGATGGAAGCATGGTGGTTTGCACCCGATCGGCAGAGAAAAGAACCAAAGGAGCCCTCCCGGCCGAGGGAACCTAAAGGCAGTAAATCACCAGATATGCCAAAGAGGCACAGAGGAGGCCCAGCCTGGTCCCTCTGACAGGAGAACTTAATATTGGAACCAACTGGGAAAACATGAATGAACGTTAGCAGAGACCACGAGGGTGCGAGAAGGTGCTAGACGAGAGAATATTGACTCCAGCGTCCATTCTGGGGAGGGGGCGGGCACAGCGGCTCCCTCGGCTGTTAGATAAAAATTGTTGTACTGATTGGGGAGGTTCCTAAAGAAGGGCACGGGATGCATGGAATTCATTAACAAGTATCTATGAAACTCTGGCCTAATGGGGAATCAACACGCAGCAGACATGAAACAGCACACCAAGCCTAAACTGGTTGGACGTAATACACCAACCTCGGATCTGTGAGAAAAGCAGGCAAGCTAGCGAATAAGTGGAACAGGCTCCCAGTGGATTTAAAATTCAACAGGAACATGGCTTTTCCCCCTTAATGGCTGTGAAATTGATTGGGATATAGGCTAATAGAGGTCCCCAGAGTGCTAAACTAAATTAGAGGAAGTCCTATAATTACAGTTAGCAGTTAATTATAATATGAAAGGAATTGTAATCAAAGTAACAGATGCACTATCATTTCCCATCTTCTCTGTAGAATCTGTCCAACAATCTCTGAGGAGCAGTCAAGGAGCTTGTTTTGTGGTCCAGCCTCCCTCCTGAAGATGAGGAGGGCCTGTGACCCTATTCTGCCCTGCCCTTCCTACCATGTGCAATTCCTCCTGCCTGTAATGCTCTTTCTCCAGAGTCCAGAAGGAAGCCTGCTCCTCATCTCTGCGTAGATCTCAAAATCGTACTTCCTCAGAGAGGCAGTCCTGACTCCGTCTGTCTGAAATAGAAATCCCAGCTAGCCTCAGTGCCTGTCCTCTTACCTCCACTGTCATCTCCGCAACATCAGCACCACCGGACTCTTGGTTTGCACAGTCTATTGCGCTGTAGACCATCACAGGATGAGAGCAGTGAGGTGGCTCAATTGAGAAACATCCCCCATGGGCTCACATATTGGGATCCTGGGTCCCCACCTGGTAGTGCTGTTTGGGGAGGTTATGGAACCATTCAGACACAGAACCTTGCTGGAGGAAGTACGCAACTGGAATCGGGGTTTAGAGCCTTACTCCACTTCCAGTTCTCTTTCTCCTTCCTGTGTGTGGCCAAAACTAGATCTCTCAGCTTCCTGCTCAGGCTGCCATTATGGACTTGTCCTTGGAACAATAAACCAATACAAACTCTTTCTTCATTAAGTGGCTTCCAGTCGTGGTATTTTATCAACAGAAAAGTAACAGCTCTAAGCAGTGACTTGTTAACCTGATTCCCTGAAAACACTGCCCAGCGCTGAACCGGACCTCAATAAGTACGATAAACTTAGAAGCATCCAAGAGTTACGTCCTAACACAATAGCCTAAGGTTCTAAAGCAAAACCTGGATGGAGGCTACCACAGTAGCAATGAAGGTGTGTCTTCAGATCAACTACAGATCTGTAATACAACACAGTCCGGGAAGGGAAATAAGCCTTTGAGATACCTTTCATGTAGCAGGTGCCATGTTCAGCCATGAAGAAATATAACCACCCAAGGGAGGGATGCATGTGAGTTTATAAATCCCTTAACAGACCACGGCAAAGAAGTTGGCTTGGCCAAAGTCAGGAGAACGGCAAGTACCAATTTCACACACAGGTCTTTTTACATCAAAAAGCAATACTGGACTGGTGACATGGCTCAGTAGGAAAGAGGGCTGCCACCAGGCTTGACGGCCTGGGTTCAATTCCCGGGACCCACCAGCTAAGAGGAGAAAAGTGGCTCCTGCAAGTTGTTCTGTGACCTCTGTTCCCACGTGCCCCACCCCCACAAACATGGAAAAGCCCACTCCCTATGGAAGGACACCTTGTTCAGCCTCGATTCCGGGGGGCGGGGCTTGGTCCTGCCTCAACTTGATATGCCAGACTTGGCTGACTCCCCATGGGAGGTCTTACCCTCTCTGAGGAATGGATGGGAGGGGGGGTGAGTGAGACGAGGGGAGGGAGGGGGAACTGGGGTTGGTATGTAAAATGAAAAAAAAAAAACTTTTAAATTAAAAAAAACAATTCCATGCTTCAAATCACTTTCTCCTTTCATTCCCTTCTTCTCTATTTCATCCTTTCTCCTGAAACAAAAACAATCTAGAAAAGCAGAGGATGACACAAAAACACCTCCACACGCCCCACTCATAACGAGCACACTGCATATTGTCAGGTCACCTTTTCTTTTTCTTCAAGAATAAAAGGAGAGTTTTCGGGGAATCAATCCCATTGTCTCTAAAATAAACCACAAACCACACCATCTATTCTCTTTCCACTGAAGTTTAGACAGAGAAACTGTTGGCAAGACACTCTGCCACTTGTACAACTGCAGTTATGTTTAAATTAAAAGCATTCTTGGCGCCAATTTGGAATTGTTCTTCCTGTTCTTTGGGACGTTTCGTTAATTGCCTGCAAACCTCAGGCCCGCGTGGTCTCCACGCAGTGTCGAATTTAAAGGTTTACAGTGAGACTGACCAACACACTTGGGTTTCACTTGCCCAATGCACCCTGCCAGAAAGGAGATGACCAGACAAAGCCTTGATAAAACCTTGTTCCAGTTTACGGCCGGCCCCGCTGGCCGGCTGCCAACCCGTTATGTCCTCACTTGGCTAGGGGGGAGTCGTTCCTGTCAAAGGCAGTTCTGTGTGGAACAAACCTCTCTCCCCCAGAAAGAAGCCCTTTCATTCCACTTCAGGAGTCAGAATGTGAGGGTGCCAGGCTGCTCTCGGCAGCATGCTGTGGAGGGCAGAAGAGAATGATCTAAGGGACGGAGGCAACAGGTCTCCACACTGGCCATTCAGGGAGAACAAAGGAAGTGGAGGCTTTTCAGTGCTGTGCTGTGGAATGAGAGCACCACAGACCGCCTGATAACCGCCTCAGCAAGCCTCAGCCTGCCTCTGTGCAAATCACAAGGGCCCACATGCCTCCCTGTGCTGGCTGGCTTCCTTGGACTTGCCCCTCCGCACCAGCAGCCTTAGGACCCGGGGGTCACAGGAAGTGCCTAATCTCTGCAAGCAAATGTCAATCTTCAGGGCAAAGAACATGCCTTTGTTCCTCAGAACCAGGGCTGAAACAAGGCTGGAATGACCACATGAACTCACCCCCTTGAATTCACAAAGGGAGCACCTGTTTTCAGGACGGTGTGGAAAATCTTAAAACAATCTTACTTTTTGTACTGTCTCTCTGAATGAATAACTCAGGATACGGTGGGCCTGAGGGAAACCAGGGCCTGTTCTCCCACATAACAGTAATGGTTCTTGTGATCAAGGGAAATGTGAAACTGTGTATTTTAAACAAACCACCACATAATTTTAATCTACTAAAAATGAAATTGAAGACAGCCGTGGGAAATAGCTTACATCTTTTCTTCATCATACGTTAAACATCGAAACACGCTGATTCAATGGCAAACATAATCTTCCGCCAGAGCCTTGGTGCAGGCAGAACTTGACCATCCGTACAGCATAGCTCATCGTTCATGGGTCTGAAATGATGCTTGCTCCCTCGGTATGGGAGCAAAGTTACGATCAATTGAAAGAACACGAGCATTAGCCACTTAGGGAGAACAATTTGACGTGGTGTGAGATCACCAGGCCTGTATGACTGGGATGCAGAGAGCTGTGGATCTTAGCCTCTCCTCCCCCATGTTCTTCCCATGCAACCAAAGGCATTCTTGACACAACTAAAAAGGCAGGTTCCGTCAAGAGATAGAACTGTCTACTTATAGAACTTGTTACTAAGCTGTACCAGAGCAATGAATTGCTACAGCTGTAGATGTTCTTTTAACATTTTAGCATTTATAACTCTCAAAGATACATACATAAAAATGTGTCTGCAAAGCAAGAAAGGTTTCCTCCTTGAAATCCCTACCACAGCCACACTGAATTCTTGGTACCATTTCAAACTGTAATGGCTTGGACTTAAGAGTATATAACAATCTATTAACATTTTCTTTAAAAGAATAAAGCTTAGTTAGGTCAACTAAATTGAATAATTGCATATATTATTTCTTCAAACCCCAAGGCAAAGGAAAGGAAATCACTCCTTTTGGCTGACAGAATGAATTGCTTGGGTCCACTGAGAGATAAAATATTTTCCTTCGGCTAAGAAACACAAGAACCTGCTCCCCAAAGTTTCTGTTTCTCACAGCAAAAGTTACAAAATTTGAAGGTTTATTTCTTTTTTTTAAATTGGAAGATTTTTGTGTCTTGGGTATGTATTATAGCCCAAGAGATGAGTAAAACACACCAATTTTGAAGAGGTGTTATCTGAAACCGCCTAAGCTGAAATTCAATATGACATTTAGGGTCATTAAAACCCATTAAGATTTTTAACTCCGAGTTCATAAAAGCAACATGAGTGATCCCATGCACAAGCAGGACGTCTTTCCCTGAATCTTCAAAGCCAAGACACCAGCTCATAAACGTCTCTCTCTAGTGTTATTTATTCCCTTAACACAAACAAAGTTAACTTAACATTTGCCTTAAAATTCAAAGCTTTCAAGGAAACATTGACGTTTTTATCGATTCTCATGGCTCACGAGAGCATGTGTGCACACATGCCTACACACCATTCCCAACGTTCTCTAAGAAAAATAAACCCACCTATCGGCCGCACGGTCCTAGCCATCAAAAAGAAAACTATGTTTTGACAGAACTGGAAGGAAACGTAAGGGCATGCTACCTTTTGGTATACAAATTAGAAGATGGTAGCTATACCAGCACACATGCTCCGGAGAGTGACATCTTTACGGACTCCTGACCCTGACGCTGACCGTGACCCTGACCCAGGAAAGGACCTTTGATTGTAAAAACTCACTGAATCTTAACACCAGCAGGTGGATGATACCTTCACTCCATCTTCAGGTGAGAAACAGAATCAATGAACTTAGCTCACCGGAAGACACAGAAGGCTGGAGAGGAGAGGGGTGTGGTTTCATCACACTTCTGTCATCCAGTGACCTCAAGACACAACAGGCGTTCTTAAATATAAAACTGCCGTCTCTGCTTGGTGATATGTATTTTTCTTAGTCAATGCTAAGATCTCCAAAAGTGAGCGACTGTGTATAAAAAGGCAAGGTGTTCCTTAAAGCGCCCCCCCCCCCGTTTGTTCTTCCCTCATCCTTCTCCTGTTCTCTTGAAGACAGTTCTCATCGTGTAGTCCAGACGAGCCAAAAACCTGGCTAAGTAGCCAGGATGGGATTGAACTCGTGATCCTTGGGCCTCAGCGGTGCGCCGTGTCACTCGGCTTGAAGCATTTTCTAAATTAAATATGGACTATCCACTGGTGAGTCCTGCATCCAATACCTGGTCAATATCAAGACAAATCGAGTCCTCGTCCCTTACAAACAGATTCTAACGCTGTTTCTTCGTTCTACTGGCTGGAAATGAGACTGTGACTAGAATGACTCAGAAGCCACACAGGTCAAGGCCAAAAAGGAACGGGCTAGGCCTTTCCAATGCAAGCCAGAGCCAAACACAAACAACGGTTAATTGTTGTCTGACTGGAACAGGGTAGCCACGCCCATCATTACTCCCATCACCTCTGCTGTGTGTGTGTGTGTGTGTGTGTGTGTGCGCGCGCGCGCGCATGCCTGGGCCAGTCTCAGACCACCCACGGGAGACACGCTTCCTTTCTCCCAGCAACGGCCAGACGCTTACTTAGAAATCTGGACCCGGGACCTTAGGAGCCCAAGCCACTTATCCAAAGGAACGCTCATGAAGAACTGGCTGGAGCACACAGTGCCAAGTCAAAGCCATTTGGTGAGCAGTGACTCTGAGCATCTCTGAGGCAGAGTCAAAGGAGAGAGCAGGGCAGGGAGCAGCAGAGTCGGCCAAGAACAGCAAATGGACAGACCATGCGGGGGCTCAGCCCAGAGTCCCCTCCTGATGTCCTGCACAATCCTTCACACTCTTCACCCTCCATCGTATGTCTCCATGTCTCCTCAGTGACACTGTTTTTTCTGGGTAATCGTTTGAGAGGGCTGGTTAGCTTTGCATTGTAACCAAATGACCTGGAAGACACGCTACTGGCCCTCTGAGTCCCCCATATCAGAAAAACAAAATCTAAAAAATACATCTCTATAGGTCCCCTGAAAAACAAGGCCACACGTGGCATGGCAATCTGAGAAGGTCACACTCACAGACCACTGCCAACAGCCTTGCGATCTGGAAGCCCAAAGGCAGCCACACATGAATTAGAAAAGCCTTAGATAAATTCCCAGGAGTTAGCAGCTACCTACAGAAGGCATCATGCTTTCAAGAAAAAGCCCTCCAGTACATGGAAAAACAAACAAAACTTTACATTTTTTAAAAGAACATCCATTAAGTAAGTTCTCAGACCGTTCCTAATGCTGTTTCCACAGGACTACAGAATAAGACCACCCCGACTTGGGACACACCAAAATGACAATCATCCATCATGACTGAAGCCTTATTGACTTCAAATACATATAACATATAAACCAAGGCTCAGTTAAAAACCAAGAAGTGGAAGATGGTGTAAGGAAGAGTCCGGAATAGAGGTCCATTCTGCTCAAAGCATCCCACTTGATACTGGGAGAGATGAGGAGGAGAGTCCTTTTAAAAATGATTTAGATAGTCCTGCCCTCAAAGAATTTCTAGTCAAGCCAAGAAGACAGGCACTCCCACAGTTCACTCAAATCCAGGGCAGACAGAGGCAGAGGCTAAAGTGTGATGGGATCTGCAAGGCAGGAGCAATTAATCACCAGCAAGCCAGGCAAGTGACACTTAGCCCAGCTGATGCAAGGCTGTCCTTTTTAAAACAAATTCACTCTCAAAGTAACCATGAAACTGTATCATGCTCTTTGTGTCCCATCACCCCTACCTTTTATCTGATAAGTCAAAATCCCTGCCTCTCCAGGAAAAAAAAAAAAATCTGTTTATCTTTGCCCAGGAGCTCCGGATGTCTGGATGACCCAGTGACCTTGAGTTATCCTTTATCTCTAGGAAATATCTTCCTTCTGAAAAGGCAACAAAAACTGAAGATAATATCCACAAAGCGTTCCAAGAGCATAAATGAAAATAAGCAGGCTGCTTGGTCCATGTTCCACATCTCAGCTGCTGGTCTTCACATTCCACTCAGCTGTTAGTGGTGTTAAAAACACTCGGGCCAACAGGGCGATGAGAAAACCATCTGTCTGTAAAACATTTATTGCACTGTCGTCAGAGCTTCCCCTGCCCACCAAAAATCACTGCTTAGATTTTACACCATGTGTGGTGGTATTGTATTCCCCAAAATATTGTGCACCCTAATAAACTTATCTGGGGTCAGAGACAGAACAGCCACTAGTTACAAAGGCTAGAAAATGGTGGCACTCACACCTTCAATCCTAGCATTCCAGAGGTAGAAATCCCTCTGGATCTCTGTGAGTTCAAGACCACATTGGAAACGGCCAGGCCTGGTGACATATGCCTTTAATCCCAGAAAGTGAGCCTTTAATCCCAGGGAGTGGTGGTAGAAAGCAGAAAGGTATATAAGGTGTGAGGACCAGAAACTAGAAGCATTTGGCTGGTTAGGCTTTCAGGCTTCTATCAGCAGTTCAGCTGAAAGCCATTTGGATGAGGACTCAGAGGCTTCCAGTCCGAGGAAACAGGACCAGCTGAGGAACTGGCGAGGTGAGGTAGCTGTGGCTTGTTCTGGTTCGCTGACCATCCAGCATTCACCCCAATACCTGGCTCAGGTTTGATTATATAATAAGACCTTTTAAGATTCATGCAACAACCATGGCTAACACAGGGGGCAAAAATCTGCAAACACTGGTATAATTCCAATGGGATGGAGATTTTTATTATTTGTTTCCCAGTTTTGATAACACATTGTTGTCACTGGGGGGCTGGAGATGGATACAGAGGTCATCACTGGGGGGTGCTGGAGATGGATACAGAGGTCATCACTGGGGGGTGCTAGGGATAGATACAGAAGTCATCACTGGGGGGGGTGCTGGGGATGGATACACAAGTCATCACTGAGGGGTGCTAGGGATGGATACAGAGGTCATCACTGGGGGGTACTGGGGATAGATACAGAGGTCAGCACTGGGTGCTGGGGATGGATACAGAGGTCATCACTGGGGGGTGCTGGGGATGGATACAGAAGTCATCACTGGGGGATTGGGGGTGGATACAGAGGCTTCTTTGTAATATTCTTCAACTTCTTCTAAGTCTGAAATTATTACAAAATACAAACACCACTTGGGACTCTGATGGCTTCGCGTGGCATTTCTGATTCGCACCACTTCACTTGTCCTTGTAGAGTTTGACATTTTGGTACTGATCCTCAGAACTTGCAGACACAACTCAGGGGCCCCATCAGCGCAGCACTGAGAGAGGCAGCCCCCCAAGTGGCACCTTCGCTGGGGTTCATGTCCTCTTCAAGCAGTCTAGGAAGTCTATGTCTGCAGCCTAACCTCGCCATGTACAGCTCCTGGCAGGGCTCTCTCATGGTACCCTGTGCTCTTCGAACTCCCTCCAGCGTACACAATGTGGATGGGAGATAGCTACGTCAACCTTAGCTTAGACTCTCACCCCCATTTCCTTGGGACTGAATTCCAGTGAACCTCCACCTGCCATGCTTGTGAGAGAAGCCCAAATAACGAGTGTGTTGCGGAACTCAAAACCCAAGGCAAACAACAGACAACTCCCTCCTATATTGTACTACTCAAAGACCAACAAACGTGCAAACCCCCTTTGAGCAACACCAGCTTTTCACAGAGCCCACCCCACCCCCCCGCCCCATCTCCAGGGTCACCTAACACAAACTGAGGGCAATGTCTTAGAAGTTATCATCTTTAAAAAAAGCAAGTCGGGATGACTCGATAGTCTCCCTTTTGAGCAGGTTCCCATCCAGGTATCACTAACATATTCTAACTTTCAAAACCTCTAGTAAGGTGGGCTACAGGGCAGTGATGTGGAATAAAGAACCCATTGCTGGGGCCGCAAATCATTCTAGTATCTGTTGGAGCACATAGCCCACATATGACCAGACTCACTGCTGGCAAATCACTGAAACTATCTCTGGCAGTTTCTGCACATAAAATTGAAATAATGATAGGCTTGGGATCCTACCTCATAAGATTCCCATGGGTGTTAAATAAATTAGTATGTACAAAGGTTCAGAACAGTGTCCACTACATATCAAGCACTTTTTAAAGGACTGTCCATTATTATAACTCTGGCAATATACTTACTTATCTAATGCAGTTAATAATCTAATGAACTTGTATTGAGAACAGGCGTTCCAAACCCTGTGAATCCAAGATAAAAGGAAGTGCAGTCACTATTCTAGAAGAATCTACATGTTACCAAATACGGGGACAAAGGACTGGACCACGCTGACACCCCTAAACTTGTAAGTAGAGTTTATGAGTCACAGACAGTGATGTCCCAAGAGGAATTAATCTAAAGGTTTGACCCGTGTGTGTGTGTGTGTGTGTGTGTGTGTGTGTGTGTGTGTGTGTGTGACAGAGAGAGAGTGTGTGTGTGTGTGTGTGTGTGTGTGTGTGTGTGTGTATGTGTGTATCAACAAAGCAGACATGTAAAAATGCCAACGGCAGGCATACACCCCTCAGCCCATCCCTCACTCACCTTTCATTTTAAAAAAAAAAAAGGGGGGCAACAAATTCCCGAATACAGTCTCACACAAAGCCTGAGCTGTCAGAGGAGTTTTTCCGGTTCTGCGGGTAATTCTATGTGCATACCAGCCACCCTGACTAACACCAAACCTTCTACACAGTTCCGACAACTCCTCATGCTGTTCTTCTTCAGGACACTGTCACGGCCGGCCACCAACACCCCTGCAAGTGAGACAGGGAACCCCACACAGGAGCTCGCTCTTAGGAGGAGGGGGGCACTCCATCCCATACAGACAATCTGTGTGAAGCGTCTCTGAGAAGCACAGGTCCTCGTGTTTTCTGAAAGGTTGCCAAACACACAAGGGAAGCCTGGTACGTGGTTTTCAAGCCAGTTTTATGAAATAATTACAAACCTCTATGTGTGTGAGGCTAAAATTATACTGTTAAAAATCCCTGGAGTTCTTTGATATTACTTATTATGATTTTCCTCGGCACCCCCAAAATTTTCTCACCCCTAGGCTTACAGAGCATTTCATTAATTTACATGCTATCAATGGAGTTCACAGATGGTAAGACCCAAACACAGAACAAAGTTTGAAAGTCTTGGCTAAAATCCCAACCACCTGTAAGCGCCGCCGTGTGTCTCTAAAGGGTCTACAGTGGCTCAGGCTTCCTGGCCGGATACTATGGCTATCACCAGGGTCGATGTCGCCAGCACTAGGTGGAGACACCCTGCTTACAGCCAAATGACAGTCAATGGCTAGTGGCTCCAGGAACAAACTTCAATCCGAGGTCAGAGCTTTCAAAGGAGGCACTTGCTCTTAAACTAATCCAAATGACTTTTTTTAAAGAAATTAGTGATGGATGGAGTGGCCTAATTTTAAACCAAGTGAAGAGAGTACTTCCCAGTTCTTCACATTTGTATTTAGACAGGTTCCCTGAAGTCTTGATAGGAAAACAGACAGGAAGGGAGCCAGAGATTGGGGCAAAGGTATTTGGCTTAAAAACATATATGTAGTTTAGCTGACATGGTGGCACACACTTGGCTTATCAACCTTGGGCTACATAGTGAAACTCTGTCTTTAAAAATGAAAATAAACAACAACCAATCAACAAAAAACCACCAAGGGGCTGGAAAGATGGCTCAGCAGTTAAGAGTGCTCGCTGCTCTTGCAGGGGACCTAAGTGTGGCATCCAGTGTCCCCAAACTGCCTCTAACTCCAGGTCCAGAGGATCAGGCACTGTCTTCTAGCCTCCACTCATTACGTATGTATGTACATACGTATGTATGTACACAGTACACATAAACTCATGCAAACAAACACACACAGAGAATAAACACATCTTTGTAAAAATTTTAAAAACAGAAACCAAAAAAATACCGCAAGGTTTGTGTTCATATCACTCTCAGGCCACTCAGAATATTCTAGAAGCATAGAGAGTCTGGATGTTTTATTTTGGATCTGTCGTCAGCATTCTTTTGTTTATATTTTGTCTTTATATTTGTGGCCAGCCAGAATCTTACATTGAGGATCGGCTTCAAACAGAGAGAAAAAGAAGAAAAGAGAGTTTGCCACATACAAATGTATGCCGCTGACATCCGATGACCACCTTGACACTGAGAGGACAGACCTGGATGGTGAGAGAGAGGAATCTCTCGGGGCCCTTGAGTGACCTTCTTCTGTAAGTAAAAGTTCAAATGAAGGGCTCCACTGAGTCAGCTAGAAAGATTCAAAGTGACAATGAGCCAGATCTTGGTTTTGAAAGACTTCCTGTTTATACTGAATAAATTCCCAAAATACAGAGGAATTAGATTTTAATGATCCTCTGCTACAATGGTATTGCTCAATGGGATTTTGGCTAAACTAACTTAACCCTAGAAAAGTCAGACACAGTAATCTCATGGAGCCACATTCCCGTTCACCACATGCAATCAGTTTCATTTTTCACCTTCATGTTTTAGTTTTGTTTTTATGTGAGGGGTTTGTTTTGGGGTTTTGGGGAGGGGGGTTGTTTTTGTTTTTGGTGTGTGTGTGTGTGTGTGTGTGTGTGTGTGTGTGTGTGTGTGTGTGTGTGTTTTGTTTGAGGCGGGGTCTCAATCTCATAACCCACTATGTATCCAAGGCTGGTTTTGAACTCCTAAACCCCCACTGTGCTAATGACAGGCATTTGCAATCATGCCCAACTCACCTCAGTTCTATCTCAAGAACACTAACAAAATTTGTTGTCTACCTCTTCTACAGCAGGCCCTGGTTCTCTGAGGATGGCACTATGATTCGAATATGCCCCAAAAGTTCATGTGTTGAAAACTGAATCCCCAACTCACATATTTAAGGTATTTGGGGGTGGAGCCTTTGAGAAATAATAATACAGGATGGTGTCTTGGGACTGAGGTCTCCATGATGGGATTAGCAGCTCTGTAAAGAGATCAGAGCTGGCATGTTTGCTCTGTGATGTCGCTGCCACGCTCTGATCCTTACAAAAGCCTCATGAGATACCCCACCAGGCTCTCCCCAGAACTGTGAGTCAAATAAACCTCAATTTTTTTTTATAAATGAGCCAGTCTGGGGTGTTCTGTTACAGCCACAGAAAACAAATGAGGATACATGGTCTCTGGAAGAACCCTCTAAAGCACGACCTGAGAACTTGTTAGAAATGCAAACTTGGCCGGAATCAGAAAGCGTGGAGATGGGACCATCCACGGTTTAAAAGAACATCACCAAGTGGTGCTGATGTCACCCTAAGCTGTGAGCTCCATTCCTCTTGACCACGGACCTACCATGCTCTGGAGCACTCCAGCAGCAGGGCAAATCCCAAGAGGTCTCTTAAACACATCACTTCCATTAGCTTGGCCAATCATTCCCTCACCCAATGGCAAAAGCTTTCTCCTTTCTTGGATTTCTCTGGACGTTTCAAAATGATCTGTCTTAGAATTTGCACACACACACACACACCCCACACACACACACACACAAGCCACTGTTCCCCACATCTGGAGGTTCAGACCCCATAATCCATGTCTCTGCCCTCTGACTTCATGTTATTTGGACTCTACTGTGCTGCACCCATGGGGGAAACCACTGGCCCTCTCCCATCTGTCATCCAGGGATCTCACCACTTTTAATGAGCTGGAGGAAAGGCACTCTCCCTCTCTGGACCGACCTCTTTGGTGGGGAGGTCCATCTGGTTTCTTCTAGGCACTACCTCATAGTCTGCTGCCGCCGGAGGCAGGGAGTACCAGGTGATGAGGAAAAGGGCTAAGGAGACTTGGGGGTGGGGTGCTCTTGTTGTTTTAAGCCTTAGAACGGCTGGCAGCTACCAGAAGGAAGGGGGACCTTGGGTTTTCTCCCACACTACACAGGGCAGACAGAGAAATGAAGTAAGACTCCAGATTGGTGGGGACAGTCGGAGGGCAGCAGTCTGTACAGGGCAGAGAGGAAGAGCTGCATGCATGACTGTGTGTGTTATCAGCAGAACAGAGAGAGAGACACCAGAGAACGAAGGGGGGGTGGGCGTTAAACAGCCAACGTGGATGCTCTTTCACAAGCAGGCAGAGAAACGACTTAATGGGGTCCTGTCGCTGACAGCAACTGAAACAGATTCAGAAAAGCCTGAAAGCGGCTGGAGTGTAAAGCAGGAAGGACCATCCTGTTTCATCACTGGGAAAAAAATTCCCCAGAACCCCTGAAAACCCATCAATTATAGACAAAAGCAGGGCTAAGTGGTTCAAAGAAGAAGTTTGCCCCTGGCAGTTGGGGCGGGACTGTCATGCAGACAAGACTATTGAGATTTTCTCTGTGCTTCCCCCTCCTACATGGGGATTCAACCATAACCCCAGTTCTCACCTCAGCATTCCACATGTCCCCAAACGGAGGCAGCAGCCCAGGGAAGTGAGATGCATGAAACACCCCGGGAAAACCAGAGCGTCCTAAGGAGGGACTGAGGGGTGGATGTCGAAATGACAACATGAGAAGGAAGAGGAGAAAGAGGAAGAGGAGGAGGCATAGGAGGAGGGGGAAGAGGAGAAAGAGGAAGAGGAGGAGGGATAGGAGGAGGAAGAGCAGAAAGGAAGAGGAGGAGGGATAGGAGGAAGGGGAAGAGCAGAAAGAAAGAGGAGGAGGGATAGGAGGAAGGGGAAGAGCAGAAAGAAAGAGGAGGAGGGATAGGAGGAAGGGGAAGAGCAGAAAGAAAGAGGAGGAGGGAAAGAGGAGGGGGAAGAGGAGGAGGGAGAGGAGGAGGGATAGGAGGAGGAGGAAGAGGAGAAAGGAAGAGGAGGAGGGATAGGAGGAAGGAGAAGAGGAGAAAGGAAGAGGGGGAGGGAAAGAGGAGGGGGAAGAGGAGGAGGGAGAGGAGGAAGGAGAAGAGGAGAAAGGAAGAGGAGGAGGAAAAGGAGGAGGGATAGGAGGAGGGGGAAGAGGAGAATGGAAGAGGAGGAGGGAGAGATGATATTAAAAACTAGAGATTTTTGAACAACGTCGGTACTGTCGACGTCTTTGCATGAATAAAGGCGGCTGTGGATAAAGAGTTTGTAAGCTTCCTGTGAGATGACAGAGAGGGACCAGTCAGTGCTCTCAGTCCAGCCCAGCTCTGCCACCAAAGCACAAAAGCCACTTGGGAAATAAAGGAATGAGTGCAGTCACAGGACAGTAAACTTTGTTTCCAAAGCCAGGCAGACCCGGTGCTTTGCCAAGAGCTGGGCGTAGGTATAAATACAGCCGTTCCTCCGTATCTGTGGGAGAAAGGCTTGTTCTAGAACTGTCCTCAGATATCAAAACCCAAGGAGGCTCGGGTGCTTATGGAATGGCCGAATATCTTTATGCATTGTCTGTCTGTCTGTCTTCCTGTGCACTTTAAATTGTCTCTGGATCATTTCTGTACCTAAGACAACGTGAGTACATAAATAGTTACCACACTGTATTGTTTAGGGGACGATGACAAGAAAACATCTGCGCATGCTCAGTACAGAGCAAACTAACTTCTTTTCAAAATTACACACACACACACACACACACACACACACACACACACACACACACACAGAGCTGGGCAAGCAGAGCACACTAAATCCCAGCACTCAGGGCAAAGGCAGGCATATCTCTGGGAGTTCAAGGTTAGCCTGGTCTACACAGTGAGTTCCAAGATAGCCAAGACCACATAGTGAAATCTTGCCTAAACAACAACAAAAAACATAATTAAATTCAATTTAAACACACACACACACACACACACACACACACACACACACACATATGATTGAATCAGGTGGTTCTGATCCATGCCGGCGCAGGTGGAGAGCAGATTCTATGTCACGAGAACTGGACAACACTAGAAAGTGACTTCATCTGCACCTTTGAAAAGTAAGACGAGGCCCAGCAAGATGGCTCCGGCCACCAAGCTGGACAATCTCGGTCCAGTCCCTGGGACCCACAGGGTGGAGAGGCAGAGTTGAATCCCACAAGTTGTCCACTGATGTCTGCATAAGCATGCTGTGGCACATGTGTGCACAGGAATAAATAAGGAAGGAAGCAAACAGCAGGTAAACAGTTTTTTTAAAGACAGGAAAAAGAAACAAGATGATCAACACAATCCCATGCTTCTCTTGGATATTTCCTGCTGCATCCTTCTTGCCCTGGCTTCTGTGTCTCTTTCTGTCTCCATACATCTCACCCTGCCCCATTCCCCCGACACACACTTCCAGCCTTGTCTTTATGCCCCCGAGAAAGAGTCAGTATACAGTTGATTCTCACCCACTTTATCCAAAGAGTGAACAAAGCCAGTCTAGTGCCAGTCAGACCCCATCACGTCTACACTGCTACTTGACACAAGCCTCAGTCAGAGAAAAAGCAGACAGGCAGACCAGCTGTTCTCCTTCCACAGGGACCGGACTGGAAATGAGGTGAAGATTCAATCCCACAGTTGTGAGTGAGACTCAGCCAGGCTCCCCTGCAGCAGCATCTAGGGTTACATCACCTGAGCAAGTTCAACATCTGGAAATGCACAGAACGGCCCTGGCGGATGAGAGTGGTGCTCGGGGAATATTCTTCCAAGTTCACGGTGACTACGAACATGACAGTCAGCAGGTGGTGAGGCCTGGAAGAAGAGCTGTGACCTGGTCCCTCACCTCTGCACTTCATTCCCTATCGGCGATTCCTCCAGGGCAAAACTCTCAGGAGCCTGTGGGTTTGCTCTGAAAGCACAACAAGGTTCTAAAGCTGCACAGGAAAAGCTCTGATGAGCCTCAGCACAGGTCAACACTCATTTTCTTTGTAGCATTAGGGCATGCAACACAAGGCTCCCTATGTGAAGACCCCCACCCCCCACCTCCTCATGTGGATATCCTTAATGGCCAGGGGAGTAGTCAAGTGTCGGAGAGCAGAGTCTAAATACACAGCACATGCACGCTCTTCTCCTGAAGGTGGTTTCCATCAACTTAAAAGAGAAGCTGTCCTTTTCCTTCTCAAATTCAAAGGTTCCCCCAAGGACCTGCAAAGCTCTCGGGATGAATTAGGAACAAATAGGAAAATCTTATTAAGAGTGCCAACACCGGGGGCCAGCTGGGGATGGAGGTAGAGAAGTGAGGGAAATGGTCCACTCCGTATCCAGTGAGCAACCAACCAAAGCATCTCAGGTCAGCCAAGGACCCTCCCCACCTCCTCCGCAACTCACATCCCATTTGATGACTTACAGACCTAGACATTTTTAAAACGTCCATGCATCAGGAAATGATACCAACCAGAACCACACGAGGCTCTGAAGGACAGGTGTCTGGCCGTTGGACCTGGACCACAGAAAAGAGAAAAATCTCTCTTCTGTTGCCACCAGTGCAGATGGACAGGATCTGAGGATCATTTCCTCAGCAGGCAAAAGCCCAGGGAAGAGGAACCAGGAAAAGGTCACGTCCAAACAAATACATCAACCAAACTAAAGGATTTCCAGAATGCACTTGGGACACATCCCGCCTACAGGATGAAGAGAAAGCCGCCGTGGAACTTAAACAGCCAATCACTCCAAGGAACATTTCTGCAAATGTTCCCTGAGAAAGTCCCGTGTGGTCAGTGGCTCCATGGAGGCAGGAGGCCACCACAAAGAGTCTACCCCTGGGAGATAGAGAGCGCCCTACAGCTCCCCATCATCCACCAGTGAAACCATGGCACAAAAGGAGCACTTCATATAGAAACAACCGGGGGAGAAAAAAAAAAATCACCCCACGTAAGACGGCTTTCCAAAGTACTTAGCACATGGCCAGGAATTCTCGGCAAAAGCAGGGAGGACTCTTAGTATTATTGGTCATTCTACTAACAGATAACTTCCATGGCTGCCAGTGATGCTTGAGTTCCTCCCAGGATGAAGAGCAACAGATTTGTTGGGCTGGCTAAGAAAACAGTTTTAAAAATCGAAAAAGTTTAAATGGTTCTTTCAAAGTCCAGGGCAGGCATGTGTAAGAGCTCACAGGTTCGCCCTTCCATCCTCTCCCGTTTCTAATCCAAGAATCAGGGGCCAAGGGGATCAATGACAGATGCTGGGGACTGACCCCTTGCAATGCACCACACTGCTCCTCCAGAATGCTTCAGTCTGTTGCAAAGGCTGGTCCTCCACCGTGACATGCTGTATGGATAGCATTGCAATTGCCTCTTCTGACAACAGCATTCTCTGCTTCCAATCTCTTTTCCCTTGTACCGCTTTCTTCCTAAGGGCCTGGGACTCCATGTTAGTGGCGAGGGAAGGGAATTTGTTTTTCAGAACCTCTGAGTGATTTAGGAGGAAAAACAGGCCTCTTGCTGGTTTTGGACTGTGTTAGTCACTGTTCTGTTACTATGAGGAGACACGACCAAGGTAACTCTTATAAAAGAAAGCATTTAATCAGGGGCTTGCTTACAGCCTGTCTGTTATCATCCTGGCAGGGAGTATGTTGGAACACAGGCAGATATGGTGCTGGAGAAGTAGCTGAGTTACATCCTGATCCACAGACAGAGGGAGCAAGGCACTGGGCCTGCCATGGGATTTTGAAACCTCAAAGCCTAGCCCCATGGACACACCTCCTCCAACAAGGCCACACCTCCTAGTCCATCCTGACAGGACACCTGGAAACCAAGCATTCAAATATAGGCACCGATGAGGCCATTTCCATTCAAACCACCACATGGACTCTGACCCCGAAGCATCCTTTCTCTGCCTGTGTCTTCCACTCTCCTCTCTGCATCTGAGCCTCGGACACTGGCCAGGTCTAGCTCATCTCTAACCTCTCTGCAGCCACAGCCTTAACAGAGATATCTTCTCAGCACTCCAACCGAACAGCCTTTCTAATTCAACCTAAGGGATTTCTCTAAAGGCAGGCTGTGGCCGTCATCTTCCCAAGGAAAAAAACTTCAGTGTGTTTCCACATTCTCCTTGTAAAATTCAAGCTCCTTGGTCTTACATTTAAAGATGTCTTTATTCGTGTGCTTTTACTTTTTATGTGTATGAGTGTTTGCCTGCAAGTATGTATGTACGTACATATGTATGTATCACGTGTGTGCAGATGCTCTTGGAGGCCAGAAGAGGGCATCGAGTCCCCTGGGACTACAATGGCTGATGTTTGTGAGTGGCCGTGTGCATGCTGAGAACAACCCAGGGCCTCTGAAAAAGGAGCAACTGATCTGAACCACTGAGCCCATATTCAGCCCCACCCTTGGTGCTGCCTGTAAGGTGAATCGAACTGGTCAGCTATTTTTCTTCCCCTTGAATTGCCCCAAATTCCCACACTTGACCAAATCCTGCATTTCCCAGAATGCTTTCCTCATCCACACCCTCACCCATATCCCCCAGTTACTGGTACATTTCCATGAACCCTCAGGGTCCACCTCGTGTTGCATGGTGCACAACACGGGATTCAGTCCCCACAACCACCCTTCACGTTCCAGGCTATCACCCAGGGTGCTCTTGCTCTGACACCCACTGAAGCTCCTGCTCTAAGTGTTAGTGAGCACATCCACCTTCTCCGACCAGCTAAGAGGAACTTGAAGTTGGCGATCTTCCCAGAACCAACTTCCCTGCTTCGTACCCAGCAAGCGATCAGTGGCTGCAGATAGAAGTCAGAAAGGAAGCGAACACACCCTGGAGAATCTCCCCACAACACCACCTCGAAACCTGATCAGAACATCAAAGAGCTGTGTGGTCATTTGGATGAGAAATATCCCCCAGAGGCTCAGACACTCGAGCATTTGGTCCCCAGTTGACGGTGCTATCTGAGGAGCGTGGGGGTGTGGCATTGTTAGAGGAAGCACATCACCAGGGGTGGTCTCTCAGGGTTGACATCTTGCCTCGCTCTCTCTGCTTCACGCTTGCACTTGAAGCTGCACACTCAGCTTCCTGCCATGCCACCACACCTACCCCTTGCTGCCATGCCTCCACCATACGGGCTCTTCTCCCTTGGGAACGGTAAGCCAAAATAAACTCCTTCTTCCCTAAGTCGCTTTGGATCCCAAAGTTTTATCACAGTGATACAAATGTAACTGATACAGGCTGCCTGGAACACACTAGTAGGTGTCACAGCTCTCAGCCTCTGGGATTCCTAGAACATTATTCTTATTCTAGCTACCTAGAACCCTAAACAAAAAACTCTGAAGCTTCTTTTGGTTTGTGAGGCCTAAACTTTTCCATAAAACAAAGATAAACATAGGGATTTGATTTGTTTAAAGCGTACACCTCAGCACAACCCATCACTAATTATAGACTTCAATTATAGGAACAGGCTTCACAGGTCAGGAGAGCCTCATGTCCTGAACTGCAGGGATCCTCCAACACAAGTAAAATGGGGGCGGGGGAGACCCTTGATCCTTGTGCTATTTCAGAATACCTTATGGTAGTCTCTAAAGTAAACTTAGTTAACATCTAACAGAATCCCAGAAAAGAGCCAAATCAACACAGTGGGCACGTGACACTGAAAATCGTCTGTCACTGGGATTCTGCCCACCTACCTATGCAAGAAGAAAGCTCTCACGGAGACAGCTCGGTGTACATCTACAGCTGTGAGAAAGTTTCACATCTACGGTCATTTCCAGTCACATTCTATCTACAGTAGGTGTACAGAGGCTTTCAGCGGGACCCCTAGAGACAGTCTGGCTGAAAATGAACCCACACCAGAGGGTGCAGTGTGGCCTCCTGGGGAAGAGCAGTGCAGGCAGAGGCCAACAAGCAGGAAGCTGTGAGGCAGCCTTGGCGTGAGCAAGGGCAGCGCCATCAAGGAGGGGAGCTTGAGTCCACCATGAGCACCGGCATTGATGTTGGGGGTCTGGGGAGTATGGAAAGGTACCAAGAGGAGTCACCCAACCTGACTGAAAGGTGCCCTCCGGCTGTTTAGGAACAAAACGGTAGCAAGTGAAAGCCATAAGAACTAGTGAGGAAGCAAACACTATCATGGAAGGGGGTAGGGCTACAACATCCACAGACGGACAAACAGCTGCTGTCCTCAGTCAGTGTTTGTGATCATCTTCCAGCAGGGATCCAAAAAGACAAGAGCCATGGAATCCACCTACCCCCAGCTTGGTGGCCTCGGGTACAAAGGACAGAACCACCATGAGCAGGGCCAGCGCAGGATTCAGATGAAAAGATCACTCAGCACCTTTTCAGGCAAGCTCCATGGAAGCTATTACCAGAAAAGTCAGCAATAAATGTGGCTTGGCTTTAAACACAGAGTGTGAAGGGGTCACCCCAAATAAAAAGGAAAGCAAGAAAAGCCTCTGTTGGGAGCTCCCCTGGCTGCACGGAGCCAACTCACCCTGCCGAAGAAGAAAGACGCCCGGACACTGCACAGAACTCAGTCTCAGAGAGTGGCGGGTTTTGATACGGTAGGTGGTGAGCCCTCTGAGAACTACCCCTTCCTTTATTGCAGCTGAAGGACAGAACAAAGAGGGGCCAAGGTCATGCTCTCGGAAGTCTTTGAACACAGACCCCACAGGGTGTTCTATCCCAGTCATCCAAGGAAGAAGGTGCGAATAAATTACTTTCTGCAGTACTGGCTCCTGCTAGCTGGCCCCAGCAGCCCTGAGTATATCTGTGATGGGGCAGACTACCATCCTAGAGGAAAAGCAACCCTGAAATAGCTCAGTCCTGGCCACGGGTAAGACCTGAAATGAACCCTAACTCTTCCAACCCCCTCCGTGCTTTGTAAACGAAAATGCAATGGCAGCATGTGTGAGAAGCTCTGAGTCAAGGGTGGCGCTCAAATGGAAACTATCCCCGGATCAACAGCCATTGCTGTTTCTCCGAGCCTGCGCTCAAAGACAGGAGAACATTATCTAAAGTGACAAAAGCATTTGCTGGTATTGTAGCCACCGATGTGGCACCATCCAACAGAGTCATGGGAGCACACTGGCAAGGCTTAAGCGGGTTTTCAAAAAGCAGGTTTACCTCAAATTAATTGCTACCTCCCCAAGATTCTGATCCTGATCAAACTTCAAACCCTGGACAATGCTTCCCAGGGGTCTGTTGAATCAGCACTGCACATTCAGCACCAGCAGGACAGCCCCTCAAATCCTCTGCCTGCAACAACGTGCATTAGAGGCACTGAAAAATTCATAACCTTTACCCAGTGGATCTGTACTTCACATTTTTTCATCTAAGGCTATAATAAAAGATGCAAAAGGTTACATGCAAGGGAGGTCCTAGGCTGCACAGGTAGAAAAACAAAACAGGCCAAATAAATCAATTAAATCCATTTAATAAAGCATGTTCTAGGAAGCTATGAGGCCAGCACTCAGGAGGCAGAGGCAGGTGGATCTCTGAGTTCAAGGCTTGGTGGGGGGGAGAGATTTTCTCTTAGAAGAACCCAGGCTACCTGAGAATCTGCAAATGAGCAATGTTGGACTAGAAGCAAATTTTAGACTTTGTTATGTAATAAAACTGTCATAGTAGAAAAGAAACCTGGAGAAAAAAAAAAAAAGGAAGAAAAGAACTGAGCCCAGGATAGCCACATGCCACCATGCAGATCCCATGGAAACCACTTGGCCCACAGCATCACACTCTGCCGATGTCGCTCAGCCTCTGAGAAGGTAGCTCAGCAGAGGCCCATTAGGGAAAGCTCCTTCTCTGGCTTAACATCCCAAGCTACCGTTTGGCACTGTCAATCACCTAGTACACCCACCCCTGAGGAAGGTGCACCTCGGCCATGCTAAGGAGATGGTGGACTATCCCTTTCATGAAATATTGTACTGTTCCCTCCCCAGCACAGTCCATGCAGTAAACCTGCCAGCTTCTCGGAATCACACAGAAAAGCATTTTTGTTGTTTCCCTTTCATTCCATCTGCTTTCTAAGTGTGTTTTCCCATCACTCTCCCTCCAAAGCCCCATGGCAGCCATGTGGCTGGACTTCAGGCTGGACCCACTCAAACAGCATGACATTTGTCTCCAGCATCCTTCTCCTGCGGCAGCTGCTGGGATTTACAGCTTGTTTCCCTGGGGTTTCCCTTTTCAATCTTTATTGGTTTGGTTTCCTTTTCGATCCATTCGTAATACTCTTCTATCAACAAGACTAAGAGCCCGAAGAGGGGAGTCCTAACTCCCCAGTAACATGGGTTGACTCCACTGGGATTCCCCAATATTTCCAAGAACACTTGCAGCCCCACAAACACTACAGAAATTAACAAGGACCAGTTCGCCAGAAAGGCTTGTGTAAGGGAAATAAAGGTATTCTAGAATCCCAGACGCATCAGCTAATGACCCTAAAGAGTGCAACAGTAAGGAAACTCAATAAAGTCTCTGGGGAGGGGTGGGGCTCTTGCAAGATGACGCGTCCATTGAAAGGAGCACCCAGCATGCTTTGTGTCTTCAGAGATTGTTACTGGAGATAACCAAGTGAATACATCAGGGTTTTTAGATTTATTTTTATGTGTATGGGGATTTTGTCTGCACGTATGTCTGCATACTGTGTGTGCAGTGTCTGTGGAGGCCAGAAGAGGGCACTGGATCCCCTTGGACCTGAGGTTACAAACTGCTGTGAGCCGCCATGTAGGTACTGGGACTTGAACTGGGGTTCTTTAGAAGAGCAGTCAGTGCTCTTAACCATTAAGCCATCTCTCCAGCCCCAAGTGTGTATGTCTTAAGTCCTTGTTCAATGAAGTAGAACTAACCCCCTCCAGACCTCACACATCTATGAAACAAACAAAGCAGTGTCTACCTCAAGATCCACGTTGCCGTGGAACAACAGAATATGATTTTCTTGGAAAATGGGGTCCTTGGGGGTGGGAAGGCCATAAGGATTCCTCCCTAGATCCTTCAGAAGGACCTTGACTTTGGACTTCTGGCTTCCACAGAACTAAGAGAACAAACTTCTGTCATTTTAAGCCACCAAATTGTTGATGATTTCTTACAGCAGCACAGAAAAATTAATACAGCCTACAAACAAAAAAAACCCAAAGCAAATACAAGCCAGACACAGAACAAGATCCTCAAGAAAGGAAGCAGGTTAAGGACACATGCTATTTGTTAGTTCCACCCCAGGCTATGTGTCGGGGATCAGGACGCTCACAGAGAGTGCTGGAGTAGGAAATTAATGACACGATCTTTACTAGTGGTTTTCTCATTTGTCAGACTAGGGGTTTCTCAGTGTCAACATTATTCAGTAAGGCCATTAGTGTGCAGAGGCCCAGGCCTCCGTTCCAGATGTAGCCCAGACTCCGATGGCATGTACATCACAGGAACACCTAGTTGGTGGTGGTGGTCCTCTGTTTCTCCACCTGGCAGTCCTAACTCACACAAACCCATCATGCCTAAGTTCACGTCAACAACGACCACCGCCAGGAATGTCCTGCCCCTTCACCTGGACCTTCCTTTGCCTGGCTTCTCCCTCATTTAGCGGTCCAGATAGTACCACCTCACAAAAATCGCCCTGACCACTCACTTTCACATTCTTTCCCCATTTCCTGGCCGTTTACTGTGAACCTGTCTCACGGCATTAGGGATATGCCAATGAACAAGATGGCAAAGGTCCACGGAGCTTATATGCTTTTAAAATGTTTCAAAGATTTACTTTATTTTTAATTGTGTACGTGCGTGCATGTGTGTGCACGCGCACGTGCCTGCATGCGTGCGTGCGTGCGTGCGTGCGTGTGTGTGTGTGTGTGTGTAAGAGAATGTGCACATGAGTGCAGTTCCCCAAGCAGACCAGAAGAGGGCATCAGATCCCTTGGAGATGGAATTTTAGGCAGTTGTGACCACCCAATATGGGTACCAGCAACCAACTCTGGTCCTTTATAAGAGCAACAACCACTCTCAACCTCTGTAGCATCTATCCAAGCTCCATGTTTACAATCTTGGTAGGAAAGACATGACAGGCACATGGCATACTAGCTAGAAGCTAGATACTGGGATCAGGCTGGCTTGAACACGGGAATAAACCACTGAACATCTTCGTGGGGGCAATTTCCAGGCTTTAACAAGTTAAAGCACACATAAGGGCACAGAGAGAAACCATTACCAAATAAACAGGGTAATTGCAGAGCCTAACAAACTCAAGGAAGGAAACACAGCAGAGCATCTGGGCAGGGGAAGAGTCTTTTGGACGGTCCTTAAAGAAGTTACATCATGAGGCTTATCCGTTCTGAGAGATCAGCTGCTGTACTTTGGTTCCCAGCTGACACCATCTCAAGTGTCGCAGAGGCACTCAACAACCCTTCTGCAAACAGCCACTCCTTGGCAAGAATCTGGATGCTCCCATAACAAAGATTTACGAATGACAACCCTTTGGCTCCTGTGGGCCCTGGGTCTGGCACAAGGGAGCCACTCCCAGCGAAGGAGGATGAGTTAGATGTTCCCAGTGCTATGACCAACCAAGATGAAACCCAAGCAAACTGACACAATCCTTTTAGAATCTACTGAAATTCCTAAGGAGTTGCTGCAGGCGGGGAAGAGTCCCACAGGCCCCGAGGGCAGCTTGGCAGGGCTCCTCAGTCACAGCGGCAAATGCTGAATCCCCAAGAGGTTGAAGTCTGCCGACATTGGAACCTAGAGGTGCTTGAGGGTCAGAATGCATCTGTTTTGAAACTAAAGACACATGAGACACTAATGTAATGGATGAAGAAAGGAAGAAATCTGGATATTCCTGGGTCTGAATGCGTGAAGTCATGTTCCTCTCTTAAAGGTAACTACGGACAGCCATATTCTCAATTGCTTGGCCACAGGCATGATTTCACTGTGGACAGACATTTGAAAACCTCGATCAAGCTTTAGGCAGTGCTGGCACTCAGGAGGGAGAGGCAGGCAGATCTCTGTGAGTTCCAGGCCAACCTGGTCTACTAAGTGAGTTCTAGGACAGCCAGAGCTGTTACATAGAGAAACCCTATCACCAAAGGGAAAGGAAAAAAAAAAAACTTAAAACCTCAATCAAAATGCAAAACAAGTAACACTGTAACATGAAGGTCAGATTGATGGTAATAGAACTTACCAGCTACATACTTAGCCAACTTGTAAAATGTTAGTATGGATTGAAGGACGATGAAATCAGTTCTAAAGCTATAAGGCTCATATCCATAGTCTCATATCTATTTACCAGGCAACATGGGATGCATCTCTCTCTCACACTATAAATATAGGCTTAAGAACTTTATTCGAACTCAGCTCCCTCCTGCCCACCTCCTAATTTCCAATCCTTCTGGTTCCATGAATCTGAAAGAACAACCTGGTATACATTGTCTTCCTCAGGCTCCTTCCTCAGGTTCCTGCTTTACATGTACTCATATCTTCAGCATTGATGCTTGGAGACAGCCCCATCCAGAAAATTCTGGTACCCTCTAGAGGGGCAGACCATCCAGCCCCACATCCATCCACTGTGAGCCACAGGACAGAGTAATCCACTAACTTCTCAGCCGCAGATTTGACTGTATTCAGTAGACGGTAACTAGAGAAGAAATGCTGGGGGCAGCTGGCTTAGTGGTCATTTGGGGTTTTTTTTAGGGAAACGTGGGGCTGTTGTGGATCAAATATAGGAGCTTTCACATGCCAGAAGGAACCTTAAACCAAGACCCACAGGCTCAGTGACTAAGATCAGACCTCAGATCCAGTCTGTTGGAGCTTAAGACCCAACTCACCCAAGCAGCAGGGCTCACAGCAGCCAGTGGGCGGGGTGGGGCTGCCAGAGCAGTCAGTCATGAGAAGAAGTGGAACATGCTTTCACCAGACTAGGGTTGAGCATGACAAAGGCAGGCAGTTCCATCATGTGAGGACATGGATGACTCTCAAGCCATCATGCTAAATAGTGTAAGCCAGTCACAAAGAGAAATCCCGAGAGATTCCACTTCTATGCCGTCTCTAGAACAGTGAAATCCAGAGACAGAAGGTGGGAGGGCAGAGCTGGGAGAGAGGAAAAGGGAAGTTAATATGAAGAGACACTTTCAGATGTGAGGAGATGCCCAGTGTGCTGGGACGGTCCCTACTACAATGTAAATGTGCTGAGCATCACTACTCTGTGCCCTTGAAACATGTGGCTCCAACAAAGAACTTTCTGTTGAGTACCCTGTATTGCAATTAAAAATAAAATGGTTTTTTTAAACGATCCAAACTCAAGTCTCCTAACTCCCAACCTGAACACCTGGCCGCACAGCCCCTCCCCGAAGCCAGTGGTGTCCGGTGAGAAACAGCAGGACCTTCTGAGCCACACTACACATGGGAGCCCAAGCCAGGGCTTCCGCTTCTGAGGAATGTAGGGAATTTTAATGAATCTCAGCAAGCTTGATCGGTGCTCAGATCAATAAAATGGAGGCCAACAAAGCCAGGCCAGGAGGTAAATGATCCGCAACAGAAGATGCCTGACGTTGGGCACACAGCAGGTCACATGGTCTCTCAGACTGAGGACACCTAAGAATCAGTCAGGAGACCAGTGAACTTGCTAATCCTGGTCTGGCTGCTCGAGAGGGGCCTTAAGTTGTGCATGTGTAAAAAGTGCCCAGGGCACAACTGTACAACATGAGTGCAAGGGACCACACTACAACACTCGAGTTATTCCTAAAGGACTCATGCAAAATCCTTTCCGCACAGAACCAGGACTGGTGGTTCATGCAATCTCAGCAGTCAGGAGCCTGAGGCAGGATTGCCATGAATCTGTAAGCTATGTAAGTGTGGGCTACACAAGATATTCCAGGCCAGGTGGGGTTCCAGCATGAGACACTGTTTTATACATATGGGTGTGTGTGTGTGTGTGTGTGTGTGTGTGTGTGTGTGTGTGTGTGTGTGTGTGTGTACATACATATATGACAGCCAGGGCTACACAGAGAAACCCTGTCTGGAAACACCAAGGAAGGGTGGGTGGAAATCCCAAGGGTCAATGAGATGGCTCAGTACTGTGAAACAAATGAGTACATACACAATCCCCCTCCCAAATAAATAAATGTTTTTAAAAAGTGTACTAAAATTCTCTATAAAATGAACGGTGATTATTAATCTCTCTGTGTGTATGTACTAATTATCCTTCTAATTTCACTGTTATATTAATAAGTGCCCACAACAGGGCAGAGTGGTTTATCTATTATGAAATGTAGTAAATGACTCCCTCAGGGGTTGACTCACACACCACATCCCACAGCATTCTTTGTTACAACGCCAATTTAAACACACACACACACACACACACACACACACACACACACACACACACACCAGTCCCTCGTCTTAAAGGACCAGACAAATCAAACAGCAATGTCATGATATTAAAAGTGAAGAATACAGTGCGTGGCTGTGGCCGAGGGACAAGACCTTTCACACTGCTTCAGCGGCTAAACTGATAGACGGACGCTATTTCTGTGGAAAAGCTCCCAACTACAAAATGGATTTATCTGAACTCATCCCATGTAAGCTGAGAAACATCTGAACTTGCAATGCTTACTGATATCTGGAGCGACCATGGGTTTATTGGACTGTATGTCAAATGGATTTTTTATTTTTTACAGTGGGTTTACTGGGAGGTAGCCCCATCATGTATTAAGGACCATCTTTTAATTCCCCTTCTCAGGACCTATGCTAAGGAAATGGCCCAAAATTTTACATGGAAATACACACAGGGGCAGCAGTGCTTCTTGGCAAGACAGTAAGCATGAGGTATATGGCCTGTGCATTTCATGCCATGACATGTCATTACAGCTCAGTGAGACTCGCATTTCCCCAACTCCCTCTCCAGGAAGACAGGAGCTTAAAGCGACCCCCGGAGAATCTGCCTTGGCTTTGAAGGTGGCAGAGAAGAAACAGGTAGGGACGGAGTTCAGAAAGCGGTACAGCATCACAATCTGAAGGCTTCCACAGCCCAGCAGTGTTCAGACAAAAGGGCAGGAGCAGAGTCTTCTCCATGTCATCCCTGGATGTCCAGGTGGGAGGATGTCCTCGCTGTCCTTAACCTACTTTCCTCCTGACAGCCAGCCCAGGCACAGGTAGCAACAGTGGCATTCCACAGTCTTCTTCAGGGCCCTCCACAGCCCAATCTGCAGAAACGGACCCTCGTTTGGGTCCCTCACCAGGCTCTAATGGATGGTTAACTGAGAATTCAGCGCAGCCTGGTGCAGCCTCCATGGTATAGGAAAGGCGGGGAAACGGAGGGTTACAAGCCACCAAAGGGCATCTGTGTTGCAATCATTTCTTCCTTGGGGGCGGGGAGGAGAGGATATCAAGCAATAATTTAAATTTATGCAGCAAATAGCAAAAGCCAGACAAAGAAAAACCATAACGTTGCCATGTACCTGAAACGCTCAGTAACAGCCCAGGCTACATTCAAGTGTTTGCTTTGGTTGCCTCCATTTTTTTCTGTTCTTCAGTTCTTTCCCTCTGGATTTTTGTATACACATTTTTGACAAATTAAAATTCCCTAAGAATTACCAGAAAATTCTAAGAATTAAATTCTATATGTGTGTTGTAAAGCCCTCTTGACTCTTTCAGTCTCACCTTAGACTTTTTGAGAGATCACAAAATCATTTTCCCCTAATCTAAAGAGAATCCTGTGGTTTTTGTATATTCAAACAAACAAACTTAAGACATCCTCTGGTTATTTTCCAGGAGCAAAGCCAAATGTCTCAGTATGACCTGGTCAGTCACCGCTCATCATAGGGATGACGTTAGTAAGGATACAAAGACAGCAGCAGCCTCTGTGATCCTGAGTGACCAAGTCCTATCATTGCTTAGTACATTAGCATGTTCCCTTAACCCAAAATACTCTCCTTCTCCCTCCTCCCCCCACCTTATCCATCTGAGCAGGAATAACTCACCATTTAAGACCTAACTCTCCCTTAGCCTACCTCACTCTCTACAGCCCAGAATGTCATTTCCCCAGTTACCCCCAAAGGCCCTGATGTACAGGCACACTTTCCACAGTTCTTACCAAGATATACTGAGGGCATCTCTCTTTGGTTGGAGGTTTAAGACTTAGATTACTTACTGAACAAAGAGAAAGGATCCCGGTCACTGGGCCTCGCCCTGGAGCTTCTCATGCAGAGGGTCTGCGATGGGGCCATTCTCCCTCAGAGGGTCTGCAATGGGGCCATTCTCCCTCAGAGGGTCTGCAATGGGGCCATTCTCCCTCAGAGGGTCTGCAATGGGGCCATTCTCCCTCAGAGGGTCTGCAGTGGGGCCGTGCTCCCTCAGAGGGTCTGCGACGGGGCCCAGCATGCATACTTTCAGGAGGCTGTCAGATGCTGATGCAGACACGATGCAAGACTCCCTGAACTGGACCCGAGACTCTCAGAGGAGAGGCCCTCATCCCTCATGCCAGGACCAGTGCATACCCCGAGCTCAGGGTTGTCAGGGATAACTGAGTCGTTTTTAAGCTGTTTTTATTGCACTTACTAAAATGAACACACAGCTCACAGTGGTGGGACAGCTTGCATCTATCTCTTAAAGGGACCACAGTTGAATAAGCACACTCCTTTTCCTTGGCCAGACCCCTGTGAAATCAGGGACCCCAATAAACACAGAATAAAAATGTCATGGACCTGATACCCCCTTTTTCATATGGGATCTTTACAAAAGCTCTTCACATTACATAGAACCATCAAACATTCTCTGTTGCTCCAGGCTAAGCCTCATAAAGGCAGAAAAGAAGAAAACAGAGAAGACGTGGCTAGTATTTCGTTCCCAACTTCTGTTTGGTAAAAGCCAGAATCCCTTCCCCAAATCCACTTTTATATTCTCTATTCTGTCCCTCTCTTCTCCTTCCACAAGCAAAGAGTGTTAGTGTGTAAATGACCTTCCCATAACAGTGAGCTCTGCCTTTCCAGACACCCCCTCCAACCTGCTTGTGAGAAAGCTTGAAGGACAGAGGCATAAAAGAAGCCACTTCACCTGTCTAGTTGGGAGGGCGTCCCAACATGAACGGCTTGAAAGAGGAAGGAGAAGTCATCTCTGCTGAATAGTGGGAAGAGTCTATGAAATAAGGGGCATAGCCACATTCCTGCAACATATTCCTGCCTGACAGCCAAAATCCAAGGCATGACGGGTGACATGGCTGGGAAGGAATTTCGGGTTAAGCCTTAAATGATGTATCACCTGATCAGATTCTAATTTGTCTCAGTTCCTCCTGTCACTGAGGAGTGACAGTGATCTGACCAGCTACCTCTGCCTCACTGATAAAGAATGCCAGGGGAGGCTTCCCGGAAGCACACATCACAAGCTAACATCTATGTGAGTATAGCTTCATCCAGCACTGAATTAAGACCCTTCATCCTTCCCTTCTGATTCTCTTCGGCCCGCGTTCTCAAAGAGCATAAGGTAGGTAAATTAGCAATGGAAGTTGTACCTGCTGGAGAAATTGCCCAGACAGCCCACAAGTCTTTCAGCTCTGACTTTGGCCTCTAGAAAACAAGAAAATCTTTATCAGGAAGAATGCCATCCGTTGTAGTTATTGGTCTCATTAGAGGCTTTACATAAGAACTAAATTTACTGTGTTCCTTTCTTTCAAACCAAAACCTTCTAAAATGTGCTGCAGTCCCAAATTAACACCCAAGCCATTGGAGGGTGCAGACAGTGTACGGAGAAAGAAGACAAGTGTGTCTCTTCCACCGCTGGCAAACACAACCTCTGAAAATAGACCGAGCTGGTTGATTGCTACATCAGCAGCGATTGTGTTTCACAGTCTATTCTTGCCATGAGGAGACATGGTAAACATACCGAACTCTGAAAAACCCAGCCTTTTCCTTCAGAACAGTTTCTCAGAACACAAGAACAGGCAGCAAATAATTAATAAATAAGGAGTGAGCTGATCCCCTGACGGATGAGAAGAGAGACTTCAATTACACTTTACGACGAAGGTGATAATTGACTTATATTCCGAACTGACAGATGTGATGACTGATGAACGTGGCAGGGGGTGTTCTGTTCCTCAGATGTGAAATCACGGGGGAACTGGAGCTTCGTGTTTCTAACTGTCCAAACCTTTTCACATTTTTTCCTAAAATTGTTTAACATTAATGAAGTTCTGTAAAATATTTTATAGAACTTCCATATTCAGCCAGGATAAGTAAAGGTCAGATACACAGTCCTGGAGGAGATGATTAAGACTGGACACAGTATAGGACAGAATTCCTTTCGGACACCGAACAACCTGTAGCTCAGGATAGTGGTCCCTGACAGACCAGAAACAAAGGGGATAAGGGCTGCAATTGGGCCAGTATCCTCATCGCCAGGACTGGGGGCTGAGAGGTGAGAAGGGACATCCAGGTAGGACCCTGTGATGGTCCAGAGCCACACAGCTGGAGCTAAAATCAACGGCTCACCACCCTGCATTTGACAGCAGCGTGCCAAAGAGAGCTCCAAACATGGCCACCTATTGGATGCCAAGTGGAAACTCTTGGAGTCCGATGTTCTATTGACGGACCTGATTTCCTTGCTTCTTGTTAGTGTTCACCTAACTACAGCAGTAGTTCACCCAGCAAGAGTCGGTGACATCTCCCCCATAGCCTCTCCCAATAGCACCAGCATTGTGTGGACGGGCTCTAGGTGACAGCTGCCAGGACTCTCCAGACAAGACACTGAGCGGGCACTGCTGTAACTTCCAGGTTAACAGATGGCCCGTCCTCATTCTCTGCCATGTTCCAGGGAAGAGTTTCCTTAGCAAGTGGCTTCTATCCTGGCACACAGTAAGCACACAGTGAAGAACCACTGAATTAATTACATATTTTCCTCAAATTATACTGTAGTTAGATAGTGCTACACCAATCATCAGTCCAAAATACCCTGGGCCAGCAAGAGAGATGGCTCTGCAGATAAAGGTGCTTGCTATCCAAACTGATGACCTGAGTTCCAATCCCTGGGATCCACAAGGTGGAAGGAGAGAACTGACTCCCACAAACTGTCCTCTGACCACATCCACACCACGGCAGGTGCTCAGCTATAGACTCACACTGGCGTCCACAAAATAAATAAAAATTTTAAAATGTAATGAGTCAAAAACATATTAAGTTGAAAATGCTCTTGATTCCCCCATCGACCAGATAGTGTCGCTTAGCAACACAACATGCTGCAGAATACCAGCTGTTTCCTCTCGTGACTGCGGGCCTAACTGGGAACTGCAGCTCACTGCCACTGCTCAGCATCAAGAGAGAAATTCAGATGGTGTATTGTCAGCTCAGGAAAAGAAGCAGATTCAAAGCCCCCAGTATAATTTCTACTGGATTTCTATCATTTGTTGACTATCACTAAGCAAAAAGTAAATAAATAGATAAATAAACTAATTAAATAAATATTGCTAACATAGAACCATCAAAGACCACGAGCATCTATAATTGGTAAATGAACAAAGTGTCCTGGCTAAAAGAACGAATCTTGTTTTCTGAATTCATTCACTCTTCACATGTAGATGAACCTGAGCAGACCAAGTAGATGCACTTTAGTAACGATGTCCTTCATGGAGAATAACCCCTGAGGGTCCCAAGAACATGGAGTAGGTGGTCAAGCCTCTCCCTCCAGTGTCCAGCCAGTTCATAGAGGAACAGCCCCATAATAGCAATGTCTATCTCCAGTTGAGAGGCTCTGATCCAGATTGCTCCCTTCTTTTATAAAAAGGACAAAAACACAGTCAACTAGGAAAATTAATTTTGAACCAATCTGATAACTCACCTGATGCCCTGTCCAAGGAAAAGTGCTGTGGTGGGGGGGGGGGGGGGGGGGGGGGGGGGGGGGGGGTTGTCTGCCATGATTGGAGAAGAGTAAAATAACAGCCGGGCTTGAGATAGCCGGAGAGGCTGGTTTTCTACGGTAAAGAGGTTTCAGGTTGGCTCAGTGGTCCAACACTTGCCTACCATGCATCAGGCCCTGAGTTTAATGCAGGTACACACCAACAAAAGGGAAAACAGAAATTAGGGGGGGAAAGGGGCTTATTTAGCTCACAGTTCTATTGTTTTGGAGACCAAGATATGGGAGCCCCATTGGTTTGGTCCTTGATAATCAAAGAACCCTGACATGAGGAAGTAACCACAATTCAATCCAGAAGTTATAATGTATATAACATGACATAATTCACAGGTATGCCCCAACCCACCTAAAGACCACTTCTGACTTACAGGTCACACATTACCTTCCCAAACCACCACCGTGGAACCAAGCTCTTGCTGAATGAACCACTGTAGAACAAACAACATCCACCCAAGTCCTGCTCTGTCTCCATTAACGTCTAAGAAACAGCTGGTCAGGAAAAAAGGCGTTGGCATCATGACTTTGCCTCAATGATATCCAACATCATCTTCTCTTGACCTCAGAAGTATACAGAGTATACAAACTTTCAAAGCATTCAATTATTTAAGATACTTCTGACTGGTAAGGGCCCATGAAAAGATCCCCAGAAGAAACTGCAGTTCACAAGTCATTAATATGCATAAGCTCCCTATTTTATCTGCGTGCGCACCACACCATCAAAGGGAACTAAGAAAGAGAGCTGACTTTACCCACATCCTCACAAAGCTGGCAGCAGAGTGCTAACCCAGAAACCGTAATTACCATGCAGGAAAGCAGCAGCAGTTTCCTCTAATCCATGTGTAAGGAGAGAGTGGGGTGCCTCTCTCCCTGAAGTACGACTTGTCCGAGAAAGCAACGGCTAAACCAGAACCACTCAGACCTGGGGTAGGACAAAACCCTCATCACTCAGACTGTCAACGGGGAGGTGACCACATGCAACATACTCCTCTAGCTACCAGACTTCCCTGTACCTCAGTTTCCCTCACTGGATAAAATGGAGATAAAACAGTATTCATACCTCCTAATGTCATTAAGAGGAAGAGATGAGACAGTAACAGAAACCATACACTGTAAGTATTCCACAACCATCAGTACTTACTATCAGAGCCATGTTCATGAAGCATCCACCAGCCTGTGCCGTATTTGTCCGTAGCTTAGCAACAGACAGTGTTGAGTTAGAAGCTTAACAAAAGTCTCGTGCAAAGGCTAAGCATTCACAGTCCAGTATTGTTTTCCCTTTCCCTGCAGTTTGCTCAAATCCTATGTGCAGTAAGTCCAAACTATTCTAAGTCCTGTGGAAACAAGGAAAACTGAGGTCCACATCACTGGTCTGCCCCATCCCCATTCCACATGTCTACATACAGCCCCATTCTTGAAACCAAAACAACCCAATCCTTGCTTTCAAAGTAAACAACTGGGCCTGTGAGAGGGCTCAGTGAGCTGAGGTACCTGCCCAGAGACTGATGACCTAAGTTCAAGTCCTAGATCCCACAATGTAGCAGGAAAGAACCAGCTCCTAGAGTTGTCCTCTGAACTCTACACACACAGCAGCATGCATGGATCTGCACATGCTCACAACACTAACACACACACACACACACACACACACACACACACACACACACACACACGCACACATTCAAATCAATCAATCAATAATCAAACTAATCAACTAAATTTGAAAGTGAGTAATAGGCCGGGCATGATAGTGCACACCTTTAATCCCAGCACTCAAGAAGCAGAGAGGCAGGTGGATCTCTGTGAGTTCAAAGGATAGCCTGGTCTACACAGCTAGTTCCAAGACAGCCATGGCTACAGAGAAACCCCATTGGGGGAGGGGGCAATGAGTAACAGATGCTATCAGAGCTGGTCCCAGATGAACAATTCTAAGCAGAGGAACTTAAGAGGAGCCTTATGTTTTCAATAGGCTACAAACTGCCAACTGTCCACTGCAGCTAGAACTAAGGAAAGAGACACAGATGCACTTATGATCAGTGTTCCGATTCCAGAAACCTCATGAAGCACCATAATAAGGCCATCAAGATTCTGTTAAAGATCAACAAGACAATCACTGTACTACCAAAGTAGAAACACTGCAACATGGTGATCATGGTACCACTGACTGCCAAATCAGCACCCTGCACAAGTCACCATGTTTTGTAAACTCAGGATAAGGACAGAAAATCAGATGTGATGTCTTCATTTGACTTCTCTTTTCTGTATGGAAGGAGCTGCTCAACTTTTTCAGGGTTTAAAAAAAAAAAACCAGCATCTTATGTGCATGGAACATCACAATTGAAGGGACACTTGGCAAACAAGACACAAAAGACTGACTGAGGTATTAAGTAACCTCTGCATTGCAAGCATATGTGACACTTGTTTAAAATGCAAGATTCACAAAATAACGAAGAGCACTCTAGGCTATACTTCCCAGTCACTAGAGAACAGAAACATATTCCTGCAGCTAATTGCTAGCTAACAGAACACGCATAGAAAAAAATGTATATGGTGAACTTGGAAAGCACAAATTAGAGATGGCAGAGCCACAATGTGGAAGGAGCCTGGGTTCCAAAATTACCATTAGGAGACAACTTGATATAGAAAAGAAATAACCTTCTGTTCAGTTAAGCCAATATATTTTGGACTTTGATTTAGGAGTCAGTCTTTCCTAATAAATGCACAAGGTGCTACTTTGGACATACCAAGGAAGAACATGGATTTTCCTTTTTAAAAAATTGTTCTGAAAGATATAATTAAAGAAAAGTAAAATACAGGTATTGTGACTGGGGGCATTGGGGGTTAGCTCAGTCCAGAATCCAGAAAGAGTAAGTGTAGATTTACAGACAAAAGACAGGGTACAGGGAATTATTAAAAGGAAACTTCAAGAGTCAGAGGACTGTGGTGGTTTGAAAGAAAATGGTCCTCTAACGGAGTGGCACTATTAGGAGGTGTGGTCTTATTGGAGGAAGTGTGTCACTATAAGGGCAGGTTTTGAGGTCTATTTTGCTCAAACTTCCATCAGTGTAACTGTCAGTTAATTTCCTGTTGCCTGCAAGATGTAGCACTCTCAGCTCCAGCACCACATCTGCCCACACACTGCATGCTCCCCATCATGATGATAATGGACTAAACCTCTGAAACTGTAAGCAAACCACCTCAATTAAATGTTTTCTTTGTAAGAGTTACTATGGTTGGGCTGGAGAAATGGCTCAGAGGTTAAGAGCACCGACTGCTCTTCCAGAGGTCCTGAGTTCAATTCCCAGAAACCACGTGGTGGCTCACAACCATCTGTGATGAGATCTGGCACCCTCTTCTGTATACATAATAAATAAATAAATCTTAAAAAAAAAAAAAAGAGTTACTGTGGTCATGGTGTCTCTTCACAGCAATGAACACCCTAAGTAAGACAAGGACTCTTGGTCAAGTGACCTAATTTTATTAGGAATGGCTAAGAACCGCTTGTGCTTAAAGGTCAAAGATGAGGGATGAGCAACTTGATCAGCTATCAAGGAGGGTAGAGTGGGCAACATTACAGGACTCTTTGCTAAGATTGGGACAGGACAGGCAACGAGAGGCCTGGGTCAAAGCCAAAGCCTACTGGCAAACAGGCAAATAGAGCCTGATTCCAGTGTGGTCAAAGACAGAGTCTTTGTGAAGATGGACCCTGAGATTCTTTAAACATCTCAGACATACCTGATCCTCAGGATTTAGAAATTAGAGTTAAACTAGGCAGTAGTGGCACACACCTTTAATCCCAGCACTTGGGAGGCAGAGCCAGGTGGATCTCTGTGAGTTCAAGGCCAACCTGGTCTACAGAGCAAGATCCAAGACAGGCACCAAAACTACACAGAGAAACCATGTCTCGATTAAAAAAAAAAGAAAAGAAAAAAAAAGTCACAGTTAATCACTTTGGAACAGTGACAACAGAAGTCACAATTGCCTAAAAAGTAGAAGACATGGACACTTTTATCCCACAGCTCTAACTGAAAAGGAAGAAAAGCTGGAGAAGAATGGGTTACCACAGGGGCTGTGAAGGACATGGCCAGGCCTGGATAACTACTGTGGTCATTAGGAATGAATAATCGGGCCGCCTCGTGACAAGCAGGAGACAATGAACAGGATTTCAGGGCCTGCTCCACAGACTGTGAAACCAGGAGAAATGGGAAGAACTAATCTCAGAGCGGTTACCTTGGAGAGCCAAAGGTACGCCACGGCACACGGAGCTCTTTAGAAATGGTTGCTGCCTCTACAGGCCAGTATGTCCTCATCACTGTGATTTAGGGTTGTGTTTTTCAAATACTATTTTAAAATTTAGTAGTAGGGGATGGAGCATGAGCTAAAGCGCGCACATGGAAGTCAGAGGACAGTGCTGTAGAATCGATTCTCTCCTTCCCCCTTCACATGGGTTCCAGGAGCCGAACTCAGGTCAGCAGGTTAGCAAGGGAAGCACCATTACCTACTGTGCCATCCTGCCAACCCAAAGGACCAATTTAAGTACCGTCATTAGAAATTACGTTCAAGGGGCCTGCAGAGATGGCTCAGTGGTTAAGAGTACTGACTGTTCTCCCAGAGGACCCAAGTTCAATTCCCAGCACCCAGATTGCAGCTTACAACTGTCTGTAACTCCAGTACCAGGGGACCCAAACCCCCGACATGGGTGAAACACGAGTGCACAGTAAACAGATAATTCTAAAAAAGAAGAAATCACATTCCAGCTTATGGTGATATTTTATTTGTATTAAAATGTTATTTGTATGTTAATAAATAAAGTTGCCCGGGGGTCAGAGCTATTAGCAAGCCATAGGAAACCAGGGCAGTGGTGGCGTACGCTTGTAATTCCAGCACTTGGTAGGCAGAGCTGGGTAAGTCTCTGTGTGTTCAGGGATACAGCCATTATTGGATACACATGCCTTTAATCTTAATACTAATCATGGAAAACCTGGAGGCCTATACGGACAGGCTGTGAGGAGGCGGTCATGTGGTTGGGTTTACAACCAATGAGAAGGCAGGACAGGAACTCTATATAAAGACTTTAACACAGGGGTAGCTCTGGTTCGGAGAGGTAGGACCACCGCAGGAAGAAGGGTAAGGTTTTAGCTCTTAGCTCTGACCTCTTGGCTTTCTTCTTTGCATTGGTTCTGTGTTTCTTATTTAATAAGAAGGTTGGATACATCTACACCAGCTGAAGAAATGACTAAGTGGGAAAAGGTGCTTCTGTTAAACCTGATGACCAATCCCACATCCTGGAAGGAGAAAACTGACTCCTGAAAGTGGATCTGTGAATTCTGTATGTTGCCCACAGTATGCACTGGTATGTATGTATGTACACACAAACACACACATGTACACACACATATACACCATAATAAACACATGAAACAAAAGAAAAAAAAGAGAGGTCACCTGACCCACCATCACACACTACTGCACCAGGCACCCCCAGACAGCAGACTCCTGTGGTCCATCAGTTTTCAAACAATCATATTTTATAGCTGTGGTTTCTAAAATGAGCCTGGAACCATAGTGGCTTTCCAAATTTTCATTCCCCAGGAAGCTAAGAGTATCCCTATCCTTCTCTGCAATCCCCCAAAAACTGGGATTTGAAATTCATTGTATGCAACATAAATCTGACTGGTTCCATAACAGAAAACATCAGACAGCACTGGCTCCCATTCAAGTCATTTAGAACAGATTTCATAAAAGCTGGACCTCACGGGATGCGGCCTCCCACAAGCCAGAAAGAAGCCAAGGCCAAACCACAGGCTCTCTAAGCTGTTCATCCTTGGACCCTCCTCAGTCTCCAGTGAAAACAGCCAGAGGAATCAAAATTGATGAGATTTCATTACATGAAAAACTTCACGTAAATCAGCTCTAACCTCTGCTGCTCCCCGCAACCAGACCTGTGCTTATATGAACAGCACTAAAGATAAGCTGTCCCATGGAAGTCACAACAGCAGCCAGCCCACACTTTTAGTACACTCTTAAGTGGCGGTACTAAGAACGTTTCATTTGCGCGGGCATTGCTGTTGTGGACAATGTAGCACTGAATGAGTCTGCATCCGCACCAGGAAACAGCAACCAGAGGACACAACTTCCTGCTTTAAAATACATCAGTACAGGTCCACGAAGATTTTCCACACATTCTTACTGCATTATATTTCAAAGAAAGAATCTCAAGGAACATGGTGGCTTAAAAGTCTAAAGTTCCTCATCGGACAAACTCCATACTTGTACCCTGGAGATTTCACAGGAAAAAAATACGGTAAAAATGACTAATGACTATAATATGACTTTTCATACTTTATCTCTCACTATCTGTCAGCCCAAGGAAAGTGATCCTGGGCTCTGAGTCATGTCAGCACACACTGATGGGGAGTCGACTCCACCCAGACTACCACCAACTCAGCCTCCTCTCTAAAGAGCAAGGAAATGCTCGGACAGCCACTACTGCTCTTGGCAGCTTCGAGATCAGCAAGGAGTAGGGCGTGTTTCTGTGGGAAACGTCACCAACAGCAGGAAGGAGACCTCAAGTGTCACGAGCTAATAAGAAAGGTCTGCATCGATAAGTAAATCTCAACCAAGATATTAAAACTCCAAGCCCTAACTTCTGTTTTAGTGAGGGGTGGATAATTATTTGTTGTGTATTTGTTTTCTATAAAAAGAATCTGGAAGCACTTTATTACTATGCCGCTATTCGCTTTAGCACTCTGTAGACTGTTCAGTGAGGAGTATTCTAGAATGCTCTTTTTGTATGCGTGCACACACGCTTTTCTGAGACAGGGTTTCTTTGTGTGGCCTTGGCTGTCCTGGAACTGGCTCTGTAGACCAGGCTGGCTTTGAACTCACAGAGATCACCTGCCTCTGCTTCCTGAGTGCTGGGATTAAAGGCGTGTACCACCACCCAACTTCTAGAATGTTCTTTAATTTTTACTACTATTACATTCCCCTTCATTTTGCTGAAGAGGGAGCAGGGTTAGCTCCAAAGGGCTCCTTCATGTCAGTACAACTTTGTGGTAGATAATCTGGCAAATCTGGAAAGTTTTAGGCATCCCCTACCTATCCTTAATGTTGTCTATAATTCCAACACAAGGGACACACACCTTTAGTGACTGCATAAAATTTCATCACAGCAAAATGCTGCTCCCACCACAGTCCATCTGGTCAAAATCTCAGCCATCTTGGCATCACCCAAAGACTTTAAAGAAGCCTAGAATATCCCAATTGCTTGTAACATCCAAAGAACAATTTAAGAGCACCATCCCTTACTTCTGAGTTGAAATGTGTCTGCTGAATTCTAATAGCCAGTCTCTCCGATCCAGAGAAATGAGTGCACACAAGAAAAACGAACAGCAAATGGGCCTTCATCACTTCCATCTGGGGCTTGGGTTTATTGGATGTTGATTTCATGGTTTCATGTGATTGTTTAACCCCATCATTCACTGAAATTCCTGTAGCTGAAAAAGAAATGAACCCTCCGGCTGCTGTCCAGGGCAGTCAGCTAAGTTCTGGTTAAAGGGGTCTCCTGACCCAGACAGCCACTGGAGACACAGGCAGCCCAATCACATCTGTCCTGGGAGCAGATTAGCTAGTGACCGCTTCCGGGGAGAAAGAAGGCTGAGCCTCCACATGAAACCTTTCCTAATCATTTCACCACAGACTAGGTAAACAAAAGCAGTAATTATGGACATTACCGAGTGAAAACCAGGCAATGAGTAAATGTGAAGAGAAAGAAACAGAGAAGTCAAAAGAAACAAGAAAGACATACATGGCTTGCGGGGAGGGGGGAGACACGCCTTTAATCCCAGCACTCGGGAGGCAGAGCCAGGTGGATCTCTGAGTTCAAGGACATCCTGGTCTACAAAGAGTTCCAGGACAGCCAGGGATGTTATACAGAGAAACCCTGTCTCAAAAAACGTAATATACATATACACATATATATATATATATATATATATATGTATAAATTTATATAGTCCGTGTCCGTGTCCGTGTGTGTGTGTGTGTGTGTGTGTGTGTGTGTGTGTGTGTGTGTGTCTATAAAACTAGCAGTTAAAAATGTATTTAATTGTAAGAAAATCCTCTGGCTGGAGATTCTGAAGTGGGTTTGTGAGAGCCGTGGCCATTTTGCTAAAATTGTATGTAAAGATTAAGGATATCAATGTTATCTTTACATTTAATGAGTGTTGTTTCGGGGATGGTGTGGCTGTGGACATGTGCACAGGAGTGTTATACATGTGTGCTATACATGTGTGCACCTGTGCAAGCATGTGCAAAGCCTAGAGTTTGACGTCAGGTGTCTCCCTCGATTAGCTTGACACATCATTTTTTTTTTTTGAGACAAGGTCTCACTAAAACTCAGCTCATCAATTCAGCCAGACTTTCTGGTCAGCAAACCCCTGAGGATCCTCCTGTCTCTGCCTTCCGCTGTGGCAGTCACATGCTTCCTTCCACACCTGCCTTTTCACACAGACCCTGGGGATCCACACCCAGGTCTTCCTGCTTGCACAACAAGCATTCTGTCCACGGAGCTATTCTTCCATCCCCACTCCTACATTTATGCAACTATGATTATTAGGAATACTTTGAATCTGAAAGAAAATAAGAAAAGTGGGGGGGGGGGGTGAAGAAAGTAGAGAAATACTAAGAAATCTTCCTGATATCACTGAACAAGAATTAGAACCGGAGGAGGAGGAGGAGAATGTGAGCTCGCGGTTGCCTGAACAGTGAAAGCCGATGGAAATCCCGGCGGTACCCACAGGAACACTGGTCAGACAGCTGCCGGCCTGAGCACAGAGCAGATGTGCAGGCACCCAGAGTGGGCACCATCAGGGTGCTCAAGAGGAACAGGACCTGCCACCTACACACAAACACACCCACACAGCACAGGGACATCGGTGTAGGTGAAGAGACTTACGACAAGGAATTAGTTCATGATACCGCATAGTCTGACATGTCTGAAGATCTGCACTGAGCAAGCTGCAGATCCAGGAGAGCAATGCTAATGCCAGTCCAAGGCCAAAGGCACTCAAGCTGGACACTCTGGCCCTACTGAGGGGGTGTGAACCCCTGGTTTTGTTCAGGCCTCCAACTGATTGCATGAGCCTTCCATACCAGGGAGAGCAATCTACTAACTCCCCTCTGTGAAATCCAGAAACCTTCTTGGAGAATACCCAGAATGGTCAGTCAAACATCTGGGCATCCCGTGGCCCGGCAAGTGGACACATAAAATTAACTCTCACAGCACTCAGTGTGTAACAGGTCCCACTGAAGGCATGGGAGATACAGCAGCCACACCTACAACATCCACACTGGCCTAAGGAACGGGCCCGTACGGAGCTGTCCGGTAAACATGCACTCCTGCCACCACACAGACCCACGGCTACAAATTCCCTGTCGTTCACCTCCACATTCAGAGATGGAAGCTCTCAGAAGGCATGGAGGACCTCTATCAAACAGGCTGGCATGTCCTCAAATTCTCCACAGGAGTAGTGGAGTCAGGGTCCAGGTCTACCAACCTGAGTACCCGGCCTCCACTTCTGAGGGGTCTTCTCCATGACCACTCCCAGTGTCCTACTTGAAATAGCAAACACAACCAAAGCACTGTTATAATAACTAGGCTGGCTCTGGGGACTAAATGACACTGTGGGTACTATATTAGTTTGATTTCTATTGCTGTGATAAAACACTGACCAAAACCAATTTGAGGAGAAAGGAGTTTATTTGTGCCTTAGGATTTCTATTGCTATGAAGAGACACCATGACCACAGCAATTCTGATAAAGGAAAACATTTAATTGTGGTGGCTTATAGTTCAGAGGTTTAGTTCACTATCATCATGGCGGTTCCTCTGGAGAAGGAGCTGAGTTCTACATCTTGATCCGCAGGCAACAGGAAGTGAACTGTGTGTCACACTGGGCATAGCTGAGCACAGGAGACCACAAAGCCCACCCCCACAGTGACACACTTCCTCCAACAAGGCCACACCTCCTCCAACAAAGCCACACCTCCCAAGAGTGCCACTCCCTAAGGGAAGCATTGCGAACCACCACCATTCGGCTTTTAGTCCATTATGAAGAGAAGCTGAGGCAGGAACACGAGGCCGGAACTGAAGCAGAAACCGCAGGGGATCACTGTTGACTGGCTTGTTTCCCCTGACTTACACAACTGCCTTTCTTATCCAGCCCAGGCCGACCTGCCTAGGGGTAGCACTGCCCCCAGTGACCTAGGTCCTTCCTCATCAACCCACAATCGAGAAAATGTCCACAGACAGGCCCACAGACAAACCTGATGAAGACAATTCCTTAACTGGGATCCCCTCTTCCCAGGTATGCTTAGGACTGTGTCAAGTTCATAGAAATTAACTATGACAGACACAGAGAAGAATCCCAAAGCCAGGCACATGCAGATGCTCCAAACGGTAGCTATCGTCACTCTGTCCTACTTTGTTTTTGAACTGGCTGCTAGTCACCTCTGCCAGGTCTCCACTGAGAAAAAGACTGGATGTTCTCACTGCAAAAACCTGCCTGCCAACTGCCTCAACTCCCTCCTCTTTCTTAGGTGAGACCAAGTTTGGAGCAAGGCAATTCACCGTGTAGACGAGAGTTCCCTGCAGTCACTAAATTGATGCAAACATTTCACAGCCAGGCATCAGAGTCAGGCTAGTGTCTGGAAGGCTCAAAAGACAGAAAGTCAGGGTTACTGGGCGTCACGGGATGGCTGGCCTGGTACCTGCTTCCCGGTGGTGTGAACTTTTCCTGGGAAGACAAATGTCTACTGACCCTAGACAAGGCACCAGGACAGACAGACAGACAGACAAGTGATTCCACCCAATTCAGGTGGACAAATGAATTTAATTAGGTTCCTAACTGAGGCATGGGCGACTTACAAGTGGGTACACCACTGAAGAAAATAGCTCTACCAATAACTGTGAATGGCACAGATCCTGAGGGAGGAGGTACCCCAGCAATTGCTAACTATCCTCTGAGAGGGGTGTGCCTTAGGAGCCCGCCCCCAGTAAACACTAACATCTATGCTTGGGAAGAAGGGGCCTTATGAGCCCCCACACACACACTAACTGCTAACAGCCTGTATCCCTTCCATAAGGGACCATTAATGGGCCCAGCCTTGTGTGGGTCTCCCGCAGGTAACTAACTACAGCTGCTGAGAGGTGGAGAGGGCGGCAGCATGGACCTCGAGGGGTGATGGAAGCAGCTGCTCATGAACAGTGTGCAGATGGGAAACAGGGCTGCCTTGCTTCCAAGAACACTGCTTCCCACTGGTGTCTGCTAGACAGAGTCAAGATTCAATAGCCATCCTCCCTAGAACATAAATATAAAACACTTCTTTATCTTGACATAGCTGGGATCCCCACACATCCCTTTGTTTCCAAGGAACCACCCACCCCAAATCTCCATCATAAACATAGTCCAAGGCACTTCCTGGGAATGTCCCACTGGCTTTCTGCAGAAAGCAGGTCCTCAGTCACAGTCACTCCTACAGCTTTCTCCCGAGCCTGCCTCCCCTCTATACCTAAGCTTCTCTATGGCAGAATAAGCACAGGGGGCATTAGAAAGACCTAGTCAGGCCTCAAGGGACAGGCTTATATCCCAGATACTCGGATATAAGGTTGAAAGCCTGCCTGGGCTACAAAGCAAGCTCTAAATTAGCCTGGGCAACCTAATGAGACCATCTCAAAACTTAAAAATAAGTCAAAAGAAAACTGAGGGTGTAGCCCAGTGGTAGAGCTTGCCTAGCACATGCAAGGCCTCTGGTTCAATGCCCAGCAGTGTATAAAAGAAAACCAACGTTGACCCACAGAGGAGCCAGGGGGACCCTTCCCTCGTTAAGCGTCCATCAATGCAGTCCCTGTAGAACTCGGAGAATGCAAACAGCACCTAAGCTATCCAGCAGTCAACTTAACTAAGAAGTGGAATGGGAAAGCCGGAGGAAAAACAGTTAACTCAGGATGGTCACAGATGAGAATCCCCACTTTAGGCAGGCCCCAGCACCAGCATCATTGCAGAGTGATTTGTAGCTGTGAGGTGAGAATAAATCAGGCCCAGAGCAGCAGGCAAAGCCATTCACCCAGGCCCCAGCCACCACAATGCTGGCCATCCATCAAGCCTGCTCCCATCTGGGGTACCTAGCCACAGGCATGGTTGGCACAAAGAGAGGAAGAGTTTGGGACTTAGGTCACAGTGACACATTTCTGATTTAGAACATCATTTTATCATAAATTTTTAAGATCTGAATCTTAATATATGTTTATAAATATATCTGTGCAATAGATGATGCATACAGAAGTTAGCCAAGTCTCCACATGGCTGAATAATCCAATTCCTGTGACCTTGAGGACTCTATCATGAAGAATATCCCTAGGTCTAAGTTGGCCAGCACCTGGAATCGAGAGAAAGGAGGGTCACAGAGGCATGGGAGCAGGAAGAGATGTAGCTGAGGATAGACATGGAGAGGCAGAGATGCTGGACTGCAACCTGGCCCAAAGGAAAAGACAAGCCAGTAAAGCCGAGGCCATGTTCTGGGAAAAACTTAATACTGAAGAGTGTTACTCAGGACAAAGGGACTTTGCCGGGGAAATGGAGAAGCATCTGCTGGGCTTGGAAGAGTCTCTTGTAAGAGGTTGGCAGATTCTTCTTGCTGCTTCTTCCCCGCCACCCCCCGCCACCCCGAGACAGGGTTTCTCTGTGTAGTTTTGGTGCCTGTCCTGGATCTCGCTCTCTAGACCAGGCTAGCCTCGAACTCACAGAGATCAGCCTGGCTCTGCACCACCACAGCCCAGCCCTCTTGCTGCTTCTTTAAACTTCAAAGACCATGGTTTATTCCAGGTGACTGGCTTTCAGCTTCTAGAAACCTTGTCCTATAGAAACGTCTTGTTTTGTTCCATTTGTTAAGACAGTCTTGCTCTCTGTAGCCCAGGCTGCTTTCCCAGCTCTTCGGAAAGGTTTGTACTGTGGGTACACAAACAGCATGTGCCCACAATCCAGTAGCAGTTCGCTGTTTCCCGCACTCCTCCGTGGTACTCTGGTACTCTGAAGACTATCTCAAGCATCCCATTGTGTCATCTAAAATATGTCAGTGGGTGGAGCTATAAGAGACAATCTTTGTACACACATAATCCCAACATTTTTACAGGCGTTTGGTTTTTACATGGCACTGATGCTGATTACCTCTCTCTTTCAACATCCTCCCTCCCTTTATCAAGTTAGAGTCCTAACAGGATCCAATGCCATATTTGCTTAACTTCACTTTGGTATCCTTTATCCGGAGAGTCCATCCTCCCTCCCACTCACCCCCACTACAATATTGTTCCTGAAATTCCTCTTCTCCAGCTTCATCAGATTAAAGCATCTCTCTTGCCCTTCTTTTCCCTTCCATCACTTTTTTAAAACAGTTTTTCAGGGTGGGCCAGAGAGGTGGTTGAGTGCTCAAGAGTGAGCACTGCTCTTGCAAAGGGCCCATGTGTGTTCCCAGAACCCACGTCCAGCAGCTCACAACTGAGGGTATCTGCCACCCTCTTCTGGAATCTGTAGGCACCTGCACACACACACACACACACACATACACACTTAAATCATTTTGTAAGTCTTTGTTGTGATTGAGGCTGGTAAAATGATTTACCAGGTAAAGGTTCCTGCTAGCACCCTGACGGTCTGAGTTTGATCTCCAGGACCCAGGTAAAGTAAGAATACAGACTCCAAAGCCAGGCAAAGAGGTGCATGCCTTTAATCCCAGTACTTGGGAGGCAGAGGCAAGCGAATCTTTGTGAGTTTGAGGCCAGCCTGGTCAACACAGTGAATTCCAAGACAGCCAGAGCTGTATAGTAACACCCTGTCTTGAAAAAGAGAGAACATGCTGGGCAGTGGTGGTGCACACCTTTAATACCAGCCCTTAGGAGGCAGATCTCTGTGAGTTCAAAGCCAGCCTGGTCTACAGCACAAGTTCCAGCACAGGCTTCAAAGCTACACAGAGAAGCCGGGCGGTGGTGGCGCACGCCTTTAATCCCAGCACTTGGGAGGCAGAGCCAGGCGGATCTCTGTGAGTTCGAGGCCAGCCTGGGCTACCAAGTGAGTTCCAGGAAAGGCGCAAAGCTACACAGAGAAACCCTGTCTCGAAAAACCAAAAAAAAAAAAGCTACACAGAGAAACCCTGTCTCGAAAGACCAAAAAAGAGAGAGAACAGACTCCAGCAAGTTGTACACTGACTTCCACAAGCACTCATGTGCAAATAAATAAATAAAATGCAATTTTAATACTGTTGCTAGCAAACCCTTTGTAAGCCTGAAATACCAGCTCTTCCTACTGAGACTCCAGCAAGAGGCAGATGGAAAAGACAGAGAGCACTCACACTATCACCCTTCACAGAAAACAGAAGGACAGATAATCTCCACAGACACCTGCCAACCCCTGCTCCAACACTAAGCATAACCCAGATGCACCACAGTTCAGTTCAGTTCGGTCCCATCATCTTTTGTTTTAAGATTTATTTATTTTTATTTTATGTTTATGAGTGTCTGCCTGCATGCATGTATGCGTACCGCATGGCTATCATTGCCAAGGAGGCCAGAAGAGGGCATCAGGTTCCCTGGAACTGGAGACCTGGGGTTACAAACAGTTGTGAGTTACTATGGGGGTGCTGGGGACTGAACCTCAAGCCTCAGTGCGAGCAAGTGTTATTAGCTGCTGAACCACTGCTCCAGCCTCAGTTCCATCATCATTAAAATAAAGAAGCGTGGCAGAGCATAACTGTAATGCCAGCACTTGAGGAGCTGAGGCAGGAGGACCAAACATCCAAAGCAGCCAAAAAAGAAAAACTGTCTTTGATGAATTTAGATATGATTTAAAGGAGAACTGGGGGCTATTAAATTCCATTTCCAAAGAAGAGTCCTTGAATTCTTAGGCAGGAATGATTTTCCTCACCTCTTCTACGGGGCTCCAGTGCCTGGTTGTGGCATCAAATTCTTCACTAGGAGGCAACCTCCAAGTGGGCTGGCACTGGGGCACTTGATGACCACGGGGGTGACAAAGAGCACCCACCCAACCACGGCAATCTCTTCACCACCACCTCTCCCAAGAAGGAACCTGCACGGACTGAATGGAATACCGAAAAGAAATGGCCGCCCACCAGCCCGGTTCTGCCTGCTTTGTTCTCGCTCAGCACGCGTGTTCTCCGGCCTGCTCTAGTCTCCCAGACTTTAAGAAGCCGACTGAGTCAGAGTGAGACGTGAGAGATGAGGCTCCCAGCGCTATGCTGGGACCCATCCCTCTCCCCCACAGTGTTTTCCCTTGGACTCTTGCTCCCCATCATCACAAGGCCCTCCGAGTCAGGATAGGGGGTGAGTCCAGAAAATGACCCAAAGAGACTCCCAAGCAGGTTTGTAGTGACAAGTCCCAGGACAGCCCAGCTCATAAGTGGGCACACAAGCAGATGAAGTCTGTCTTCACCCTCTCCCCTGACAAACGAGGGGCGCCTGTGGCGGCTACACAAATGCTGAAGGATGCTTTGTCCACACTTCTGTGGCTTCCAAGGACCGTGGCAACCGCCTACAGCCTGTGCAGGTTCTAAAGTGCCGCTATAGGAATGAATTCAGACATCACCAGGTCCTAGGAGGGCCCCCGCTCCGCCCCAACTTAAGTTTCATCCTTCGACGAAAGACTGTTAATTACACATTATGATACCAATTATATCGAAATGCATTATGAAACAGAATCTTTGCTAAGCAATTTTACTATTTTAATTCTTTTCTCCTGCCATCTTTTAATAATCACTATGGTTTTTTTATTGCATTAAGAGGCAATTAAGAAAGAAAAGTCTTTAATATTTTAAATCTATTTCATTTTTCTTACATAAAGTATTCCAAGCCATCCATAATAATTCAACAATATAGTGAGAAGATAGACTATCTTAGAGAACGTGAGCTGAGCACCATCGAGGAGGGAAAATGCAAGGCCTTTCACACACAACAATAAAAGGCAGAGACTCCTGATCAAAGGTAAAAATAAGCCACACATTAGTGCACATTCGCATGGAAGAGGAGAGAAAGTTCTGTCCTAAGGAAGGTGTGACAAGATCTCATGTGTGGGAGCCCATTTTCAGGTTCCTCGTGGCTTTACCCAGCAGATCTGCATAGAGGATGATTAGACCACGGGCCTAAGTGCAGGTGTCTGAGATGGTCTGCACTTGGCTGTGCTGGGGGGGGGGTGCCTTTTGATCCACCCCCTGGTGTTTCTATAAATACTTTAGGGCAGAGACAGGGCCCGTTGGAATAGGTTCCAGGCACTCTCAAGGCTGTCCTTTATGTTCTATCTGTTTATTTCCACAATCTAAATCCTTCTATCTAATATTTCCTGCTGCTCGCACTCAAGAAAACTCTGGGGAGCTGTGGGGTTGGTGGGTAAACGTCCCGCACTCATGATGTAGACTGTCAGGACTGTTAGCTTCAGCCATCCACAGAGTTCAAAGGACATCACTATTTCACATGAACCTGGCCTCGCTGAACTGTATTTCATTTGAGCTATGGCTGGCCCTCCATACCAAAGGGTTCAAGAACCAGACACTTATTGAAACACAGCTAGTCCCCCAAATGCCTCTTCTAGACTGCTGTCCTGTCCCACATGACCATCACTTCCGCAGCCTTTGCACTGGATGAGGTGCATTCTGGAGATGGGTTGTTTGTTACCATCGTTTAAAGCAGAGTGGTCTCATGGCCAGCACTGGTCTTAACACTGCTATGTAACTGAGGCTGGTCTTGAACTCCCGATCTTCCTACTCCCTCTCCGAAGTAAAATGATTATCAGCTTGAGTCCCATACTGGGTTTACAGATGAGTTTAAAGTATGTCAGAAGATGTCTGTAGGATTTTATATAAAAATGATGGTGTTTCATACAGGAGATTTGAGCAGCCTCACACTTTGATGTGTATGGGGAGATCCTGAAACCGATATTCCACAGACACTAATGTACAACAACTTAAGCACAATGTCATCTAACATAGAAACACAAAAATGAAAATTCAATTACTTTAATAGTTAACAATAGTGTGTACGCCACAAATTCCATATTCACAGAACAAGGGCGCACGAGAGTACACACACACACACACACACACACACACACACACACACACACACGAGCGCGCATGCATGCATGCATCCACACTTACACCCACACACGCCTGTGCACATGGGTGATGAACACACATGCACCACCACCAACTACTGCTATAAGAAGGTTACCATAGGTAATAAACCAATGAGTATGGCTGTGCCACTGAAACCTTACTGATTGAACAAGTGGATGTAATGTGATGGGTGATGTTGCTCTGTGTGCTGTCAATGTGTTGCTCTGATCGGTTGATAAATAAAATGCTGATTGGCCAGTAGCCAGGCAGGAAGTATAGGTGGGATAAGCAGAGAAGGAGAACTCTGGGAGAGGAAGGCTGAGTCAGGAGAGGCCAGCCCGCTATTCAGGGAGCAGCATGTAATGGCACACAGGTAAAGCCCACAGAACATGTGGCAACATATAGATTAACAGAAATGGGCTGAGTTTAAGTGCAACAGCTAATCAGTAGGAAGCCTGAGCTAATGGCCAAGCAGTTTTAATTAATATAAGCCTCTGTGTGTTTACTTGGGGGACGCGAGTGGGAAAGATCTGTCCTGACCGTGGGCCAGGCGGGACACAGAAAAACCTTCAGCTACAGTAAGGTGCTAACTGCTCCTTAGAAGGCTAGGAAGGACAGGTGAGGGACTCTGAGGACCCTCCTGTTAAAAAGCCACAGCAGAAACAGGCAACATTGTCAAATTAGTCTCAATTTACCCAGAAGACACCGTGCAGAGCCCAGCACACACAGCAGGACTGTCAGACATTAAAATCGAGAGGTAGGAGCTAGAGAAAGGGCTCAGTGGTTAACAGCACTTACGGTTTTATAAAGCATCAGGGTTAAGTTCCCAGCATCTACCTGGTAGCTTACAAGTGTCTGTAACTCCAGCTCCAGGGGATATGACGCCCTCTTCTGGCCTCCGAGGGCACTGCATGTATGTGGTAAGCATAAATACATGCAGGCAAAATACTCATACACACACAAAAAAAAAAAAAAAAAATCCTTAAATCTCAAAAAAAAAAAAAATTTAAAAACCCAGACCTAATCCTAGTGCTCAGGAGTCTGAGGCAGAAGGATCTCAAATTCAAAGTCTGGGCTACACACTATATACAGCAAGGCTTTTTCTCAAAAACCAAAAGCAAGCAAACAAAACAGACACCCCAGGGAGATGACATTTCTCACTAACCGCTGTTCTTAAAAGGCAAATGTTTCTTCATCACAGAAACAGCTTCAACTCTAAAATGGGGTCTGTCTATACAGTGGGTACCCACAAGAGGTTCCGCAGCGGTGTCTCCCTCTATTGCCTAGAGCAAGGGACCTTTTAGGACCTGGCAGTCCCCTAGAGGTACTGGCGCAGGCTGAAGTCACCAAGCCAAAAAAGTAACTAGTTGACTTAGTCGGGGTCACTACTGCTGTGATGAAACACCGTGACCAAATGCAACTTGGGGAGCAAAGGGTTTATTTGGCTTACACTTCAGCATTTCTGTTCATCACTGAGGAAGTCAGGACAGGAACTCAAGCAGGGCAGAAACCTGGAGGCAGGAACTGATGCAGAGGCCATGGAGGGGTGCTGCTTACTGGCTTCCTTCCCATGGCTTCCACAACCTACTTTCTTATAGAACCCAGGTCCACCAGCCAAGGGATAGCCCCACCCACAATAGGCTGGGCCCTTCCTCACCAATCACTAATTAAGAAGATGCTCCACAAGCTTACATACAGCATGATCTTCTGGAGGCATTTTCTCAGTGGAGGCTCCCTCCTCTCAGACGATGATTATGCCTTTTGTCAAGTTGACAGAAAGCTAGCCAGCACACTGGTCCACCAGGGAAAATTTCAACCTACAACTTAACGATCACTTCCACTCTCAGCCTTGAATTTCTACCTGCTGACTGGCCAGAAAGGGGCCAGGTCCGCTCTGCCCCATGCAGAGCAAATCCTCAAAATCCACCTTCAAAATGAACCCAGGGTCTGTCTGCTTCTCACCCCATCCATCACCTGCATCCTCGTCATGTCTGTTCCTACTCGCTCTGCTCCTTTCTTGCAAATCCTGCAAGTTGACCTGCAACCACCACAGATACATACTGCAAACACACACACACACACACACACACACACACACACACACACACACACACAAAATAAAGAAAAACTGACATTAGTTCTTTAGAGAACCAGTTAATAACGCAGGACAAATGGCAGAGTCCAAATACCATCTGTTTGCTAATCTGAAGGAAAGATCACACCTATCATCAATCCCAGATCATCGATGGCTTTACAGTCGTATGGAGAAAAGTTGATATGGGCCCTAGTGACGGATGGAAGACTGACTGTATCTACCATTACTAACAATTAAAAAGGGGCATTACACCACAATCTATGCAACATTGTTGTCCCAAGTTTTATTCATGCATTCAACATAGTTGCACACTTGTTTCCCAGACTCTCCTTGAACTCCTGGGCTCAAGCAATCCTCCCATTTCTGCTTCCAGAGTCACTGGAACTCAGTATGCGTCACCACGCCCAGCTGTTGGCCCCCAGTTTGGAACTGAATCTGATCATGTCTTTATGAAAGACATCGGAGGACAAGGGAAACGTGTGAGGGCACTGATCGACAACAGCAGCGATGCAATCCACTCTGTGGAGACACCACAGAACAAAGGCACTGCGTGACGGGGGAGGGGCGGGACGACACGGAAGGAGGAGCCAGATTCTGACATGCAAGTCAAGACCTCACAGCAAGCACTCACTCCTGTAATCCCACACTAGGGATCTGGAAGCAGAAGAAGTGAGTTCTAAACCAGCCTGAGCTACACAGAAAGACCTTGTCTTAGAGCAGTGGTCCTCAACCTTCCTGATGCTGCGACCCTTCGATACAGTTCCTCGTGTTGTGGTGACCCCCCCAACCATAATAATTATTCCATTGCTACTTCATAGCTGTAATTTTGATACTGTTGTGAATCTTAATGCAAATATCTGAAATGCACAATATCTGATACACAACCCCTGTGAAGGCCGCATTTAAACCCCCAAAGTGCTAACACCCCACACGGTTTGAGAATCACTGTCGTAGAGAGAAGGGCATGTGAGATCAACCCCATGCAGTGTGAATGTTTAGGGTCTTGGATTGTGCGTAGATATTTTCACAAACTGAAAACAGCTCTGAGACAACACCAACATCCAGAGACACTAAAAAAAATGAAGTCTTGCTCATTTACGTGACAACAGGATGATGATGATATTGAAGCAAAAGAACCCGGATCACTTTGGAGAAATATTTATACCTAGAACTGATTTCAGTCCTTCAGTCCTCTCTGTACTGTTCTTCAGGAAACTGTAAAAATGTGGTCAGCTGTCCTGACCACACAGAATCTCTATTGTTGTTGTTGTTGTTGTTGTTGTTGTTTTAATACCCTGAGAACAATGTTTAGAAGGAAGAGGAAGAGTAGGGTGAGAGCTAACTAACACAAACATTAACTGGGGGCTTTCTAAATGTTTCTGTATACTCACAATGCCCCTAGGAAGTCCCTCGAGGCACAGGGCCAGCATGTAGGAGAACATAACTACTCACCATTCGGAGCTCAAGCTTCGGAAAGTGTCAACACTCAGAATGCAGTAGGAGCTCAAGCTTCGGAAACTGTCAACACCCAGAATGCAGCCGTCAACCTAGAAGTTCACAAGAAAAGGCTCTGAGTGACAACGGCTGCCCCAAGCCCACACACTTCGTTCCATAAGCAAAAAAAGGAAAGAAAAGGACATATGGCACAGTACTGTTATCAGTCGAGGAATCTATAAGGCCACCACAGCAGGGCGGCCATGATGGGGAGGACACTAGGGGCTTAGGAGTGGAGGCAAGTAATCTAGAACTCTCCACAAAGCAAGTCACAGAGAACCCACCCTACGGACATCACCCCAGTTCCACCTGCCGGAGGAACAGTATCGTGGAGTCAGTCACGTGGGTCCACCAGGCTCACAGTCCTATTAAAGAGAGCAAGAAAAGGCCAGGCATGGTGTTACAGGCCTGGAGTCTCAGCTAGTCAAGAGACTGAAGCAGGAAGGTCACATTAGTCCACGAGTTCGGGGTCAGTAGGCAACAGAGCTCAAGACCCAACACTTAAATAATAAAATCAAAAGCAAGAGGGTAATACATGTGCATTTTTATTCAGATGACTGGAATTTTCAAAGCGAATGTATGGTCTCTTAAAAAAGGAAGGGAACAAATAGCAAAGAAAGAGAATTGAGACAAATCAGTCAAAGTAAAGCGAGATTTCACACTGAAGACCAAGGCCAGGCTGCTTTCAGATGAGAATCGGGCCGCAAGGATTGACAGGCCCCTGTGGTGAGTAATAAACCTCACATTGCTCTCAGTATTGGGTCAGGCTGGACCAGACATGATAGCCAATGGATAACATTTTTAAAAATGTTGTTTGGACATGTTTCTTGGATGGTTAGGGCAGGCCGACTTCATCCAGGAGGACAGCAATGGACAGATATTAACCCTCTAGAAGAAGAGGATGGACAGGGCTCAGCTGAGAACGGGGAGGACAGCTGGGGGTGTGGAAAGAGAGGGGTGGGAGGTCAGCGGGTGGAAATCTACAGGGGCAAACATCAATGTCGGACAGCTTCGTGCTGGAGGCAGGCCCAGGACCTAGACAAGGGAGGGAGAAGGGTAGCTCATCAGACGCCGAAGGTGATCAGTTATACCCTGTGGGGGATCTCAGGAATTGACTTAGCAGGGCTGGGCTAAAACGGCACGGCAAACCAGGGGTAAGTTGAGGCCTAATTTTTAAAATGTTCAAAAGAGCCTGACTTAAGTAAGATATAGAATCTCTATCAAGAACAGTATACATAGAGACCCTGACTCCTAGAGGGGCTCCAGAGGGGCTCCAGAGGGGCTCCAGAGGGGCTCCAGAGGGGCTCCAGAGGGGCTCCAGAGGGGCTCCAGAGGGGCCCTGCCACCTTCACAGGCCTGCAGAGAGACGATCTTGGTGAGAAGGTAGTTCAATTCAACAAGGTTTAGTATCTGGTATTGGTTCAAACTTCTGGTATCTGACCCTGGGTAGTTTATTTTAGGTATATTTAAGAACAGCACAATTTGGTGGACATTATTCTGGTGATAATTAACTCAATCCCGTGTACACAACAAAGCATACATGAATCTCTCTGAGGAACAAAGTAAGCCAAATACAGATCAGATGTGACCACATCAAAACCTTGTGTAAAGTCCATAAAGACAGGTTCTATACACTAACTAGAAAACAAATTTACATTAGGAGTCTGGGGGGAAGATGCCCCAAAAAAAGGCTCCAGAAAAGTCTCTATCCTTCCAGAGAGAGCTGAAGTCCCCAGACTAGTAAGCATATCTGCTCCCAGATTTCTGGACAGACTAGAGGTATAGTGTTCGTTCCCTCAAAGGAACAACCCTGTATGCTCAACATTCCAGGTTCCCCTGGTGCTTATCTGTGAGCACAAGGACCTCCATGCCTCCCACATTCTAGAAGATGCCTTGGTGTTTTAACACAGCAGCCCAAGAGTAACCAACACAGAGAAGAAAAAAATCAAAATTTGATGCCTGGATCTAAAATGTCCCATAAAGAAACTTTTGATCATGGTCAGAATTACAAAACTCCCCTAGCACACAGCCTAAGCAATTTCCCCGCCACCCAGATCCCATTTAACAGACGGACAAAATGCCCTCCTTGCATCCTCAAGTGTGACATACACATAGGTTACTGAAGATCGAAAAGGGTGTGGGGGTGCACACCTTCAGTCCCAACACTCAGGAGGTAGAGGCAGGCAGATCTCTGTGAGTTCCAGACCACCTAGGGCTACACAGGGAGAGCCTGTCTTTAAAAGGAAAAAAGGGCAAATGTGCTAAATATTCTCTCTTATCTCTGTCAGCAATGATCTATTCCCAAGGCAGCCCTTCCTCCCTGGCCCCTGTGCAAGCCCAGAAGAAGCCATGATAGGGAAGGCAGGAAGCTGATCCTGTTTCCTTCCTGCTGGGTCACCTGGGGTCTGACCATCATAGGGTTTCTCTCAAGCCACCTGTCCCTCTGTTTCAGTTACAGGGGATGAAGAAGGGACTTCTTCTTACAAGCCCCATGTCCCTCATTTCCCTTCTTGCCCTTCCTAACTCTATGACCACCTTCATCCAATAATCTAGTTATCTCTTTAAGCATACTATATAGTTTCCTGTCCAGTCTGATCAGAAACATGGACAGACAGAAGGCAGAGAATCTGAAATTCAAATTTCCATATGTGCTCTCAACTATAGGAGGAAAGACAGACAGACAGACAAGAAAGAAAGGGAGGGAGGGAAGACGGAAGAAGGGAGGGAGGGAGGGAGGGAGGGAGGGAGGAAGGGAGGGAAAAAAAGAAAAAGAGCCTTATTTCTAAGGCAAATTTCATGGGGCACATGGAATGTAGACAGAAGTGGCAGGTGTCCGAGGAGGCTCTAAATTTAAGGGTATCTTGAAATTCTACCCAAATTTTGCATATACGTGCGTTTTTTTTTCTGAGAAGAGAAATCCAAAAAGAAAAAGGTCACATTTGTCACTGAAGCCTCCAAAGCTGAGGTACCGCTGCAGGAGCCAACCAGCACAGACGCGGCTGCTGTCTCCTCAGGGAGGAAAGGAAGAAAGATGGACAGCAGAGGACACACACCTATGTCAGCCCCCAGGAGGGAGCAGAACCAACCGCATCCCTCACTGAGGGGGCTGGGGCTGGAGGACCCTCCCCCCCACCTACCACCCACCCCACAAGGCAGCTGGGGCGGTGTGTTCCTGCGCATCACTCACAGCTCCCTCCCAATAATCAAGTGACATTTGCAAAGCTCATCAGCCCAGCAGGTGTTCAGATGTACAAGCAATAGAAAAACAGTTCCGGGCCGGAGGAAAAAAGAAACGTCTCCTGCTCTGAAAATCCCCCAGGCTGATGCGAGGGTGTGGGACAGAAAACCAGGAGAGGAAAAATACACTGGAGATAGCAGAACATCACAGACAAGCGGTCCAGAAATGCCTAGGTGGGGAAAGAGAAGCTGGGTGTGTGTGTGTGTGTGTGTGTGTGTGTGTGTGTAGGCAGCAACCAGCCCTTACAAACACGTGCTCCCAACCCTCTGCCTGCCTGCCCCTGTGACCTAGCCTGTGTGACTCACCCTGTCTAATCTCTAGCTCACCCCTAGTTACACTGAGACTATACTGTACAAAACTCCCAGGGCTGTGGGAGGGTCGCTGAGGCGCACCTTGCCCAGCCCGAGGTCTGTTTTACGGTCTCTGTGTCCTTCACCACAAGGGTGCTCTGACACAAAGCAACAGAAGGTGACAAGAGACTTAGGAACTGACACTAAGGTTGATGCCAAAAGGCAGTGACAAGCCATCTGGGCGACAGCCCCTGAGGGGGGCCAGAGCCTCTAACCCACATGGAGCCCCATGATCCCCTCCTTCTCCCATGCTGCTGTCCTCAGCCCAGAGGCAGAAGGACATTGCGGCCAAGAGCCTTGCTCTGGAGCCTTGGTTGACACCAAGGCTTTGGAATGGACGGCGAGGTGGCCCTGCACAAGCCAAGGTATTACTCTGAAACTCGGTCTCCTCACCTGACAACCAGTCCCAGGACCGATCTTTTCTGGTGACTGAAATCACACCAAGTTCTTAGAACAATGCCCAGAGAGCAGAAATAACCATGTGCAAGCTGTCGTACCCGTGGATTTCAGCTGGTTCTGAAGAGCCCTGTGACAAAGCAGCATCTGTGGTCCAGGGAACTGCCAAATACTGGCACCACCAGCCCACAAACCAGCTACATGTCCTTGATCCTGAGATGTGCTGTGTATTCTAATGTTTCTGAAATGACAGCGGGCACTGAATTTACCATATATCATGCTGCCTGTTAAATGGGGACAATAGTATATCAAGCTAATGTCGCAGAGGACCAAAACAAAAAACCCAATGTATGCAAAACGCTCTCCAAAGGGCTTGCTCTGGAGTACGCAGAAATCATTTTTCCGTGATTCTGTCCACCATTGTGTGCAGTATGGATCTAACCCCTACTTTCTCCTCTAACTAAATGTGGAGATTTTTCCTCACTCTCATCTAACCCAAAGCCACCCTCCACTCTGCTAACAAAGATGCTGGCCAAAGCCTTGGGATACAAAAAGATGCTGTAAATGTTAGGCATTTGCTAGAATTTCCCTGTTCTGCTGGCATCTCGGAACTACTGACTTACAGAACATTCTTTAGAAGTTGCTGAGTTGCATCATGTCGTATCCCAAGTTCATTCAAGGTTGATTTTTTTTTTTTGGTTTGTGGAATAATCTGCATGTCATTGGGTTGGCTTTTTGGTGGCCCCTACGGGAACAGATGTTCACCTATCAATCTGAGAAAGCCCCATGGAAAATAAATCTTTAGCAGAGGGGCCGGAGAAATGGTTAGAGCATCTACTGCACTTGCAGAGGACACGGGTTCTATTCCCACCACCTACATGACTGCTCACAAGAACCTGGCACACCTGTTCTCAGGGGAATCCCTCTTCTGATCTCCATGGACACCAGGCAGCCATAAGATGCACATACACACAAGCAAGCAAAACACGCATGCGCATAAAATAAGCAGAACTGGAAAAAATTAAAATTAAAAACCATTTAGCAGAGGCACAAGAGAAACCAACCCAACATGGAGAAAAGGTATCAATAAATGTATCTGAGGGGTTTGGGGACTTAGCTCAGTGGCAGGGACTTGCCTAGGAAGCCAAGCCCTGGGTTTGGTACCTACCATTTAAAAAGAAAAAATGCACCCGAATACCTCAGAGAATAATTACAAAAGAGCAAAACTGAAACACTGCATTGGTGGCCTCCTTTATCCACAGACTCTGGGGAAGACATAAAAATCACTACCAGCTGAGTAGCCCTGGCCAAAATGTTTGATATGAGAAGTGCCAAACTTCTAGTATTCAGCTTTGGAATTTGCCTTTATTTTTTTCCCTGGCTCTGGGAACATTTTCATATTCATGTCGAGATAGCTATCTTGGGGATGAGACCCAAGTCTAAGCATGGATATACCTTACATATGTAGTCAGAGAGTTATGTCAATACTGACCAAGGTTTGGACAGTTTGGATTGAGATGTTCAGTCTTCTCCTTCCCTTTCTCATCATCACTGCTTCCTAGGTGCCCTGAAGACTGGAGGACTACTACCCAAACAAGGGTACAACCAAAAAAACAGCCATCTGAGAGCACGGGCCCTAAGGGAGATTGCTGGATACAAACCCTGATCGCCTAGCAGTTAGGCATGTGACCTTGAGCCAGTTCCCCACACTTCTGTGGAAAATGAGGGTAACGACGGTTAACAGGAGCGTGGATTCAGTCAATGGATGCTCCTAAAGAACTGTCAACATGCCAGGCACACAGACGTGCAGAAACCTTAAGCCATCTCTATATTACATCAGCTGAGCCCCAGAAGCCCTTGAAATGGGAGTCGGGGGCTGCGGGGGGGGGAGTTAGTCTCCAGCAGACAGTGAAATGGGAAGATAAGTGGTAAGACAGATAGAACATAGGTCACAGACATGCCACACATAGACTGTGTCACAGAGATGGGTTTTCTTCAATACCTTTTTCTCTTGAGGTTCTGGGGAGCAAAGCCCAAGAACGCTAGCCACTCTCCACCACCGAAGTCACCCCCACCCCACAGGAGCCGGTCCTGTGTTCTCTGAGCCTCATCATCCTCCCCAGCTACATACTACACAAGAGTTACACTGAGAAACCAAAACCCATCCCGTGGCTGGACATCATCTGAGTTTTCTGCATGGCTCTGCCTTCCCTGGCGTCAAAAAGGGACAACAGAAGCAAAAACTAGATCCTTGTCACTCTCAGGAAAGTGTGTCACTCACAAGCACGAAAGCCACTCGGCCAGACATGACCAGTGATGCCTTCCACTAAGACAAACATCCCAGTCATTGGGGCCTGGTCACATCTTTCAACACTATGCTTTCGTTCACCTTCTACCCAAAGCCCAGAGAGCAAGAGCCAGCCAGCCAAACCCAGGGGAAAGGAAAAGAAAGACCTAGGATCCATTGTCCTCACCAGCCCACACGGTCTCCCCATAGGTCATGGGAATTTTTGGACAGCTACTTCATAAGGTGGTGTTTGAGTCATCAGCAAGAAAGGCTAGGGCAGGTTGTCTGGCTGTAAACGTGAGATGGATAAGGAGTGTGGATAAATGTCAAACACAGTGTCTGCACGGGCTGGGGGACAGCTTGCTTACACAGCTGTTTCCTTCCTCAGACAAGCGATGAAACAGCACTTTGGAATGTAGATCATCTTCAATTAAGACATTTCTGTCGAAAAGCTCTCCTGGCAGGACCAGCGACGGATTCATCACTGTCCTCAGACTCGGAGCTTTCAAGGGTGGCGGGGCAATTTATTTTTGTTGATTAAACAAAATACAAAGGGAAAGGGCCTAAAAATTGATTAGCCGATTAAACTCAATGATTCTTGATGAGGAAGTGCGCATGGCTCACTCACTCCGCTGGAGTTATAAACTGTCTCCCAGAGAGCTTGCATCCAGGCTCGGGATCCAAACAACCACGGAAATTTGTGCTGACAAAAAGATAAAGTAGGCCGGGTGGTGGTGGCGCACGCCTTTAATCCCAGCACTCGGGAGGCAGAGCCAGGCGGATCTCTGTGAGTTCGAGGCCAGCCTGGACTACCAAGTGAGTTCCAGGAAAGGCTTAAAGCTACACAGAGAAACCCTGTCTCGAAAAAGCAAAAAAAAAAAAAGATAAAGTAAGGTTGGATTATGCGAAATCCTTCTTTTCTGTGATGGAATGGAGGGAAGAGGGAGAAGGAGGACTGGGGAGGGTGCAGGCATTGCCACATGCATAATTCCTAGGAGGACAATTCGGGTTGCAGGAGGGACCAGCTCTTTAGTAGACGACAGTAGTCACTAAGAGCAGCCAATCTGTGGAGATGACAACACTTATAAATACCCAGACATTTCATTTTCTCTTTTACTTTTCCAAGAGAACAAGCAGCCCAACCAAGTGATGGCTTTCTGGGGCTACCGCATACTTCATCGGTGCACGAAAGGGCACCAGAAGCCTATTTCAATTCCAAATAAAGTTTTCCTCTAATTGTTGCCACAAGGTCAAGTCTACAACGGCAATAAATTCACTCGTAACCGCCACAGAACGTGGAGGCAGTAGAATGCCAACGCTTGCTGGTGGTCGGGGCACGAACGCTGCAAGGCTGCTACGCATTTTTAAACTTGATTGTACATAATTGTTAATCACTGACCCATCTCCAACCTCCTGGGCTGGAACACGTTGCTAGGCAACCCATTTTGCTCTAGATAGTTTTTGAAAGGAAGTCGGACAACAACCAAGTGTCAGCGAAGTAAACACTAACTATTAGTGACAGGTCCAGACAAATGAGGGATGCCCAGCATCCTTACAGCGAGCGTACTTACTTCATATTCCAGCCTAATGCAAACGTGTACTCCTCCATGTCTTACAACTGAGCCAATAAGCTGTCTTCGGTTCAATTGGAGGCAATTGCCCTTTTGGTATAACCCAGACAACTTGAGAGCCGGAGGGGTCCAAAGACTATGCAACGGAGGAATTGCTTTCTTCAAAATCACAACCGTGCTTTGCATCACAAACATCTCATTTACTTAGTCCACTCATCAGCTGGGAAACATAACCTACTTCTAAATGCCCAAATAAGAAGTCACATGCACTTTCCTACTTAAGATGATCACAAGCTGATTTTACTGTTGCTTGGACAATATCTACCTACACAGCCCCTGTCTTTTCAAATCGGCAGAGCCGCAGGGAACAGAAGTAATTTTATTGTTCCTAATTTAAGATCAGGAACACCAGGGAACATGGGGAAGATGGGGGACAGAACAGCCAAGTCCATGAAAAAAGTCATTTGCCGGGAAAGCGGAGGGAAGGCGGGTGGCTGGTGTCATGGAACACAATGTCATTCCTGGGAAGAAAGTGAAGTCTAATGACTCTTCATGTCCACATCCAAGAAGCCCAGCTTGCCTCAGGGAATTTATGCGAAGGATACCTAATGGCCCTGTGTTTGTTCTCAGAATCACCAGGAAGTGTTCACATTGGCTACTGTGAGTACTGAGTAAGGACCAGCTCAGGGAATGCCCCGGGACAGGGGAGTACTGAGTAAGGACCAGCTCAGGGAATGCCCAGGGGGACAGTGAGTACTGAGTAAGGACCAGCTCAGAGAATGCCCAGGGGAAAGGTGAAAAACCTCATTAAGAAAGAAATGTTGGCCAGGCAGCGGTGTCCCATGCCTTTAATCCCACCCAGCACTGGAGAGGCAGAGGCAGGTGAATCTCTGTGAGTTCAAGGCCAGCCTGGTCTACAAAGCCAGTTCCAGAACAGGCCCCAAAAGCTACAGAGAGAAACCCTGTCTTGAAAAACAAAAACAAAAACAAAAACAAAAACAAAAAAAAAAAAAAAAAACAAGAAATGTTGGGCCAGCACAATGTTTCAGCAAGCAAAGTAACTTGCTGCCAAACCCTGACAATCTGAGTCTGAGCCCCATGACCACCATGTACAAGGAGAAAAACATCTCCTGACTTCAAGGGGACACATATGCGTGCGTTACACGCATACACAGACACACACGCATGTACGATAAATGTAAAATTAAATTAAAGACAGAATTGGTCAAAGTTATCAGGTGAAAGGGAAAACTCACAGCGAGGTTTAAAGTTAAGACCTCTGCCCTGGCTGCACAAATTTGGGTGTCTAAGTGCTGTGGTGTGTCCCCACAGGATTAGGTGTTTGAACACTTGGTCCCCAGCTGGTGGCGCTGTTTAGGAACCATATGGAACCTTTAAGAGGTTCAGCCTTGCTGGAGGAAGTAACTCACTAGGAACTAGCTTTGAGGTTTCCCCAATTCCTGTTCTATTTCTTGTGTGTGGATCAAAATGTGACCAGCCAGCTTCTTCTGTTCCAGCCACCACACTTCCCTAACCATGCCACGCCTTCACCACTATGGGGGATTCTTCCCTAACCATGCCACGCCTTCCCCACTGTGGTGGATTCTATCTCTCTGGAGCCATTGGCCAAAATAATCCTTCTTCCTTAAGGTGTTCTTACAGGGTGTTATCACAGCAGCAGACAGGTAACTCATACACTGTGCACTTTGCAAATACAGTTTTCTAGTGACCAGAAGCACCTAGGACTATGAAATACAAAGCACAGATCAGACATAACAAACAAGACATTAGGCAAATGATAAACTGTCTAAAGAAAGTAACAGAATATTTATACGGGCCTGCTTTAAGTCCTGTAGACCAGGCTGGCCTTGAACTCAGAGATCCGCCCGCCTCTGCCTCCCGGAGTGTTGGGATTAACAAAGGTGTGTGCCACCACTGCCTGGCACAGAAGCGACCTTTAAGTGAAGTTCACTGGACCATTCCAGAGTCATCAATCATTTTCCACAGTTCCCAAATAAAACCCATAGAAAGTCACCCTCCCATCCTCTGTGCTTAAAAAGACTTGACGACTACAAACAGAATGATCAACTATCATCTCCCTCAACAGTTCCCATGTACTCTGCCAGAAGCCCAAGAACAAGAAAAGGAAAATTTCAACCCCTAAGTATGTCTGAGGACATGCAGCCCAGTGCAAACACTGCTAGTTGGAACCAAAACTTGGGGACTTCCAATAGAACCCCATAGGAACGACATCGACGTCTCATAAGCACACAACGAATAAATGAAATGTAGAAATGCCAAAGACTAAGTAAACACCAAGTGCCAACTTCTCAAACACACTCGGAAGCTCACCCCTTCACACTGAGAGAAGACTGTGACTTCACCAGGGACATGGTGAACCAGCTGTGAGGACAGCTGTGCACTTCTGGGAATCTTCACCACCCAAGTCTACACCTGCAGTGAATTCACTCACAGGGGCACGGTGAACCATGTCAGAGAACAAGCAAAGCCCAGACACAAGGTGTGGGGCTGGCAGCCGAGTGATGTGTGCAGGTAGATTTCATGCTGCTCCAAAGCACAATGTACCACGCCATATTAGAACTGTGCTTCCACAATGTAAGGTGGGCAGTTTTCCACCTGAGTTCTAGAGGCCATGCAGTTCCCAGCTCGGGAAGCATTTTTTTCAGAGGCTGGGGGTTTTGCTCAATGGCAAAGCATTTGCTTAGTATGTGAGTTCCCAGGTTTCATGCCCAGTGTCACGAAAAAAAGAACAAAGAAACAATAAGACTGTCCCTTTGTTGAAAACATTATCCAGAATATGAAAGAAATTGACTCACAAAATTTTAAAGTCTATAATACGATTTATTTCCATGACTTTGTTTGGTTAAAACTATGTGAGTAGGGGAGGGGTAGGAAATAAGTGGGAAGGGAAGCAGGCAGGGATGAGTGGGTGGATGGATAGATGGATGGATGGATGGATGGATGGATGGATGGATGGATGGATGGATGGTAGGAGGCAGTATCCTACTGGTGTAGTGTTACAGAGGCTCGGGATCCAGTATTATGGTTTTAATATCTTAGTAGACTAGCTGTTGTCATGTTGAAAGTGAGGAAAATTGACAACATGGAAATCCCAAACACCACAATTCAGCCTTTTCACTCATTCAGCAAAGCCAGTTTACTACCATGCTGAGGCAGGATAAAAAGGCAGAGTAATGCGGACATGAGAAGGAAGGGGCCTGTCATCCTGGAGTCTGACTGGAGCCTCTCAACGGTCAAGAAGCCAGAGTTCCTGCGGCAAAGGCTGAAACAGGATCAGTATTCCTTTCTATGTCAAAACAGCAGTAACGCAGGCTTAACGCCTCAATGGACATGACCTTGAGAAAGCTCCCATTCATTACTCGGACATTGAGAATCTCAAAACTGTTCATATGCTGGGCGACGGTGGCGCAAACCCTTAATCCCAGCGCGCCACTCGAGACACAGAGACAGAAGGATCTCTCTGAGTTCAAGGCTAGCATGGTCTGCAGAGCCAGTTCCAGGGAAGCCACGACTACACAGAGAAACCATGTCTGGGGGGGGGGGGGGGAGGACGGGGCAGAGGGAGGGAGGAGGGGGGCGGACACACAAAGACAACTGTCTACAGTAAGGACACTGTGTCCCTGTGGGCAGGACTCTAACCTTATCTTGTAATCCCGCTAGGTGCCCCAGGAACCCCAATACCCACCAAAATTATGTATATGACCATCATCAAAACCCTGGGCTACATCCTGCCCTTGAGGAGCCCATACCCACATCTGAGTATGTCTCATTTCCTTCTGAGTGCCTCTCTTTCCCCTGCCCCTCTCGTGTGAGCCTGTGTTAAAATATCTTTAATAAAATCTCCAACTCTACTTCATAACTGGCTGGTACTGAGATTCTTTTCAGTATCAGAGCCAGAAATGTTGGTTTGGCCTGAGTCAAGATCCCCAAAACTCTCGGGGAACTCCTGAGGCTGACATGGATGACAGTGAGAAGCTGTGCCCCCTTGACTTATATGGCACATTGTACTGATGGAAAAGAAGAAAGGGGACAAGAAACAGTACGAGGAAGGATGAAGTCTTCCAAGAGGGAGACTGCCCCACACCCCACGTCCAAGAGGGAGATAGTACCATGCCCCATGTCCAAGAGGAAGATCGCCCAACACCCCATGTCCAAGAGGGAGATCACCCAATGCCCCATATCCAAGAGGGAGATCACCACATGTCCCATGTCCAAGAGGGAGATTGCCCCATACCCCATGTTCAAGAGGGAGATCTGCTGGGGATGTCTTTCTGTATCCTGTGAATGTGTGCTGCTCTGATTTGGATGATAAATAAAATGCTGATTGGCCAGTAGCCAGGCAGGAAGTATAGTATAGGCGGGATAAGCAGAGAGGAGAATTCTGGGAACAGGAAGGCTAAGTCAGGAGACACTGCCTGCCGCCACCTCCGCCACGAGAAGCAAGATGTAAAGATACCGGTAAGCCATGAGCCACGTGGCAAGATATAGCTTATAGAAATGGGTTAATTTAAGATGCAAGATCTAGCTAGCAAGAAGCCTGAGCCAGTAGGCCATACAGTTTTAAATAATATAAGCCTCTGTGTGTTTACTTGGGTCTGAGCTGGCTGCGGCCCCAGGCAGGACTGGAGAAAACTCCAGCTAGCTACAGAGATCACCCCACGCCCCATGTCCAAGAGGGAGATCGCCCCATACCCCATGTCCAAGAGGGAGATTGCCCCATGCCCCATGTTCATGCACATTAGTATTTTGTCTGCCCAAGTCACCACCTGAGGAGGAACTCACTGCTCAGATACACACAACTTTCAGAGAAGCCATCCATGATGCTCCCTCTCCCTCTGGAGGATGCTCCCACTATCCTCACAACATGCTCTAATTGCCTCTCACATCTCTTAAGTAATGGCTTACAATTCTACGTGGCCACTGTCCATGCAGCTGACACCGCTCAATGGCCAGCTGACTCGAAACAGTCACAATTCATCTTGGCTCCTGGCGTTTGTTATACTTTGAATTAAAGCAGTGGATTTTAACTAAGTAGGGCAAAAACATTTGCTCATGAAAGGTTCAGTCTGGAGTGCAGTATTCTGTCCCAGGCATCGCTGCAAAGGAGATTTTGAGGGCTTATGCATCTCCAGTCCACTTACCCCTGGATTGCAATTTTCCATTAAATCAGTTAACCTACATTTGTCACAAAACAGTGCAGTGTGTCACTGACCCACTTTGTTTCGTTCCTTTGCCAGTCAATGACATTCACATGTTACTATGAATTGCATTTTAACTAAGGAATTAAATATATTTGCCCTGGATTTACTCAAGTGAGCTTGAAACGCATTAGGACTCACCCGCAGGTTCCATTGCCTAATCCACTGAAGTGGCTTGGAGCAAACCGCCCCAGCTTTCTGTTCCATAGACTACCCAGTCCATTAAATGAAGGCACGAGATGAGGGAGAACACTGACAGGAAACCACTGCCCACTCTGTACCGAAGTCAGATGGAGCCACACGGGGCTTTCATCATCATCATCGTAATCATCATCATCATCATCATCACCACCACCACCACCACCATCATCATCATCGTCATCATCGTCATCATCATCACAATGCAACACAAATTACGTGGCTGAGACAAGATGTGATGGTTGACCCTGGTAGTCAACTTGACAGGATTTACAACACCTGAGGACACAAAGCTCTGAGCATGTCCACTTTCCAAAATTAAGTTGATTGAGGTAGGAAGACCCACCCTGACCTTGTGTGGCACCATTCTGAGAGAGCTGGTCCCGGGCTAACTAAAAGGGGGTGTGCTGAGCCCAGCATTCCCAGCTTCCTGGCTGTGGATGCAATGTGGACGCTGCTGCTCCTCCTGCCATAGGCTACTGGAACTTCAAACTCTGGGCCAATAAGAAACTCTCCCTTAAGTTGACTTTGTCAAACATTTTGTTGCAGCAATAAGAAAACTAACTAGCATAGAAGAGAAACTTGTTTTCAAACAGTCTTGGATGCCAGGAATGCCATGTTCAATTGCTGTCTGGACTGGTTTCTAGGCCGGTCTTTCCTGTTGACTCCATTCTCCCACAGCCATCCCTCTGCTCACACTCCACAGGAGAAAAGGCTGTGGATGAGCCTTCTCTTAAGAAGGACACCATCCCTACTAGAATCCACTGAGTACTCACAAATCTAATACCTAACTCCTCAGACACTATGGAGGGAAAGATGTTCCCCCCCCCCATACTCAGGAAAAGAAATATATGTGAGTGAAAAACCCTAACCTTCTGTTACAGGCTTAAGTACGCCACCCCCCACCCCCTACAAACTCACACTGAAGTCCTAATCCCCAGCATGCCTCGGATGTGGCCTTGTTTGAAAATGGAGTTATTTCAGACATACTTAAAAGGAGGTCATCCTGGAGTAGGGTGCTCCCCCCAATGCAATACAACTGGTACTCTGATACAGAAGGGGAATCTGGACATGGGCACACAGGGAGGATGCCATACAAAGAGAAAGGCAGAAATTGGGGCAATGCATCTATAAAGCAAGGAAGGGTGCAAGCAAGTACTAGAAGCTAAGAGAGAGGCACACAATGGATCCTCCTGCAAAGCCCTCGGAAAAGCTAACCCTGTCCTGTGAGCATACCATGATCGCGGTTGGACTTTAGGACTCCACAAGAATAAGGCCATCCCTGCTGCCGGAGCCACATAGGTCATTATTTTGTCTCTGCAGCCCAGGGCGGGTGGTAGCACTAACATGGTTGGCGACCTTGGCAAAAGATACCAAGTGCATGTTGCCCAGCCCAGCACCTTCCAGTCCTGTCTTCGGGAGCACACCATCTCTGGGCCTTACCTCTTCTCTGGCCCACCTCACCCCTAGAGCTGGCAGCCCTGCACATGGGGAGGCTGGCAGACAACCCCATCTGGTCCTCACTTCTAAGCCTGTTCTCCAGCTAGCTTGACCATAATAATCTCAATATTTTGACCTCCATCTGTCTGAATTTTGTGTTAAATTCATCCGTTGGCTCCAAACTCTAGGAGGACAAGGAGGCAATTAATTATCACCACTCACACCCCCACAGTGAGCTTCATTCACGCAGTCTCAGCCTCACAAGGCCCTATCCCATATGCAAGACATTTGTCTCCTGAAGCTATGGTGTAACTGCATCCCCAAAACTTCAAATGTTGGAAACTCATTTCTCAAATACATATGACACCTATATGTGATACCTTTGCAAAGTAATTAGGATCTCAGAGATCACCAAGGTAAGTCTCCTACAATGCCAACCTATGTTCTTAGACCTCCCAAACCATGAGCTAAATACATTTCTGTTCTTCATAAATTACCTGCTGCCCATACATTTTGCTATAACAACATAAAATACACTAAGACACCTGGCTCTCCACAAAGGCCTATTAATCTGGAAAAACAAGAGTCCAATTGAGGTATTCTAAGCAGAAAATCCTTTATTGTTTCAATAAAGCCTGAAGCTGGAAGATGATTGCATTAGTAATGTGCTAGAAGCCTGAGCTCAATCCCCAGAACCCACATAAAAAGTCAGGTGTGGGAGCACACACGTGTAATTCCAGGACTTTAGGAAGGAGGAAAAGAAACAGAAGGATCCTTGGGCTTGTTGGCCAGCAAGACCAGCCCACTAGGTGATCCCCAGGTCCTAAAAAGAGACCCTACCTTAAAAACTAAGATGAGCTGGACAGTGGTACTGCACACCTTTAATCCCAACACTCAGGAGGCAGAGGCAGGCAGGTCTCTCTGAGTTCGAGGCCAGCCTGGTCTACAGAGTGAGTTCCAGGCCAGGCTCCAAAACTACACAGAGAAAACCTGTCTTGAAAAACCAAGGACAGCTCCTGAGGAATGACATCCAGGTTTACCCCTGGCCTCTACACACACGCTCACAAATGTGCACTTGCACTGTGACACACACTTGCACAACCCCCAGATGCACACATAAAAATAATAAAGAAATGAATACAGTCATGGTGCTCCCCTAGGAACACAAGTCCACTACACTACGGGGAAAAAGAGGAGAAAGTCGGGTGCCCTGCTGGTGACAACCATGCCGGCTATGGTAGGCCTGAGCTTTCCAAGCCAGATGGAGGGGTACTAGGTGGTGGTGTGTGTCAACTTGACTCAGAGTCATCAGAGAGGAAGGAGCCTCCGGTAAGGAAATGCCTCCTTGAGATCCAGCTGTAAAGCATTTTCTCATTACTGATCAATGGGACAGGGCCCAGCCCATGGTAGGTGGTGCCATCCCTGGGCTGCTGGTCTTGGATTCTATAAGAAGGTGGGCAGAGCAAGCCATAGGAAGCAAGTCAGTAAGCAGCACCCCTCCACAGCCTCTGCATCAGCTCCTGCCTCCGGGATCCTGCCCTGTTTGAGTTCCTGTCCTGACTTCCTTCAGTGATGAACAGCAATGCTGAAGTGTAAGCCAAACAAACCCTCTCCTCCCGACTTGCTTTTTGGTCATGGTGTTTCTCAAAGCAATAGAAACCCTAACTAAGACAGGAGGTCAGTCACACATCAAAAGTGACCGAGAGAGAAGCAAGTTCACTATGCTGGGGAGAAACTGACTATTGTGGACTAATTCAAGTATAGCCCCTACTCGGTCAGCAGCTACTTGGGTGTGGACAATGTTTGCTGGCCCTGTAGACTTCAAGCTGTCAACTGCGGGGGGCAGGGGAGGGGATTGTACATAGTGTAAACACACTGCTTGCCACTCACACCCATTTCTTCTCCCACTCTTCTCCTCTTTCCTTGTTCCCCAAACAGTTCTAGACTTGATGGGCACAGCCAGCATCGTGTAACTTCAGAGCTGGAGAGAATGGAGTGTTTTGGAAAGCACCCTGAGTCCACGCAATAGGACAGAGGAAGCAGAACTGGTGACTTGTTAACCTACCTGACAGAGGAGGGCAGCAGAAGTTAGTGACAGATCAACAGAAACTTGTACAGCACATGAAATAAAACACACAAGAAAGTGATTCCAAATCCTCTGACTCACTAGCCACAGAGCCCACAGGGATGGCTGCCAAGAGGAAAACTCATGCTCGAGATGCATCTAGAAAGCGGGAGGTTGATGGTCCACACACAGCTGGACTAAAGGGATCAGCTTTCGGAAGTCAAATCCGTTTCAAGGAGGCCTTTAACAACCCAAAGAGCACTCCAGGAGAAGGGGGGGTGGGGCGAGGGTCCTGTGTGGCTGAAGACAGTGTCCAGAAACAAGAGTTGAAGAAACGACAGAGTTGGGGTGAGGAGGAAAGAGAAGACAGTAGCCATCGGAGGGCACTCGGGCGCTCTTAAGTCAACTGCTAAAGTCACTGAAACTTGAAATTAGAGATGTCCCCCAAAATAGAAAGCAGCTACTCTTTAATATAATTTTGATACCTGGCTGCATGCAGCGGACACCCAGGAGTCTAGAATATCTTAATGTCAGAGCATTAAGAAGACAGAGAGATGACCCCGTGGTTAAGAGTCAACACTGCTCTCAGGGTCCCGAGTTCAGTCCCCAGCACACATGCTGGGTTCTCCTGCTCCACAGAAATCCTTCACCTGTGGCTTCTGTGGACACTGCACTCACGTGGCACATACCTACACATGCACACACATACACACACCTACATATGTGTGCACACACACTCACACACTTAAAATACAAAATCTAAAAAATAAAGGAAAAAATGGTATGAAGACCACCATCCATGCATGTCCTTCCCAGCTCAACAATAAAATCTAATCCAGTCAATACTCTGCCTTGAACCTTCCTTCCTTAGGGGATCTGACCCTACTCACATTTACAAACTGGTTGTGCTCATAACAGTCTTGATACCAAATGTTGAGCGGGTTTCCTCCAAGGACTCACCAGCTCTCCAACTCTGGACACCAGCTGAGTGCCCCACGAGCTCAGATGGATTAACAATGGAGGGGATGGGCAGGACAGTGTTAAAGACCTCAGCCTCAGACCTCAGAGGGCAAGAGCTCAGTGCCGCCGCAGACACAAGAGTGCGGTGGGCACCCATGCCTCTGCTTATCCAACTACAAGTCCAAGGGCAATCTAGAACCTGTCCTCAGGTTCAGTAATTTGCCATAGGGTTAGTATAAAGGGTCTAACTCAGGGACGGTGAGGTGATAATGTACAGGAGTAAAGGAAGAGGAAGAGATGCCAGGGCTCCATGCCTTCTCCAGCACATCACCCTCCCAGCATCAACCCAGAACCTTTATTGTCCAATGACCTTTCAGAGGCCCCATCATGACTAAGTCACCAGCCATGGTCATTAGCTCCACTTCCGGCTTCTCTCCCCGCACCTGGACCGGAGGATGGAGCTGACAGTTTTAGCCTCTGAACACCTTTCAGACTCTCTGGAGACCAACCTCATCCTGAAGCCATCCAGGCCAATCATCTCATTAGCATACAAGACAAAGAACATTCTAGCAACTCTAAGCCGGGAACAAAGGCCAAATCTGTACTGCTTATGACATCCATCGTGAGAAATTCCGCTCGCACACAAATCCAAAGATCTGACCTTCATGTCACCTGGGTGAAGCAGCCCGGCATGATGAAATGCAGACAGGCCTACGCCTTAGTCGGAGGCTGTACCTATTCCTTTTGTTGTGTGTGGTGATGGCCTGGGTGGGAGGGGAAGAAATGGGAACCATAGTGAGGCAGAAGGCGGTGCCACACACAAGCTGACGTCCAGGGACACTCCCACCTGCCACCTATGTGCATCTGGTGAAGGCACCTGGAAGCTTTGCCAGCCTTCGGCAAAGCCACGGCTAGTCAAGGCCACCCTACACCGAAAACATTGTGGGAGACCTTGGCAGTGATCCAAGACAAGGACTGGTAGGAACCATTCCATTATAATAAAAATAAGTATCAGTTATTGAACAGGTCTGTGCCAGGCGCTACATATGCATCATTTATAATCACCATTATGAAAATGGTAATGACAATGGTGGACTTATTTCACAGATGAAGGCACAAAAACATAGACACTAAGTGACCTGCCTCAGGCCACACAGCTGTGAATGATGGAGGACATCGTCTTGGGACACACTACATCATGCCACCCTCCCACACATCCTCTGATTTATGTTTAGAAATGTTTTTTTTTTTTTCTGAACCACAGTAGGCTAAAATCAATGGGTCCCAAAGCAGAAGGCATGGCTGTACCCACTACATTGGGATCAAACTCCCCCTTCTCAGTTGTAGGAAGCCAGGGGTTCTGGAACGCCACACAGGCAACTGCACCCCACGCTTCAACCCACAAGACTCAGTGTGTAAAAGACAGAGTGGAGTGGGTCGTGTGCCAAGAAGCCCGAGCCAGTCTATTTTCATCTCAGTGTTAAGACAGCCAGCACCAGGTTGAGGCTGAGAAATGCTCCTTCTAATTAAAACTTTATTTTCATACACATGTCGCAGCTTCAGCATGGTGAGCCTCATGGCTTGCTCTGTGGATTTCTAAGAGGAGGCGGAGCGACTTGCAGTGACAGCCTCTCCCATTCACTTCGGAACAACCAGAGAATCTGCAAAGATGTGCTTCATACCCAGGGCAGGGGAGAAGTCTGCAAAATGTTGAAGAGAATCAGAAAGCACTAAGAGGAGACTGTGGCGAACCCTGAGGAGACTGTAGCAGGCACTTCCTCCCGGTGGGTTCTGCACATCCGCTAACAGGAGTCTCAGAAATCGACAGGAGGAGACATGATGGCCCTGTCCCATCTGGCGGGACAACAGAGCTCAGCAGGACTGCAAGCCCATCCAAGGATACCTTGGGGAAAGGACGCAAGCCAGGATGTTACAGACGTGATCATTGCTCCGAAAGGAATCAGGAAACACCCTGCTATGGTCTGGGTGCTTGTGCCCCCCAAGGATACATCAAAAGCCTCCCCACAAGTGAAGAGGTCATACAGGTACAGTTTTCATACATACAATTGGTGTCTTGTGAGAGAGTCCAGAGAACGCCGCCGTCTCCTTGTGTACCATGTAAGGACACAGGAATGTAAGGATGGCAGTCTAGGAACAGGAAAGCAGGCCCCGAATGACTATGCATCTGCCAGAACCTGCCCTTGCACTTCTCAGCATCCAAACTGTGTGACTTATGAGATTCCAGTCTATGGCCTACCCTGCTCCATCAGCCTGTCGTGGTTTGGGGATGAAGTGTGGCACTGTTTGGGCAAGATGGTGGTACTATTAAGAGGTGATCAGAACACGAGTGGGACCTCACTGGTGGACTGTGCATGGGTGAGTTCATAACGGAAAGGCTACTGGTAGGTGGGACCTGGTTGGAGGAGGTAGGCACCAGGTGCATACCTCTGCTTCCTGGCTGCTATGAGATGGGGACATTTCCTGTCAGGCCTCTCAACAAGCCATAGCAATGGATCTGACGCCAGGAGCCGGGGTAACTCCGTCCTTCTTTAAATGTCCACCAGGTGTTTTTGAAAGCAGAAAAAAAGCTGTCCGACACACAACCTGAATAGACTGAGAACCTAGAGGACCACATCCCCGGACACCTGTCATTCCTCATGTCCTCCTTTCTGCAAAGAGGTCACAAGTCTCAGATGGTACGCAGACCCGCAGGAGTGAATGCAGCACACCATGTGTCCTGCTGGCTGAATTTACCACAGAGTCGGCACAGTGGGCAGCCTCCAAACCTGACACCCCTCCTGGGTAAGGACCTGACCAAAACAGCAGCTCCAATCACTGCCAGAAACAAAAAATTTGGGGAACCCTAAAAGACAAGATACAACGGGTTCCAAACCCTTCCCCCACCGCTTCCGAGCTCAGCCACTAAACTGCTCCTCAGGGTCTGTAGCACTGGGGCCCTGTAATCTCAGTCCTGTCCGTTCAGGGTGGGAGCCTACAGACTGTCTAGGACCCTCCAGAGTCACGGCCATCTTCTCATTTCTAAGACTCCATGCTATATAGACTGTGCGAAAATCAAAGCATTTTTGTGTTTCCCCAAAATCCACTGTGAATCCCTACCCCTCAAAATGATATGAAAAATAGAGTCTTTGGTAAATCAGGGGTTGGCAGTGTATGCCTGTAGTCCCAGCACTCGGGGGGTAAAGGCAGGAAGGTGAGGAGAGGGCTTAAACCATGCTCAAACTACTTGGAGAGACTAGACCATGAGGCTCTAAGGGGTCAGTGCCCCATAATTATTGTTTCCGATACCTCGACAGAAGCTAGAATCTCCTGGAAAAGGAATCTCAGCCATGTGCTTTTTAGATCCGACTGGCCTTTGGGGACTATCTTAAGTTGAGGCAGGCAGACCCACCCACTGCAGGTGGCACCATTCTCTGGGTAGGGCCTGCTGGAATGAATTAAAGAGTGGAGAAATCGAACCAACCGGAATCCTAGCATGCATGGACTAATGTAAGGCTCTTGTCTGCTGAAGAGATATGGCCAGCTGCTTCAAGTTCCTGCCTCCTTAATTCCCATGAGGTGAAGGACTGTAAATTGGAAATTTGAACCAATAAACTCTTTCTCATTTCAAGTTGCTTTTGGGTATTTTATCCCATCAACAGGGGGAAAAAAAGAAAACAAAACAAAACAAAAAAAAAAACTGAAATTAGACACCAAAGGGCTACTTCATATTGTTGGTGGTTTTTACTCTTTTTGGGGGGGCCTGCCACCCAGCTCCCAAATAAATCACACACAGAGGCTTATTCTTACTTATGAATGCCCAGCCTTAGCTTGTCTTAGTTTCTTGCCAGCTTTCCTTAACTTATTCCGACTCCCTTTTGTCTCTGGGCTTTCCTGGTTCTCTTACTTCTGTAAATCTTACTCTTACTCCATGGTTCACTGTGTAGCTGGGTGGCTGGCCCCTGGAGTCCTCCTCCTTCTCTGGCTTAGCTCCTTCCTCCCAAAAGTAACACATCTTAAAATATTCTACTACAACTTCACAAGGACAGGAAGGGACTGCAACAGCTACAGATCACGAAACAGGTCCATACCACAGCAGACCTGGTGCCACGGGCAGGTCCTTCCCTGAAATCTAGGACAGTGAGTCCCTGGAGTTGGCCAACCTATGATCCTTCAAGTTAAATCCACGGCACAGCCACAGAGACTGGGGGTGGCTGGAGCTGTGCCTGTCCCAAAGGGATGCTTGTCCACCTAGTCACCAATAGTGTTGTCCCGAATGGCTGTGGAAAGCCCCCGGTGACAAAGCCAGGCAGGTCCACACCAGAGGATTGAAACCTCGGGAAACTTTGCTTCCCAGGTGAACATTTGACAAGGAGCTACTATTATCATCTAGGGGACACAGTCCTACAACGTACAAGACAGCTTGATGAAGAAAGAACCATCTAGCCCAAAAGGCCAACCCTTATTAGCAAGGGTGACAAACTGGTCAAAGCTACTCACAGCACCGTGTTCCCTTCCACCAAAAACGAGGACACAGGAAGGACCCATGTCGGAGTCGGTCACCAAGACTCAGGAGATTTCCTACCAGGGACTGTTGATGCTGGGCAGTGGACGGGAGAGGAGGGAGTCACTGCTCAGAAGCATTTCCAGAACCTCCCTCAATACCAAAACCCGTGGGTGCTCAAGCCCTGTGGAACATGGAACTTTGTGTACATGCTATATATCCTTCTGTGCACTGTGAGTCACCCCTAGATTTCATGGAATGTCCACTGGGATCTGAATCCAAGGATTAGTGTAGTGTGGTCACCGGACGGGAACTAGGAAATGGTGCCTACGTTCTGTGCGGTCCATGTGACACACTGAGAAGTCAACCAAAGGCTGGAGTGTGCCTGCCATGCACAAGGCTCTGGGTTCGGCTCTGGGTTCCATCTCTAGTACAAGAGAGAACGGAATGAAGAAGGTAAAGAAAGCAGGATGGAGGGACCGGGAGGAGGGAAGGGGAGAGGAGAGGAGGGAAGATGAAGGAAGGAAAGGGAACAGATCTGTATAAGGAAAACGATGGCAAGAAAGACAGATGAGACGCTAGAGACGCGGCTCACAGCACACCTGCAAGGTGCTGCTCCTGAGGAAGGACACTGCCCTGAGTTCCCTGCAGGCACAAGCCAGGGAGCGGGCACAGGACAGGGCTGACAAATGGAGGTCAGCCCCGCCTCACTGGCTCCTGTTCCAGAGGACGGGATACCTTCTTCTGACCTCCGCAGGTAAAACACCCATGCACATAAAATAAATTAAAAATAAATATATTTTCCCAAATTTCTCTTGGCAGTTGTATTACTAACAGAAGAGATAAAAGAATTTTTTTAATCCCAGGTCTAATGTGAAAATTTTTGTCTAAATGGAGGGTGGGGTAGAATTCTCTAGAAAGCTTGCTTTTTGAATTTTTCTCACAGAATTTGTATTTGCAGTATTCTACAGTCTCAGCAAAACCTACGGCTGCAGGGATGTCCATTATTGGTGGACTGTCCTGTTACTCTTTAGTTACTGAGAGATGGCCATGGTCATGCAGGACGGGGGCCTTCGGTAACTCGACCTGGTGGGGAATGCTTGAGCAGCTCCATAGCCAAAGAGGTGGTTCAGTAGTTAAGAACACTGCTGCTCTTCCGGAGGATCCAAGTTCGGTTCCCGGCCCCCACATCAGGTGCCTCATAAATGCCTGTAACTCCAGTTCCAAGGGATCTAACACTCTCTTCTGGTTCCTCTAGACACCTGCACAAGGGCCTGTGCACACTCATGAGTGCACACGCACGCGCGCGCACACACACACACACACACACATGCACACACACACACACACACACACACACGCATGCACATGCACAAGTAACAATAAATCTTTAAAGAAACGTGAAACTGAAAAGATGGTTCAACAGTTAAGAGTGCCTGATGCTCTTGCAGACGACCTGAGCTCCATCATCAAATCATGTGGCTGAAAAGCACCGAGTACCCCAGCTCCAGGGGACCCAACACCCTCTTCTGGACTTCAAAGGCACCCGTACTTACAAGTGCACATACCCACAAAACAGACACGCATACACTTAATTAAAAATTAATAAAATAACCGGTGCAGGTATCGTAATGTTTCAGGAATCACTAAGACTAAGTTATTACACCTAAGAATGAAGATTCAAAACACCCAAGTTCCTACTAGGTAAGGCAAGGAATAAAAGACCTTTTTTTGAGATCACCAGTAGGTCTAGACTTATCCTTAAAAATAAACAACAACAAACACACAGATACAATTCCAAACCTCTGGCTGCTTTCTAAAGACACCCTGGACATCTCTCTTGTTTCTTTGTTGTTCAAGCTCACATCTCAGGCCCCGTGAGACTCAGAGTCTGGGGACAGCCCAGGTGGCAGAGGACTTGCTTAGCTCACACAAAGCCCTGGGTTTGAGTCCCAGAACTGCATAAACCAAACATGGTGATACACGCCTGTATCTCAGTACTCAAGAGCTGAAGGCAATAGGACCAAAGATCAGCCAGGCAGATATCCTACCATTGTGGGCTTGAAGCCAGCAAGGGATACAAGGGAACCTATCAATAATTAATAATAATAATTAATAATAATAATAAACCACACTTACATTACACCCCTTCAGCAGAAGGAACTCCAAAGTAAACCACACAGAATGCTACATTTCCCCTTCCCTGTGACTGGATCCAACATGGCCATGTGACCCAATAAATTAAGACAGGAAATCGGCTCAGCAGTTTATGGAAAATGTTCTCAGATAAAAACGGGTAAACCGGGAGGAAATATTTGGGTCAGGGGCTGGGCATCTACTGTGGCACCCCTAAATCCAGCCATTATCCTTGGAACTCAACAGATACATGCCCCAGGATCGATGAAAGAGAAAAGGAAGAACGGATCTGATATCATCACTACTGCTTCCGTTGGCTTTGGATGCATCCTGTTCAATGCTAAACCCCCAGTGTTTAAGGAATCCTTAGTTGAGTCTTGTTTCCAGCAACCAAACCTGTCCTATGTGGTAGAAGCTAGACCACGGGCTGGGATATAACTCAGTTGCATAAATAGCTGTTGGATCCCCACCGTTGTATAAAGCAGGAGTGGTGGGGCATGCCTATTGTTGCGACAATCAAGTAGAGGCAGGGATCTGAAGTTCAAGGTCATCCTCAGCTACAAAGTAAGCTCAAGGCCGGCAGCTCCGGATACATGATATCCTATCTCAAAAGAAAAGAGCACTAGACTAACTCTTCTTCCGGAGGATCTTCCAACCTCTTAAAGTAAAATTGATAGCAGAGGTGTCAGACTGTCTGAGCCGGATCCCTAGCAAACAGGGAAAGGACAGGTGACTAAAACCTTTGCGCTGGCTTCCTGCCACCGCCAACCTGCTTCTCAACTCCCCCGCCTTCACACCCTGCCTGGAACTCACCCACAGCCAGCGAGGCAACTGATCTGCTGGAAGCATATAGGAGCAGTAGAAAAGGGTGGCTGCTTGATGGCCTCCAGGGAGCAGAGGAGTGGAGAGGGGACTGTAACGATCACCTCCTTTGAGCACTTCAAAGACCATCAACTGCTAAAAGTCATCCCCAAACTCAGACTTTCAAAGTCAGTTGACAGATCTATGTGATGTTGGATTAAAAAAAAAAAAAAATCCTCTGAAGCCATGTTTTCTTCAACAAATGGCAGTTAGTGGGTGTCCTGGTTAGGGTTTCTGTTGCCGTGGTAAAACACCATGACCAAAAGCAACTTGAGGGAAGGAAAGGTTTAGTCAGCTTACAACTCTCAGGTCGCACTCCATCACTGAGGGAAGTCAGGGCAGGAGCACGGAAGCAGGAACTGAGGCAGAAGCCATGATGCTGCTTACTGGCTTCTCCCTTCGCGGCTTACTCAGGCTGCTTTCTTACACAACTCAGGACCAACCATCTGCCAAAGACGGCACCACCCACCGTGGACGTGGTCCTCCCAGACCAAACCATTAGTCAATACACGCTCCACAGACTTGACTGTGGGCCAATCTTAGGGAAGCATTTTTCCACCTGAGAGCTCCTCTCCCTGAAGGAGTCTAGCTTGTGTCAAGTTGACATAAAACCACCCAGCACAGTAGGGGACACACACAGGCAGCAGAGAAGTCAGTCCATAAATCAGCTGCAGACGCAGGAATTCATGTGGGACTCTCCATGCACAAAGCTGATGTCAACAAATGGCAGGAGAAAATGACTAGGCTACATGCATGCGAGGTTTGGGGGTTCTTTGCTGGCTGGATTGCGTTTTTGTTTTGAGACCAGGCCTCTCCCCAAAGCTCTCAACAAATAACCCTGAACTGATCCTCCATCTCCCACTTCCCAAATCCTGGAATTACAGGTGAATGCCACCATGCCTGCTTTATAATGTTAGAGACTGAACTCAGGACCTTGCGCGTGCTAGGCACTCTACCAACGGAGCATCAGTCTTTGATAACGAGCTTCTTAGCTGAGCTATATTCCTATATTCCAATATTAGGAGCCTGGGGGAGAAGGACAATGAATCTAAGATTAACATGAGGAACTTAGGTTTAAAATCATTCATTTTACCCAGGAGTGATGGTACACACCTATAGTCCCAGCATTCAGAGGCTAAGACAGAAGGATCAAGGCTAGGATGCAAGGCTAGCCTGGACTAACAGTGTCAGGAAAAAAAAAAAAAAAAAAAAAAACACCTGAATCCCGCAACAGTGGGTGGCATATCTGTAGAAACGGGGCATCTACTTCTGCTTTTACCCAGGGCAGAAGACAGAATGGATGCCCATAGGCAGACACATCCATCTTGTGGACAGGACTGGCCCCAGTTCTTTCTCACGGCTAATTTAAGCTCTGCACGCACACACACCAGGCACTTGCATGGCTCCTCTTCCTGGTCCTTCTTCTATGAGTGACCTGTCTAAGAAGCGGAGAGATGAGGCATCAGAGAGCAGGAAAGCCTCCCACTCTTGGTGAAGCAAGTTCTATCCTCAGAAACCACACCAGGAAAGTGCAGATGTTCGGAGGCCCACCCCAGGGCCAGGATGCGAAAAGCACCTGAGGACTGGCCAGCGAGAGGCCAAGCCACGTCTCCATCTCTGCTCCAATGAGGAGAAAGTCATTACACACAAGTTCCGGCATTGAGAGTGCTGTCTTATGTGCTGCATACCCACATAAAACAGAGTGAGATGTGGGGAAAGTCCAAGCGTCACACACTGTCATCAGAGGTGCTAAGGGGCCCTGTTCTTGGGGACAACACACAGAAGTGTGTAGGCGGCCAAGGAACACGACACCGGCAAAACACTCAGAAGTATGTCTATGTGTGTGAGCATGCATATATATATATATAAATGTGTGCGAGCGAGGATAAATGTGTCAGGTGCAGATGTGTGTGGGAATATATTTATATACATGGAAAGAAAAGTATAAAACACATAGAGAAAATGTAAACACTGAAAGATTAAGGTGGATAGTATATGTCTAATCTAATAAAATATCAGAGGCTAAGTAACTTCTCAGGAACAGAACCTATTGTCTCATAATTCGTGAGACTCTGAGGTAAATCAAATATCAAGGCACCAGAGTACTCAGTGTTCTGCATCTACCACAGGGAAGAACATGATGTCCCCGGCCTGGCAGGATACAGAGGGACAGGAGCGTTGAATGCTGTGAACTTGACCCCATTCCCAGCACAGCAGCCTTCGTGAGTTACCAGCTCTCATAGCCCCACGTCCATCACAAGGACAACACTGAAACAATTGGGGGGGCGGGCACTCAAAAATCATAGCAATGTAAGGGACCTTTATCTCATCCATGTAACTCTTCTGTAAGTTTAAAACAATGACAAAACCAAGTTACCAGTAAGGCAGACACCTGTGACTGGGCCGGGAAAACAGCTGGGTCAGTAATACGCTGCTGTGGGATGGTCTGTATGTCAAATGTGTTGCTGATTGGTCAATGAATAAATCACTGATTGGTCAGTGGCCAGGCAGGAAGTATAGGCGGGACTAACAGAGAGGAGAATTGAGAGAACAGGAAGCTGGGTGGGGGAGACACTGCCAGCCGCCATCAGGACAAGGAAGATGTAAAGTACCGGTAAGCCACAAGCCACGTGGCAAGGCACAGATTAATAGAAATGGGTTAATTTAAGATATAAGAACAGTTAGCAAGAAGCCTGCCACGGCCATACAGTTTGTAACCAATATAAGTCTCTGTGTTTACTTGGTCGGGTCTGAGTGGCTGTGGGACTGGCAGGTCAGAGAGTTTGTCCTGACTGTGGGCCAGGCAGGAAAACTCTAGCTACAATACGCCCTTCGGATCCCAGGGCTGGGGAGGCAGAGACAGGAGGATCCTGAGTGCTTGCTCGCCGGCTGGCCAGCCTAGCCTGTTTGGCACGCTGCAGGCTAGTGAATCGATCCCTTTAAGCTCGACTACTTGAGTCGATCCCTGGAACCCACATCGTGGGAAGGAGAGAACTGATTCCCGCAAACTGTTCTGACCTCCACACACATGTGGTGTGTGCCCTGCCCCCCACACACACACTCACACTAACAAGGTGTCCATACACATGAAAAGACCTTTATGTATAGGCAGTCAATGGGAGACAGACACTGACAGAGAGATGCAGATATTTGTAGGAAACACAGCCAGTGCCACAGAGAAACTGTAACCTGAACTGACCCTGGGAGAATGGGGTAGCTGAGTGACAGAGAGACCTTCCTTTACATTTTTACACTTTGAACCACGTGACTATATTGCCTAGTTGAAGTATAAATAAACAAAACCACTTTGAAAGCTATTGAAAACTATAGAGCAAGAAGGCATTTTGAAGCAGAACAAACGCCACCTGGTAGGGTGTTGTCCGCATGTGACCCCATCACTGAGCTGGGAGAGCGAGTTGCTTAGAAAGGATTCGTTCCAGACAAGTAAAGCTATGGGCTTGGAAAGGCATGTTCTATCAAGTTTCTGCATAATTGGATAGAATTCACTCATAAAATAAATGATGTAATTTCCTCACGACAGATGATTCCCCACAGCCTTGGTCCCCAAGAGGAATCTCGGCTTCTAAGACTTAATCAGGTGACACCTGGTTCATCCGCCCTCCATCTGACGGCCACACCTGCTGCCGGGAGAGCCTGAAGGTTGTTGGAAACCCCTCGTCCACAGGATAGGCTGGACCTCAGCAGCACTAAGCTCCCCCAGTAGCAGCCACCCACCCTGAAGAGACTGACCCACAAGCCTCTCCGTGGAGAGCCACCGAAGAGAGCTTAACTCTAAGAGGCACTGCAAAGAGCGCTCATGGGAGACCAAGGCAATGCCAACAACCAGTCCAGAAACTGCCCACCCCAAAGCTCCTTGTTGAACTTCATGGCACCCGACCTTCGATGACGACAGAAAGACAAGAAGGGCTGAGGTTGTAGCTCAGAGGCACAGCACTTGTCTACCATGTGCAAGGTGCTGAGTTCAGTCCCCTGCACAAGACAGACAGACAGACAGACGCTGCTGCCTTGAGAAATCAGACTGAGGTAGAGAAATCAGGTGGGGCTTTCCAGTAGTCAGAGCCCCAGGCAGGGCAACCCTAAGCATCTCTCTCCATGTGTCTCTGCCCCTTCCCAACTCTCGTGCACCTGCCCCGCTCCCTTGTCCTCTTCCTTCTCCCTTCCCCCCTCCCTCTCAGCCTCACACCCAAACCCACAGCCACACTCAGAGCCTCCACCGTGGCTCCACCCACAGCCACACTCAGCCTCCACCATGGCTCCACCCACAGCCACACTCAGCCTCCACCGTGGCTCCACCCACAGCCACACTCAGCCTCCACCGTGGCTCCACCCACAGCCACACTCAGCCTCCACCGTGGCTCCACCCACAGCCACACTCAGCCTCCACCGTGGCTCCACCCACATCCACACTCAGCCTCCACCGTGGCTCCACCCACAGCCACACTCAGCCTCCACCGTGGCTCCACCCACAGCCACACTCAGCCTCCACCGAGGCTCCACCCACAGCCACACTCAGCCTCCACCGAGGCTCCACCCACAGCCACACTCAGCCTCCACCGAGGCTCCACCCACAGCCACACTCAGCCTCCACCGAGGCTCCACCCACAGCCTCCAGTGTTTCTGCAATGCTCCCGTGGGCACACAGTGGATGTTGTGCCTGAAAGCGGCCACAAGCACCAGGTATCAGACACATAATTGGTGTTTCTGTGTGAAAGGGGGCAAGCAGAGAATGAAAGGGCAGGGCACTGGCTGACAACAGAGGATCTGTCACCCCTAGAACTTCAAAATAATCTATGAAGCAAAATACACTGAGCCCTGCCTGTCAGAAAACTATGTCTGTCAAGGCCCGGCGGGCGGACAGCGTGTGGCCCAGCGAGGGAGGAAAACATCACAGAGGACCTCAGGTGGGGCTAGCTCGCCCCATCCCCCTGCGGTGTATCTTCAGTGGCCAAAGCACACTCAAGAGAGGGTGGCATGTGGGAGAGCCACTTCAACAAGGTTGGACAGACAGCGGCAAAGAAGAAAGAGAAAAACCACACGATCACAAGAAACCTGGACTTCAGGCCAGCTCTCCGCAGAACTGGGCCAATCACAACTTCTGGGACCCAGTTTCTTACCTATGGCACGGAAGTAATGGAACCTACCTGAAGAGGTCAAAGTCGAAAGTGCCCAACACAGCACCTGGCACATGCAGGCCCTCAGCCCCGAAGCCTGGGCTCCTCCACTAATGTGCACCAGACTCGCAGCATAAATCCTGTGTCAGGGGATCTGAAGAGGCGGCTTGGTGGACTAACGCACTGATGCTCTTGCAGAGGACCCGGGTTCCCCGCACACATGGTGGCTGACCACCATCAGTAACTCCAGTTGACACCCTCTTCTGAACACCCTCTTCTGAACTCCACGGGCACTAGGCATGCACATGATGAATAGATACACATGCAGGCAAAATACTCATCCAGATGAGGTAAAATTTAAAAAAATCTTAGAAAAAAAAACCACTGAATTTCTTTTTAAAAACGTGTTAGTTGAACTGCATCCTAAAAATTAGTATAGCGAAGCACTTTTTTCTTTGTATATGTATGTATGTGATGTGTGTATGTGTGAGTGTGTGTGCATCCATGTGGATGAGTGTTCATACTTGTGTGTGTAAGACAAAGAATAATGTCAGGTATCTTCCCTACCCGTCACTCTCCACCAGCCAGCACACCTGCTCCAGGATCCCCTGGGGGCTAGAGATCTAAACTCCATTCCTAACACTCAAGAGCTCCACTGACTCAACTGTAGTCCCAGCCTGGTCTCTTTCTGGCCTAAGAGCCAACCCCCGAGAATGTGATGTTATCTGGAAAGAGTCTCTGCTGAGATAATCAAACTGAGAAGGGTCTGCACTGGAGCAGGCTGGGCCGTCAGGTCCAGCTGCATTAGTGTCCTTAAAACATACAGGAGAAACAGACACAAGAGGAAACAGCAGCTCTGTGAGGAAGGAACAGACCGGAATGATGCAGCCACAAGCCAAGGCTGCAAGGAAGCTATCTCAGGTTGCAAATAACACAAAGGAGCCCTGCAGAGCCCAAGAAAGAACCAGCTCGGCTAACATTTGGGTATTGGAACAACCAGCCTCCAGCACTGTATCAGCAAACATCTGGTTTAAGCTTCCCGGTCTGTGGCACGTGCTAACAGCAGGCCAGGAGACAGATGCCCCTTCCTTTCCCGCTCTACCTCTTGGGAAACTTCCTAACTGGCTTCAACAAGTGGAACTTTTACAACGATAGCTAACAAGAAACATCCCAGATAGGAAAGCCTATCTTCAACAGCAAGCCTTTGCAGAAGAAGGGAAAACAGGACCGTTGGGGGGACAGCTACCACTTTGAGTTAGTCATGGGCGAAGACACAGCTAAAGAATGTCTGGAATACAAACGAAGGTCAGAACTACCCGCTTACATATGTGCATGAACACATGCATGTGCACGCAAGGGAGGCTAGGGTTTTGATCCATCTGCTCTCTGCACACCACAGGTCAATCAGGATGTTAGGAAAAAGGGAGGAGCGTGCTTTGCTCGCCCTTCTCTGCGCAGACAGGAGGAAAAGAAAGGATTCCTGGTTCTGAACCATTCACCCAGAGCCCTGTGATCTTCCACCCCTACCTGGCATCTCCCATCAACACAGAGCTGACGGGTTATTAGGTTCAATCAAAGCCATGGCTCACCTCTGATCAGGAAAAGAAAAAAGATGTATTTACTTGGCCCCATGGGCCTCACAGGCTGCACAACACCCGTGCCGAGGCAGCTGGAGTGAGACCGAAGGCGTGGCCGCCATCTTGTTTATTCTCCCCTCCCCTCTCCCTCCCACCAATTCCAGTTTCACCTAGCAGATCCAAGAGCTCAGAGGAAAGTTCCAGGGTCAAGGAATTCAAATGTGAAATTGATGACTCAATAGCCCTAGTTCTACCAAGGCTACCAAACCAGTCTGCCGGGTGACATACCTCAGAAAACAGCAAAGGGGGAAATACCAACTACAACAGTCTCCTGCAGGAACAAGGTAGGCTGCTGCCACCACACCCACCTTACCGAAGTCCCCCTTACCTACCACCCCCAAATCCAGGGCAAACATGAGGAAAACAGACTTTGGGTAGGATCGGGGCTAGAGAGGAGACCATGGTGTGAGATCACAGGTCACGTGACAGAACCTGCTGCCTGTCAGGAAGCTGGCCTAAGGTGCCTGGACCCAGATCATGCAGCTGCAGTTCCCTGGCTCACCCTGCAGTCCAGCTGCACTCCCCGGCACACTTCTATTGAGATCGGAATTGTTCAGGGGTTGCTACTCCAGGTGTCCACACTCCAGGCCTGGCTGATGCCATTCTTCTGTCTAGGAGCATCAACATGTCAGAGAGAGCGGAGGAAGTTCAATGGCAGTCAGTGGGGCCAAGGAGCCTCCACGTTCAAGCCTCTTATGCGAGTTAGGATTATGATTTGCCTTAAATTGGAACCAAATCAAACTGATGGAGGAGGGAAAGGAAAAAAAAAAGATAGACTGAGTAGATGGCTCAGTGAGTGGGTGAGGACTTGTTATACAAGCGTGGGGCCCTGAGTTCAACTCTTCATGGCTCACCTAAAGGCCAGGCACAGCAACACCCATCTGGGAGTCACTGGGGAGGGGCTGGCCCTTGGAGTCCGTTGGCCAACCAGACTAGCCCAATGGACGAGCTTCAGGTTCAACCACAAACCCTGTCACCATAAAGCGGAGGAGAGCGTGATAGGGGAGAAACCCAGCGTCCACCTCTGTAGTCTCCATATGCACCCCCGAGCATACAGCACACACACACACACACACACACACACACACACACACACACACACACACACACACAAAAGACGTCAGACAGCAGAGCTCGGGAGTCTTGACAGATCTCACTGGTGAGGTCTCCTCAGTTTTATGCTGATTCCACGGACAAGCGCTGAGCACCGAAAGTGACCCAAAGTCACAAAACCAGTTTCCATCTGGCTTCCCGTCCCCGGGAAGGCACTCCTTACGCCACCCCACATGTCTGTGGTGGACACACAGGTAGGACAGGAAGGCGTCTTCAGAGACAAAATGAAGAGTGACAAGGACCTCGCTATCCGTGGCCCACATGGGGACAACAGCGAGGTCTCGACAACTGCATTCTAGGAGGAAGGCAAACTATGTTGAAAGTTTTACCACTCACCTTTGAAAGCGAGAGAATACCCAGTTCCTACTTTTCCCCCAGAGAGATGAACCCTGTTCCCCAGAGCTCATGCCAGGCGGGCAGGTACACATCCAGGCTTCCTGCTTGTGTCTACTCTGACGAGTTCGGGTGGTATGAACACACCTTCTGAAGGATCAACTCCACGATTCACAATAAAGGGATCTGTCCCTGAAAAAGTGGGATCTGCTGAGCCTGAAGTCTGTCCCTTCACAAATGTCATCTGTGTGGAGACTTTGCACGCAGCACTTCCCACATTATTGGAATGTTATGACCATGCCTCTTCCCTGTCTGTTTCTCTCATGCCAAGTTTCTTCAAGGCCTCATTAAGAGACACCAGTCCAGGAAGCTCAGAGCCCAAGACACACAGCTTTCAGAATGCACAGGCAGAGCTTGGCCACAGACTCCTTCATGGAAGAACTTACTTGGCCCAGAATACCAGACAGGCAGTTGTTTTGGGTTTTTTTTTTTTCCCCAACTTTCAAATATGAGGGATGAACTAAGGCCCCTTCCAATTCTAAAATCCAAGGATTGATTCACTAGGCTGAGCATTCCAGATTGCCCAATGGAAGGCTTGGGACCAGCCCATGTCCCTTCTCACAGCGGATGTCTGATATTCTAACAGCTATCAGTTTCAGAAGAATAAAAGATAGCTCCCTCCTCTCAATCCCTCCACAATGTACTGTGAGCAGAAACCTGAATCTTCCAGAGGACCCACGGCACCTCTCCAAGGCACGTCGGTGTGACTTGACAATCAGTGTGTCAGCTGTCCTGACTTGCTAAGGGCGTCACAGGTTCTTGCTTGCCTACAAATGCACAGTGGAGCATCCAGGACTATGGTGAACCAAAGCCCACTACAGGCTACATCTGTAGGCAAAGGGGGTCTGATTTCAGCTTCACAGAGCCAGAAGAGTGCATATGTCCACTGAGGCAAGGAATCCAATCCTTGGGGCGAGTCATTCTGTAATGCTATCTAAGGAGGCTCAGAGACATTCAGTTCTCCACTGGGCCATTTCAGAGGCCACCCTGAAAGCAATGCCCATTCCTCTCAGCTCACAAGGGCCAGCTTAAAATACAAAAGCTGGGAGCTAGGAGATGGATACTAGTGTTTGCTGGGCAAGCTTGAGGACGTGATTCAGATCCCAAGCACCCAAGTAAAATCTGGCCATGGAAACACGTGCCAAAGGACACTCTCTATCTTCCTCTGGCCTCCAGGTATATGAGCCTGTGCATACACAGACATACACACAGGTACACACATGTACATACAAACAGGTGTACATTCACATACACAGGTGCACACATACATACAGGTGCACACATACATACAGGTGCACGCATGCACAGGTGTACACACACATGCTCACATACACACAGGTGCACACATACATACAGGTGCACACACATACAGGTATACACACACATGCTCACACACACAGATGCACACATACATACAGGTGCATGCACGCACAGGTGTTTACGCATACAGGTGCACACATACACACAGGTGCACACACATACAGGTGTATACACATGCTCACACACACAGGTGCACACATACACACACAGGTACACACATACATACAGGTGCACGCACATACAGGTATACACACACATGCTCACACACACAGGTGCACACACAAACAGGTGCATGCACACACAGGTGTTCACACACACAGGTGCACACATACACACAGGTGCACACACATACAGGTGTATGCACACACAGGTGTTCACACACAGGTGCACATGTACATACAGGTTGTGTGCACACACAGGTGCACACAAACATACATAGTTGGGCACACACACACACATAGGTGCACAGTCTCACATACATAGGTACACTCACATACACGCAGGTGCACACACACTGGAACTGCAGCCCCTACTCTACTACTACTATGTGGCAGAGGCTGTCCTCTAACTCATCAACCTTAGTCTACAGAGTGCCAGTATCTATCAGCTTGGTTTATTTTTAAGATTTACTATTTTGTGTATATGGCATTTTGCATGCATGTGGTGCCCAAAGAGACCTGAGTGAGAAATGCTTCAGATCTCCTATAACTGGAGTTACAGACAGCCATGAGCCAGCCTGTGGATGCTGGGAATCAAACCCCAGTCCTCTGGAAGAGTAGACGGTGTTCTTAACCACTAAGCTATTCTCTGGCCCTGGGATCTACCAGCTTTGAAAATAACTGCAACACGAAAACTTCTACGGCCACCAAACCTCCCACACTGGCAGCTGACTCGAGGGGTAGAAGAAGGCAAGTTCCCCATGGGAGTGTCCCCGAGTGCACAGCGGCCCGCCGCGATGACTCCCACAAGAAAGGAACAATGCAAAAACCCAGCTTTTTTTTCTAGGCTCTCATCCCGTGTCATCCCTTTCTCCTTTGGACGTTAAAGCAGTCCGGGTTAGTCCCGGGTTTGCAGCTTCCATGCGCACTAATAACTCCTCAGTTCAGAATTAAAGAAAAAGGTATAGTAGAGCCTGACCCGTCTCCCCAGCAGCTGAGCCCTGGACTGCTGTTGTAGTCTCTCTGGAACAGTAGATATTCCTCCCCGACACAGCAAGACTGGAAGGGGCCCTGTTAAAGAAATTAACAAGCCTCTACAAGTGTGTATCCACCTTCTGCAGCCCTGCACCGGACCTCAGAAGCATTAAAGATCAAGAGGGGATCTCCATCACCAGGGGAGTTGAGATGCAGAAGGCTGGAAGCATGAGCAGGCTGAGAACTGCAGCCTCAGGTTCAAAGCTGAGAGTGAACCAAGTTAAATCCCCGCCACTGAACCACTCTCCTATTGTCTGTGGCTGGAAACTAGCTCAGAAGTAAATTAGCCTGAGACCCCAGGGTCCATCCCCAGTGTTTAAATCAATTTCCTTGTCTATAAAATAGAGATCCCGGAATCCACTTTGCAGTGTTAACATACAGAGCAACGATATCCACGAAATAGCTATAGGCAAAGGGCAACCTCAGCATGAAGACTGGAACCCAAGACCAGCATAAATGGCAAACGAAAGAAACAAAGGGACAAGTAAATTTTAAAACTAGATGGCCTGGCCATTGGAGAACTTATGGAGTAAAGAGGGATGAAGAAAAACGTATCTTCTGAGGACAGATGAATTGGGGCCATTCACAAACCCTGGGAATTCTTGACCTAACATGATTGCTTTCAATCAAGTCCATTCTGGAAGCCTCAGAATGAGGGCAGCACAAGCTGAGTGGAGATTTCATAAAGAAGAAAGCAGTCAGAGCATCAGCATTACCTCGTCAGATGTTTAAACTTAAGCTTTCTGAGCCACGAAGATCTTCAGGGACCACAAAGGAAAAGGACGGATCTGCTCTCAGCCACACAGCCTGCTGCAGACAGAGTTCTGATTACAGCCCAGCCCAGGCACTGACAGTGACAGCCAAGCTCAAGGTTTTCTGCCCTGTCCAACTACCTCCCTTCACAGCAGACACCAGCCAGGGCTCAGTCTGCCTTCCAGTTCAGAACTCACTCCCCTTCCCCCTGGCACTCTCTACAAACTCATTCTTGTGCGCTCTCTCTCTCTCTCTCTCTCTCTCTCTCTCTCTCTCTCTCTCTCTCATTCTCTCTCTGTGTGTGTGTGTGTGTCTCTGTCTCTGTCTCTCTGTCTCTCTCTCCTCTCTCTGTCTCTGTCTCTGTGTGTGTGTCTCTGTCTCTGTCTCTCTCTCCTCTCTCTGTCTGTCTCTGTCTGTCTCTGTCTCTGTCTCTCTCTCTCTCTCTCACACACACACACAGAGATCTTTTCTCCTTTCTTTTAACAGTTTGTGAGAACATGCTGACAGCATAAAATTCATCATTTCAACCTTTTTCCAATGCCTGATAGTCCAGCATTCAAGAGGCTGAGGCAGGGGGATGTCAAGTTTAAGAACAGCCTGGACTACATATGAAGTACCAGACCAGGTAGGGCAATATAGCAGCATCCTGTTTCAAAAGCAAAAAAAGGGGACTAGAGCGATGGTTCAATGGTTAAGAGCACTCACTGCTCTTCCAGAGGACCAGGGTTCAATTCACAACATGCACATCACAGCTCACAACCATTTGGAATTCCAGTTCTAGGGGATCCCAATGCCTTCTTCTGACCTCTGTGAGCACCAAGCACATACATGATACACACACATACATGCAGAGAAAACATCCATACACAGAAAATAAATCTAAAAAAAAATACTTTAAACAAACAAGAGGCTAAGGAAATAACTCCGTGGGTAAAGGCTTGTGGTGCAGACCTGAGGCCCTGGGTTCCAGCAACCACACAAGAAGCCAGGCATACATGCCACATTCGTTTCCAGCACTGAGAGGTGGGGACAGGGGGCCCTAGTGGCTCATTGGCCAATCTGGCCAATCAGTGAGTTCCACTCCAGGTTCACGGAGAGACCCTGTCTCAAAAAGTAAGGTGGAACGATTGAGTCTGTATGATAATGAGAATTCAGGGACGGGTAATGCCTGGGGGGGGGGGGGCGCTCACCAACCTAAGACAGAGCGCCTGTGTGGCCTGGGCAGGTGTCTCCATGACAGGTAAGGTGACCTGCTGACGTCCCATGCAACCTAAGTCAGAAGATCATTTTTTAGTAAAAGGGGGACCTGTAGGGCCCTGGCTCCCGTTTTGGATAACTGTTGTCTTGCTTGCTGACCTTGACCTGGATATCCTCCATATGCTAATTCCCTGCCGGGTTCCACCCTCCTGAATGCTTAAGGGAAGTTCCTTGTCTGTGAATCCTGCATACTGGGCGTTAACAGCTTAAATGCAAGATTTAAAACATCGGTAGTGAATTTCTGCCCTCCGGGGTTCTCCCATTGTGCTGTAAGCCTGTATTTAAGACCTCCTCCCTCCTTCAATAAACGGCATTCGGCATTTAAAAAAAAAAGTAAGGTGGAATGTGATACAAGAAGACAGCTGATGATCTCTGGCCTCTACATGTGCACACGCCACACACACAAATCCAATAACCAATAACCAGAAAAGAGAACAGTTGGTAGGATGAAGTTCATTCGCATAGACGTTCAAACATCATGAGCATCATCTTGGAAACTCTTCATCGATCCTGAATCCATCCGGGACTAACTCCCTTGAACTTGGCTACTGAAGAGTCCTCACATATATGGGATCATACATTCTTTCTCTTTTTGTGTCCTGTGTCTGTAACTTAGCAGAACACCTTCAAAGCTGTCCGCATGAAACACTGTGAGAACCTCATCCCTTCTCCGGGCAGAGTGATATACCATCGTATGTGTGGCTCACTTTGCTCGTGAGTCATCTGAACTCATGTCCCCGTACTTGTGTGACAACCGTCTTACCTAATAGGCCACCTCGCCAACTCTGTTTAACTTTTAAGGTGATGTGTCGTTTTAAATACAGTGCTGAGGATGTTGCACACTGCAAGAGAACTGCCCTAGTACACATGAGGGCCTGGGCTCAACTGCCAGGACCTCAACATGAACGGGAGAAACAAAAGGGTACCACACTTACCCATAACTACAGTCCATTGAAAAAGTATGACGCCTTTTGCACTTGCCCAATGTGTATTAAACACCCACTCTTGGATTACGCGGCGGGAATGTGACCAATTGTGGATAAAGGTTACCTATCTTCTTTGGGGTTACAGAAGTGGTTCTTAACTTCCTTCCCCCCCCCCCCCCTTTCATTTTCCGACACAGGGTTTCTCTCTCTGTGTAACAGCCCCGGCTGTCCTGGAACTTGCTCTGTAGACCAGGCTGGCCTCGAACTCACAGAGATCCGCCTGCTCCTGCCTCCCCAGAGCTGGGATTAAAGGCGTGCAGACTCCAAGCCTGGCAATTCTCAACCTTCCTGATGCTGAGACTCTTCAATACAGTTCATGGTATGGTGACCCCAACCATAAAACGATTTCATTGCTACTTCATAACTGTAAGTTTGCTACTGTTAGGAACGGTAACGTAAATATCTGATGTGCAGGACATCTGATATGCGACCCCTGTGGGGGTCAGGACCCACATTCTGAGAACCACTGGGTTCCAGGGAGATGGGACAGACAGACATCAAAACACTGCAAAAACTGCAACACAGAGACCCTAGAGAGAGCGATACAGACAGCGGTTAACTCACGGCAGTAACTCACACCGTGAGAAGGCACAGTAGTACTGGTGACCCAGAGCAGAGCTACCCCGCTCACCCAAAGGACCTATGTTCAATCCCCAGCACCCACATGAGAGTGCACAACCATCTGTAACTCCAGTTCCAAGGGGAATCTGACGCCCTCTTCTGGCCTCCACAGGCACTGCACACACATGGCGCACAGACACATGTGCAGGTGAAAACACCCATACGCATTCAATAAAAATAGATAAATCACCAAAAATAAATAAATAAGCCAGGCGGTGGTGGTGCACGCCTTTAATCCCAGCACTCGGGAGGCATAGCCAGGCAGATCTCTGTGAGTTCGAGGCCAGCCTGGTCTACAGAGTGAGATCCAGGAAAGGTACCAAAGCTACACAGAGAAACCCTGTCTCAGAAAAAAAAAAAAAAAAAAAAGATAAATCTAAAAAAAATAGTTTTTAAAAGACAGGTTGAAAGTCTAACCCCTAGAACCACAAATGTGACTTTCTTTGGAAACAAAATCTTGGCAGAAATTGGGCTGACATCATACTGAATTCAGATGGGCCCTCTTCCAACGACTGGTGTCATTACATAGAGGGAAACTGGGCAGCGACAGACCCCGGGAAGAGCATGTGAGGATGGAGGCAAAGCTGCAAACCCTGAGAGGCACCAGAAGCCTCGGCGGTAGGAAAGATGGGCCTGGCAGGAGGCAGGAAGGATTGATTCTTCCCTAGGGCCGAAGAGACTGTGCGGTGTGGCTCGCAGCTAGCTTGATCTCAGCCTTTGGAACTATGCAATCAACTTCTTTCTATTCTTTACAGCCAGTCCCATCTGTGGTTGTTCATTAGTACAGCCCTAAGGACCTACCCAGGAAGAAACATGGAAAAGGTGTTGGCTAGGGTTCGTGTGTCTCTTGTCTCAGAACGCAGAGTGAAGAGTCCGAATTCTGGACCCCAGTTCCACCTTGAAATTTCTACCCAACTGGCCCTTACCTTAATGACCTGGTAAGGAAGCCTTCAATTTGAAACCAAAGTAATAGCACATCCCTCAGCTACACTCACATCCCAACAGTGACAGGATCTGGGTCTCGATAGCCTCAAGGGTTATTTTCTTTTTAAATGAATGCACCAGGGGCAGTTCTCAATTATCCCTGTGGGTGGGCAACGGGGGCACTCTAAGTATTTGGGACACACTGCAGGATGTTTACCAAGCTGGGCTAAATGGTGGAAACTCAGTCCCCCCACGCTCCACGTAGGTATAAATGCCTCAGCGTATTTGCAGTGGAGCGAGCCAGAGACAGCCAAGTCAAAGAGTGAGCACCCTCCTATGTCTTGAGATGCAAGTCTGAACATTTCTGTGGTGGAGCTGAAGGGAGATAAAGAACTCTCACCACCATTACCTAAGCCTGGTCCGCTAAGATCGGGGTCACCCAGGACAGAATCACCCACCGACGGAGCGGCCACTGCAGGTGAGTGCCTCACCTCTTGGGGACTGAAAAGCCCTGTGCATGTAATGTAAAGCAGATACTTCTCAGCACCAAGGAGCAAACCCAGTTCTCTCCCAGCCCTGCAAAGCCCCCGGGGCCCACCTAAGGGCCACGTGAGCACTAAGTCACCTGCCTGGCACAGGCACCACCTCCTACCCACTCCACGGGCACCCAAGTGTTCCAGCACCCATCACTGCCTCCCCCGCCACTGTCAACACAAACACCCACACCCAGGCAGGAAGCAAAAATAACCAGGCGCCTCATGGTATGCCTCATACCTCATCCCTCCCCGAGCTCGCTCTCCCACACCTCGGGAGGCACCTGGAGGGAGATGAGGAGGGAGGAGACAGTGGGCAACAGGTCCATCCTGTGCCTTGTCTACGCTGTCACTAAAGTCAGAGCCCCTTCCTTGTGAGAAGCCAGAATGATGTGTTCCTCTCCCCCGGGCAGCCCCGCCACCTGCACTAACAGTTCCTTCTTCCAGCCAGTTCCTAGGTGCCTGCAGAGCCTGTCAAACCCGGATGGGTCCGCCCATAAATGATTCCCCACTCTCCAGCCTTCCCCTGCCCGAGACATGGATATTAGTGGCAAGGCAGGAAAAGAGTAAAAAGTGACCCCTCTTCCAGGAACTCTCAGGCCAGGTCCAGCATCTTCAGGAGGCTCCATCACCACAGGCATCCAACCTGGGGCTGGAGGTGAAGTGTGTCCCCTCCACAAAAGGTGCACTCAAGTCCTAACTCCTAGAACCTGTGACTGTGACAGGCTGGTGTCGAGGGAAGCAAACCGAACACCAAGAACGGTCCCGGAGAGTGGAAGTCTGAAGTTCAAGGCCAACAGGAGTCTTTCCTCCACCTCCCAGCAACCCAACCTGGGCCAAATCACGACCTCAGTGCCTCAGTTGCCCTCATCTGTGAAAAGTGTACGGTGACCACATTGACTCATCCACTAAGAAAACCCACACAAAGTAATATTGATGAAGTACTGAATGCCTGCCACAGACTCCAAGCTAAACCAGGTTTTTATCAGTCCTAACCAAGGGTTATTTCACCAAGGCATGCTCGTCTCCATCAGATGGTGGCATCCCTCCAAATCCTGGACTCTGAAATTCTCCAGAGTTCCAAGAATAAAAGAGCAGGGAAAAAAAGATTTAATAATACCAAGAAAATAATCTTAAATTATTAAAAACCCAAGCTTCAACCTGGTTGCTAGGGAAAGGGAAAAGGAGTTTTAAGAAAATCTAACTGGAGAATCCATGTGACGCGGGAACTGGAACCTACAAGAAACACAGAAGAGACTCTATCCCTGGTCAGAAGTACACAGGAGGACTGCATTGCGGTCCAGTGGCAGCCACCGACCGCGGAGATTTACCTGATAGGTGCACCAGGGTATATAACGAAGAAAATGCTTTCTGAGACATTGCTTTTCTATGGTTTGCCTGGTGGAATCTCCTCTGCCACCATTTCGTCTTTTGGTTGAGTGGCTTCAGTTTGGTTTGGAGGCTTTCATTGTTGCTGCATAACTCTGATTTGTTTTGTTAGAGATGGGGGTCTCATTATGTAGCCCAGGCTAGCCTTAAACTCCCGATCTCCTGCCTCTACTTGACACATGCTGGGACTACAGGTGACTGCTACCATACCAGACTTACAACTCTGTGTGTGTGTGTGTGTGTGTGTGTGTGTGTATGTACAAGTCATCATGCATATGCATGCACGTGAGTGTGGGAGGTTTACGTGTGTGGGGGTGCGCACGTGTTCACATGTATATGGAGGCAAGAAGATAAATGCAGGTCTCATTACTCACAATGTCATTGAACTTGCTTGTGCGTTTCTGTAAGCATGTGGTATATATACTGAGTATGCAGGTGTACACATCCATGTGAGCATGTGAAGGAGATGTCAGATTTCTTCTTCTCTCACGGTCTACCTCATTGTCTCACTGATCACGATTTCAGGTAGGCTGGCTGGCTGGCTGGCAAGCTCCTGGAAGCTGCCTGTCTCTACCAAGTAATACTGGGATTATAGCCTGCCCAGCTTTTTTGACATAGATGGTGAGCATTCTAATTCAGGTCCTGCTTGCACAGCGTGATAGTTAATGTCATTTGTCAGCTCAATGAGATGCTGGGGGTGCGGGGAGGGATGTCTTGATTGACTTCACTGAAGTGGAAGACTTGCCCACTGTGGATGACACCATTCCCGGGGCTAGGATCGTGGACGGTATGCAAAGGAGAAAGCAGCTGAGCTCAGCATTCATCATATCTGCTTCCTGGCTTGGATGCAACATGACCAGTTGCCTAAGGTTCCGACGGAAGGATTTCACTGCCATGATAGGCTGTGCCCTTGAACTGGGAGCCACAATCTAATTCTTTCTCTTTTAAGCTGCCTTTGTTGGGATACTGTGGTGGTTTGAAAGAGAATGGCCCCCAAAGGGAGTGGCACTATTAGGAGGTGCGGCCTTGTTGGAGGAAGTGTGTCACTATGGTAGCAGGCTTTGAGGTCTCTTTTTCTCAAGCTTCCCTCAGTGTGCCAGTCAGTCGACTTCCTGTTGACTGCAAGATGTAGCACTCTCAGCTCCAGCACCACATCGGCCTGATCATAATGGACTGAACCTCTGAAACTGTAAGCAAGCCACCCTCAATTAAATGTTTTCTTGCCGGGCGGTGGTGGCCCACGCCTTTAATCCCAGCACTCGGGAGGCAGAGGCAGGCGGATCTCTGTGAGTTCGAGGCCAGCCTGGGCTACAGAGTGAGTTCCAGGACAGGCTCCAAAGCTACACAGAGAAACCCTGTCTCGAAAAACCATAAATAGATAGATAGATAGATAGATAGATAGATAGATAGATAGATAGATAGATAGATGTTTTCTTTCTCAGAGTTACTGTGGTCATGGTGTCCCTTCACAGCAATAGAAACCCTGAGACAGATATTTAACAACATCAACAGAAAAGGTTGTGAGACAGAAAGAGTTGTGAACCAGTTACACCAGCTCATCCTTATTTTTGAGAAGAAGGTCTCTCATTGGCCAAGAGCTCACCCATCAGGCTAGGCTGGACATCCAGGAAGCCGCAGAGATCCATCCCTCTGCCAGTACTGGGACAGTAAGTGCATGCCAAATCACTTGTCTTCTTCACATGGGTTCTAGAGATCAAACACACGCTACCTACTGACCTCCTCAGCCCCCACCACAGTTTTCTAAGACCAGCTCAACACTAAAGAAACCAACAAATGCCAAGTGACTCGCACTTTGAAAAGCGCAGACTTTGCCTCCGTGAGACCCTGCCTGCTTTCAGTTTCCAAAATATTTAATTACAACCAAATCCTGAAGAAAATGAACAGAGCCTATTTCCCAAAGGCAGTCTTCTCTAAACATGGTGTTGGTTTACGTTTCTGTGCTGCCATCAGCGACTCTTCTCCTGGCTGCAACAACCTCCCCACCTCAATTAACCCCGTCTAGAAACTTCCTGCAGGCATGCACACAGGCTGTCTCCTAGGTGACTCTAGATCTGCCAAGTTCTCAGTATCATCCACCACAACAGGGGAGGCTAAAATGTTCTAGAATAAGCTACACCAGACTGGAGGGGTTTCAAAAGGAAAAAGGGGGACAACAGAGCAGGCATGGCAGCCCGAGCCTGGAACCCAGCACTTGCTAGGCTGAGGAGAAGGACCAGAAGTGGAAACCCATTCTCTGCACCAAGCAAGTCTGAAGCCAGCCGGGGCTACACGCGACACGCGACCCTGTCTCCATGAACAAACAATGAGCAAACAATGTCTCCAGAGGGCTGACCCCGCTTGTCCTATATTATCAGCAAGGTTTACATCTACTCTTTCAAAACATCATTCTTAACTCTTAATAGAAGCATCTGATTTTGTTTAATCTGGATTTATACATGTGATTACACACACATATGTATATAAACATAGACCACACACGCACACACATACCATACCATACCATGCATCTGAGGCTATTTTCAATAGTTGGTAAACAGGAGCTTTAATCCTCACCGTAACTCTATGAAATAAACTTTCTATATTATGCCCATTTTACAGGTGAGGAAACCAAGACTCAGAGAAGCTTGGTCCAAAGCCGAGAGCTGGAAGTCAAGACCCAGCACCTGAGCTGCATGTACGAACCCACTGGGCTCTCCTGAGACTTCGCATCTCACGTTCTCTGACCCCTACACTCACAGCTAGGCAGATTTCCTTTTTATAGACAGGGTTTCACTATCACTCCAGCTGTCCAAGAACTCACAGAGCTCTGCCTTAGGCAGATTCCCTCCCGCGTGTCGATGCTACCATGTTGAAATGTAAATACTTCATGACCACCTACAGCACTCAGGAAGGGGACCTCAGGCTCACTGTCCAGTGAGTCACATGCCTCCCACAGTTAGCACAGAGTCGTACCCTCAGTCACCAGAGAGAAGCTTGTACATCCATGTTTGTTGCTGCTGTGTTCACAATTGCTTAAACACAAACAGAACCAGCCAAAATGTCCATCTGTTGATGGATGGATCAAGAAAACATAGTACATACAAATACACACGATGGGAATCTTTGTAGGAAAGTGGATGTAACTGGCAATCATCATGCTCATACGTGTGTATGTGTGTGTGTGTGTGTGTGTGTGTGTGTGTGTGTGTGTGTGTGTGTGTGTGTGTATTCATACATTTATATGAAATATGCCAGGCTCGGGAAGACAAACAACAAGTTTTCTCCATTGACTAATGAGACAGATCTCATACCTCAATGGAGCAAAAGTGGATAGCGTATGATCCATCGATCAAAGGTTAAGAGCCCACAGTGCGCCGGGCAGTGGTGACACACACCTTTAATCCCAGCACTCGGGAGGCAGAGGCAGGCAGATCTTTGTGAGTTCAAGGCCAGCCTGGACTACAGAGTGAGTTTCAGGACAGGCTCCAAAGCTACACAGAGAAACCCTGTCTTGGGGAAAAAAAAAAGAGCCCAAAGTGCTCTTCCAGAGGACCTGAGTTCAATTCCCAACAGCACCCATGTCAGGTTGCTCACAAACAGCCTGTAACGCCAGCTCCAGGGGATGCAATGCCCTCTTCTGGCCTCCTTGGGCACCTGCACTCATATGTACACACACATGTACATACCCACACACACATACACATATTTAAAATAAAATCTTTTTTTTTTTTTTAAGAGAGAGATGGTTTACTCTGAAGCCAAATAGAGTGACCATGGCCCAGGACACAGATTTTAGGTTTTCCCAAATAACATGTTCCAACGATGTAGCAGTCTGGAGAAGTTTTTAGAATAACGCAACAAAAAAGTCATAAAACACCACACGTTCAAATACATTGGTGGGTCCAGCAGGTGGGAGGCTTACCGCTAAGTAGGGACAGTTCTGCTGTAAGACATGCTGTCTCGGCATCCTTAGCCCTTCAGTGGGTGGAAACTAAAGGTCTGTGCACACCTTCCAGAGGATTTACCTCGCAAAGACATTAGGCCACACACAGAGGGCAATGAACGGCCATTATGCAGGCTGAGATGTTCCAACTTAATTTGGGGCGAGACTTGCAACATTGCAACCTCTCTGCATCCCTGAGGTTCTAGTCTGTCAACCAGCCATGGCAGTCACAGCTTTTCTAGGAATTCTCATTCCCATCTCTCACATACAGACCCTAGATCTGTGTGTGTGTGTGTGTGTGTGTGTGTGTGTGTGTGTGTGTGTGTGTGTGCACATGTGTGTGGTGAGAGGAGAAAGGCAACCATGACATGAGAAGAAGAAGCATGAGGAGAGAAGGAAACAGGCAGAAATGGAAAACACGTGCCATGAGAGGGAAGTGGGGACCGTTTGGAGCAGGAGGGGGCCAACAAGAAGGGAGGGATAGTCAATGGAACCACATGAACAAGAACAAAGTAAAATGACAAACACCTTAATAAGCCCAGTATTTTACATTCTATCTTTTTTTAAAAATTGAGAAAAATAAATAATATAAGTATAAATCAAAAAGAAATTGGGCCTCTAGAAGTCCAGACAGTTTGTGGAGAGCAAATACCTACGTTTATTCTAAAGGAGTCTCTGTGCATGAACGCCGCCTCTTGGTAGGCTCCATTACTATCCAATCTGCCCTACTCACAAAACCAGAGTTCCAATGGAAGAACTTCAACAGAGGGGCCTCTAGGTGGGGGAAATCCCTGTTTCAAAAGCTCCTCCTCCACCCCTCCCCATCCACGTCAGGATCTAAGGCTGGAGACTGAGACCAGGCTATCTAGACTCTGCATCAAAGACTGCTGTACCCAAAGGGAACGCAAACCCAGGACTTAAAGTCCAAGCTGTTCTCAGCTGAGAAGGTAAAACTGGGCAGTCAAACCGGTTCAGCTAGAGAGCCTGCGAATTCCAGGCTTCTGCTCTTAGGATCCTAAAGGTGAGCAACCAACTCCTCGGGCCAAGAATGCAACTGAGCAAAAGAACAAACCCTTTTGTTACAATTATTATTTTTCCCTTTGAGATGGAATCTCACTTTGTATGGAATCTCTTGCTAGCCTGAAACTCACTGTGTAGACCAGACTGGCCTCTAAACTCAGAGATCCACCTACTTCTTCCTCCCAAGTGCTGGACTTTTGATATGAATTTTAATACCTTAGTCCTCAGATTCTCCAGGATGATTGGCAGCAGAGGCTGGAGAGCCTGGAACCTGGTGTCCCTGAAGAGCAGTGGTTCTCAACCTTCCTAATGCTGTGACCCTTTAATACAGTCCCTCATGATGTGGTGACCGCAACTATAAACTATTTGTATTGTTACTTCACAACTGTAACTTAGCTACTGTTATGAATCATAAGGTAAATATTTTTGGAGATAGAGGTTTGCGAAAGGGGTGGCGACCCACAGATTGAGAACCACTGCTGTAGCAACAGCTACAATGACCTCTGCCAGAAGCAAGCTTCCTGGGGTTTGCATATGGCTAGAACCATAGGATAAGTCCCACTGCATTCCAGAAAGCTCCTTTTAGGAGTTGGGAGACAGTGAGATGAGACAATCGCTTCATTCCTTCCTTGTGATTCTCGTTGGTTCTACCTACCACACAGCTTCCAAACCCACTTTTGAGGCTCTGACCCAAAAGCTGCAGGGCGTCAAGGATCCGTTTTCAAGACTGGGATAAAGAACACTGTTAGCTTGCAGAGAAATGTCTGCACTATCACGGACATCTACACAAGGTGGCTCTACCCTGCAGGTATGCCCAACTCTCACCTGCATGCAGCTCAAAAGCGTTATGAATGTGGCCCAACATAAACTCATACACTTATTTAAAACATGAGATGGGGTGTGCGTGTGTGTGTGTGTGTGTGTGTGTGTGTGTGTGTGTGTGTGTGTATGTGTTTCTGTGCGTGCAAGTCCACTGAACATTTTTCTGGTTTTCACAGCACTCATGTGGAGGTCAGAGGTCAACCTGAGGAGTCAGTGCTCTCTTTCCACCACATGGTCTCAGGGATGGTTGTCAAACCCGGTAGTAAAGTACCTTAACCACTGAGCCATCTTGCTGGCCCTGATGACATCATTTTCCAGTGTGTGCTCAGTGGGATGAGAACAACAAGCCGCGATGTCAAAGGTTGGGTCCACCTGAACCTAGACCAACGCTCTCTCTGAAACTCTGCTCCTCCAGTTTTCCCTTTTCTTCACCATCTAGCCAGTGCTCAGGTCTCCAAAACTGAGCCCTACCAACCAACCTTTCAGTTTGCCTGGAAGGCCCATCCTTTGTTTGCCTAGTTAGGAGAATCCCGTATTCTCTGAACCCCACTGAGAACCCCCCTTTCTAACCTCTAGGAGGAGTTACCCTCTCCGCCATGATCCCAGTGCACAGAGATGCTCAGAGTGTGGTGCCTGGATCAGCAGCATCAGTTCCAAAGCTGTCACAGCCCACCTGAAACCCGCTCAGTGACAGTCTGTGCTTTTCCAAAATGCCCAGAAGGGGTCCTGAGAGTGCGCCTACTTGATCCCCATTATAGAACTAGGGTTTGTTTAAAAATGTCCCCTGTTCCCCATCCCTTCCACCTTCCAGCCTTCCTTAATTGTCTGGTTGAAGAGAAAAAGCTCGTCCTGGGGTTTTAGTTAAACATGCAATAGATGGAAGTCCATTGTGAGGGGAAAAGATGCAAGCCAAGATGAGGGTGACGTCACCCAGTGCGTGGACTTCACTCGGCGGTCTCACACAAGCCAGGATGAGGGTGACGTCACCCAGTGCGTGGACTTCACTCGGCGGTCTCACACAAGCCAGGATGAGGGTGACGTCACCCAGTGCGTGGACTTCACTCCAAGGCCTCACACAAGCCAGGATGAGGGTGACGTCACCCAGTGCGTGGACTTCACTCCGCCGTCTCCCTGTAGCTCCCTTTTTCCCTAAGACGACTTCCCAGGCTGGTGAGATGGCTCAGTGGGTAAAGACGTTTGCCCCCAACCCTAAGGACACGAGTTAACTCCCCGGGACCCACACGGTGAAAGAGAGAACTGACTCCTACAAGCTGTCCGCTGATCCACACACACATGCCAGTGCACATGCATGGGCAGCAAACCAGCACACACACAATGAATGTAAATAAATAAATACATAAGTTTTTTTTTTAAACAAAGAATACCTCTTTGCATCCTGAGAACTCCTGAAACTTCAGGCAGGTCTTGCTTTTGAATAATCCTATTTCCATTCACCAACCTCTGTCTCACAAGTGTTGAACAGATGGACAATTCTGGTCACATTCAACAGACATACTGAATGCTTAAGGCCTACCTCGTCCCTTGGGAGAGCAAGTCCCCAAGAGACTAACACCTCAAGACCCCTTGCAAACATGCACGTGTGAATTTATATAACGCATCTGTTCCAGATCCGGAAAAGGACACGTGAAATGAGCAAGTGTACCAGCCACCAGCCTTCCACCTCCACATCTGGCACACCCCAGAAAAAGGCCCAGGAATTCTGCAGGGTGAGACCAGAATTTCCACGGACCATGTTCCTTGACAACAATGAGCACATGGCTCCCATTTGTGGCCATTATTTGAAGTCATTCCCAAATGCTAGCTGTGTGCTAGGGGTGATCCTAGTTGGTGTCTTTGGCAGCTCGATGGGGACAGTGGAACTGAACCACTCCCAAGAATTACCAAAGAAAGGCAATTCCCTAAGGGTAATTAACCTGAACATCTGGAGTGATGTCTTCTTGCCTCATCAGAGCTACTACCTCAAATCTCAGCCTTGCAAAACTCAACACACAAGCTGGGGAGCTGGATCAGCAGGTAAAGGCACTTGCTACCAACACTGAGTTCAGTCCCTGGTACCCACACGTTTGAAAGAGAGAACCAACAACTCCCCTAAGTTGTCTTCTGACAACACACACACACACATACACAGAGAGAGAGAGAGAGAGACAGAGAGAGAGAGAGAGAGAGAGAGAGAGAGAGAGAGAGAGAGAGAGAGAGAGAGAGGCTGCTAACACCGACGACCCGAGTTCAGTCCCTGGGACCCACACGTTTGAAAGAGAAAACCAACAACTCCCAAGTTGTCTTCTGACATCACACACACAGACAGACAGACAGAGACAGAGACAGAGAGAGGCACACATACACAGAAAATAAATATATTTTTAAAAAAATAACAACACACTATATTAGTACTGCACAGCTTGACCCACTGAAGGTATAAACAGACAAAAACACAGGACATTTGCAACTATCAGACCATAGGTCCTAGGATTCCCTCTCAGCCAGGCTTTCTGCCAGGCCGTACACAGCACAACGCTGTGGTTAGAGGCCACAATTCCAGTGCACTTCTCAGCATGTACCCATTTTCAGTTGGGAGATGCCACTCAGCATAGAAGGTATGCCTAACACACTCAAGGCCTGGGTTTCATCCTCAGCACCGAATGCAAACAAAAAGCAGGGCACCCTCCCACGCCACCCCACACCACCCCAGCCCACCCCAGCCCACCCCACGCCACCCCACGCCACCCCAGCCCACCCACCCAGGGCTTTCAGCATTCACCACCTCGTCCAAACTTCGGTTTTCTCAAAAGAGCTTACGTACACGTGAAGATTGGTAAATGAAACCGATCGACTCTCCACCTTTCAATCTGTCTTGACAGCACATTAGGGGCCCTCAGCAGACATTCTAAGATGCAAAAAGGAAAAAGGTATTTGCCTCTTAGAACAGGCAGCTGGGAGAAGCAAAGACTGGATCCCTGCCCTCTTAAAACCTTGGGAAAGCACACGCTTTCTTGCCAACACCTTGATGTGAACATGGATTTTGGAAATCTGGCCTCAGACCTGGAAAAGAATGTTAGTACAGTTTTTGACCACCAAATTACGGCTTAGGGAACTAATACCCTCATTAGTCACTCCCTTCATTTTTCTCAAAAGCAATGGGCACGAGCCTGGATTATCGCCATTGTGTGAACAAAGCGGGCCGGACTCCTGGGTGGGGCAACATGCTCAAAGCCACAGGCATGGATGGGGCAGAGCCGGCTATGGACCACATCCATGCCACCTTCTCAAAACGCCTTCCTGGCTTCAGTGAGCTGACATGTGGGTTGTTGGCCTTCAGGAATAACCTGGGAAATAACAGCCTCAGTAACATCATTTGGGGGGGGATGGGGGGAGCAAACAAACCCCAATTTCAAGAAAAGAGCCAAAGTAATTTCAGAACACCATCCATCAGAAGAGCATGGGTGAGGCAATCCCAATGACACTGGTTAACATTCAAAGATCAAAGACACATTATTGGACCCTTTGTTGAAAGGCCCCAAGTAACACATCACCCATCACTGCCCTCTACCCTCTACCCTCTTTTCTGGCACTGATGCTCTTGTGGTTTTGATGTATGACATCTTTAGGTTCACGACTTTGGATTCATAGTCCCCACCTTGTGGCACTGTTTTGGGAGGTTATGGAACCTTTGAAAGACAGGGCCGGGCTGGGGGGCATGGGGTCACTGAACAGGCTTTGAGGATTCACATCAACCTCTCTGCTCCTGAACTGCCACCAGCTCTTGCTGCCACAGAGTTGCCTACCACCACACCATCCCCACCGTCACACCATCCCCACCCCGTCTCGATAAACAAGCGTCTTCTAAACCGCCTCACATGATCTCATTGATCACTGAAATGAGCAGAGGAGCTCACAGAGCTAGGTAAAGAAAAGCCGAGGATGGCCCTCCCTGAGACTTCTCTCATGTCATAATAACTCCAGAACTGCTGCTCAGAATCCAGGAGTGTGGGTTATGTGTGTGGCCCTGTGGTGCTCATGACAGGCTGCTGCTCGATCCCAGCCATGGAGGATTATGGGTAGTGAAGTCTCACTCAATACATCACTCACCATTCAAGTCTGAAATACAACTTCACACGTCCCTAGAACACCAACCCTATTGGTTGGTTCCTATAACTATTGGTGGAATGTATGAAATATCATCTGCTGAGCTAGTGTGAAGATCATGATTGTAGCCAGGGCTGGGAAAGGATGTAGGGACAGCTACCAGAAGGACGTAGTAGCCTGTGGAATAATCACAACAAGCACATGAAATGATACTCAACATCTATGATCACAAGGGACATGCAGATCAAACTACAACGTCACATCATTCCACATGACTTAGACGGTTATCATCAAAACAGGGGGGAAAAAATGTGTGGCAGGGATGTGGAGAAATCGGAGCCCTTGTGGTATGCCGGAAACAGCACATGGTGCATCAAGAAATTCAATATAGAATTCCACTGCAATCCAGCAGTCCCAGGTGAAGACCTGAAAGAGGAAAATTTCAGAGTGACAGAAGCCCTAGTCACAGATGTCAACAGCTGGAAGGATGTCTGGAGAGATGGCTCAGTGGCTAAGGACCATGACTGCTCCTGCAGAGGATCTGAATTTAGTTCCCAGCACCCACACTGGACAGCTAACCACCACCTATAACTCTAGCTCCGGGGAATCCAGTGTCCTCTTCCAACTTCTGAACGTATCTACATTCCTGTGCACATACTCTCACACACATAATAAAAAAATAAATAAATTGTAGAGCGAATCCTAATTGGTCTTAATAATAAAAACCCAAAGCCAGATATCAGGGTAAATGCTGAAAGATCAGAGAGACAAAGGAACAAGCCAAAGCCACCTCTCACCTCGCCAACTCTTCAGCCTGAAAGGGGCTGAGCTCCTGTCTCCTCCTGCCTTATATTCCTCTCTCTGCCCAGCCAGATCACTTCCTGTCTCCACCTCCCTAGTGCTGGGATTAAAGGCATGTGCCTCCCAAGTACTGGGATCAAAGGCGTGAGATGCGAGTGCTGGGATTAAAGGCATGAGCCACCACTGCCTGGCCTCTACGGTTAACTAGTGGCCAGCTCCGAACTCTGATCTCCAGGCAAGCTCTATTTGTTAAAGCACAAACAAAATATCACCACAATAAATCTTTTTGTTGTTTTGCTTTAGTTTTGTTTTTTGAAATAGGGTTTCTCTGTGTAGTCCTGGCTGTCCTGGAACTCGCTTTGTAGACTAGGCTGGCCTTGAAATCAAAGAATCCATCTGCCTTTGCCTCCCAAGTGCTGGGATTAAAGGCATGCACCACCACATTCAGCTAATAAATCTTTTTTTTTTTTTTTTAAGGATGGAAGCAACCATGTGTCCATGTAAAGATGACCAGAAAAAGAAAAGGTAGCCTATTCTCAAAATGGAAGGTAATTCTGACACACACCACAACATGGATGAAACCGGAAAGTGTTGATGCCAAGTAAAAGGAGCCAGGAGCAATATAACTCTAGCTCTGTGATACAGTCTGCATAGTCAAACCCTGAGATAGAGAAAGATGGTGTCCGGGGACTGCGTGGAGGGAAGAGAAATGGAGTTAATGCTGCATGGATGCCAAGTTTCCATATGGGAAGGAGAAAGTTCTGGAAATGAGTGGAGATGGCTACATTGTAGATGTACTTAGTGGCAGGGAACCAGACATGAAAAGTGATTTAAATGATACACTGTATCTCAGACATGGTTAACCACAATAAAAATTCTGAAATAGCGCAACGGTATTTAAAAGATGGTGTGGCTAGGTGTGACTCAGTGGTAGAGCACATAGCTAAACCACGTCTCTGGGATCAGTCCACATCAACAAACACACACACACAGGCATGCAAGAAAAATAATGGGATTATGGGTGAGGTTTTATTTTCGCTTACTTTTGAGTCTTAAATTTCCATTCACAGGAGCTGGGGACACAGCTCAGTAGTACAGAGCTAGCCTAGATGTTCAAGGCCCTGCATTTGATGACCAGTACCCCAAACAGGGGGAAAGTACTCAATTGAAATTTCCCTTCATGTGCCGGGCAAGGGTGGTGCACGCCTTTAATCCCGGCACTTGGGAGGCAGAGGCAGGTGGATCACTATGAGTTCAAAGCCAGTCTGGTCTACAGAGTGAGTGCCATGACAGCCAGGGCTACACAGAGAAACCTGTCTTTAAAAAAAAAAAATCCATTCATGAAATTTCTCTTTTAAGCACACATGTCATCGGGTACCCAAAAGGAAAACTGCCTGTCCTGAGACAGGCCATTTAGAGTCCACAGCCTGAGGGATTCCTGGGACTCCTGTAGTAATGACCTTTCCCACTTCTGTAATATGAATTATCACAAAGTGAAAATCCAGTACCCATTCCATGTTTATGAAAGCCATTCCTTTCAGACAGCTGAAACAACACGGGCTGCCGAAGGCACTTCGCAGCCATCCTACTAGAGATTTATATTGCTTATTAACATAAAGAAGCATTATGTAATGTAAGCGGTGGCCACAGGCCTTGAACTCCGAAGCTGAATCCAACTGGCTTTACTCTCCAGTTCCCAGCACGGGGCCAATTAAAAAGTCCCTGGGCCTCTGCCACCTCCTCTAAATGGCGAAGAAACACCTGCCTCATAAGCTAACCATAAATCCTGGAACAGACCTGGGCCTTCAGTGTGTCGGGGGCTTAGGCACTGTGAGCCTGAACGAGCACAGCCTGCCCCAGAGCAGGTGCACGCTAAACATCCCCCATGCTGCCTCTCACCCACTGCACACTCTTACACCAACGGCTTTCTACGTGCATAGCCCAAAACTTCTTTAAAAGAGATGGGTGTTATCTCTCCCATCTGTGGGTTAGAGGTAACACCCACAAGCTCCCACACACCAGCCACACTTTCTACTGCCCCATACCTAGCCCTCGATTTCTTTCTTTCTTGTGTTTTAATAGATGGAGACTTGTGTAGTCTAGGCTGGTCTAGAACTCATGTAGCCAAGAACACCCTTAAACACCAGATCCTCTTGCCTATACCTCCCCAGTACGGGCATTACAGGTGTGTGCTACCACAGCCAGTTTATCCAAGGCTGAATGTTGAATTTATGAATGCCAGGCAAACCACAACCCCAGTGCAAGGTACAATTATTACCACAACTCTGCTATCTTCTTTAAAATGAAAGCTTCATGATAAAATTCTTCTTTAAATTGTGTAGGTGTGTCTCTGTCGCCTGTCTGTCTGTCTATGGGTATATCCACGTGAGTGTAGGTGCCTGCAGAGGCCTGAGGATCCCCTACAGCAAGAGTTACGGAGGGCTGTCACCTGCCTAATGTGGGTCCTGGGAACCAAACCCAGATCCTCTGCAAGAACAGCAAGTACTCTCATGAACCGAGACATCCCTCCAGCCATGCTCAGTCCCTCGAGTTCTCAGGGAAGTTGCCTTTCTACTCTATGATCAGGTAGCTGGAAACCGTTGAAGAGCTGGCAAAATGCCACCTTAGTAAGTGTCACTGAAACTCAAAATAAGGTCTCTCCAGTTTTTCCTAACCATCCTTCCAGAGATCCTGAAAATCTAAGCTATAAACCCCTGAGTCAATTGCTCAAGCTCCCTGAGCTCTGGCTCTCGCGACAAAATAAGAAAGTGAAACAGACGTGCACAACTGGCCCTCCCTGAGAAGTTCTAACTGTGAAGAAACCACTCACAGTGCCGCCCCCACGAAGCCATTAAGCACGCTTGTGTGCGACGGAGAGGCCCTTGCCTAAGCGGAGCCTGGACATCAGGCTCGTTTTCAGTATGAACAATTCCTGAGTTCTCTAAAAGGACGCTACCTGCACAGATGTGCAACGACACCCGCACAGATGTGCAACAACACCTGGAAGGCTTTTTCCCCCAAAGGAGTCTTGTGAAAAATAGTTTGGGGCATATGAGATCACTGGCAATCCATCACAGACAACACTGAACACAGTGATGACCAGAAAGCTTCTTTTAATTCCACCAGTTTAAACAACAAATCAGAACGTCTCTTTCCGCTCCTGGTGACATGCCCCGGAATTTCATGGTGACAAGTTTTTAAGCCACAACCACAAATTCTATCATTTATCTTTGGTCTGGGTTTGAGGATGATTTTTTATTTTTATTTTGTTTGGTTTGGTTTAGTTTTTGAGACACAGTTTCACACAGCCAGAGCTGGCCTGGAACTCACTGTATAAAGAGAATGACTTTGAAGTTCATCTACCCACACCTCCCGAGTGCTGGGATTATAGGCCTCTGCCATCCACCGCTAAATCTGCCATTAAAATTTAGAAAAGTCATACTTTAGCATCCAGTTGTAAAATAAGTTTCGGCGCAATCTGAAGGGACAGTCGTCACGTAAAGCTTTAGGTACCATTGTCACTGCTCCCAACAGTGCTGTGCTGTGCGGTGTTGCTGGGGAACGGGGTTGATTGATTGGTTGTAAGTCTGGGGTAGGGTTTTTGGTTGGCTGGGTTGGGCTTTTTGATTTTTGAATTTTTTCCCATTCTATCGATTTATGTATTTATTTGTGTGTGTGTGTGTGTGTGTGTGTGTGTGTGTGTGTGTGTGTGTGTGTGTGGTACACAGACCCCCCCACTTGTGTGAAGTCAGAGGAGAACTTGCAGGAGTTGGTTCTCTTTCCACCACATGGATCTTGGGAATCAAACTCAAGCCATTAGACTTGACAGCAAGTGTCTTTACATACTGAAATAGGCTATCACTCTGTAGCCCATACTGGCCTTGAACTCACGACCATCCTCCTGCATCAGCCTCCCAAGTGCCGGGATTACACATATGAGTCCCTATGCCCAGCTCCAACAGCATGTTTTTTTTTTTTTTTTTTTTGGTTTTTCGAGACAGGGTTTCTCTGTGTAGCTTTGCGCCTTTCCTGGAACTCACTTGGTAGTCCAGGCTGGCCTCGAACTCACCGAGATCCGCCTGGCTCTGCCTCCCGAGTGCTGGGATTAAAGGCGTGCGCCACCACCGCCCGGCATCCAACAGCATGTTTTAACTCCTATGCAAAACAAGATTCTTACCTGCAAGGAGAGATAAATCAAACCTAATATGTAAGCTATATTTATCTCTCTCTTTACAAATGGCGTCAAAGAGCAAAGCTATAGCAATAAGACATAAAAAGGCACAGCTTGAACCTTTCCTGGGTGCAGTTTTCACTAAAAATAACCTACTGAAGTGAACTGTTAACTGGTTCACTGCCGTCACGGAGAAGCCCCACGCAGTGCGATCTCAGAGAGGCTGGGAGAAGGGATGTCCTTCTGGAAACAGCAGCAATCAGCAATCATCAGCAAAGAGTAAGGCGTCTGCACCACCCAGGGAGGACTTAAGAAACCTGGACTTGGAAACCGAGGAACACGGGTTATCCTCTCAGAGTGACAGCACAGGACACTACAGCTGGCGTACAACGTTGTATGATCTTGCACCAGTGTCTTTCTGGGTCATGAGTTTGCTCATCAATAAAGCAGAAATAATCACATTCTCAGCCCACCCTCCAAGCATCATAATTCCCATGACCAAGATAAAAAACAAAATAAAAATAAGTAACTTGAATTCGGGACCCAGCACCCACTGGTGAACCCCAGAAGCAGGAGCCGACAGTCTGTTTCCTTGCTAGACAGCAGCAACAAGTCTTTGCAGCAGGGAGGACTTTAACTCTGAGAGCTCTGGAGGAGGGAAACAGACCATCAGGACCAATCAGAGCCTGCCCGAGAGCTAGAGCTCTGCAGCAGCTCGGTGCCCAGGTGTCAGTAGTGGCTTTATCGTGAACGCTTCTGTAGCTGCCCCATCAGGGTAAACATCCAGCATCACACACGAGTCACTTACTCCTCCCCACATCTCAGCGACACAGACTGAGCACCCCTACTCGGAAAATCTGATATTGGAAATCTCCCCCAGGGCTGGAGAGATGGCTTGGCAGTTAAGAGGACTGAATGCTCTTGCAGAGGACTCTGGTTCAGTTCCCAGAACACATAGCTCACAATTTCCTATAACTCCAGCTCCAAGAAATCTGATGCCCTCTTCTGGCCTCCATGGGCAACCACACTCACATGCACACACCCCCACATAGACACACCTGCATATACTTAATTAAAAATAAAAATAAATCTTAAAAGAAAACACCTTAGGGAGAAGAGGAAGGGGGAGATAATGTAAATTATATTTAAATTGGATTTTTTTTTTACTATAGATAGACAGACAGACAAAGATATCCCTACAACTTTGTGAGTGTTGATTGCAGAGCATTTGAGGGGATTAGGAAAGCTGAACTGGCCAGGCAGTGGTGGCGCATGCCTTTAAGCCCTTCACTCGCCTTTAAGCCCAGCACTTGGGAGGCAGAGGAAGGCGGATCTTTGTGGTTCGAGGAGAGCCTGGTCTACATAGCGAGATCCAAGAAAGGCGCAAAGCTACACAGAGAAACCCTGTCTCCAAAAACCAAAAAAAAAAAAAAAAAAAGGAAAGCTGAACTGGAAACATCTATACAAATATTCCAAACACTAATGTGCTGAATAGTTTTATGTTAACTTGACACAAGCTATAGGCATCTGAGAGGAGGGAGCCTCCATTGAGAAAATGCCTCCATAAGATCAGGCTGTAGGCAGGCCTGTAGGGCATTTTCTTAATTAGTGATTGATGAGGAAGGGCCCAGACATTGTGGGTGGTGTCATCCCTGGGCTGGTGGCCCTGGATTCTATAAGAAAGCAGGCTGAGCCGGGCGGTGGTGGCGCACGCCTTTAATCCCAGCACTTGGGAGGCAGAGGCAGGCAGATCTTTGTGAGTTCAAGGCCAGCCTGGTCTAGAGAGTGAGATCCAGGAAAGGTGCAAAGCTGCACAGAGAAACCCTGTCTCGAAAAACCTAAAAAAAAAAAAAAAAAGAAAGAAAGCAGGCTGAGCCAAGTGGTGGTGGCGCACACCTTTAATCCCAGCACTGGGAGGCAGAGCCAGGCGGATCTCTGTGAGTTCGAGGCCAGCCTGGGCTACAGAGCGAGTTTCAGGAAAGAATCCAAAGCTACACAGAGAAACCTTGTCTCAGAAAACCACAAAAGAAGAAGAAGAAGAAGAAGAAGAAGAAGAAGAAGAAGAAGAAGAAGAAGAAGAAGAAGAAGAAGAAGAAGAAAAACAAGCTGAGTAAAGCCATGATGAGCAAGCCAGTAAGCAGCTCCCTTCCATGGCCTCTGTATCAGCTCCTGCCTCCAGGTTCCTGCCCTGTTTTGAGTTCCTGCCCTGACTTCCTCACTAGTGAACAGCGATGTTAAGTATAATCCTATAAACCTTTCCTCCCCAACTTGCTTTTAGTCATGGTGTTCCATCAGGCAGTAATAACCCTGAGTAGTTACCTTGGTAGTAACTAAGACACCTAACGAACTCCAAAGTCTGACTTCAGGCAAAAGCAATTCAAACTACAGCTAATCAGCTGTTGAAACAATAAGCACTTCCTGGTTACCTACTCTGATGGAAATGAAGATGAGTAAGACACTAGTTGATACAGACCTAGCAGGCCTTTTTTGCCGGCTCCCTTTGTGCCTTGGTGAATTATTTATTCAGTTCAGAGAAGATTTCTCAAGGTTTCTCAAGGTACTTCTTGGGCAAGGTACTTCCAGAGGAAAAGGACGGGGCTAATACCATCCAGTAAAGAGCTACCTTTACAAACAAGCTATCAGTAAAGAGTCCCCTCCATATCTCAACCTGCCACTCATCACAAAATCCAAAGATGGAAGGAAGCTCATAGGGGTTGCCAAGTCAAACCCAACAATGGACTCTGCTACCTTCTCCCAATCTCCACTTTCCTGATCTACTGAGTTTCTCCAAGGTCAAAGCACTGCTCTCTGGAGGTTATTTTTCTCCCAAAGAAAGTTCTCCTTAATAACAGGACCAGAGAGTGGGGGCACCATGCCTGTTGAGTCCAGTGGACTGACGGGCTGTTTTCGAGACGAACATCACAGGGTTGGCACACCTGTGATGAGAAAGGATGTTCAGAGTAGAGATCTGTGCTCCAACCACACAAGGAGGTAAATGAAACCTCAGCATCAACATCAACTCGGAAAGAGAAATGGATATGGAGGAAGCCTGAAGACGGAAGTGGGAGGGTTAAACAAGCAAGATATTCCAAGGAACAGGGAGCCACAGCCACGCACCAAGCAGCTCACCTCCAATTAAAACATCCGGGGTGAAAATTCAGTTCTATTCAGCATGCCCTTTTAGGAAACACATGGAGGGGAAATCCCCCCAATAATCTTTCAAACAGATGCTCAAGTCCAGTGATGGTGGGAAGCAGAGAGACAGCAAGGAGCCCCATCCTCACAGGGCTAAGGAGAGAAACTGGATGCAGAATGAACAATCTGAAGTCAACAGCCCATGTGACTGTGGTCCGCTTGCCGCTCTCAGGGTTAAGGTTCTGAAGGAGGCAGCAGGCTTGTCCAGGAACAAGGAGGGCAGAGAAGGAGGTGGCGGGCACACACTCCCGGCCCACAGAGGGCAGAGAAGGAGGTGGCAGGCACACACTCCCGGCCCACAGAGGGCAGAGAAGGAGGTGGCGGGCACACACTCCCGGCCCATGAAAAGCAGAGAGGGAGGCGGCAGGCACACACTCCCACATCTATCTCGGAAGAAGTCTGCTTTATCAGAACTTCCTTTGGGGGAATTTAAGACCTTGTGGGTCAGGGCTGCGTGCCCAGTTCAGGCCCAGGAGGAATAAATAATAAAGGACACAAATCAGGCCATGTTTCTCCTCCCTAAAATAGATCCTCCTCAAATGTGAAGCCAAAGTCACCACAAGGTGGCCGCACTGACAGGTGTTTGGAAACTTCAGACTCCAAAACCTAGTGTCACCTCTCCTCTAACTCCTGGGGACATTGCCAACTCCCTGCCCCTTCCCACTCAGGGCGACACAGGGAACGCCATGCCAACTGCTGCTCACACAGAAGGGATCCACTCTGCTCTGGCCTGCCCGGGGATGTATCCCGCGGCTAGTCATCATTGACCCGGCCACCTCTTTGCCTCAGCCCTTGCTTATCACAGCCATTATAAACCCAAGCTGAAGCCGGGCAGTGGTGGCGCACGCCTTTAATCCCAGCACTCGGGAGGCAGAGCCAGGTGGATCTCTGTGAGTTCGAGGCCAGCCTGGTCTACAAAGCGAGTTCCAGGAAAGGCGCAAAGCTACACAGAGAAACCCTGTCTCAAAAAACAAAACAAACAAACAAAAAAACCCAAAAGCAAAACCCATTTACCACAGACTACTAACATCATCTCAAGGGGCAACAACCACATCTGATACCATCTCCCGGGGGCTCAGATATTACTGTGAGCTACACACAGCCATTTTACAGACAAAATTAAACAACTTGGTTAACATTGCCAGCAACTCTAACCCCAAAACGCCCCTTCTGCACTTGAGGCTGTTCTGTCTCCCATCGTGAGAGTGTAGATTTTCAAACTAACAAATGAAAGCAGTGAGTACTCAGGAACACTGTGTGGCTGTGGGGTGTCTAAAACACAGAGCTTAGAGAAGGCCAGCAAACACCTACAGAGCCACAAACCACGGGGTAACCCAACAACCAACCCCGGCAGCCTCATGGTGGACGGACTCCTGGACCACGGGCCCCTTCTAGTCCACAGTGAGCAGCCAGTTGCCTCCACCAGCTGTTCAGCCCCATGGCCTGTCCCCAGAACTAACCTCCAGGCCCCTGGGCCCTGCCTGGAAACACACAGACCGCAGGAGACCTCCTTTCTGTTCACCTGGAAGGCTGAGCCTCACATACCCAGGTGACGGTGGGGCTGGCTCTGCTCCCAAGTAATGAATCCAGGAGTTAAAATAATAAACAATCCCTATTAATTCTCAAGAACAAGAAACAGGGCTTCTCAGTTCTGGCTCCGCTCTGATTTGTACCCCGCAGGGCAGCAGCCCCGGCCAGTTTCGCTCCAGATGGCGGTTTGTATTTTTCCAGGCAGCATACCATCTCCCAGAGCCTACCCTCACCTTCCTCCCGCTCTTTACGTTTTCCCAGAATCCTCTCCGTCTGTGCTCTGTGTGCCCAGAGCTTTACAACACCTCTGAATTCACTGCCACCTACGGATTTCATTAGCAGACTGTTTACTGCCTCCTTCTCTTAAGCAGAACCAGGCCTCCACCAAGCCTGTGAGGACTCCACCCTGCTCCGCTGTCCAATCAACTCCCTGACCAGTAGAAGAGAGAGTTTGCACAGCTCCCCTCCTACACATCCAAGCTGGCCCTGGGCCAAGGCAGGACCATGCTGGGAGCCAGCCCTGGGAGACAGCACAAGGCACTGGGGTGGGGTAGGGGGGCGCTCCAACCCCTGGATCCTGCCTTGGTGAGGAGACTGTACAAGAGGGACAGAATAGGCAAATAAAAAAATAAAAGGACACACACAATAAGCTAAGTGTGAAAGAAAAGGCATCGGACAAAGTAGCGGAATCTTGTCAGGACTTCTCCATGTCCTCCACATCTCAAAAGAAAAAAATGGGGAAGGGGGAGAAAATGGAAGTGGGGGGGACTTAAAAAAAAAAACAGGACAAAATGGACAAGAGGAAGAAGGGGCAGGATAGCAGATAAATGATCCACTGTTTTATCAACTACTAACTGACTGTATTAAAAATACTACTGAATATCCATATCCATGTTCTGTCCTCCAGTCTAGGAGTTAAGAAACGGAAGATCTCTAAGGAGATGGCTCGGTCGGTAAGTGCTGACCACGCAGGCAGAGCCCCTAAGTTCAGGTCCCTGGCATAAATGGTCAATGAAGAAGCTTGCGCCTATCACTGAAGCACGGCATAGGCAGAGACCGGAGGGTCCCTGGAGCAGCCAGTCTAGGCCAATCAGTGAGCCCCAGATTCAGTGTGAGACCTCACCTCAAAAAATGAGACCCAGGGAGACACCTAGCTCAACATTTGGCCTTCACATGCAAGCACACCTATGTGCATGTGCACCTGCATACACATGCGTCAATATATATACATGCAGACACACAGACACGGACATACACTCGTCAATATGTATATATACAGACACACACACACAGACACACATGTCAATACGTATACATATAGACACACACAGACACACACAGACACACACAAAATCTCTGTCATTACAAGGATTTGAACCTCTATGAGGGAAATAAACCAGCGGCCACAGGGAAGAAAACAAACAGGAAGGCAGCAGCAAACAAGATAGCCACGTGATCCTTGTGCACGGAGCCTTTCAATGAGGTGACGGCTCATTCTGACCATGGAGACCGGTGGAGACCACACGGACCACAGAGCAGAAATCACTCCAGCACCCATGTACCTATGAGGGGAAGCCTACAAATACCCCCGCTGTGCCGAGCGTGTGTGTGTGTGTGTGTGTGTGTGTGTGTGTGTGTGTGTGTGTGTCTGTGTGTCTGTGTGTGTCTGTGTCTGTGTGTCTGTGTGTGTGTTTATATGTATACATATTGACCTGTGTGTGTATCTATATGTATACATATTGACCTGTGTGTGTAATGTCTCTGTGTGTGTATGTGTGTGTCTGTGGCTGTGTGTGTGTCTGTGTGTGTATCTATATGTATACATATTGACCTGTGTGTGTGTGTCTGTGTGTGTATCTATATGTATACATATTGACCTGTGTGTGTGTCTGTGTGTGTGTGTGTGTGAGTGTGTGTGTGTGTGTGTGTGTGTGTGTGTGTGTGTGTGTGTGTGAGTGCACACACACACATGCTGTATCACTGGCTTTCAGACTGTGATTAATTTTCCCCAACTATTTTGGGGTTTTTTGATTACTCTGGCATCTTTATTCTTAAGTATTTAAAGGGGTCAGGTAATTAAGTGTGTGGCATTGTTATTACTCATGGAAGCCCCCGAGATCATGCCCTACTAGTCTTCAAAATTTGCCAAATTAATTTTGCTTCAGAAAAAAAAACAAACCTATTTCCAAGCAGCTGGCTATGAAAACGTACTCATTAGAAGCTGCTTACTCTTCTAATTAGTCCTCCCACACCCAGGCTCCAAACGAACATGTCAGGTCAGGAGAGTGTCAGAATTGAGGGATTCCCAAAATAAGAACAATGGAGCTGTCTATGTCAGCCGGCCCTTGGTCACTGTGTCGAGCTGACTAATGAGCCAGCTATGATGGACACCTTTGTGATCCCAGTGTTCTAGAAGTTGAAGGACCCTGAGTTCAAGGCCAGCTTGGGCTACCTAGTAGAATAGTGTTGTCTTAATAAAGGAAAAGAGAAACAAAGACACACAGAAAACCAGAGGATTCACTTTGGCTGGTTTTGCTGTGGCCAGACAGCATTCTGAGCATGTTAGGTGCCCATGGAAGAGAAAAACTGCTCACCTCATGGCCAAGAAGAAAACAAAAAGATGGGCTGGAGAGATGGCTCAGAGGTTAAGAGCACTGGCTGCTCTTCCAGAGGTCCTGAGTTCAATTCCCAGCAACCACATGATGGCTCACAACCATCTGTAATGAGATCTGGTGCCCTCTTCTGGTGTTCAGGTACATGCAAGCAAGCAGAACACTGTGTATAGATAATAAATAAATAAATCTTGAAAAAAAAAGGAAGAAAGAAAAGAAAAGAAAGAAAGAAAACAAAAAGACCATTAAAGCGAAGAGGGCAGACGTGTATTGATCCTCTGCAAGGACTCACACCTATCACCCAAAAACTTCTCACTAGGGATGCCTCTTAAGGGTCCCACCCCATCTCAACAGGCTGCTCTTGAGATTCAACCTTTAAGACATGCCTTTGAGGGACATTTATCACCCAAACCATAGCAACATCCTTCCATGCTCTACCAAGAAAGGCTTTCTCTAGACCAAAGCTGTCCAACAAGCACATAATTTTAAATTGTCTACTAGTCACATTTAGAACATTAAAAGATTAAGTGGAATTGAATAATCTACTTTATCACAGTGACTGATAAGCAGTATCACACCAGCACATGGTCAATACTAGGAGTCAGCAATAATGGGTCCCACATTCTTCCCTTTCTTACTAGGTGTCCTGGTTCAGATTCCATCGCTGAGATACAACACGGACCAACGGCAACTGGGGGGAGAAGGGGGTTGATCTGGCTTACACACTACAGTCCATCATCAAGGGAAACTGAGGCAGGAACTGAAGCAGAGGCCACAAAGGAACACAGCTTCCTGGCTGGCTCACTGCCTCTGGCTTGCTCAGCTCCCTGTCTTATACACCCCGAGACCACCTGCCCAGGGACGGCATTGCTCACAGTGGGATGGGCTGTCCTCCATCAATCAGCAATAAGCAAACGTCCCACGGCCAACCCCAGGGGGAGACTCCTCTACTGAGGGTGCCTCTTCCCAGATGTGTCGGGTTTACAACGGGAGGTAACCATGAACTTGGAAACTCAGTCTGGAGTTGGCCCTCAGACTGGTGACCACGGCAGGCAGAGAGCTACAGAGTGTAGTCAGGAGAGTCCGAGGTCAGGAAACAAATGCCCTCAGGTCGAGGGACTCTGATCTACGAGTCCAATACAGAAAATGTTAGGCTTTTCTAAGACAGTGGCTCCCAGCCTCCCTGATGCTGTGACCCTCGAAGACAATTCCTTCCTCACTTCCTCACGCTGTGGTGACCTCCAGCCAAAACACTGTTTTCGCTGCTATTTCATAACTGTAACTTTGCTACATTATGAATCATAATGTAAATATCTGTGTTGCCCAATGATCATAGGTGATCTGTGGGAAAGGGTCATTGGACCCCCAAAGGGGTCATGACCTTTAGGGCTGCCCTAAAGAGACAAACAGACCTTGGGTCTACCTGAAACAGCTGTCTGGAATCAGGAGAATCACTCCAAAGGTGAGTTTCAGCTCCAAAAACTGAACACATTTCATGTCATGGAAAACATGAAGGAGAGGCAGAAGCGGAGGAGAAGGAGACATCACCTCCCAGCGTGAGAGGCCACACCAGGAAGTGATACCAAACACATCACTCTACCTCAGACACTGGCTGGAAGGATACTGTTTTTCTACTACACCACTTCTCACTAACAAGTCCTTAAATGTACTGCTTTTCACTGAGGGAACAACCGTACTGGACAGGAATCTAAGCTCCCTGGATTAACCGTCTGGGCGTTGCCCCTTTCCAACGCAAATCAGAGAAGAGTCCACAGCAGGCATTTCTGAAACTTAATTTATTGCTACCCGGTCAAAACTTCTGTCCGCTTTAAGTCTCGAGCCTGCCAAGAATTCTGGAAGGGTAACTGCTGTTTGAGTTGGAGCCTCTGGGCGAGTTCCTCAGTGTCCGTGATAACACACCATCTTCCCACCCCGGTGTCCTTGTATCATATATATTAGTGATTTTCTGGTTGTTCTGACCCAAATGCCTTCCAAACACGACTTCAGGGAGGAAGCGTTTACTCCGTCTCACAGTTTGAGGGTGCAGTACATCCTGGAAGTCAAGGCATGGTGGCAGTAGTGTGAGGTGGCCAGTCACACTGCATTCAATCAGGGAGCAGAACGCATGCTTGCTTTCTCCTTTTCCTTGAGTCCAGGAACCTCAGCCCATGAGCTGGTGCCCATACGCAGGGTGGGTCTTTCCTCAGGTAGAGATATGTTCCCATGGTAATTCTAAGTCCCATCAGGTGGACAATGATGAACCATCACGCCATCGTAAGTCTAAAGCATAGGCAGGTGAGCGTGGACGTTTGGGCATTCACCAAGCATATGGGTGAGAGTCTCACAGGGCTGTATGGAAGGATGGCCCCACCAGAAACACCGCAAAGCTTTGAGCACCTTGAACTGCGTGCTGCTGGGTGCCTTGGGGGAGCCCCACGCCGTACCTCTGTCCAGTTTTGTCCTCGTCGCCTCCGCCTAAAAGTTCAGACACTCTCCAAGACGGTTCACTAGCAAAGTAGATCCCAAATGATAGGGCGGTGTTGAGCCTTACTACACAGGCAAGAAGGGACTAGAGACTGGGGACTGGGAGCTTCCCGGGCCCCCACCATACAACATGCCTGGTAGAGTTCATTTAGTCTCGCAGCAGTCCTTAGGAATAGCTGCTCATCCCCATGTGGGATAAGGAAACTGGGCCCCTGGACAGGGTCATAAGTGATACAAGTTCATTCCTTATCCAAGACCTTCGGCAGACCCCTGAGTCTTTATGTAACACGGGTTGTTTTTCTTGTACATAGCAACCAGTGTCTAAGTTAGACACAGTAAGAGAGAGTAGGAAATGGAGTGAATACAATACACTACAATGATAAAAGTTCCATGACTGTGTTCTCTGCCAAGACAACTATCATCCTCAGCCCACGGCCAACCTACACAGGTAACTGAAAGTGTGCAATGTGAGACCTGGATAAATGGATGCTCGGTGCAGGAGGCCAAACAGCACAAACTCAGGATGCCTCCTTGATCACAGGTCTGAGGTCCCCCTCTGTCCAACGACTGCCCTTCATCATTTCGCATGATTGTACCTGAGCACAAGAGCGTGATGTGTTTGCAAACATCAAGCACACACACTAATCGACCCACCCTGGAGGACAGCAATTCATCGAAATGCCAGAAGCCAAAAGCAAGGAGTCCTCCAGACAGGTGGGAGCCACGAAAGCTTCAAAGGCTTCCCCGGGACTCCCCAAGCCCAGCACAGCCATGTTCCCAAACCGGCTGCTCTGGAGCTAAGTGAGCAAGAGGTGAGGCGGAAGGAGCAGAGGAAGGGCTGCGCAACAGGACTCACTGCTCGGAAGCTCTGGCAAACTCTGACCCAGGATGACACCTCAGACGCGGTTTAGACACAGGGCTGGCCTCTGCAGGGGGAACGTCCTCAGGGGGTCAGGGCAAAGCGTCACAGAGGACTTGCCACACAAGTCCAGGAAAGAGGACCAGCAAAGTGAACCGGTTTCCTCCAGCTGGACCTGGGTGTGGTCCAGCACACAGGGGAACAAAGTTTGAGGCCGGCCTGAGCTGCACCGTGAGACGATATATCAACATAACAAAACAAAATGAAACACGAAGCGAAGCGTCTCTCATTCTGGACACCAGGAGTCCAAGGTGTCCCCAGGGCTGTGCTCCCTCTAGAGGCCATAGGCAAAAGGCTATTCTCCTTCAGCTTCCGGTGGCTTCTGGTGGACACTACCACTCCACATGTCTTTCTGAGTGTGTGCATGCATGCATGTATGAGAGAGACAAAGAGAGAGAGAGTGTGTGTGTGTGTGTGTGTGTGTGTGTGTGTGTGTGTGTGTGTGTGTTTGGAATTAGAGCTCACCATTTCCCAGCAGTTTTCTCTTAACTAATACATTTACAAAGACCCATTGTTCAAATAATGCCACATTCAGACATTTGGTAGCATGAGCAGTTTTTGTGGGGTTTTTTGTTTGTTTGTTTGTTTGTTTGTTTGTTTGTTTGTTTGGAAGAGACATTGCTCAATGTCTACTACATGGGCCTAGAAAAATGAGGAAAACCATCAGCCTGAGAAAAGAGCAGGAGGGGAGAAACAGAGCCCAGTTCGGGCCCTTACAGGGGATGCCCTACCTTCTGAAAGCAGAAGTCCAAGACCGAATGCACACTCGAATGTGTGTGAACCACAGATTTAGAGGAAACCAAGACACAGGACACTGTCCAAAGACACAAGAAAGAGGTTCACGGCGATGAGAGCAAAATCTCCTGTGTGCACGTCACTATGTAACTTATTTAAATTATTTTATGTGTAGTGGGGTTTTGTTTACATGTGTGTCTGCACATCACATGTGTTCTTGGTGCCCGCAGAGGCCAGAAGAAGGGGTTGGATCCCCTGGGACTGGACTGACAGATGGTTGTGAGCCACCACATGGTTGCTGGGAATTGCACCCAGGTCCTTTGGAAGAGCAGCCAGTGCTCTTAACTGATGAGTCATCTACTATTAAATTTTTTTCTACTATTAAATTTTTCCAGAGAAAAATTAGCAGGACAGGCTTTAGAGGTGAGAATTACAGGTGGGTGAGTCTCACAAACATAGTTACGAGCCAAAGAAGCCAAACACGAACAAGTGCAGGCATGTGGGAATGAAGTGTGGGAAGCAAACAGACTTCACACATACATACCTCACACTCTACTACAGTCCCACAAGAGTCTAGCACCTAGCAACATCCCAGCCATCCGAATCTGGGCCAAGGACTCTACAACGTTCACTGAAGGTCAGGAACATGTTTCAGTACATCTCTCTATTCTTATGCGACTCATGAATACACACACACACACACACACACACACACACACACACACACACACACACACTGTGTGATTCCCTTATTATCAAGGACAAAAACAAATCTAAGGCGCTATCCACTGACTTGGGACTTGTCATTGAGACAGTACTGATGGGCGTGTCTGAGGTTGTGACATGTCTCCAGATCTATGTGTTGTTTCCACAGGTGTGTTCTACTCATAAAAATCCATCCGCTGCACACTTATAATTGTGCACTTTTCTAGACGTGCTACTTAGTTTCAATATTTTTCTTTAAAAATTAAGCAAGCAAAGCTGGGTGGTGATTGGGGCATGCCTTCAATCTCAGTACTCAGGAGGCAGAGGCAGGTGGATCTCAGAGTTTGAGGCCAGCCTGACGTACAGAGGAAGTTCTAGGGCAGCCAGGGCTACACAGAGAAACCCTGTCTCGAAGAAAAAGCACGTAATTCACTGAAGCACGGAAATGGGACCAACTGAGCCATCTTCCAACAGATGAAGAGATATTAAAATGTGCTACAATTGAATTTTATTAGGCGGTAAAGAAACACGAAGTTGTAAAGTTTGCAGGAAAGTGGATGACTCTGAAATGCTATACAAACAGGAGTGATCCAGACTCAGAAACATATCCCATGCTCTCTCTTGCATGGGGATCCTAGATTTCAACATTTGCACGTATGTGTATAAGTGGGTGTGAATGTGGGCTTAGACTATGAAACTAGAGAATCAAGAGAGACGAAGGGGGAAGAGGAGGGGAGGGGACACTGAGTAAGAGGGGGTGACAACAGGACACATGATACATCACATGACACACAGATCAAGAGGAAGATTTCAGAGGTGGAAGAGTCGGGGGATACAGAAAAGAGAGAAGGGCAAGGAGAATCAAAAGCCAATTTTATTTGAAAATGGCATAAACTAAAACATAGAACTAAAACCTAACACTTCTATGCTAATTAAAAGCAATTAAGTAGGAGCTGAAAATGTGGCTCTTTAGTTAACAGCACTTGCTGCTCTTGCAGAGGACCTAAGTTCCATTCCCAACATCCACATGGTAGCTCAAAACTGTAACTCCAGTCCCAGGGGTTCTGACACCCCCTTCTGACCTCCACAGGCACCAGGCATGCATACGGTATACATCCATAAATGTAGGCAGGCACTCACATACATAAAATAAAAATTTTAATTAATAAATTTTAAAAGCTAAACAACGTATGAATCAATATTGATTTATAGCCTCCTGCCTGTCTACTGGAGCTAATACTGCCCCTGTTCAGAGTGCATGTCCTGTCTGGGGATGTCAATCACTGTCATCAAGCAAGTTTAACACCATGTGACTTCATGGAAAAGTCTACATAACATGCTTGCAAAGAGCTCTGGTTTCCCTGAGTGTGAGTAACAGCCATGCTTTCACAAGTGCTGTCCTAGGTTGCAAGAGCCTTGGTACCCTGCCCAAGGCTGAACTCTCAACTGCAAGCCAGGAGAGAGGTCCCTGAAAATATGGCTCCGTGTTTATAGCTGAAACCAAAGGCCAAAGATGGGTTTTCCAGAAGCAGTGGGTGGAGGAGGGGCAGGCTGTCAACATCCCAGAGAGGTTGCTTGTTCCAGCCACCTACTATGCTGGCCTGTCATGGAAACAGCAGATTTAAACAGGTGTCAGAGCAGGCAAGGGGCCCCACAAATGGGAAATGAAGAGCTAGACAGCTGGCGGGAGAGTCAGGGTTACAGACTTAAGTGGTCCCCAGACTTGCCGAGCCTGCTCTACTTCACCTCACACACACTTAAGCATCCATTTGCCTCTGAGAGCACACACACACCCCATATATAAAACCTCTCAACAGGAAATTTCTCCCATTCTTAAGTGGTCTCGCCTAAATAAAATACCTTTGACAGACCACTCTGAGCTATTCCGCTGTGTTAAATGAGGAGAAAAAGAATGAGCCCCTTATTCTATAATAAAGTCTGCTTGGCAGAGTGCTGTCACATGGCCACGCAGGAAAAGAAACAGATGAGAAGGAATGGGGAACGAAGTGGCCTTGACAGAGACAGCGTGGAACTTTAGGGACAATCCATCCCAGCCCTGTGTCCACGCACATGGTATCATCCGAGGATGAGCATGTATATTATCACATCTAAGTTCTGTGACCTTCCGCACACCACCAAGACTCTCTGTTCTCTACAGTCTCATCTGCGAAATGGACACTTCTTGAAGATGTTTTAAAAGATTTATTTTTGCTTATGTGTGAGCACAAGTGTATGGCATGTGTGTACAGCTGCCTCACACCAGAAGAAAGCTTGGGATCCCCTGGAGCAGGAAGTGCTCTTAACTACCGAACCATTTCTCCAGTCCCTTGAGGATTTTAATTACGGCATATACAAAGTATTCAAAGGCCCACAAGAATGGAGAAGTTCAATGGATAAAAGCAGCTACTCTGAAGAGCATACACACGCAGACCCCTGTTGATGTATCCATTACTTCCTTGAAGAAAGGATTCCTCACTCTTTGCCCAAAACAAAGTAAAAAATGAAGGGAAACATTTTATTTGAACATCTCATTCAGCTCAACGAGAATGCCCACCGGCCCTCCCACAAAACTTCAAACTCGGGGGAGGTAGCTGTCCATCTCCACACCCTCGCACCTCCAAGGAGTCCTGCTTCATCTGAGGGCCAGAGCAATGGAGACGGCCAGGGTTGAAACCTCTTAAAACCGTGAGCCAAAACCAACCGTTCCAACCGTTGCTCCGTTAAACTGCTTTCTCCAGCATCTGTCACAGCTCTCGAGTTCTGACACACCTCTACACTGGCAAGAGGTTTGGAAGGCAGTGTGACAGTTGAAATCAAGGACCAGCTTAGGAGATGGGACAAGCTCAGTGGCGGAGCCTTGTGAAGCATCTGTGAAGTCACTTTCCAGTGCTGGTGGCAGGAAGAGCCGATCGACACAGACAGCACATCCAGGGAAATCTAACCTGGGACTGAAGGGGGTGTGAATTCTGGGGAGATGGCTCAGCAGATAAGAACACTGGCTGCTCTTCCAGAGGACCTGGGTTCAATTTTGCCAGCACCCACATGTCAGCTCACAACTGTCTATAACTCCAGTTCCAGGGGATCTGACACCCTCATATAGAAAGATATGCAGGCAAACATCAATGCACACGAAATAAATTTTTAAAAATACAAGATAAATTTTGAGTTTTAGTAGAATGGATCAGTCAGTGAATGACCTACTCAGAAGAATGTGAGATGATTGAAAATGGCGGATGGGAGGATAAAATGGCTGCATTAGAGGGAGATAACACTGTGTTCCATGAAAAGCGACAAAACACAAAGCTGCCTCTGTGAAGTCGCAATCAGTAAGAAGTTGGGAAAAAATAAAGATAAGAAAAAAAAAAAAGAACTCAATGGGCAATCACCATGTTCCTCCAGCAGGAATGTAGATGAACACCCCCTCTTTAACGTTCTTTATTGTTCTTACTAATTCATGTCATTGTCAAAAACATTTTCAAAGAGCAGGCTGACCCACAAGTACAACAGAGTACCTTAGAGCCCATGTGCTTGTCCAGAACCCCCTGCTGACCTAGGTCCACAGAAACAGGCTGGGAATACCGGAAGGAAGGGAGCCTCATCAGACCTCAACCTGCAACTCGTTTACTTCCCACACTCAGTAGCCTTCATCCGGGCACAAGAACCATTCTCCCGACAGCCTACACATGGATACACACGGAAACAAGCCTCTTCCAATCCTCTGCCTGCTGGGGGATGGCCTCCAGCCAATGTGAAGTCTCCTCCCCGTCTCCACCTGTCTCCAACCCACAATGCCACTCTCATGACACCCCATTATTTCCTACCCATTAACTTAGTGCCCAGGTTTCCTGCAGCCATCTCAGGTTGGTCTTGGGCTTTAAGGTCCCAACATCCATGGTGAAGAAAGTCTAGTCATAGCTGGGTTCCACCCAGAACCAAAGGTGTGGTGATCCAGCACCCTTGAGTTTTCGTTTGTTTGTTTTCTTCTTCTTCTTCTTCTTCTTCTTCTTCTTCTTCTTCTTCTTCTTCTCCTCCTCCTCCTCCTCCTCCTCCTCCTCCTCCTCCTCCTCCTCCTTCTTCTTTGTGTGTGTGTGTGTGTGTGTGTGTGTGTGTGTGTGTGTGTGTGTTCCCTGCTTATTTGCCTGGTTGCTTGACCATTCTCACACTCCCCCCTCAGATCTACAGGCTGCCTGACTCGGGGCTCTAGCATCTCATTTACACAGGCTGTGGGCTGCTTACCAACAGCTAAGAAAGGACAGTTCATAAACCAGAAGGCAATTCTAGAGAAAAGCTGAGATCACAGAACCTAAGTGTGACTGGAACCATGAACAACAGATCAGTGGCTATGGAGACAGGAGGAGAGAAAGAAAGGCAGTCATCGGCTCTGTAAGGTCAGCACATGCCAGGGTCAAGGACCTCGGGTGCAAGCCCCGTCTGAAAAGGTCCCTCGGCGGGGCTAATCCTCCATTTAGATGTAATCACTAGGCCCTTCGGCCGCCCCCACCCAGCAACCTCTGTCTTCCCAGAGCCTCTTATTGTTGAGAGGAGCTGGGCCATTAATCCCCGCGTGTAAATGGACTGCAAAGTAAGAAAACATACTTGGGAAAGTTTCTGATAGCTTCCACCCTCAGATGATGGACACGCATATTCCACACTGTGATTTTTCTGATTACCAAAGTCCCATTTGTTTTAGTCTTTATAAATATATCAAGAGGGGAAAAAAAATAAGTACCACGCTTCAATACTTCAAACACAATTTAAAAAATATTGACAATGAGCGTCTTCCCATCTGACATAATACAGAGAAACCGTAGCGATTAAACATAATTACAATGAGGCTAGAAGACACTGAAGGAATGTTTCTGGAAGGCTCTCCTGGACCAAGAGAAAAGAAGAAAACAACAAATGAACACACAACACACAGGAGAAAGGGGAGAGAGAAGATCAAAGCCAGGGACCCGTTAACCTGCTAGCCACCAGAGAGCTTCCACTCACATCAAAGGAGCACACGCAAAGACAGCTCTCTGGAGCGACAGGTCAGGGGGCTAAGAATCAAGCTTCAGCCACGGCCAATGAAGCTGCCTTTCAGAATCCCACAAAAGGCCTTCTCCAAGCTGAAAAAAAAAACATACCTCACTATTGCTTGAGTGATTTACAACCCCCCCTCACCCCCCCCCCCGATTAATTAAAGTTGTCAGAGTGCTCAAAGGAAGAGTGCTCATTCAGCATGCGTGAGGCCCTGGGTTCAATTCCCAGTACCACCGAAAACTACAAAGAATAAGGTGGCCTGACCTGGGTGGTGCATACCTATAACCTCCGCACTCGGGAAATGACAGCGAGAGAATCAAGAGCGCAAAATCAGCCGGGGCTACTAAGTGAGTTTCAGACTAGCCTGAGCTGTACTGAGGGTCCACATCTCAAGAGCCCAAAACAAGAACGCGCTGGCAAACACAACGAGCCACAGAACCCAGGCTCCCGGAAGCCTGTGAGCCTCCCTGTGGGGCTGTGGGGCTGTGGGGCTGTGGGGCCGTGGGGCCGTGGGGCCGTGGGGCTGTGGGGCTGTGCCCAGGGATCCTGGCAGCGTTGGCTCCCTGTGCTGAAAAGATGAGCAGACCCAGGCACTCCAGCAAGCAGCCTGTAGCTGCCAAGAGGCCCATAAACTCACTTGTGCCGTGGATGGGAGTCACAGGGCCGCCGCCTACCAGGCAATTTAAATTGGGAGGCTGCTGGTGAGGAATCACTCCCGATCCTCTCACTCCATCGAGCTCCATGAACTGCTCTCGGGATACAAGACAGGCTTAACTAGGATGTCTGGTCTTCTGCCTGACAATTCCAAGTCCCTGAGCCGCACCTCTGTGGTAGAACCCCCTCTAGCTTGGACCCCATTGGTGAAAGGTCTCACCTGAAGGAAGCTAGAATTGTAGCACAGGCTGCCACACACCCTTTAAGGCTACCTGAAATTGTTTGATACAATTGGTGAGGAGTCAGAGCCAAGGCTTCGAGCAGATGCAACCCCCAAATTAAAGCAGTTAACTGCCAAAGGGGGGAAACAACACGGACAATTTTTTTTAAATCTATTTTTAAATAATTAATTTGTAAAAATTGCTTAGTTAAGTGAAAACCAGAGTCACGCAGTCCTAATTTTTTAAAATTACAATGAAATGTGAAAGTTCAATGGATATAATTGTGGCATTCCAATTACAATTCCTAATCACGGAATTCAAGATGAGATAATTACTCTAATATTCACAGAACTTTTCTAAAATGTCACAGTAGACCTTTGAGTGGCACCCAGAACATTTCCCTGAAAATATTTCCACTGCTCAATGAACTGCTCATGGGAGGGTGCTGTGGGAATGCGGTGGGGCAATATTTCTCCTCCTCGGTGCTAAGTGCAGCAGACAGGCAGGCTAACGGCGAACTTCCCATGACACAGCAGTATCCTGCAACCTCAGGGAAGTCCGGAACACTGAAAAACGACTGCCTCGTTTTTAAGAACTTTCCACCATTTAAAAAAAAAAAAAAGAAAGAAAGAAAAAAGATGCCACACTCATGTAACTCGAGACAAAACAATAATAAACCAAAGGAAATGTACCAAGAGAGCTCACCTGGGACCAGCACCACCCGGGAGGCAGAGTTCGAGGCCAGTCTAGTCTACATAGCCAGTTCTAGGCCAGCCAGGGCTACATATTGAGACCCTATCGTAAATAAATAAATAGATAGATAGATAGATAGATAGATAGATAGATAGATAGATAGATAGATAGATAGACAGAAGACAGATAAATAAATAAATAAATAAATAAATAAATAAGAGCAATCAATTGCAAATATGAAGAAAATACAATATGCTCCTTCCCTACATAATTTCAACATGTTACTGTGACTTTAGATAACACCTGTGGAGCTGAGGTAGGGCACAAAACCATGGCAGAGAGCTTGCATCTATGAGGCCCAGGGTCCCAGCATAGGAGCTCATGCAAACACACACACATACACACACACACACACACACACACACACACACACACACACACACACACTGTAGCATGTCCCCTCCACCAGCACAGATCTCGCCTCACATGGTTCTTCGTTGTGTGGACTTTTCTGGTTACTGTAGGCCACTTAGAAGCATTGTTTTTTCTTTTTGGTTTTTTTTTTTTTCTTCTGCTCGCTAGACAACCTTCTAGTACAGTCAACCAAACACTGCTTCTGTTGTCAAATGCCCCCTGGAAGCAAACCAGCCATGGCTGAAAATCCCTGTCCTGACATTACACACACAAAAACCTAACAGCCAGAACTGGAGAGACGGCTCAGTGGTTAAGAACACTTGCTGCTCTTCAAGAGGACCCAGGTTCAATTCCCAGCACCCACTTGGTGGTTGATAACTGTCTGCATCTCCAGTTCCATGGAATCTGATGCTCTCCTCTTGCCTCTGTGGGCATTAGATACACGTGGTGTACAGACAGACATGCAAGCAAAACACTCATACATATAAAGTAAATAAATAAATAAATCTAACAGCCAACAGCGGACCCTCAAAGACAGTCTATTTCCTTCAGTTCATGGAAGGTTTTTTTTTTAAATCTTTGTGTGTATATGTATGACATGTATGTGTATGTAGGTGTGTGTGCCTGTTTGCAGGAATCAGGTGCTCGCGCACACAAACACACAAGTACACCCACATGAGTACACACACACACACAGACACACGTACACACACAAAGCACGGCACATGTGTGGAGGATGTCAGGAGACAGCCTTGCATTTTGGTCTACACCTCCCTCCTTGTCTGAGACAGGGCTTTATCAGGTTCTTGGGGATCCTAACTCAGGTCCTCCCATGAGCATGGCAAGTGCTCTACCCACTGAGCATCTCCCCAGCCCCTGAACTATCTTTTAAAATAAAGTACTGCTCCTTTTAAAGTGTGAAGTCTGTAGGGTTTTTATTTAACTTCTGTTCACCACATGCAGGCCTGGTACCCTCGGAGGCCACAAGAGGGCGTCAGATCCCCTGGAACTGTAGTCACAGACAGTTGTGAGCCACGTGGGTGCTGGGAACAGGACTAGGGTCCTCTGGAAGAGCAGCCAATGCTTAACCACTGAGCCACCTCTCCAGCCAGTAAACCAGTATTTTAAATAAAATGTTTTCTATGCACCTTAACACAACCTTTAACTTAGTTACAAAAGTCAAATTAAAGGAAAAAACATAAATACAGCGATCCACCCCACCATGGAGGAACAGTTTTGACAGAATTATGATCAAGGAAACATGTTTTTTTGTTTTGGTTTTTGGTTTTCAGTTTTTTGAGACAGGGTTTCTCTGTGTAACAGCCCTGGCTATCCTGAAACTCACTTTGTAGAGTAGGCTGGCCTCGAACTCACAGAGCTCTGGTTGCCTCTGCCTCCCAAGTGCTGGAATTAAAGGCATGTGCCGCCACCACAGCCCGGCTTTTGTTTTGTTTTGTTTGTTTTTGAACATGTTTCTATTGATTGTCAGTCTTGAAAAAGAACAAGGGGTTGGGGATTTAGCTCAGTGGTAGAGCGCTTGCCTAGCAAGCGCAAGGCCCTGGGTTCGGTCCTCAGCTCTGGAAAAGAAAGAAAGAAAGAAAGGAAGGAAGGAAGGAAGGAAGGAAGGAAGGAAGGAGAGAGAGAGAGAGAGAGAAAGAAAGAAAGAAAGAGAAAGAGAGAGACAGAGAGAGAGACAGAGAGAGAGAGACAGAGAGAGAGAGAGAGAAAGAGAAAGAAAGAAAGAAAGAAAGAAAGAAAGAAAGAAAGAAAGAAAGAAAGAAAGAAAGAAAGAAAAAGACCAATGTACAAAGGATATCGTCAAGAAAATTAAACCATCATTCACAGAATGGAGAAAACACGCAAATCACGTCAGACCGAGGGCTCATGCCACATCACACAAAGGCGGGCCAGGGTGCGGGGAAGGAGCCCACCCAGACTCAGCGGAGCAAACCAATGAACAAATAAACCGTAAAGAATTCTTACAACCACTTAAAAGACAAAGATCAAGGTGAGGAAGCAGCAAAGGCCTGAATAGATGTTTTTGAAAGAAAATACATAATTAGCCACCAAACACCAAAAATATACTCTGCATTATCATCAGAGAAATGCAAATCGAAGCCCGGAGGAGTCACTCTCCATCTCTAGACCAGCTTTAATCAACAGGACACAGAAGGAGAGTCATCAAGGGTGTGGAGAAATCAAAATCTCGGACCCTGCTGTTGGCAAGGCAGGCTAGTGCGACCCCTGTGGAAATCACCTGGGGTGCCCTCAGAGAGGAACACAGAATTATCAAACAGACGAGCAGCTCCCCTCTCAGGCTTTTATTTACAAGTCAGGCAAACAGTACACTACTGTACAGCCACAACCATTCCCAACAGCAGAAAGGCGGGAGTGGCCCCGATGGCCACCAGCTGAAAAAACACAAAACACACTCTATCCAACCAATGGATATGATCCATCATTAGAAACGGACGGATTACAGATACATACTGCCACAGGAATGATGCTTCAAGAACCACATGCTGGGGTTCAAGAGACACCACAGCCAATACAGCACTTGCCACACAAGTGTAAGGACCATTGTTGGGCCCCTGGCACTCACATAAAAGCCCACCTGTGACAGCTGACCTGTAATCCCAGTGCTCAATGGAGAGAAGAGGGAAGATAAAGGATTCCCCAGGGCAGGCTGGCTAGCTGGACAACCCAAAGCAAGCTCCAGGCTCAGAAGAGACTCGGCCTTGGTTATAAATAATGGAGTAACAGACACTCAGGGTCAACCTCTGAGCTCCTCACACATACTCAGGCACAGGTGAATACTCATGAGCCCATCCATACACATACAAACAGGCATGCACACACCTACAGATGCAACACACATATACAAATGCAAGAAAAACTATGCCAACCTGTGCACAGTGGCACACATGTGTGACCCAGCACTAGAGAGGCTGAGGTGAGTTCAAAGGCAGCCTGTGCCAGCCGGTGGTGGCACACGCCTTTAATCCCAGCACTCGGGAGGCAGAGCCAGGAGGATCTCTGTGAGTTTGAGGCCAGACTGGTCAACAGAGTGAGATTCAGGACAGGCACCAAAACTACACAGAGAAACCCTGTCTTAAAAAAAGCAAAAAAAAAAAAAAAAAAAAAGGCAGCCTGTGCTATACAGCAAGTGGTCAGTGTTCCTGAAAAGTGAATGTGAGCCAACCCAGGAGTCCCCAGAGACCATTCCCACTGGAAATCATCACCTCCGGAATGTAACCAATCACACACATTCCATCCAGCCCAGGTGCTGAGGGGTGGACAAAGAGATCCTGGGCCCAGTATGGTGTACACGCCTCTAATTCCAGCTCTTGGGAGGCTGAGTCAGGAGGATCTCAAGTTCAAGGTCCAGCCTGGGCTAAAGAGCAAGAATGTCTTTAAAAAAAAAAAAACAGGGCTGGGAATACAGCATATCACAGAGAATAAATAGGTTGTGAGTTTTGAAGAAAGGTCAGGCTTGAGATCCCTCCCCACAGACCCTGGAGCCTTCCAATAAGTAGGGGGACAGGAACAGCCTGCAAGGCATCCAAGCTTCCTTCCCTCGGGACCACTCACACACCAGTCCAAACACACACCTCCACCTCCAGCTCTCCTCCCCACCTACTCCATTTCCATAGGCCCCAGACCTCCACAGGGAACATTCCTAGACTAGGCCTCATCCTGACAGGCCTTCCACCTCCCTGGGCTGCCCTGCCAGGTTTCTGAGGCCATTATCACCTCTGCAGAGCTGGCACAGGAAACCTGGAGCAGGAAGTAGACTTGATCTGTGTTTACGAGGTTCAGGGCTCTCAGGAAGACGGGAAAGTGGCGGGGGCGGGGTGTGTGTGTGTGTGTGTGTGTGTGTGTGTGTGTGTGTGTGTGTGTGGTGGTGAGAGAGGACCCCAAGGGTGGCAGTCTTTACAAAGGCAGCCAGTTTCTGCAGGACATCCTGTCTTCCCACATGGCCACGGACGTGTGTCTGGGGCTTTTAAGGAAAAGCAACTGAATGTCCTTAGCCAAGGAGCCCTTCTCCTCCATCCCCATCCAAAGCCAGGAGAGAGCTCAGACCTACTCCAGTCCTGCGGCCCCCTCAGACATAAGTACACCTGCAGGATAAACTAGCTCCAAGACCTCCTGCACAAGGTCAGTTCCAAAGGAGATTGACCAACAGATAGCTCCATGATACAACCACACACACACACCACACACACAACACACACAAACCACACACACACACACATCACACACACACACACACACCACACATCCCACACATCACACACACATCACACCACACACCACACACACACACATCACACACACACACACAACACACACACACATAACACACACATACACATAACACACATAACACACATCACACACACACACACACACACCACACACACACACACACCACACACACCACACACATAACACACATCACACACACACACACACACCACACACACACACACACCACACACACCACACACATAACACACATCACACACACACACACACCACACACACACACACACACACACACACACACACACCACACACACACACACATCACACACACACACACATAACACACACAAACCACACACATCACACACACACACACACACACATCCCACACATCCCACACACACACACACACACCACACACATAACACACACCACACACATCACACACACACACACACACACACACCACACACATCACACACACCACACACATCACACACACATGTAGCTAGAGTTTTCCTGCCTGGCCCACAGTCAGGGCAAATCTCTCTCACCCGCCAGTCCCAAGCCACTCAAACCCGATCAAGTAAACACAGAGACTTATATTGGTTACAAACTGTATGGCCGTGGCAGGCTTCTTGCTAACTGTTCTTACAGCTTAAATTAATCCATTTCTATTAATCTATACCTTGCCACGTGGCTTGTGGCTTACCGGTACTTTACATCTTCCTTGTCCTGATGGCGGCTGGCAGTGTCTCCCCCACTCAGCCTTCCACTTCCCTGCTCTATTCTCCTCCTTGTCCCGCCTATACTTCCTGCCTAGCCAATGGCCAATCAGTGATTTATTTATTGACCAATCAGCAACATATTTGACATACAGACCATCCCACAGTACTTCCCCTTTTCTTTTCTTAAAAAGGAAGGTTTTAACCTTTATATATCTCCAAAGTCAGCTTGGTATATTTGGGAATTTGGGCGTAGCTTCTCTTACTACTTCCTGCTGGAGGGGGGCGCTGTATCTTCTGGGGAAACAAAGAAAATTTTAGGATCATGGAGTAGTCCGTGAGGCTGTATCATCTGAGCCAGTTGTCTTGAAACGGTTCTGGATGTTGGATCATCTGGGCCATGGTGTCATCGGAGACCTTTCAGGGGGTCTTGGCTGGTCAAACCTGATGTATCTTACTCTGGAACAAATCCATAGCCTCTTGCTTTCTGTGGAAACAAAAGAGACTCTTTTCCAAAGCAACATATCCTTACATCCAAATTTTGAAGTCAAAGTATCTTTAAAATATACATACTGGTTTAACTCAGCTTCCTTTACAATCAAACATCTCTCTGTAGTTAAGAATCCCAAAGACAACACAATCCAGACTCTCTGTGTAATAGTCATCTCTACGTGGCTTATTTTTTATATTAATTTTACTGTCTCTTTAAAGACTTTATTTTTTAAAACTATGTATTTGTTTCTATACTGTATATATCACCTTTTTTTGTCTCTTTCAAGCCTACGTATATTTTACACACATTTTAAACTATTACATCTGAATCTGTCTTATTGTGAATCTATTGCTTTAAGCTGCAGCAGCTGTGGCTGCTGGCTCCGCCCACCTCAGCTTCCCAACATGGCGGCAGTATGCTTACCGCCAGCTCTGGGAGCCATCGTGGGTCTATGCTTTTATCCAAGCAGCGTGTAGCCCAGAAACCTCTTTTTTTGTTTTGTACTAGCAAAGGCTAAATCCACAATGTAGCTTAATGTGCCACTTGCAGAGGCCTCATTCCCGCCATACTGCAGGTCGAGCGCGCACGCCAGCAACCCGCCAGTAGCTCAAACCGGCAGCTGCCGCTCATTTGAGAGAGACAATTAGGAAGCTGTTTTTAGCTCCGTTTTAGAATCTTTTCTCTCAGTTTTTAGGTGGAAACTCTTGCCCCACGTTGGGCGCCATTTGTAGCTAGAGTTTTCCTGCCTGGCCCACAGTCAGGGCAAATCTCTCTCACCCGCCAGTCCCAAGCCACTTGCCACGTGGCTTGTGGCTTACCGGTACTTTACATCTTCCTTGTCCTGATGGCGGCTGGCAGTGTCTCCCCCACTCAGCCTTCCACTTCCCTGCTCTATTCTCCTCCTTGTCCCGCCTATACTTCCTGCCTAGCCAATGGCCAATCAATGATTTATTTATTGACCAATCAACAACATATTTGACATACAGACCATCCCACAGTACACACACACACACACATCACACACACAGACACACACACACATCACACCACACACACACACAAAAACACACATCACATATCACACCACACACACCACACATCACACACATCACACACACACCACACACACAAAAACACACATCACATATCACACCACACACGCCACCCATCACACACATCACACACACCATCACATATAACACACACACACCACACACATAACACACACACCATACACACACATACCACACATAACATACACACAAACCCCATGTCTGACAGTACATACCTGAAACCCCAGCATTCAGGAGGCTGAGGCAGAAGCATGGTGAGAGAATGAATGGATTCAAAGGCAGCCTGGCACACTGTGAAAGCACATCTCAAAATACTAATAACAGCAATAACTTAATAACAGTAGTAACTTTACCCAGTTTCTAGAATCTGATACTCCATGTTTTGGGACCATAATTAGCAGAGAGTAATTGAAACTGTGGGAAGCAAAACTGTAGATAAAGGAACACCACCAGTCCCTGTCCTCAATAACGCCCTGCTCCATGCTGGCAGAAAATGGAACAAGTAAATGTCGGTTGTTTGGGGGAAGCATGCCGTTTTGTTTTATTTAAACACCCCCCCCTTTATTTTTACTTCCCAATTTAAAATGTCCCCAGCAGAAAACACCAGGCACTTTCCATATCATACTTCAGTTTTCCTAGGTTTCAAAAATGTTGCAATACCCCCCACGCCTCCCACCTCAAACTTAGTCCCACTTTATAGAAAGAAAGGTTTGTGGAGGGACCCAGCCCCAAAAGACCTTGGCCTACTCTGAAGTGAAGGTTCTGCTCAGCTGCCAGAACCTCCCACAACTTCTCCATGAATCACCAACCCCTTTGTTTAACCTCCTCCAAACGCAGACAACGCATCTGCTCTGGTAACCCACCTTCTCATACGCTGCCAACACAGTACCTGATTCCTAGCGCTCAACGTCTACACTGTCTGCCAGGGAGTCCTCTACTCCACTGCCTTGATCAGAGTGCATGATCTCTGGGCAACTGGGAGAGGAACTTCTCTAGCTAACAAAAGACCTGTGAGGACTTCTAGACGGATCTACCAGCCCTGGAGGAATCTCTCTTACTGCTCATACTTGCAGCCCAGGCCCTTGTGAATTGCTTAATGAGGTCCCTGAAGACCAAGGGAACAGAGAAAGTCTTATGCTAGATGGGTGTGGAAGAAGGTGCCAGAGGTTGGGAAGGGTACAGGGCAGGAAGCTGTGCCTAACTATCAATGTCTTGTACACGTTTACACTGGAACATTGTTTCCCTTCTTGATCTGCTCTTTGCTGGGGACCATTTAATTTCTGAGTGCCTCTTTTATTTTTCTTTAATATTCTCAAGTAAGTGATGTGGCCTACTACGATGCTAAAAGGCCCTTTTCTCTCCTGTGGCACAGAGTTACATAAAATAGAAGGCTGACAGAGAAAAGGTTTGAAGTAATTAGGATGAGAGAAAAAGACAGCCGTGGTGGCCTCGTAGATTCGATTTTATGGATCTTTTATTGACAATGAATAAATCCACAAAAAACAAAAAGGCCAAAAACCATATACCCTGTACCTGTTCCCTCGATTTAGAAAAGCAACTCTCTGTGTGTGTGTGTGTGTGTGTGTGTGTGTGTGTGTGTGTGTGTGTATCTGTCTGTCTATCTGTCTAGGCATCCAGAAAGTTTAGGGTTCTCACCAACCTCAGAAATTTGGGGGTGAGAAGTTGGGACCTACCCAGCTTTTCCAGTTGGCTTAGATGAAGCAGGAACGGGGAGAATGCAGAGGGCCAGGAGAAGTCTTCGCCCTAGGGCTCTGGAGGAGCATTGGTGTGTAGTTAAACTGTCAGCTAATGAGATTTCCTAACCTGGCTCCCTTTTAAGTTTAGACCCCCAACTGATTCGATCCCTAGACAACAGCAGGGGGTGGAGAATAGGGCTTCTGCATCCTAGAGAGCTACAGAATTCTCCGGAGAGTTCAGAATGGGTTGGAATTCTTCCAGGGAGTAGAACTTTAAACAGGTTATCACGTTGACTAATAGGTGTCTAGTAATAATGCTTCCGCTCTGTTCACTTCAATAGCACATGGGGGCTGGGGGCAGTCATTCTCCATTTAGGTTGACAGACACAGGACCAGGAAATTGGACATGGGGTTGGGGCGGCAGAGGGGGATGTGGGGGTGGTGTACAATTATGGGTAGGAACTCCTGCAACCTTTGGGCAGACGGCAAGTCTCTGGCCTGGTTTTTGTTTGCTTGCTGGCTTTGGGCTAGCAAAGGCCTCTGGGGTCTACATTCAAAGGACACAATGTGGCACCTCACTCAATAACTTGCACCAAAGAAGCATTTCTTCAATGATACCACAGTCTGCCAAGAGTCCCGGGATCTTTTTTTTAACTATGTGATTATGACTTGCTCTTTGATTTGCATTTTTTTTTTTTTCAACACGAAACTGGCTTCTCGTGTTTGCCTAGAGTAAATCACTGGTGAAAGGCCAGGAGAACAGGAAACCCAAGTCAAAACACACTGACAGTGATTGGAGATATTCAATGAAATCATTCTCCCCTTCCATCTTCCCTGCTTAGACAGCACCCCACCCCACCCCCTGCCTCTACCCCCCTCCATTCAAAGATAATTACTTAGCAACTTCCATGTTTACCACTCAGTCTCCAATCCTTGCAGCTCTGCACAAAAGCCTTTTCTAGAAGCTAGTGATGTTCCAAACTTTTACAGCTACAAGACATAATTTAAATTTCACCTCCACTAGGAAGTGCTCCTTCCTCTCTCCAGACAGCCCTTTGTTCAGCCGGCCCTCTAGTTCCCAGCACTCGCTGCTTAGTAAACTGCTATTCGTTCAACAGCAAAGGTTTCCCACCTGGGTGGCTTTTTCCTCCTCCAAGGCCTTCACACAGCCTTAAAGAAGCAGCAAGAAGAAACAACTCGAACAAGTGAAAATTCACACACATAAAAAGGCACCGCGCAAGATTAGATAAGAATAATTAAATCTAAGACCAAGTAAAACAAGTCCTGTTGGATTTGAAAAGAGGAGTCCTTGTGCCTCGTATAACGCAACGGGAGAGAGGAGAATCCACAAAATGGAAGGAGAGAGGGAGCTACTCTCTGTGTGGAACAGATTTCCCCTAACAAACACGCCACATAACTTGCAATGTTCCCCGTGTGGTTGTCTCTGTATCATCCTGTTCATTGACATCCTCATTTCATCACCACCACCCGCCCTCAAGAGGGACCGCATCTCCACTGTACAGACGCACAAACTGAGGCTCTGAGAGATGAAGTAGCTCTGCCAGGAATCACCCAGTTAGTAAACTGATCATCAGCGGGAACTGGAAGCCCCGACGCTTATGACCTCAGACCTCTCAACCCTCTGCTGCAGCTTTAGCTTTCAAAGTGTACGCCAAGTCAGCGTGCACCGGGCGGACACCTGGATGCCGCCCAGCTGCTGCACGGGACTGCATGGGTACCACGGAAGCAGACAAGGATTGCAGTGTTCCCAAGGGCTCCCGCGCGTCCTTCAAAACCTGTCAGCCACCAGGCAGGAAAAAGACTGATTAGATTCTATCTAAGTCTATCTGACCCTGGAGGATGGCCAGAGGATGCGACTAGAAAGGGATGTGCGTGGCGAGGTCCGCGCCTGGACAGCCCATCTTGACCCAGCTGGGCCAAAGACATCAGCGCCTCTAGGTGCAGATCTGAGTGAGCCGGGCGGGGCGGGGCTGGTGCGAAGGAGCAGAGTCCGGTCTTTTCCCTGAAGCTTCGGGCCTGAGACCCGGGGAGGGGGCGTCACCTGAAGACACACATCAACTTCTGACTCGCAGTGGGCAGGCTGCAGTGGCCCTACCTGAGAGCGTACCTCTCGTCCAATGGCGAGGTCTGTAAACAAAAGCCGGCCCCACGCGGGTCGCCAGCCGGGTGGCCAGCCTCTCGGTGCACAGGCATCGGAGAAGCAGAGCCGGAGAAGAGGGCCAGACCCGGATGGGGTCCGAAGAGCGGACGCAAAGCACAGCCCCACCACCTGGACCAGTCATTGTCTGCCCACACGTAGGATGCTGCTTTAAATGCCCCCTCCCTAGCCCACCGCAGGTCCTTCACCCTGTGTGCCCGCCCCCACGGCTCTCCCGCGGTGTGCCCGACCCGGAGGGCAGCACGGATGGCCAAGGTGAACACCCGGCAGCGTTGGCGAAGGGCCAGGCCCGTAAGTGCCCAAGTCGGGGACCGAGACACACACACACACACACACACACACACACACACACACACACACACACACAGATAGACCCAGGCACACACACGCACGCCCTCCCCGAAGTTGATTAAAAATCAGCCGATAAATACATAGAGACGAGGCCGCCGCAGGTCAACGCTGACCTCCTGCTGCCAGGAAGATCGAATGCCAACGTCTGGACGCTGTCACTTGCATTCGGCGCCAGCTCCCGGGCTCCGCTGTCTCGCCTGGTTCCCGGACGCTCCTTTGCACGATAGAGGTGTGCCTTCCCTCCCCGGATCACCACACCTCCCAAGTGTGTGCACACGAAAACAATACAAGCAAAGCCCGATCTGGGGGAGCTAGGACCCACCGGGAGCCCCAGTATGCGAGAGATGGGAGTCAGGACGTGCCCGCCACGGGCACCGCGGCTCCAAGCATTCTCATCGCCATCCCTCGTGGAGCCTCTGGCCAGCCGGCCCGCCCCCCTTAGGCCCGCGGTGCTCACCTGTGACGTTCATCCAGGATCTCGATGACCCGGCCCGGCACAATGCGGGGCCGCTGGGCCCCGGGGGGTGCGGGCGCCGAAGCGTTCGCCGCGCTGCAGAGCTGCGCGCCAGACGGCCGCGGCGCTGCTCAGCCCTTCGGCCCGCTCTCGGTCTGCCAATGGGAACTGTCAGGGCTCCTGGGCCAGCGGCCTCGGGGGCGGGGCCTCGGAGGCCCGTGGGAAACCGAACTCCGATTGGAGCCGCGGACAATCGCTCCGCCTCCGGCCAGCCAATCGGAGGCGGAGAACACAGGAGCGGGGCGTTCGGAGTTGGGCTGGAGAGTGACAACAGGCGCACGCTGGATACCTGAGCGGCATCCGGCCCCGGCTGGACCCTATGGCCGGAGGGATGCTGGCGTGGCACGCTCCCAGATGCCTGGACACCAGGGCCCTGGCGGTGCAGCCCGGAGAAACCGCGACAAGGATGGCGAAGCGTGCCTGCACGGGCCACAGCGAGGGAGCCCTTAACAAAGCAGCTTCGGGAGGGCCGGCTGGCCTCCGCCTCCTCCTCCAATAGGTCCGTGAGGCTGCCTGTCACCGGGCATAGGTGGAGGTGGCCAATGACGTGCACGAATGAGCTGGGGTTGGCGCGCGCGCGCGGCTCGGCGGCCGTGGGATTGGTCGGAGGTAAAGGATTTTCCTGCTACCTAAGGCAGAGAGGAAGGGGGGAAAGAATGGGGGGAGGCGAGGAGCCAAAAACCTTTTACCTGCGACACGTGGTCTAGTTTGGCCGGCTCTAAGGAGAAACGGGAACTTACTTAAATGAGAGAAAATCCCAACGCATTCCCACCCACGGGAGCCGGAGGATGTCGTACACTAAACAGACTCCAAGTAGGCACTGTGGTCTTGGGCAAGTATTGGACAGTCCAGGACTCGTTGGGCTAATGCCCAGCAAGTGAGCATGGGCTTCCCGTTCACCTGGACATTGTACACTGACTCTGACCAGGTCTGCACATGCCTCAGACCGCTCTAAAATCCCAGCAGGTGTTGCAGGTTGCCTATCTCAAGGTGGTGTGAGCCATAAACAGACTCACCTACGTTAGAGCTACTAGCTTCCCTAATCCAAGCCAGGGCCTTCCCCTCACTTTAGAGCTAAGCCAGCTTGCCCCAGGGAGTGGGAAACGCAGACCCCAGGAGTATCTTGTACTGTGTACCAGCCCTGAAGTCGTGTGCGGTGTGGCTGGCTGGCTGAGGAGGATGAAGTGGGACAATAATGAAGACCAGCCTGGCTACAGATAGAACTATTTCAAAAACATAAGGCAATTGATGCCTTTTCCTTCAGTATCCTTCACCTCCCAAACCCATCCTGCCTCCCATCCTCTCACCTGACCCTCATCAAAGCCATCCACCTGAAATCCATCCGCCCTCACCTCCTCAAATCAGTCTCCACTTTACAGAATGATTGTTCTAAACAGGAAGATCTCAGTCTCTCAGTTCTGGCCTCTTCTCTTTGCCCAATACTGTGTAAGTTCCCTCAGTGCAGTTCTGCTTCTTAAGCAGAAAGGAAAACAACTCAAAATGGCTTCAGGAGGCCGGGCAGTGGTAGCGCACGCCTTTAATCCCAGCACTCGGGAGGCAGAGTCAGGCGGATCTCTGTGAGTTCGAGGCCAGCCTGGTCTACAGCTCGAGATCCAGGACAGGCACCAAAACTACACAGAGAAGCCCTGTTTCGGAAAAAAAAAAAAAAAAAAAAAAAAAAAAAAAAAGGCTTCAGGAAGTCCCTGAAACTGACCAGATTCAATCAATAGGTCCTCCCTGATGTAGTAAGTAGTAATAGCTGAGGGTCTCTCTCAGATGAGCCAAGTTGTAAAGACTGTGAGATGAGACCAGCCCAGCCTCCTGAAAGGCCAAAACCAGCTGAGCCACGTAGAGATGATTTAGACCAACTGAGTCACTTGGAAAGAACATTCAGAGTTGTGGAGCTGCCTGCGGGCTGTGCCACGGTGTGCTCCAGGTTCCCAGCTTTATGAGCTCTCACTCACACTGGGGTGGGCTTTGGTGATTTGCTTGTCTGAGTTATTTCTGCTCCTGTAAGTAATCCCAATAAAATGCTTTGGTTCATCAAGTTGGACTTTGGTGGTATCTGTAATTTGGTCTGTCGTGAGATCCCTACCTGGGGTGAGTAGACATGTATTGCCTCTCCCCTCAAAAAGTTGTCACACAACACCCAGACGCATGCACTCTCCCTTCCTTTGACCAATTGCTACACATTCCTGAGAGCCCAGGTTGGTTGGCATTTCCTGAGCTTCTGGTGAGCAGGGTATGTTCATAGACGCTGGAGAGTCTCCTGTGCCCAGGGAGAATTCAAAGTGACTTGTGCTCCAGGTTTAATGACAGTGTTACAGCAAGTGTTTTCAGTCAAATTTGGGGTTTCTTCTTCCCAAAAGAAATTGCAAAAGCCAGCTTTATCTGAGCCAATACCTGCCTGGGCTTCTCAGTGAAGAATTAATTAAGAATTAATTAATCAAAGCTGTTGGCCGTGTCATAAGCTTCCATCTTGGAAAGGGCTGTGCTGTGTGCATTTGAATGGATATGAGTATAGAATCTGACCCCAAGGCTGCTCAAGAATGGGTTTGTCTGTGGTTAAAGATGCAAATATTGGAACCAGGCTGCCAGTCAAGCCCTATCCAAATTGTGGCCTAGAATAGGTTACTTTCCTACCTCAGTTTCCCTCTCTATGTTACTGAAATGATAATGCATTTGAAGGTGGATAATTTCTTTTTTTTGTTTTTTTTATTTCAAGATAGGGTTTCTCAGTGTAGCCCTGGCTTCCTGGAACTCAAGAGATCTGCCTGCCTCTGCCTCCCGAGTGCTAGGATTAAAGGCAAGGATGGATAATTTCTACAGCACTGTTTAATAGAGTAGCTGCCACATGGCATTAACTAACATTTGCCCAGATGGTATCCTCCACAGGAGAGGGAGGCAGTGGGGCCTGTAGAAGCCTTGGTACTTTGAGTTAAGTACTTTTCTCGAAAAGACAATCTTCCAAACATTGGAGTCAATCTTCCAAACATTCAGGTTCCACGTCTTTAAATTCAACCAGGAAAAATAACCAGGCTTGTCATTTCTTAAGCAATATGATAATAACTATGGAAACATTGACTATACCAAGTACCAGAAGTCGTGTAGATATGCTTTAAAGCATAGAGGTGTGTATGGAGTATACCCATTCCACAGAAGAGACGTGAGTACCCAAAGACCTGGATACCCAGGGGTTCCTAGAGCCAACCCCCAGCTAAAACCAAGAGCCCCTGCAATGGGGTCTCTTTTCTAACCTAGGCCTCAAGCTTGCTGTCTTTGGACCTCCCTGCTAGGAAGGTAACTGTTACAGGTGGTAAGTAGTAGCCACTCATGACCTTACACAATCAGGATTCAGGCAGGCCGCATGACTATAAGAACCCAGCTCACTAGCTCTGTAATCTTGAGCAAATGTCTACATCCATCTTAAGCCTCAGTCTCTCCTCTAAACTGGGCATATCAACTAACCCATAGGGATGTTTGGACCGTTGAAAGTACCACATGTGGCACAGTACCAACTCACAGAAGTTAGGCTTAAGTTTGGCTACATTAGCGAAACCACAGTTTCTGATCTATAAGTGTGAGATTGGGCTGGAGAAATGGCTTAACAGTAAAGATAGCATGCTGCCCTTCCCAAGACCGGAGTTCTGTCCCCAGTATCCATGTCGGGCGGCTCACAATCACCAGTAACTCTGGCTCCAGGGACATCCAACACCTCTGGCCTTAGGCACCTGCATGTACATGCACATGCGTGCACACGCACATATGTGTAATTTTATTTTAAAATAAAAAACGGAAGGGATGGTTCTGTGGTTAAGAGCACCGGCTACTCTTCTGAAGGACCTGGGTTTGACTCCCAGCACCTCAATGGTAGCTCAAAATCCTCTGTAACTTCAGTCCCAGGGGGATTCAACATTCCTCCTCTGGCCTGCATGGGCACTGCATGCATGCGGTACATGTAGGCAGAAGACCCAGACACATGAAATTAGATAGTTAAAGTTATGTTTTAAGTTTAGATTACCATGCTTAAGAGATCTATAAAACAGCCACACACTGGTGGCTCATGCTTTAAATCCCAGAACTTGGTAGGCAGAGGCAGGTGGATCTCCGAGTTCAAGGCCAGCCTGGTCTACAGAGCAAGTGGCAGGACAGCCAGGGCTACTCAGAGAAACCCTGTCTTGAAAAACCAAAAGAGAGAGATCTATACAACAGAAATGCCTCTAACCTGGAATCCCCACTTGCCCAAGGACAGATAACTTCCTGGAATGCTGGGGGCTGTAGTTTGTGAAAGATAACAAGCCAAGTGGTGTTTGCTTCTGTAAAGAAGCTTGGTTGCCCTGACTGCACAGGATGTCTTGACCACAGGTAGGTGAAAGATCGCAGGTACTCAGGCTGTATACCTGCCTCAGTTGGACGAGGCAGGAAGTATGTAGCCTTGTGGGGTTTGCCTTCATAAGCCTCTGAGTAATGTAACGTGTGGCCATGCTCTGGGAATGCCGGGTATAGACCTGGCCAGTGTCCATCGTCCTGGCCATTACTTAGCAAAGCTTGTTTCAAATTTGGCTCAAAAATTGTGGTAGTCATCTTATTCTTGCCTGGTAGGATTAACAAAATATTTTTAATTAAAAATAAATCTTTAAAAAGAAAAAAAGCAGGTGACAGCCTTTCAGCCAACGTTTGAAAAACTGAATGAAGCAACATACGCACATTCAACACTTTGTTCCCCCCGGGGGATGGGCACTGAAGGAAACGCCATTTGAGCTCCAGTCCATCATCTTTCTGTGAACCTGCCACAGCTGAGTACAGGGAACACTGCTTGCCGTCCGGAGGCTGCCCTGGAGCAGACAGAATTGGGTCTATGCGGCCCTTAGTTCCTTTTTTTTTTGACCTCACAGACTTGAGAAGCTACGGTGGACTTCTTTCTGTGCTGTTTCTTGTGTCTGACCCGAGCAGGATGTGGCTGTTTCACACTGTGGGGAGAGAATGGGGCATTTTGATTAAAACACAGACAAATGCCATCTGGCAGAGTCCTCGGCCATCTTGTCTCCTGAGGACACGGTTGACATCTAAAGAGAACATGGAATTGGCAGTAAAGGGGAAAAATAGAGTCGTAAAAGGCAGAGTGAAGGGTTGGTTTAGGGAGGGGGGAGGAGGGGAGAGAACATTTCTAGTGCACGACCCCGGCTTCAGGTCCGAGTCGGCTTTTCCTCCACCCCCACCCCACCCCCCACCCCCTGCTCGGTGTTAGAAGCTTTGCCACATGCAGCTGTTGCTGAGTCACACTATGGGTTCCTCTCGTCCCCAAGAGGATGAGCCCCCCACTGTGCTCCCAGACTCACCGAGGTCAGCCTGGGGATGGTGAAGACTCCAGACAAGGACGGACACTCCCATCCCGTGAGTTTCCATTTTCGGTGTCAGTTGGGGAAAGTGGACGACCCACCCCTAATGTAAATGAGCCTCACCCAACCCACTGAAGACCTGGGAAGAATAAAAATGCTTCCCGTTGAAGTCACCTTTGTGATGGTTAGTCCTTTGTCAGTTTAAGAGAATCTAGAACCACTAGGAAGAGACAGAGTCTCAATGAGGGTTTATCTGGATCCGTTGGCCTGTGGGGATGTTTCTGGTAAATTGTCTAGATTGCCTGAATTGATATGAAGACTCAGCCAGAAAGGATGGCATCTTTTCCTGGTTTGCAGGCTTAGGCTCTAGTAGGGGAAGCTGGGACTGAAGGGCTGGTTCAGCAGTTGTCCTGTCCACCCCCATCTTGGTTTTTGTTTTTGGGGTTTTTTTTGGGGGGGGGAGACAGGGGGCAGTTGTTTTGATTTGTTTTGTTTTATGCGAGACAGGGTTTCTCTGTGTAGCCCTACCTGTCCTGGAACTCACTCTGTAGACCAGGCTGGCTTCGAACTCAGAGATCCACCTGCCTCTGCCTCCCAAGTGCTAGGATTAAAGGCTTAAAGGTGTATGCCACCACTACCTGACAGTTGTACCTCTCTTGCAGAAGACTCAAGTTCCATTTTCAGCACCCAAGTCAAAAATGCTCTCTGCAGGGGATACAAATCCTCTGTCCTCCACAGGCGCCTGCCCTCACAGGTACATGCCCTAGTGCACACACAATTTTAAAAATAATAAAAAATATGTATTTTATAAGAAAAAAAAACAGAAAGAGCTAGCTGAGTGCAAAGCATGCATGCATGCATTCTCTCCCTGCTCCTGACAGTGGCGTGATGTGGTGCAGGCGTGTAGCCCAGCACTCAGGAGATGGAAGGAGGCCCGAAAATTTAAGGTCACCCTCTGCTCTGCAGTGAACTTGAAGTCAGCCTAGGCCACCTGAGATTCTGGGCCAAAAAACAAACAAGAGAAAAACCTACTTAAGTCAATCACTAGATGCTGTGGCCAGGTGCAGTGTGGACCTGCTTAAGTCAAAATAGATGCTGTGGCCAGGTGCAGTGAGGACCTGCTTAAGTCAAAATAGATGCTGTGGCCAGGTGCAGTGCAGACCTGCTTAACTCAATCAATAGATGCTGTGGCCTTGTACTGTGCGGACCTGTGACCCCAACATTTGGGAGGCAGAAGGATCAAAAGGCCACCCTGGGCTGCGAGGCCAGGTCTCCATAAGTAAGTGTTCAAAGGCTGAAGGTATGTGCTGGGTTTGGTAGGAAAAGCTAGTTTTACCAGTGTGTTAGTGTCTGAGGACAGATACCGGTGATACTTCTGTGAGAGAAGTCCCAGAAAAGACGTTAGAGTCAAGGAAGATTTCTGAGCCATGAGCAACCTTCCCGGAAGTGCAGAGTGCCACAACCGAGGAACAAAGGCCACACCATCAAGGTCACACTCAGGGAACTTAACAGTGCCTCCTTGCAATTGGCTTTATTGCATTTTATTTTGCGTGTTTTCACTGGAACGGCATTTTGTGGAGACACTCTCCCACTTGGCTGCGAACAGGATCCCAGCAACAGCAACACTTCTGCAGAATTGGCAGAGACCATGCTGCGGAATATTTCAGAAACTCCGAGGCAAAAGAGGACAAACAACCGCCCCCCCATCTCAAAATGCATTTTAACAGAAAGGAGATGAAAATAAAAAACAATTACTGAGAATGCACCCAGGGGTCCCCAGCAGAAATCCCATTTGCTTGTCTTCTGCTTCAGTTCACTCTGTCCTGATTACTAATTCATCAGTGGGGAGGAAGAGAGCTGGTTCCTTCCTTCCGGAGTGCACAGGGCCGGCTGGGCTGACTGCGGTTACCGTAGCTCTTCCTCCAGGTGGGTGTCCCTTCACTTACAAAGCTTCTCCCTCCCCCTGGCCAGGTGAGAGCCAGCTGAAGCAGTGTCCCCTGACCTACAGTGGGTGGGATGCAGGCCCCTGAGCTGCCTCGGGCACACTTGGCCATCCTCTCTTCTGTGGATGTGTTACACCACCCCACTCAAAGAGAACGGAGTGGACAGGGCTGGAAGGCAGCCACACCAGTCCAGCACAGCAAACTGGGCTTGGAGAGACTGAGCTACCCCTCAAGGGGAGCTAGCAGGGTGAATCTGACCGTGAGGCTCTAGACAGACGCTAATGGTGTACAAAGTAACGATGAAAAGCGAAGTCCATTCCCTAAGTGAGTTCCTTAAATCCTGCACTCCATGCGCTCAGCTATAATGTAAAGCTTGAGTAAATCTTCCCAAAAGATTCTACAAGGATTGGATGGCTTGGGGAAGTGTGTCCCTTAGGACAAGGCCTGGCCCATGTTAGAGATTCTGAGGGTTCCTGAGTCTCAACAAAAGCCCAGACTCACCTTTTCAACGCTTATTAAGCATGCCTAGAAACCCCCCTGGAGACCCAAAAGTCTCATCAGCTGAACGTGCTCATCCTAGCTACTCTAACACGTTCCTGAACACAAGACTCAACAAGTCTCCTCATGGCAGCGTTTTCCCAGGCCCTTCCTGGCCTTCGCCTGGAGGCAGGCATTTCCCAGGCTAAACAATGAGAGATGCCGCTTAGGTTTGGCTCACCTTAACCCTCATCACTGTAGCTGGAGCTGCCCTCCGAATGACCCTGAACCCCATCCCTGCTCTACCGCAGCCTACGCCCCTAGCTCAGGGAGAGGCCAGTGGTTTGCGAAACTGGTCCTTCCGTCTCAGTTTTTTATTCTACTCTCTGAAAAGCCTGTTCACGTGGCCTAAGGTAAAGGAAAGGCATGCATATCACCTTTTATTGACCAGCCTACTTTCCTGATTTCCCAAAATGTTCCCAGATTCACCTCTTTCCCCTTCCCCATTTCCATAAAATGATCTTGGGGGACCTTCCAATCCATGCTCTTTCTCCCACTAGCCCTTTGCCTGAGTTTTTTCTAGGCCCAGGACTCTGCTTCTCCTCCAAGGGCAAGCCAACCCATGGCTTCCTCTGAGGAGCCTTCCTCCTCCTTCCTCCTTGCTTACCAATCATCTACAACACCCACTTCTAATTTGCTTGCATGATGTAGTTTCTGTTGGTTTGGGGTCTTTGTTTAATTTTGTTTTGTTTGAGAAAAATTCCTCTATATAGTTCTGGCAAGCCTAGAACATTCTGCAGTCCCCCGGCATCTGCCTCCCCAGTGCTGAAATTACAGTTCGCCCAGCTAAGTGATTTCTAATTCAACCTTCCCTATCATGGGTGTGACAACTTACCAAAATATGCTCCCCACTGTCCAGCTGAAAGATAAAGTTGGGTAACTTGCCCAAGGCCATAGGGCTTGTCCAAGATTAGAGTGTAGGTAGGTGTATCTGGGAGTTCAAGGTCAATTTGGCTTATGTAGTGAATCCAGGCTAGCCAGGGCTATATAATAAGACCCTGCCTGGGAGCAGGGAGGATAGAGGCAGGGAAAGAAGAGGGGGAGGGGGGAGGGAGGGGAGGGAGAAGGAGAGGGGCAGAATATCTGGTGATGCAGGCCTATAACCCCAGCTACTAGGGAGGCTGGAGAAGATCACAGCCTTGGAGATTTAGTGAGACCATGCCTCAAAGTAGAAAACTAAAAGAGAGCTGGGGGGGGTGGGCAGTGAGATGACACAGTAGGTACTTGGTTGTCTGGACCTGAGTTCAATCCTCAGGACCTAAATGGTTGGAAGCTCTGACTTCCACACAGGTGCCATGGCACAAATATGTGCATAATTGCACACACATAGATAGATAGATAGATGATAGATAGATAGATACATAGATAGATGATAGATAGATACACAGATAGATACATAGATACTAGATACACAGATAGATACATAGATACTAGATACACAGATACATAGATAGATACATAGATACATAGATACATAGATAGATACATAGATACATAGATAAATGTAATAACAAGATTTTTAAGAGAGTGATTGCAAGCAAGGACTTTGACTGCGTACCTGATACAACACAAGGATGTCAGAACAAATCCACAAAGCCCATGCCTGGTGTGTGCACACCAAGCAATCCTGACTAATAAGTGTGTGCATTGTGATCCCTGGGGAGAGGCTGCAGGAGCTCAGTGCCCAGGGCCTGGAGTGGACAGCCCCTGAGCTGGGAAGGCAGTCTTCCCTGGCTTCCCCAGTCCACAGTATCCCACCCTCATGACACAGCTCCCCCTGCAGGTGCCCTCGGAGCTGCGCTCCTCCCGTCCGCATGCAGGCTTGCCCGTTCGTTTTTCTTTTTTCTCACTGAAACAAGCGTTTCCTTTATCCTCCCCAAACACGTGATCCATAAGAAGCACATTCCAGACCTTGTTATGGCAAGTGGCTTTCTTCTGATGGATCAAACCCCAATTTCTAACAAAATGTGATAAGCAAAAAGCATAGTGAAGCACACCACCCAGCCACGGTCTCCACTGCTGACAACTTACCACTCCTGGGTAATTTCCTTGGCAGCTGGCAGTAACAGAAAACATTAGCAACTGCTTTTTTTTCCTTTATGCTTATTTATCACTCCAAGATAGTGCTTGACTGGACATGAAGTACTTGAACATTATTATAATTCATTTTTAATCATCAGCTAACGAACAAGGACAAAATCCCTATTTAAAAAAAAAAAGAAAAGAAAAAAGCAGCAAGCCATTGGCGCTAACTGTGAGAAAAACAGATACCAAGCAGCCCAGAAGGTGCTTTGCTTTCATTTTTCCCTTATCAGGCTGGGGACGGAACCCCAGGCCATGTCCGTACTGGTCAAGCGCTCTGTCACTCAGCTGGAGCTCCAGTCTATGTGTGTATTTCTGTTTTGATTTGGTTTGGTTTGGTTTTTTTGGTTTTTCCATGCAGGAAGTCCACAGATAACTGATAGAGGAACTACTTATGAAGGAATTAGATTGGGGAGAGCTAACTAATTAACACAGAGTCCTGGAAGGCTGAGCCAGTCCTACCCTGTGTCCCGCAGCCTCAGTCAGTCTCCACCGTCCAAGAACACGAGAGAGAAGGGGCCAGAATACATGCTTCTCGGGTCTTAAGTGGCCAAGAGGCCATGCTCTAGGGTCTGGTACCCCAAGGTCATAGGTGAAACGAATACCTGCTACAGGGTTTCTCTGTGTAACAGCCTTGCCCATCTTGGAACTGGCTTTGTAGACCAGGCTAGCCTCAAACTCACAGAGATCTACCTGCCTCTGCCTCCCCAGTACTTAGACTAAAGGCAAGTGCCACCACACTTGGTTATGTGCATGGTTTTAATAGATGTATACAAAGGCTTTTTCCCCTCAAGTAATAACTCTATTTATTTATTTAGGCAGAGTGTCATGTAGCCCAGGCTGGCATCAAGCTCACAACATAGCTGAAGATAACTTTGAATTTCTGATCCTGCCACCTCTATTTCCTGAGTGCTGGGATGACAGGTGTGTCCCACCATCCCACGTTGGTGACACTGCAAGGGATGAAACCCATCGTGCATGGCTAAGCGAGCACTCTGTCAACTAAGCCGTATCCTCAACCTCTCCAAGAAAGTCTTCTTTGAATGATGAGGAAAATGTCGGTCCAGTATTGCTAGTCCATTGGCCCTGCCCACTGAGGTCCACTTATTTGGTGTACAGGAAGGAGACCCAGGGAAGAGCCACATGTCAAGGCAGGGAGGCAGAAGCTCAGGTGGGGGTCAGTTTGCAAGGCAGGCAGGAGGAGGTAAGTCATTCCATTTGCAGTTTGTGTAATAACACTCCTGACTATGGGTATTGACTGAAGAGAAGAAGTTGACTTGGCGCATAGTTCTGAGGCCAAAATTCCAAGCCAGTGGCTTCATGTATTCAGTTTCTGGTGAGCATCCTGGCTATATCACACCAAAGAAATGGAAAAGAACGAGTATATGTCCAAGAGACCAAGTTCATGGGATAGCTTGGCTTCGTAACAACCCAGCATTGTGAGAACTCACCAGGGCTCAGTGAGAACGTTTTGGTTCTATCGGAGGACAACACCCCCAGTGAGCTTCCACCTTCCGCTACACCCCATCTCTTCAACCTCCCACCAACTCTCAGCGTCACCACACTGGGCACCAAGCTTCTGGCATGTGGACCCTCGGGGAACACAAACCCCATTCAAACTCTAACCGAAAGGAGAAGGGCAAGGGACGCGCTGGGTGGGCGGGCCCCCATCCGATCTGAACAAAGACCTCAGGTCACCCCAGGGAAGTGCCAAAGCTGACTTCCTCCTTCAGAAGAAGGGACCTCAAGAGACCGCTGACCTTCAGTGGAGGAGCCACACCTGAAGGGGTCCGTGCAAACTTCTGAACTTCTCAGTGCTCACCTCTGTTTACCTCTGCTGAGTTACACCCTTAAGACTCTTGGTGGCTTGGCTCTCCGTGGCTTACCATGCCAATACTTGTCGCCAGAACTGGAAGGACCGAGTGTGTTCACGATGTCGCTGTGACAAATGCCAGACAGGAAGCAGTTCCGGAAGAGACCGTTCCGGCTTTCAGTTTCTGGGGTGCACACTCTCATGGCAGGAAGGCATGGGGATAGGAGTGAGAGGCCCGCTTACTGTTATGCCCAGATTGTGGGGACCCCCAAAGGACCACCACAGAGACCGAATACCACATGTAAAAGCAAAGAGCCTTTATTTTCAAACTCTGAGCTTGGTCTCCCTGTCTGTCGGACATAGCAGTGAGAGCAGAGAGCCCTGAGCTCAGGTGGGGTGGGGTTTCTATCATAGCAGAGGTTGGCATGAGGGGATTTCCAGGGTTCAGAACCCTGATTGGCTGACATTTGTCTAGGGGTATAGGGAATGTTTGGAATGTCAGGTATTTTCTCTTAGATGCAGGCCCCACTGGGTGAAGTCAGCTCATGGCTTCTCCTGGGTCCAGGTGTTCCCTGCCGGAAGCTGTGTCTGGACCTCTAAGGCTGTCATGGCAGCTGTGTGGTCAAGCTGTTTTGGGGCCCCTCACACTTATCACACTGAATACACAGGAAGAAGAGAAAGAAAACAGGAAGTGGGCCCAGGCTACCAAGCCTCAAGGCTCACCTCAGCAAGGCTCCACTTCTGGAAGGTTCTATGAACTATCCAGAGAGCATCACCTGCTAAGGACAAGGAACTCAGACACAGAAGCCTATGGGGGCATTTCACAATCAAACCGCAATGCTGGGATATTTCTCACAGAATTGCAGAGTTGGGCTTTCATTTGAAAAAAGTCAGAGGATCTGGCTAATTCAACCCAAGCCCTTTGAAGTCTATGGACATCAGATATAGCACAAGCCCGTTACACAACATTCAGTTATGTGAGCTTGGCTTCTAAATTAACTCTTTGTCTTTAACACCAACAAATCTAACAGCCTTTTATTCAATGCTCAATTAGCTAATCTCTCAATTACACATATTTTATAGTAAACAGGAATCTGAAAAAAGAGAAATCAAATCCACCACAACATCCCTCATCCAGCACAACCGCTGTGTAACTGGTGCTGATGGGTACAAGTAACTCGATCCTTTGTGAGGAAACCAACCTCAGCGACATTTGCGACATATTACGGAGTAATGGCAGGTTTAACACGGATCGAGGTGAACCAATATAAGAAATGTCATTTTAAAATCATTATTCTAGGGGTTGGGGATTTAGCTCAGTGGTAGAGTGCTTGCCTAGCAAGCGCAAGGCCCTGGGTTCAATCCTCAGCTCTGAAAATAATAATAATAATAATAATTATTATTATTATTATTATTATTATTATTATTATTATTATTATTATTATTATTATTATTCTAGAAAGCATCGTGTCTGCAAACCCAGGCTACTAAGCCGAGTGTCAGTGGGAGTTAATGCATTCCCTGGTTGTTGGTGTTCAAGACTTGACTTTATTAGTCACTTTTCTTATTGCCATGACAAAAGACCAGACCAGAAGCTGTGGAGGGGAGGAGGAGAGGCTGCTTTGGCTTATGGTTTGAGGAGGAGGTACATCGCCCGTGCTGAGGACTGAGGACTGCGCGGTGGTGGGAACACAAGGCACTCGGAGACGGCAGCCCCAGTCGGGAAGCCGAGGAAGGCAAGCACCACGTGTTTAGTTTGCTTCCTTTTTCCTTTGCCTTTTTGCAGCTCAGGACCCCTACACAAGAGACTTCACGGTGAGTCTAAACTCCTGTCTTTACAGAGATATGTCCTCTGGATTCCATATCCAGTCAAGGTGACAGAATTAACCATCACGGGACTGTTGGTTTTAATGGTGAGGTGTTATTCATTAAGTGGCACCCTCACTGTGCGAGAAAGGCCATGAGATATGACGAAACCCACTACCAGAGCTTTATTATGAGAAGAGAGGGACAGAAGAGAGCGTGACCAGGCCTGTGGAAGACATGTGCAGAGAGAGGGGGCGGGAAGGAGAAGAAGAGGGAGGAGTCTGTGATCCGCTGCTTATGGATTCCCCTGCACATGCACATATGGGCCCACATGGCTACCCCATGCGTGCGCATAGATCGCGTGATCACGCTGGGCACAGATTCCGCAATCACGCAATGCACGGATTACATTGTGTAAGGCCCCTTGCTTGGCTACTGAGCTGTGCATGTGTGGTCACGTAGCTGGGGGAGTGGCCAGGAATTCCAACAATGACTTGTCTCGAACTATAAGTCTATTTGATTCTGGCACACAAAGCTATCATCAGAACACAGGCTTCAGTACTGTCTGCACCGTGAGAAAGTTTACCTAACGCTGTATCCTAAAACAGATCCATGGCTGTGAAAGACACTCTGGGTGGCTTCACTCTTCACATATCCGTGGAGGGAGCATGGACTTTGCTGAGATGGCACTGTGCAAGGACCCTCAAGGGATGAAGCACAGCTGTGCCATAGGTATCACGGTCCAGCTGTGGACAATCACAGTCTCAAGTTCCCACAAACTTATACTAAGTGAACTAATCTCTTTATTGAGATGGGTGGGGGCTGGTACTGGGATGCTTTTGAATAAGATGTTTTTTAAAAAAGAAAACCTACTAAGATGGATACAGTAGTATACACAGCACTCAGGAGGCCATGGCAGGAAGGTGGCAAATTTCAGAACAGCCTGGGCTACATAGTGAGCTAGGACATTGATGTCTCTGAGGAGCAAGGGCTGATCAGCTGCTGCCTATGGAGCTCAGCATGCTAACTTTGAGGCTCGTATTTGTTGCTTCCTGATCTTAAATAGAGACACCATTGGACAAATCAGGTATTTTGCTTTGTAAATCGTGTTTTATTAAATACTAACCCCAAGTACTCGAAGAATGTAACTGCATTTGGCAGGGCCTTTAAAGAGGTGACTAAGGGGACTGAGATGTAGTTCAGTCTGGCAGAGAGGTGGCCACTCATGCAGGAAGACCTGGATTTGATCTCCGGTACCATATACATTACATTAAGGATGGTGATGCAAGCCTGTAATCCCAATACTAGGGAAGTAGAGGCAGGAGGATCAGAAGTTCAAGGTCATCCTCAACTGCACAATGAGTTCCAAGCCAACCTGGGCTATATGAGACCCTGTCTAAAACGTAGAACCAGTCTGGAGGGCACAGGCCACTTCCGAGAATTGACTGAGGAGAAGTTCCAGGCGCCCAGGGACTCCTCAAGCTGCAGAACGATCACTGAGGCCATGCACTCTTCCAGGATGTGTAGAAGCCATCTCAAGATGAGTGGGGTAGAACCCAGGAGGCCCTGGAGAAGAACTCGAACCAGGTCCTTTTGGATCTCCACTCTCTGGGTTCTGCCCACACAGAACCTCATCTCTGTGACTTCTTGGAAAACCACTTCCTGAATGAGAAAGTGAAGCTCACCAAGAAGATGGGCTGACCAACCTCCATAGGCTGACTAGGCCACAGCCAACACAGACTGGCGTGCACTTCCTGAATGAGAAAGTGAAGCTCACCAAGAAGATGGGCTGACCAACCTCCATAGGCTGACTAGGCCACAGCCAACACAGACTGGCGTGCCCCAGCCATCTCTGGGTGAGTATCTCTTTGAGCGGCTGGCTCACTCTCAAGCATAACTAGGAGGTCCCCTCACCTCCCAAAGGGCTCCCTCCTCTGCTCTGCATCAGCCAGTCCTACATCCTGGGGACCTCCACCTGAACCTCTCAAGCCACTAGGCAGCTTAGTAACCACCCTGCAGTCCCTCCCAACTCTTGGGCCAAGGTAAAATAAAGCTTTTGAAACAGCAAAATAAATAAATAAATATAAAAAAATAAAAATAATAAAAAGCAGGTCCAGGCTTGGTGCTGCACATCCCCTAATCTCAGCATGGGGGAGGCAGGAGTGGGTGGATCGACACTGAGTTCCAGACCAACCCTGTCCCTAAAAGCCAGGCCAGAGCTGGAGAGATGACTCTGAGGTCTTGTAGAAGACTCATGCTCATTCCCAGCACCCACAGTCAGGAGGTTCATAAGCACCTGTAACTCCAGAAAGGGGGATCAGACACCCTTCTGTGAGCACTTGCCCATGTGTGGCATACATATGTACACACACACACACACATATACACACATATATACATATGCATACACACAATATATACACGTGTGCATGCTTACACACACATATAGGCATGAATGAAAATATCTGTGGAAGAAAAGGAAAAGGGAAGTGTAGCTGGAAGTTTTCCTGTGTCCTGCAGCTGCTCAGTCCCAAATAAACACACAGAGGATTATATTAATTACAAGCTGTTTAGCCCAGGCTTATTACTAACTAGCTCACTAATCTTAAATTAACCCATTTCTTTTTTGAGTTTTTTAAAAATATTTATTTTATTTTATTTTTATGTGCATTTGTGTTTTTGCCATGGGTGTGGGGATCCCCTGAAACTGGAGTTATAGACAGGTGTGAGCTGCCATGTGGGCGCTGGAAATTGAACTCAGGTCCTCTGGAAGAAGAGTCAGTGCTCTTAACCACTGAGCCATCTCTCCAGCCCTTTTTTTTGGGGGGGGGGGGCGGGTTTCAAGACAGGGTTTCTCTGTGTAGTTTTGATGCCTGTCCTGGATCTCGCTCTGAAGACCAGGCTGGCCTTGAACTCACAGAGATCTGGCTGGCTCTGCCTCCTGAGTGCTGGGATTAAAGGTGTGCGCCACCACCGCCTAGCCACCCATTTCTATTAATCTATATTTTGCCACATGGCCGCGGCATTACTGGTTTGCTAGCATCTTGTTCCTTGGGTGGTTGGATGGAGTCTGCCCTGACTCCGCCCTTCTTCTCTCTGTATCTCTGCTTGGATTTCCTGCCTGGCTCTTATCTTGCCTTACAATAGGCCAGAGCAGCTTTATTTATTAACCAACGGAAGCAATGCATATTCACAGCATACAAAAAAGATCATCCCACAGCACTTTTCAGTTTCTGTCTAACCAAAAAGGAAAGTTTTAACTTTAACATAGTAAGATTACATATAACAAAACAGTTATCAAGCAAGAATTATAGTTACAATATCTACTCTATTTATATTTGGCAAAATTAAAGAAAATACTCTATCATCTATCCTATATTTGTGAGTCTAAAGTCTTATATCTAATTTACCTTTTATCATAACTAAGGAAAACTATAATTATAACTACCTAGTCTTCAACTCCATCAAAGACCTCAGAATGATATAATATTATCTGAGTAAACAGGAAGTGCTTGCAAGCAACTTCCAAAATTCTAGAAATGACAAAGACATCTGGCTGTCTGGACACTCACCCAAAGTTCCTCTGTAACGTTGGGGCATCCATCTTCAGCCTACAGGTCTAGAGTCTCTGGAATACTTTTCAGTGAAGCAGGAAATTTGAAGGACTGTTTCACCAATTCTGGCAAAGTTCATCAGTCACTTTTCTCTGTGTCCTGCAGAATGTCTGGCAGTTTCTTCTGTGAAGCAGGAACCTGAAGGACCATCCTGCCTTGTTTTGGAAAAGTTCAGTGGTCATTTTCTTATGGGTCCTGCATGTCCAGTTTATACAACATATTGTTAAACAGTCCAGGCAAGAGGAGTTTCTTGCCCAAGTGGTTAACTTTTCCACATTGTAAGCAAACTCCATAATGAGTTTCTCTGATGCCCATCATCCTCTTTGAAGTAATTGGTGCTGCCAGGAGCAGATATGTTTGAAAAGTCTAAGTTCTTAAAACATTTTAAATGGCATATTCTGTAGGTCTTTGAAGTATTTGAAGAATCTGAAATATATCGCTGTATGACCTTGAAAACATACCTAACATGACTACAAGTTTGTTATTATAGATGACTATTAATCTATGTTTCTTAATTATATATTACATTTTAAATGAGCTGTATAAACATAATACCCTAAACAAGAATAGAAATATACATATACTACAACAAAACTGACCTTAAATTTGTATTAATAAATCAAAATCCATACCAATGTAAAGTATTTTGAGAGTAACAGTTGTTTTTGGATTAAAGTAGATTTAATATCTACCTTTTTTTCATGACTTCTATATCATATCCCCCCTTTTTCTTTAAAAAGAGATTGACTATGACTGTTAACCATTTATAATCAGCTCCCCTTTAAATAAAAACAAACACTTATAAACAATATTTTGGGAATTTGGGCATAGCTTTTCATACTACTTCCTGCTGATTGGGGGCCCTGGCAATCTTATAAGGATCCTGAGAAAATTTAGAATTATGGTCAAGTCTTAACTGTAGCAGTCTGTGAGGCTGCATTTTCTCAGCCAGTTGCCTTGAAGCTGTTCTGGATGTTGGATCATCTGGACCATAGATCCCATTGGAGACATCTTGGGGTCTTCCTTGATAGAGCCATATTAACCTGGAAGGAATCCACAGTGTCTTCTCTTCTGTGGAAACAAAAGCATGAACCAGGAAGCTGTCTCTTAAAGGAGTCATGCATCTGTTAGCCACCAGCAAACAGAACCTATCTGAAAAATTGTGGCTACCAAGAAGCTGTGTTTCACTCCCCATTTTGTGGTTCTAGAAACCCTCTTTAAAAAAAAAAGTTTTTTTAGGCTTTATATGGATGTGCATGCACTGCATTGGCATCAATGTAGACAGAAGCTTTTCTGTGCCCTACCCAGCCTGCAGTAGTTTACAAAATAATCACCCAGAGGCTTATACTAATTACAAACTCTAGCCGGGCGGTGGTGGCGCATGCCTTTAATCCCAGCACTCGAGAGGCAGAGGCAGACGGATCTTTGTGAGTTCGAGGCCAGCCTGGTCTACAGAGTGAGATCCAGGAAAGGCACAAAGCTACACAGAGAAACCCTGTCTCGAAAAACCAAAAATAAAAAAAAATATATTACAAAATCTTTGATCTATGGCTCAGGCTTATTGCTAGCTAGCTCTTACATCTTAAATTAACCCATTTCTATTCATCTATATTTTGCCACATGGCTTTGGCATTACCAGTCTGCTGGCATCTTGTTCCTTGGGTGGCAGGCTGGTGTCTGCCCTGACTCTGCCCTTCTTCTCTCTGTATCTCTGCTTGGATTTCCCATCTGTCTCTTATCCTGCCTTGCCATAGGCCAAAGCAGCTTTATTTATTAACCAATAGGAGCAACGCATATTCACAGCATGCAGAAAGACCTCCCACGGCAGGGAAGCCAGTGTCTTCGCTGGCTAGTGACCACGTCTTCTTTCACAAAACCCAAGTGTGATTGATATATTGTGCACCCCAATAAACTTATCTGGGAGTCAGAGAACAGAACAGCCATAATATTAAACATGAAGGTGAGGCAGTGGTAGCACATGCCTTTAATCCTAGCATTCCAGAGGCAGAGATCCATTCAGATCTCTGTGAGTTCAAAGCCACACCGGAAACAGTCAGGCATGGTGACTCATGCCTTTAATCCCAGGAAGTGATGGTAGAAAGCAGAAAGGTATATAAGGCGTGAAAACTAAGAACTAGAGATGGTTAAGCTTTCAGGCTTTCGAGAAGCAGTTCAGCTGAGATCTATTTGGATGAGGACACAGAGGCTTCCAGTCTGAGGAAACAGGATCAGCTGAGAACTGGCGAGGTGAGGTGGCTGTGGCTTGTTCTGCTTCTCTGATCTTCCAGCGTTGACCCCAGTACCTGGCTCCAGGTTTGTTTTTATTAATAAGACCTTCTAACAATTCATGCTACACCCAAGAACATGTCACCTAGTGATGGGCCCTCAAACTAGGGGGTGACATCACCAGGCCAGCCCAGCAGCTTCCCACAGAACACAGCAATGAGTAATCAAACAAGAGCTGCCTTTGTGGGAAGCAGGAAAACCATGCAGACAGAGAGGAGGACAGAAAAACACCTCGGATCTGGGTTTCTTCCAGATTCTCCTGAGGCCCCCAGCTGCTCTGGTTCCATGTGACAACCTTGAACCACTTCAGTCAACACCTTTCAAGTGTCTGTCTGATTCTTTCAGCTAACAGACCTCAGTCAGCAAAGTCTCCCATGCAAGTTGTGCAAACAAAGGCTGGAATAGCACTGACTCACGTTAGCTCAACGGAAGACCTGCCTTTCTCAGAAAACCTCTTCAGTGTCCATCGGCCCTGGAAGACTCCACAAGTCCTTGGAGCTGTCCTGACTTCTGCAGGAGTAGGAGCCAGCCGGTGAAGTGTAGCCTTCATCCCTCATCAAAGAAGCTTCTTTTTTGCAGGAGATGGAGGCTACTACAGAGATCCATGACTGGTCACAATGATCACAGGCCACCCATCGTCATCTGTGGACACATCTACAGCAAAGCCCCTACTGCTAAGCCTTGCCCGGGCAGTGTCATGGAAGAGGGGGCAGAAAGATCGTAAGAGCCAGAGGACGGGGAAGTCAGATTGGAGGCCGTGTCTTCTCTGCATGACAAGAGAGTGATGCCCATGGAATCTCAACAATACGATCACCTAAATAACACCTGCATGGAGATCATGCCAGCTGCCATGCAATGTGGATGTAGGAAATCTCACAAAGCGTCTCCCCCAGATGAAGAGCTACAGGCAGTTAATGGCTGCTGAGAGAGAGAGAGTCTTATCTCAGTCTTCTACAGGAGTGGGTCCTCTGAGAAGTTACCTACTTCCGGGAGATCAACTGTAGACACTCAACCAGAAGAACAACACTGAATGAACTCAGGTGTGTGTTGGGGGGAAAAACAACAATAATTATAGAATAGGTCATGAGTTCAAGACGGGGAGAAGGGTAGAAGCTATGTAAATACAGTACTCAGGAAAGTCTGGGAAAAAAAAAACTAAGGACTCTCAGAGCATTTGCTCTGGGCTCAGCTTGAGGGTCCAGGTGCATCTGGGAAAGAAGGAGCTGATCAGAGCACACACAGGCCAGCAGCGACCATGGCACAGAATGTGTGTGGAATGGTGACCGGTTTGGAAGAAGACAGCCTTCGCTCTTCTCTGCAGGACACAGCCCGTCCATTCTGCCTGGGCCAGTTCAAAAGCCCTGTTGCTCACCTAAATGATTTTGCTGGAATCCTCACCAGCAGTCATCACTGGACCACATGGCCTGGCACATGACCCACTCCAGGGCACTCCTAGTGAGGGGTTGGTGCATAAACCAGGCCATTCTGAATTTTCCCTCCAGTTTTGCTGTGTAACTCGAGGAACGACACAGTCTTAGCCTTCTAGTGGAAAGATCTGGCCAGATAATATTTCCCAGAGACAAACGGGGATCACAGAGGAAAGAGCCGCAAAAGCATCACTTGAACCCCTGAATCCAGCTCTACCTGCAACTGTTTCCACCCATCCTTATGCAGCCCAGTTACAAAGAATCAATACATGTGCATTAATTCCATACAGTGGTGTGAAATGCATTTATGTCAGTGCCAATAAGACCCTTAACAAAGACAGAGGGTGGGCCGTAGAGACGGCTTGGAGGTTAAGAGCATAGACCCACATTGGGTGGCTTACAATCTCCTGTAACTACAACTCCAGAGGAGATCCGATGCCTCTGACACTGCACGTGCGCGCGCGCGCACACACACACACACACACACACTTAAGAAAAAATGGAAGATGTTTTAGAAAACTGGAGCAGGGTAGGCAGGATGGGTGGTGGCTGAGAACTCTGAGGCCAGGCCAGGCCATGACATTTGCTTTAGACAGACAAGTCGATCCTTTCTGGGATTGTATGTCCACATGGAGAAGACGGGGTAAGAAGGGAGGAAATAGGAAAAATAGAGGGTACAGCGGAGCAAAGCACCGTCAGAAAAGGAGAGAAGAATGAGCTGGAAAGAGGATACTGAGGAAAAAGGAGGATCAACCAGGGACGCCTCCCTCCTCTAGGTTTCCGTCTGTTCTTCCGTAGCATCAGTAGACAGGACCTGCTACATAAATCCAATGACCCAGGAGAGAATCTAAACGTGTGTCTAGGCCGGGCGGTGGTGGCACACGCCTTTAATCCCAGCACTCCGGGAGGCGGAGGCAAGTGGATCTCTGTGAGTTCAAGGCCAGCCTGGACTACAGAGCAAGTTCCAGAACAGGCTCCAAAGCTACACAGAGAAGTCCTGTCTCGAAAAAACAAAAACAAAACAACAAAAAACAAGACAAAACATCTGTCCCCGCATCCACACTTCATAGATTTCTAGTGAGCAGCTAGAGCAGAGCGGCACACACCTGTGATCCAGCACCATGCCAGCTAGTGCGGGAAGACTATGAGTTTGAGGCCACAGGAGGCTACATAGTGAGACCTCGTCCCAACAAAACAATAACACAAAAATCCAGGGTGGCAACAGTCTAGTATTCAGCTAAGGGTGTGGCTGTGGAACCCTGTGCAACTCAGCTGCTCAGGTCACATGCTCCTGAAGCTTGTCCTGTCTGCAGGGAAAGACAAACTGATCAGAACTTTCCAATGTTCTGTGTCAGGTGTCCAAGCACAGAGGTTATTTCATCTCACAAGGGGAGGCACAGTTTGCTCCCATCCTGCCCTTGCAGACTCACAGCCCAGCAGCTCTGAGAAGCCCTGCTGGAATGAGGGAGCCCGTGTTGCCTCGTTAGAACCAGCCTTTCCAAATTCATTTGGCCACAGAGTATTTTCTTAGCTAATTCTCCACACTAACACTTCACAGGACCTTTGTGGAAAACACTCCAAGCATCGGGTTTTGAGATTCCTGGAGCTGGAAGGGGCAGTAGCCGTCATTCACGGCCCTCCCTCGGCTGAGGTCCGATGCTCAGCAATCTACTCCATTTGGTCTCCACAGTGACACTGGCCTCTCTGTGCCAGATTTGATGGAGGTGGCAAACTGGGAGGGGCAGGAGATGTCTGTGGCTGCACAAACTGAGAGGTTCTAGAAGATGGGACACCAAGCCCCCTAGACACCCTACACCCAGGCACAGACAAGCCTTTGTGTAACATAAGGACACTCAAAGTGTTCTCCTCCTCACCAATTTCTAACAGGTCCAGGAAGTTTTCAGAGAGGGCTTTGGTACCATGTGCTGGACAGAGACTCCTTAGTTACAATAACTAAACACAGTGTCTGTACAATGATTGTATCTAAGATGGACAATGTATCCCAGAGGAGTCCAGTCAGAACCAGCCTTATGTTGCAGTTTAATCAGAAACCCGGGGTTCCCTGCCTGCTTATGTAGCTTTCAGTCTTGTTAATAGCAACAAAGTTTAATGCAAAAGAAAATTCTGGAGCAGTGGTTTTTTTTTTCTTTCTTTATAGATGGGTAAAGAGTGAGGCCTTCTGCATAAACACCCAAGTCTGATTCTCCTCACTCTCCTCCACTGGCTTTACTGTACCAGACAAACCGCCACATTCTTTGTATCTTTATTTTTCTCATCTGTAAAATGGGAGGGATGGCAGTAATAAAGATTCCTCTGGAAGTAAGAAAATGCACAAGGGGCCGGAGAGATGGGTTAGCAGTTCGGAAGTGTGAACGTAAGTGTGTGCATGAGGGCGGAAGCATGTTTGCCTGTGCACACGTGTACACACACACACGCACACACACACACACACACACACACACACACACACACACACACACACAATTTAAAATAAAAATAATTCCTGAAAGAAAAATTTAAAAAAAGGAAATGCATGAAAATGCCATCTGAAAACTGAACCGCGGCTGACAGTGCTGAGCGCCTCTTTCGCTGGCCTGGCTTGGTGACACCGACCTGTAATCCCAGGTGAGAAGTGGAAGCAGGAGAACTCAGGAGTTCAAGGTAATCCTCAGCTATAGAACAGACCTAAGGCCAGCCTGGGCTGCCTGAAACCTCTCTTAAAAGGGGCAAACCAAATGAACAACAAAACCCTGAAGAGCCGCATTTCCAGCAAGATGTGAACAGATGATTTTAAAATCGGAAAGGACAAAGGCTATGCAAATACTTGGCGGGAGTGCCCTTTGGTGGTCCCCTGCTCACGGAGGTTCAGAAAACAACCAAACTACTAAAGAGACTGACCCCATGAACACTTTAGAAACATATCCAGGGTCCTAAAAGAACAGCGCCTAATGTACCTCTCAGAGTGCGCTGCTTCCACCTGCTGGCAGGGCGTGGTATTAATGGGTGCTGCACTTGACCTGGGAATCTCAGCATGGAAAACTCAGAAATCTTGGCTTGGTTTTCATGCTCTTTGTGCTCCTCAGGACCAGTAGCTTGACCACCACTGGGATCTTACAGAAATGAAGATTTAGACTATGAATTCTTTTTTGTTTGTTTGTTTGTTTTGAGATAGTGTTTCACTGTGTAGCCTTGGCTGTCCTGGAACTCATTCTGTAGACCAAGGTGGCCTTGAACTCACAGAGATCTGCATGCCTCTGCCTCTCGAGTGTTGGGATTAAAGGTGTGCATCAGTTCCAGTCGGCTAGACTCTGAATTCTAATGAGACCTTCCCTGTAACTCCATGTACTAGGGTTTAAGCTGGGTACAATGGAATGTACCTGTAATCCCAGCACTTGGTAAGCAGAGGTCAAGTTCAAAGTCAGTCATGAAACCATATGGATACATGGCCTCAAAATTAAAATCAAATTTTAAGAAGGAAAGAAAAGAAAAATTTTCTAGGTGGAAATGGTGACGCAGGAGGAAGAAGAGTTGGACATTCAAGGCCAACCTCAGCTACAGAGCAACCCTAAGGCCAGCCTGGGCTACATGACACCTATGTTTTAAAAAAAAAGGTATGTCTGGACTACAAAACTTAGTGGCTAGGTGTTTAAGGAGGACTCCAGGGAAGCAGGTTATTACATAAATGAACTTAAGTTATCTCAACAGCTGGGCACCTCTACTGTGCCTGGCCCAAGCCCTTTCGTACATAGGGACCTGGTACACAGTCACTCCCCCCACACACACACACAAGTCATCTCAACAGCTGGGCATCTCAACTGTGCCTGGCCCAAGCCCTTTCATACATACTGACCTGGTACACAGTCACTCCCCTCCGCACACTGCAGTTCTTTGTTGAAATCCTATTTCCTACTTACTCTACTGAACACATTTTTCCTCTCACAGGAAAATGTTACAAGCCCATAAGGAAATAGTGAGAAAGCAACCTTCCTCATCACAGAGAGTTTACCTTCATATTTTCTTCTCTAAAGCAGGATCCGGGCATCCCTTTCTTCAAACAGCAATGAACTCTGGGTTATTTAAGCAAAGCCTTACACAGATGAAATTAACTGGCTACAGTGGCACATTACAGAATGAAAATACAAGATGCACCACAAGGTCTCCAACTGAACAGGAAGCAAGGCTCAGCGGGTATCCAAGAAGCCGGTGTTTCCAGGACAACACTGTTAGGACAAGAATTTTTAGCCCTTCATGGATGGCCAATCAATATACAAATTATCTATTTGGCTCAGCCTGAGTAGACCTGGCCTCTGTATAAAGAAGGGCAGGATTTTGTTCAAGTTTCATCAGAAGGGATACATGTTGTGGAAGGTCCAGGTGTGTGCACACTGCCATGAGCATCTGTCTGATTGGTCAGGAGGAAGACCTGGGTGTGTGCACACTGCCATGAGCATCCGTCTGATTGGTCAGGAGGAAGACCTGGGTGTGTGCACACTGCCATGAGCGTCCGTCTGATTGGTCAGGAGGAAGACCTGGGTGTGGTGTGTGCACACTGCCATGAGCATCTGTCTGGTCAGGAGGAAGGTCCAGGTGTGTGCACACTGCCCTGAGCGTCTGTCTGGTTAGTCAGGAAGGAGTGCCCAGGTCCTTCCAGTTGATTCAGATTTCAGCTCTTCTCTCTGGAGACAACTGCATCTCCAAAGAAAACAGATCTGTCACAACTAAAATGAAGAAAAATAAGAGGCAAGGGTATCGATTATGGGCAAGAAATAATGCCAGGGGAAGAAAGATTGCTCTGGCTGTGGCTTGAAAGGACCATCATGTCAGGAAAGAGGCAGCAGCTGTGTGGCTAGGCCCATGGGAGTGCAGTGTGAGCCTGCTTGCTCACACATCAATGATCAGGAGACACAGAGAAACGTAAGGCCCGATCCTATGACCTTACGGCCCTGCCTCTGCTAACTGAGCCCCAAGTGTTCAACCACAAGAGCTTGTGGGGGACATTTCACATCTGAAGCATGGCAGCAGGTGAAACCAACCACTGTCCTCTGCACATCCCTGCGTTGGGAGGGGACACGCATCCAACAGCATTGACAGATGAGGATGCCGAGAACACGTTTACTCTACAACCGTGTCTTTATTATTCTGAGAGGTAAATGTTTCATGGCATCTGACTGGCCACTAGTCAGAGAGACCTTGGCAGTCTCTGGTTCTCTGTACCACAGCATCAGATTAAAACGGCAATCGCACAGTTGAAAGGACCTCCACTCTCCAGAGGCCTCTGGCATCTCCTTCCCCATGTGGTATTTTAGTGTGTGCACTGGCGACCATACACAATGGGGAGGGCCCTGGGCTTTTCTTCCTAAACTACAAGGTAAGAAGAGAGACAGTGCAGCCGTGGGAAACGCTGTCACCAGAGCTACGTACGTCTGTAGGAAAACATTGTGGAGGAATAAATAGCCGCTGTCTCATAGCAACATTCAGCTGAACAATGCTCAGAGCTTCAGGATGTCCTTTGGTTAGAGATCCATGCATGCCTACAACAAGAGACCGTGATAGAGTAAGCCACTTCCCACTAATGACGGCTGGTAACGTTGGTCCACAGCCAGGAGGGATGCACTTCAACTAGGCGATCTGACTGCAAGGACTTGCCGGTGTCCTTGGGAGTTAGGTGAACGAACCCAGGGCTCGGGGATTATGTGGGGCACTCACAGCAGCCTCTTGGGGATGCTTTCTTATGTCTGTGTAATGATCACACCTACAAATAACGGCTCATGCTCCTAACAGCATGGAGGAAGCAAGGACGGTTCTTCCCCAACCTCCGCCAGACACACCAGCACAGAGCTGGCACACTCACCAGGCCTGTTGGAAAGCTTATCTCTCTGCCCCAAACTCTTCTGTAACTGAAAACGGATATTCTGTACCAGGGCTTGGGGAATCTCATTTGAACTGCCCAAGTACTTAGTAACTATTCATTTCTTGGACCCCTGTTTCAGCTCTAAAATCACAGCGGATTTTGCATTCTAAACTGTAACTTGCCTTTGATTACTTTTATTTGAAATTTCTTTAAGAAATATTTATCTATCTATTTACAGCAGGTGGGATTTGGTTCTCTCCTCTCGGTGTTGGTTCTGGAAAGTGAACTCACATCATCATCCTTGGTCTCAAGTGCCACCTTGATGCCCCACCAGGATACATATTTTTAAATAAGAAGCTGCCGGAAGGTGGTAGCGCACGCCTTTAATCCCAGCACTCGGGAGGCAGAGCCAGGCGGATCTCTGTGAGTTCAGGGCCAACCCTGGTCTACAGAGTGAGTTCCAGGACAGACAGGACTGTTACACAGAGAAATCCTGTCTGGAAAAACCAAAAAATAAAAATAAAAAAAAGGAGGAGGAGCAGCAGGAAGAGGAAGAGGACAAGGAGGAGGAAGAAGAGGAAGAGGAAGAAGAAGAGGAAGAGGAAGCAGCAAACATTTTCTCCCAAACTCTGGAGCCACACAGTCTCTTGGGAAGTGGCCGCAGGTACGTATGAGTCATCTGGCTATTATCACTCACCGGAAGGCAAAGGAACTGGGGCTCCTTGTCCTGGCTTTGGCTTTGTCCCCTAGTTCCAGAACCAAGTAAGACTGGAAGTTCATCTGCTTTCTTGGTTATCTTTTGGATTCATTACTTTTCTTGTTACCGCAATAAAATACCCGATAAAAGCCATTTAAGGAAGGAAGCATTGACTTCGGTTCACAGTTTGGGGGTACAGGATATCATGGCCAGGAAGTCATGGCAGTCAGAGCCCGAGGCAACTGGTCACTTTGTACCCACAGTCAGTGAGCAGGGCACGATGAGTGCTGGTGCTCAGCTCACTTTTCCTTTACATTGAGTTAGGTGCCCCAGCCGAATGCAAGAAATCCATGGAGTCTATTTAATGAGCAAGGGAATTTATTAGTAGGTAACGCACTATAACAAGGGTATTTATTGTAGGGTCCAGGAAAGCCGAGCTACGTCCCTCGCTGATCTTCTTCCAAGATCTGCCTGGTCAGTCCCAACATCCAGAACCACGAGGAAGCAATGAGCACTGTGTATGTGCATCCCAGGTCTTAAGGGTCCAGAGCGGCCATGCCCCAGGGGCATTTACTTCAAGGTCATAGGCAGGTGTAATGGTTACCTGCTACCTCACTAGGGGCGGGGCTTCTACACCAGCCCCTGGAATGGTGCTGCCCATATTTAGGGTGGGTTTTTATCACCATCTCAATTAACTTAGTCTAGAAACCCCTTCACAGACATGCTCAGAGGTGTCTCCATGGTGATTCTAAATGCCATCACATCGACAATCAAGGTTACCCATCGTGTCTCCTTTGTGGACGCTGTAGGTGGGAAGAGGAGTTCAAGTTGTTGTGGAGACACTCCTGCTGTGCTGACTTTATGTGGGACCCTGGGAAACTTGAATCTGAAGCTTTGCTCTAGCCTCCCAGCTTCTGAGCATGGACTCTGGGAAGCAGGTTCAGGAAATGGATCCTTGAGTCAGAAGCCAGAAGAGTAGGAAGGATGGATCCTGGCACTTAGCCCTCACATCTGGAACCCTTCCTTTCATCCTTAGGTCTTTGGAGCTGATGCGGTCAGCACCACGCATCAGCCGAATCACTGTCTGTTTCCAGCTATTGCTGTCTTCACTGAGTGTCAGGAAGCTTAGAGGAGCTAATGCTTTCCTGGGCGACTGAATTAAGACTGGATGGATCTTGACACGTGAGAAGAGTGGGCAAAATCTAATATTTGAAATTTGATCCGAATAAATGTAAACTCTGACCCACAGCGTCTGGATATCAAGGGCACTCAAGCAGCCGGTCTTGTGAAAAGGATCTAGAAGTTCAGTTTAGCACAGCCTCAACCTGTGCCTATAGCAGCGGTTCTCAACCTGGGGGTCATGACCCCTTGGGTAAGCCTCTATCTTCAAAAAATACTTACAATTCATAACAGTAGGAAAATTACAGTGATGAAGTAGCAATGAAATAATCTTATGGTTGGGGGGGGAGGTCACCACAACATGAGGAACTGTATTAAAGGGTCACAGCATTAGGAAAGCTGAGAACCACTGGCCTACAGGGTGGATACATTTGTTCCCCTTGAGGGCCCAAAGCTGCTGCTTTGTAGGCTTTGACAGATAGTTGGCCAAAGCAAGAAAAAAAGAATCTAATTTGTGCTCTGTTCTGGCCACACCAGCATCATAAGCAGGATTGAGGAGAAACAAAGGCAGACAAGGCCAAGACTTCTAAGCAGACTCAGCCAGGAGAGCAGGGGCTCCAATGAATGGAAACGCCAAACAAAACCAACCAACCAACCAAACAACCAACCAAACAAACAAGGCAAGGATTCAGGGCTGAAAAGACAAACAAAGATACACAACAGAATCACTCCTTGAACAAGGCAGTAAAATGAAGAAGTTAAGGATTGCATAAGAATATTAAAGAGGAGCTGGGGGTGCTGGAGAGATGGCTCAGCGGTTAAGAGCACTGGCCACTCTTCCAAAGGACCCAGGTTCAATTCTCAGCACCCACATGGCTGTTCTAGGGAATGTGGCATCCTCAGACAGATGTATATGCAGGCAAAACCCCAATGTACATTAAAAAATTATGGGCTGGAGAGATGGCTCAGAGGTTAAGAGCACTGGCTGCTCTTCCAGAGGTCCTGAGTTCAATTCCTAGCAACCACTTAGTGGCTCACAACCATCTGTAACGAGATCTGGTGCCCTCTTCTGGTGTGCAGATATACATGCAGGCAGAACACTGTATACATAATAAATAAATAAATCTTAAAAAGAGAAAAAGTCTTAAAGAGAGGAGCTGGGGATGTAGCTTAGTTGGTGGAGTGCCCCTCTGGAATGCAGAAGACCCTGAATTCCACTGCCAATGCCACGTAAACCAGGCAGGTATGGTGGTGCACACCTGCAACCACAACACTCAGGAGGTGTGGGCAGGAGGATCAGAGGTTCATCATTGGCTGCACAGCAAGTTCAAGGCCAGCCTAGCTGTAAGAGATGCTGTTTCAGGGGGAGATAGAGATGATAGATGATAGATAGATAGATAGATAGATAGATAGATAGATAGATAGATAGATAGATAGACAGATAGACAGGTAGATAGATAGACAGATAGACAGACAGACAGACAGATATGCATAGATGATAGACGTATGGATGATAGATGATTGATAGATGATAGATAGATAGATAGATAGATAGATAGATAGATAGATAGTTGATGGGATGGGAGCATCAGATCATAATATGTTAAGATCTAGAAGAAGCCAGGCGGTGGTGGCACACGCCTTTAATCCCAGCACTTGGGAGGCAGAGCCAGGTGGATCTCTGTGAGTTCGAGGCCAGCCTGGGCTACCAAGTGAGTTCCAGGAAAGGTGCAAAGCTACACAGAGAAACCCTGTCTCGAAAAACCAAAAAAAAGAAAAAGAAAAAAAAGATCTAGAAGAAAAACAATCGAGCAGAAAAGGAGTTCTGTACAGCTTTACTGGAAGTCACAGATTAAATGGTGTTTGGGTTGTATTGTGGACTGGAGCAACTTACTCAGAAGACAGGGGTATAACCCACTTGAACAGGGGACAGGCTCAGCATCCGTGGTTATATTGAGAGTAAAAAGAATCCAGTGAATTCTCCAGAAGTTTAAGAAGAGCTACCAGGAAAATGTGTAATCCAGAGGCTGTCTCAGCAGCAGTTACCCTGTTTCCATGGTATGTTAAAGCCGTTCCCTTCAGCACAAGTGGCCTTAGAAAGTCTCAGATACCAGCTGTGAAAGTATACCCTATGCCCAGAATCATGCTCACATCTAAATGTAGGGCTTGAACATAACGGTGGACTCAGAACCCAGATTGAGAAACACATGTCTGAGAATTGTGCGGTTGAATTGTTCAAAAAAAAAAAAAAAAAAAAAACCAAACAAAACAAAAAGAAGAAAGAGGAGGAGGAAGCAAGACAGACAGACAGACAAGAAAGAACAACACCTTAGTGTATTTTAACCAGCCCTGCAACCTTATGGCTGCCACACTCGCAGCTGCCTGTGGCCTCCTGTAGCCACACACTGGCTGCCACACTCGCAGCTGCCTGTGACTCGTGCCCTCCACGGTGTCTGCGAGGGCACTTGTGTAGGGGCTTCTGAGTAACAGCATTGTCCAGAATCTTGGCCTGCTTGGCCACCACTCCTCCCTCACCTGTGGATGTTAAACTGGCAAGCTGTGCATTTAAACGGCTCTGTGCACTTGATTTTGTAAGTTCCTCCACAACAAAAGCCAAGTGAAATCCTGGAGGGAACGGAAAGAGCCTGGATAGAGGAAGCCTGAGGTTCGGAGTGGGAAGTCCAGGGGTGGCAGGTATTTGTGCAAGTGCCCAAGGAGCAGCTCTCCCCATAGAGTAGGAAATCAAGGGCACCGATAACCAAGTCAGTGTAGTCGTTCGCATGGAAGGCAGTGTCCAGTGGAGTTTTAGAGCTCACTTGGGAAGTTTAGTGAGAATTAGCATGGGAAACCAAGGGTGCCACTTTTCATTTTGTCTCTTGAGTCAGGGTCTCATAAGTAGCCCAGGATAGCTTCAAGCTCGCTGCGTGAGCTTCTCCTGCCACCTCCCATGTGCTGGATTATAGGTGTCCATCACCATGCCTTGCGCATGTGGTACTGGGGATCACAGGCAGGCCTTCCCGTGTGCTAGGCAAGCGCTCTGTCAACTAAGCCACATTCCTAGCCTAAGGGTACCAGTTTGAATATCTAATAACAAAACTCCACCATACAGGAGTCTAATATGAGAAAGATTTGTTTCTATCTTCAGGAAACCATCCAGAGGTGGCTTGGCTGTCCCACAGGGTCATTAGAATCCAGACTGACATGCAGCTTCACCATTTTTCCACCTGTGGCTACATCTATGATCTGATGAATTTGTCTATGAGCTCATTAAGACCTCAGAAAGGGGGCTGGAGAGATGGCTCAGGGGATAAGGTGAGTGCTAGTCTCCAAAATGAGCAGGGTTCTGTTTCCAGAACCACTGTCGGGGGACTCATAGTTGCCTGTCACAGACTCTAGGGGATCCATAGCTTTCTTCTGGCCTCCTCAAGGACCCCCACTCAGGTGTCCATACCCACACATACATATAATTAAGTATAAAATAAATCTTAAAATAAAAGACTAAAAAAGCTGGGCGGCGGTGGCGCACGCTTTTAATCCCAGCACTCGGGAGGCAGAGCCAGGCGGATCTCTGTGAGTTTGAGGCCAGCCTAGTGTACAGAGTGAGATCCAGGACAGGCTGGAAACCTGTCTTGAAAAAAAAAAAATTACATACGCACTTGTTCATCGAATGTTAGCACATAAATGTTCATCATGTGTTGAACAAACACCTCATAAGGGTGCCCCTGTAGTTGAGTGACAGTGGACAATATCACACTCTGAAAACACTATTTCCCCATACCCGCCTGTGACAAACACTTGCCCTTTTCACGTAGAGGAAGAATTTTACAGCTTCTCTGTGGCATATCCAAATTGCCAGTCATATGATCCAAATCCATGATGGGCATGCCAGGAATTCGCCAACATCACTGACCATGCACTCTGGAGCTTGAGACAGTTCAATGCCATCTTGACAGGGTTTGGAATCATCCGGAAGTCAAAACCCTGGGCATGTCTGTGCCAATGTTCCCAGGGAAGCTTAACTTCTCTGGGAGGGAAGACTCACCCCGAATGTGGGTGACACCATCCATGCATTGGGGACTCCAGACTGAACAAATAAAAAGAAGAGAACCAACAGAGTGCTGACACTCATCTCTTCCTGCCTCCTGACTGTGGACACAGTACATCCTCCTCTTGCTGTCCTAGGCTCCCCACCATGGCAGATTGGCTCAAACTGTGAGTCCAAATAAACCTTCTTCCTTAGCTAATTTGTCACAGAAATAAGAAAAGGAACCAATGCAGGGTCATTACTGAATAAAATAAAGCTTACGTGAACACACCACCACAGTACCACAAAAGTCAATACACTAACCAAAATGGCCTTGCGAAGACAGGTGTGCCGCACCAAAGGATGCTTCCCATTCCAGCAGGACAGAGCAGAGTGATACTAGACTTCTTAATGCTACTCAGCACAGTGTGTAATTAGGAGTTTGTTATGAATTATGTATGGAATTTTCCACTTAATATTTGCAGACTGTGGGTGATGATAAATAACTGAAGCCATAGAAAATAAAACAAAAACAAAGAGGACCAAGGTCTCGTATTAAAAAACAGTTCTCGGGCTGTTTGGACTCTGACACTATGTCATTTGGAGGATTCCCATATCCATGTGCTAAGATGCAACAACGGTCTTATCTTGTGTCTCCAAGAATCACAGAGCGGCCTCTGTCCAGAACTAACATTCAAGCCACTCCCCATGGGTATTGTGAGGGCTGTTTTTGAGAGGGACCCAGGTGGGTAAGGCAGGCTGGGAACCACATTTACCCACTCGCAGCTACACGCCTCCTGTATAACACCGGGCGGCTCAGTGCTCGGGACTTTGTCTCCCTGACAAAGGCTCTGTGGGTCGAAGCACAATCCCCTTGTGACCCCGCTGTCATTCTCCACCCCACTTACAGACACCCCACTTCTCCTTCTGCTTTTCAACTCAGCAGAACTGCGCACAAAGTTAGCTTCAGGAACCTTACTTACGGTTGCCATGGGTAACATGAATTCAAAAGAGGGATGGAACAAAACAGCCTTTCGCTCTCCGCCCTCAAGTGAGAAGCTAAATGAAGTGCTAGAACACCTTAGAAAAAGGAGGCTCCTGTCAAGGGATGGGGCGGTACAGCTCAGCCGTGCCGAGCCAGCCTCGGTCTGCGAACAGCTGCTAAAAATATTCTCTCTGTATGGGGCTTGCAAGTCCTGGCAAATACCCAGAGAAAGGAGAATGGATGTTCGAGACTTTACCCTGCATTATCCAATCCATGTGTAGCCAGAGAGCACTTGAAACATGCACTGTCGAAATTAAGACATAAAACTGGGACGAAAGCTCAGTGTCGCTTAGTTCAATCCCTAGTGCCACATATAAATAAAAATTTTAAAGCCAGGTGTGTGTGTGTGTGTGGGGGGGGGGGGGCAGTTAAGAGCAAAAGACTCAAGTTTGATTCCCAGCATCCACATCAGGTGACTCACAACCACTTGTAACTCTCTTTATAGCCTTGGCTATCCTGGAACTCGCTATGTAGACCAGGCTGGCCTTGAACTCAGAGATCGGACTGCCTCTGCTTCCAGAGTGCTGGAATTAAAGGTGTGTGCCACCACGGTCCACTACCCCTGAGAACTTCTTACCCATCAACAGCTTGCTGAAGAAGGTTTCAGCCTTGGGGGATTCAGACAAGCAGTGAAGACTCCCTGATACCAGGAAGCTGCAGAGACTTGAGGCGGCAGCGGCGGCGGCGGCGCTGCTGGGGAGGGCTGAATGCTGGTCTGCAATGGGTGAAAGGGGAGGCTAGAGACACATGGCATAAGAGGACCTTAGTTCCTAGGGAGGAAAATGTGAGCGCTGGGTGAACAACAGAGCAACCAAGAGGACAGTTCTCAGTGGGAGTGAACAGAACTTCCCTGTTGACTTGGTGGGTCTGCCACACCCAAGTGTCAAACCACAATTGGTCCACAGTGACAAAACTGTGGACTCATGATGGTCAGGAAAACACGGACGAGCTCTTGATCATGTCCACTCTCCCTCCCACTTCCCTCGCTCACTCAACACACCCTCTCTCAAGTTCATGTCCTTTGCTTCTCTTATTTATTTTTATGCAGATGGGTGTTTTGCCTGCACGAATGTCTGTGTGCCACATGTATGCACTGCCTGTGGAGGCCAGAAGAAGGGGTCGGATTCCCCTGGAACTGGAGTTACAGTTATGAGCCACCGTGTGGGAATTGAACTGGCGTCCTCTGGAAGAGCAGTCTACACTCTTATCCCATAAGCCATCTCTAAACCCCACTTTTTTTTTTTGAGACAAGGTCTCATTTCGTATCCCTGGCTGGCCTCAGACTCCCTATGTAGACCAGGCTAGTCTTAAATTCACAGAGACCCACCTGCCTCCGCCTCCTCAGTACTGGAATTAAGAGCATGCACCACCACAACCAGATACATACCACTGAGTCCAGCTGATGCTGCCCAAACGTACACGGTTGTAGGATCCCATGCAGGAGCACGGGCAACCTACCAGCAGCTTTATCCCAGGAGAGAGCTAACTCTCCACCAACTGCTAGTGTCCTCAGTTGGGGTGGGGCTGCATGAGCTCCCCCCAGATCCACACTGTAATAGTGACTGGCTTGATCATGTGCAGGCAAGCATGGCTGCAGTAATATCCTGGAGCATAACAGCCGGGGCCTGTCCAGAAGACGGCGGTCCACAGCACCCCTGCCCATCCCCCAACTCTTACATTCTGTCCCCTCTTCCACGAGTTTCTTAAGCCATGAGATAGGGGATTGATGTAAATAGGCCACTTAAAACTGAGCATCCAATAGTCACTTATTCTCAGCCTTCTGACCAGTCTGCTCACTTCAAGAAGAAGTTTCTCTGACCAAGGTTGAGAGCAGCACTAATTTATGGGTAGAAACATAAATATTTAGAAGGGGGCCTCAGAGACACCCAGGCCATGCCCTGCCACTCGGTAAGGCGTGGCAGACGCCACTACAATCATCAAATATGTGATGGACAGGTGGAAAAGATAGAAAAACAGAGTGTAGGGGCAGCGGGAGAGTGTAGGGTCAGCGGGGCGGTGTGCGGCGCCTGGAGCTTATGCAGACACAGAATCTGCCCCCCGAACCTGCTACTTGGCCATGGGGTCGCCCTGACTCTGGGCAACGACAAAAGCCCGAGATGAGGAAAGGTTCCTAGACTGTACCTCCTGGAAGGACCACCATGGTCCTGTGCAGCCTACATAACACCTTTTGGCACTATGAAAACTAGCCAGCTTAGAGGAAGCTTCATAGTTAGTTCCAGGTTGATTTCTTTATGTCCTGCAACCAAACTGTGCGGCATCTTCAGCAACGGGGTCTTACCAGCTAGTTACGGTACAGTACGCAAGCCAGAGTACCTCCAATAACCATCCACCTTGAATTACGGTACGCAAGCCAGAGCACCTCCAATAACCATCCACCTTGAATTACGGTACGCAAGCCAGAGCACCTGCAACAGCCGTCCACCTTGGTTTTTGAGATAAGGTCTCTTTCTGAGCCTAAAGCTCATTGTTTTAGCTGTACGTACGAGCTGGCCAGAAAGCCCAGGAGATCCACCTGTGCCCCCCACCCTCCTTCCTCACAGTGCGGCTGCAGACACACACTAGCACACCAAGCTTTTACCGGGGTGCAGGATCTAGACTCGGGTTCTCATGCTTGCACAACAAACACTTCTCCCACTGAGCCATTTCCCCAGTCCCCAAGTAATGGGGTTCTTTATTATTTTCTCTGTAGGTGTCATTATTCTCTCAATTCATCCTCCTCCCCACTGCCCTCCCTCCTGCCCCCCTGCCATGGGACTGGTGCTCTTGATAAAAAATCATTGTGGACGGAAGTGTTATTTCAATAATGGGTTTTTTTTTTCTCCTCCCCACTTTCGTTCCTTCGGGGCTCTGGGAAGTTGGAGAGAAAAGGGTAGCATAAACAACGGCTCCATTTTACACCCCAAGTCCCCCCATTCTGTGATCACGGTAATCTGGAATCTTGAAGGGACAGGGAGTGTATCACATATGTCCATTGTTTCTCGGCAGATGTAAGGTGTGAGAGCAAATGGTTTAGAAGGCAGAGTAAAAATGGGAGGCGAAGATCACTGAGGGGATTCGGAAAAGTCAGATAACGGGAGAGGAAGGGGGTATGTCGGAACGAAAGCATTAGAGACTTAGTGCCAAGGTGCAGCCTTGTGCAGAGAGAGGAGCTTCGAGTCCCGGAGGCGCAGGCTTGGACGGGGGTGGCAGAAGCTGTGGAGTCGCTGGACCTTCTCAAATCTGACAGTTCTATTTGAACAAGTTCTGAGGCAGAGGGATCTTCCCAAAATGACCTTAGCAATATCTCCACTCCGAGTATGCTTCTTACAGTGACGCATTAACCCTCCTGCATTAGGGCCTGGATCTGAGGCTCCATGTGAGGTCTGTGAAAGAGAAGTCAGAGGAAGATACGGGCAACCAGGACAGCATGTTGCTGAACTCTGGACGGGGGATGGTCTGCGGAGGGGAGCTCTCTAGTTGAAGAAACTAGCAAGCTGCCATCTACTTACAGGCTGGGGTAGTCAAGGGACCAACAAAGGAAGCAGGGGAGGGGACTAAGATTTTCCTTTTGGGCCTGTGGTTGGCTGTTGTTAGGGGCAGTTAAGGAAATAAGGTGAGTGGTAGGCAAAAGAATGTCAGATGGTTGATCAGCATCTCTCCAGGCCAGCCATTACTGGGGTTGGGGGGGAGATGGGGTTGGGGCAAGAATGTAGAGAAACAATTTACTTTAGTTCTGGGAACCAAATTACTTTAGTTTCAGGAACTGACATTTCTTCAACCAAAACGGAGGAGCTTTGCAAAACGACATGCGTTTGTCTGCCTTGTGAGAGACCCTCCACGACTTCCATGTCCATAAAAGGCATGTGTTGCTAGGACACTCCCCCTAGGAACCTAGGAACTTGCCATGCAGGAAGTTCCGACCCAAGGAAAGCTTCAGGTAGGTGTGCCCTCTGATGACCCCAGATAGGGGCCATAGCCTTCACTGCCAGAAGGAGGAGGCTGAGTCCCAGCCTCCGCTCTCTGACTTGGGCCTCTCCAGCATTCCGGCTCTCCAGGGACAGCTCCAGAAATCATGAAGCGGAGACCAGCCTCTTCCGAACTCTGGGGAATTTGCAAACATAATAAGGTCACTGTGATTTTATAGCCCTACAGTTTGGGTAATTATACAGTCATAGATAAATTGGTAAATACAATAAAAAAAAAAAAAACCTACTCTAAGAGGTGTAAGGAGCAGAGGTGAGACATGGAAACCACCAAATCTGACACTTAATGGTCAGCAAAATCTCAGAGGTTGTTACGGTAGCCTTGACCAGGGCTCTGCGGAGACCAGCAGGGTAAACTCTTTCTCTGGCATGAATGGAGACCTAATGTTGCAAACTGCCAAAGCATGAGGTAATCCAGCTGGGCTGGCCCACCACCTGGCCAAGGTACCTCTCAAGAAGGGGGAGTTCACTTCAAGCTATGCTAAAGAGATAAGAGCTAATTGTCCCTTTAATGAGGTGGACTTCTCCTTCCTGGAGTCTCTGCCCTCGGTGCAGCTGCTCCAGACCCTCTCTGCATTCAGACTTTCTTTAAGGCATCCCTCCCCGCCATGCAGCTGCTTGTCCACCCCGTGGCTGACCTCCAAGTCAGCTTAACTCAAACGACGTGACTTTTTCTTTTTCCTCTCCATCTTTCCTCTGTGCATCTGTCAAGATTTATAGCTTGCCACTCCGAAGCTTTTCTTTGAAACTCTACTAAAATTGTCCTCAACCTTTCTTTTGAGTCTGTCTTTAAATTCTTTTATTGGTGAGATGATGAATTCTAATGAAAGCCCCCGTTTCTCCCATAACAAAAATAATAACTATCACAATTTCAATGAAAATGAAAGGATCATAATTGGCTAGCTTATTAGTCTTGGCCCGATGATCTACACTCTTTTCCCACTGTCCCTAGCCCTTCAGGACACCACAGTCAACCCACTGTAAGAAACCTCTGCTCATATGAGCTCCACCCATTTCCTTCACCTAGAGGCAGGTGGAGGTTAGTACAGGGTGTGTGCAGGCCACACTCAAAGACATTTTATGTTATATCAAGCCCTCTTGGCTCCCTGGCCAAGTCCTACCCCATTGCTTGGCATCATGGACCGTTCACATCTTTATTTTCTTGACTTTGAAAGACCGATCACTTTGATCTAGGGCTCACCTTACAATTCTTCTGCAGGCTCTCTGTTAGACCAGGTAGAGTCTGCCCATGGATTGAGGCCAGGGGAAGAGCTGGCACACTCAGTTGGTTGTGTAAATACCTTACCTAGGCAACTCCTTTTTTTTTAAGTTTACCATGCCAGTGGGAACCTGCCACCAACTGCCCAGAGACGTCATTCCCCTGGGTTCTGACATGCTCCAGGTGCAGGGAACAGAGGTCCTCCACCCTTCCTGCAGGTATTAGGTAACAGTGCCTCTCCCTGCCTTCCCACTCCACGTTGTCTCTGGAATGAGGTGTCGCCTATAAAACAGCTCTGTCTGGTGCAGATTTTCATCCTCTCTAAACCGAATTGTCAAGGAAAGTCACTGAGAAGGCCAAACCTCAGGTAAAAGACGCCACAGCGAAGTGTGACCATGGAAAGGAATCACTGCAGTTCATGGCCACTGAACCTAGACTAGGAGCCAAGAAAGCTTCCTCTGACGGTGACACCGGCAGCCACCTGGGAAAGTGTCAGATGTCTGTCATGATTGGGCAAGTGTGTTCACCAAATTTGCCAAGGAAAACTCCAGGCACTGCCCAGGGTTCCTCCTTACTCATTAAAGGGTTGAAAGGTAAATAGCACATTTCTGGAATGGCACACAGTTGTGATGCAAGTCGACACACAGTCCTGACTGACCACAGACAGTACTTAGGAAATGCTTGTGTGCACCGCACACTCTGCTCACCATCGTCTCTGTCTGCCACACACTGCTCACCATCGTCTCTGTCCCCCTGACAACCACTGGGATAGGTGGATGCTCTGGGATTTGTAGACAGATAAACAGAAGCTTTCAGGGACAAAATCGGTGCTCAGCTTCCTCTGCCCAATAGAGAATAAGGCCTTTCAATCACTGGCTCTCCACAGACTCTCTCCAGTGTATGCTCCAGGTGCCAGGCACTGCCTTGCTGCGGCCGGTACACAGAAAAGGAAGTCCTTTCATTTGCATAGGCCATAGAATCAGAGCCGAGGCTGTTTCCTACAAGGCCCTGTGTCGGGTGCTGCAGAGAATAAATAAACGGGGAAGACACCAAGTTTTTCTTGACTTGTAGTAAAGAAAGAGTATCAGAGGCCAGGAGAGGCCTTGGTAGTTAGAGTACCTGCCATCCAAGTGTGGACCTCAGACACTGACAGCTCAACAGTACACCAGCACTGGAAAACACAGAGTTCCCAACCAAGCACACTAGCATGCTAGCCATGTAAGCAAGTTCTGGGTTCCACTGAGACCTTACCCTAACAAGTAACGTGGGAGGGCCATTGAGGACACCTGACATCAACCTCAGACTTCCACACACTCATGTATTATACCCACATACATGAACACACACACACACACACACACACACACACACACACACACACACACAGAAACAAGAAAGGAATATCAATCATCCCTCTCTCTAAATTCCTGCATACAGCAGGGGTGAAGATCAGTTGATAGAGTGTTTACCTAGCACGAATGAAGTCCTGACTCCAGTCCCCGGCACTGCATGAAGTGGGCTTGGTGATAGACCTGTAATCCCAACGCTTAGGAAGAGCAGAAGTTCAAGGTACATAGGAAATTCAAGGCCAGCCTGGGCTACAGATACCTTGTTTTGTTTTGTTTTTGTTTTTTTAAGGCTACTGCATACAATGTGGTGGAAATTCACCATCCATCCAGAACTCTCCATCAACTCAACCACCTGGAATATTCCTTTAAGACTGGCATCTCATCCTCTCTTTTGCCTACCCCAGCCACGTAGGGCAGCACCTAAAGACCGAGGAAAGCGGAGCTGGGGATTTTTCTCAGTTGACAGAGTGCTAACCTACCTCTCAGGAGATGCTGAGTTTGATTCTCGGGATCCCATAAACCAAGTGTGCTAGTGCACACCTATAATCCCAGCACCACTAGAGATGTGGGGACAGGAGGATCAGAAGTTCACGCTCATCCTCATCCATATAGCCAATTTGAGGGCGACCTGGGACACCTGCGACCCTGCCTTAAACAAAGAAGCAAACAAAACAAAGAGAAAGTCTTCATAAGGAGGGAGGAAAGGGACATCACTTCACATGGGGGGCAAGAAAAGCTGAGACTTCAGTGCGTGCCAGCATGGGCAGAAGAGGTCAAGAGGTCACAATCCCGCTCCATGGTTCAATTTAAGAAGCACATGCCCTCCACCACACCAAGCCTCCCGGCAAAGTGCAAAGACGACATCCATAAGAAGTAGAGGGTCAAACACAGCTTGGACGGAAGGGAAACTGTTTTGTCTGTCCTGTGTATAACAGGGCTTCATACGCACCTTATCTGTTTATGATAATTTACACAGACCATGACGTTTACAACTCTTTCATTTTCTCAGCCTAGATTTGATAGGTGATTTAAGAAGCTCCACGTCCGGTTCAATAAGAACCACATTTAAACTTTCAATTTTCCATTCCCTGAAAGCATAACATTTTGACTAAGACAGATGAGATCTCATGATGCTACATGAAAGATTGCGGAGGTTTGGGCCTAAAATTGTCTGGGAGATTTTGCAGGTATGACCATGAATCCATCTTGTTAATCTCTGAGAAACTGTAGAGAGGGAAAAGGCACACTCAAAGGCCGGAGTCAGGCAGTCCACACCAATTTCACACAGTCCTTGAGTTTAAAAGTTCAGCTAACCACGTGACTTGGGTTCGCGCACAAAACGACCTTAAATATGAAGAAAAGGAGCAGTACAAACACCACAGCTGTGGCTTGCCTCTGGAACATTCTCTAAGAGCTCATGTGGAAAATTCAGGGTTGGGCTTGTTGGAAGATGGTCCCCAGCAGAAAGTGTGCCAGTGAGGCACACATCAAAGCGCAGTTTGCTCCCCTCCCCCTCCCCCCTCTCCCTTCTTCCTGGCTGCCGTGAGGTAAGCAGCTTTTCTTCTCTCCCCAGCCTCCCCAGCAATGGAGTCCGCTGACCACGACGGAAAACTTGGAACGCATGAACAGACTAAACCTGTCCTCCTGGTGGTGATCCATCTCAGACATTTCAACAACAGGGACTGGAAAACTGAGAACTGACTAGCACAACACTGAAAGTCAAGGGACAGACTGACTATAGGGAGAGGCGAGCTGATCTGAGGAAGGGACACGTGGACTTCTGGAAATACTCACCACACTTAAGTTACTAATTGTGAGAGAATTCCGGAGAAGTCTCCCTCACAGCTATCAGCACATATTTTACATTTCACATGTATGCTATGTTACATAATTAAAGGTTTAAAATCAGTTTGTGCTAATTTTCCAGAAAGGAACATGGAAGCTTCCAGAAATTATAACCTGAATTATGATTGAGGAAGAAGCCTAGGATCTTATAAAACTGACAGTCCAAGCATTGCAAATAGAGTGATAACTCGGAAAGTTAGCACAGCTGCTGTGGGATGGTCTGTATGTCAAATGTGTTGCTGATTGGTCAATGAATAAATCACTGATTGGCAGTGGCCAGGCAGGAAGTATAGGCGAGACTAACAGAGAGGAGAATTGAGAGAACAGGAAGCTGGGTGGGGGAGACACAGCCAGCTGCCATCAGGACAAGGAAGATGTAAAGTACCGGTAAGCCACAAGCCACGTGGCAAGGTATAGATTAATAGAAATGGATTAATTTAAGCTGTAAGAACAGTTAGCAAGAAGCCTGCCTCGGCCATACAGTTTGAAACCAAAAAAAAAAAAAAAGGGGACTGGCGGGTGGCAGAGATTTATCCTGACTGTGGGCCAGGCAGGAAAACTCTAGCTACACACAGCCTCACTTAGAACATGATCCAAAAAGATTTGATTTCTGAAACCAGTGCAGCCAGGCACAGGACTAGAGTAGCAACCCGCCACAGCTAGAGAAGTTTCCAAGCACACTATCACAATAAAAAGGCTCACAGCTGGTTAAAATGCTGACAAATGACTGTTGAGTGGTAACCCTCGTGAGGACCGCTCGATGACTCCCTCTAAGACCCAGGGAACATCACAGAAAGACAGGGTTGGAGGATGGGGAGGAGTCCTGTGAAACACAGTCTTCTAGTCGTGACATGGACAATGTAGTCATGGACACACAGTAGCAATGGCCCCTTGCACAAGATCTGTACAAAAAAGACACGAAAGCAGGAGGGAGACAAGGTGGGAAGATGACAGGGACCTACCAGAGTAGGCGGTGGGACAGGAGAGGGTAAAGGGTAAGCTCACAATACACTGCATACATGCAAGGAACTGTAACTTAAAAAGATCTGATTTCTGATTTGACAGAATTACTAGCCTAGTGGACCATGGGTTACACAAAGTATAAGACAAGATGTCTCTGTGAGCGAAACTGAAATCAAAAGAGTACAAAAGAAAGTTTATCTGGAAGACACTCAGGGTAGCCAATTTTAAAGCATCACGGCAGGGCTGCAGATGCAGTTCAGTTGGTGTAATGCTTGCCGGCATGCATAAGACCTTGAGTTCCATCACCAGCACCCCTGGGAACCTTTCTTACCACACAGTGCTACGGGAGAAAGTATCCCCTCCTGAAAGCCTGGGGGGGGGGGGTGTAGGACCAGATGGCTGGGTTAGGATTGGTACCTATTGCTTTGCCAAATCTTCTCACTCTGACAATACGTATACATATATAATAGACACAAAACTCATGCCTGAGTATACTAGGCATATATTACAATGTCCAGTGTATATCTCAGTCAGTTGTATTTGGTCACATTTTATTAGTCACCCAGAATAGACTACATTTCCCCATTAAAATTTTGTCACTAATAAGCTCCTGACAAAAAAATCTTGAATGGTATCTATCACTAACATTCCAGAAATCTGCTGGGCAATAACTGAAGAAAAAACAATACAACAGAATCTAGATCCTTACTGGTATCAAAAGAAGACCAACCTGCTTTTTTTGTTTGTTTGTTTGTTTGTTTTGCGACAGGGTTTCTCTGTGTAGTTTTGGTGCCTGTCCTGGATTTCGCTCTGTAGCTCAGGCTGGCCTCAAACTCACAGAGATCCGCCTGGCTCTGCCTCCTGAGTGCTGGCATTAAAGGCATGTGCCACCACCGTCCAGTGTGTTTTTCTTTTTTAAACAGCTCAGGCTGGCCTGGAGCTTGCATATAGACATGGCTAGCCTCTAACTCACAGAGATGCCCCTGCCTCTGCCTCTTGTTTTCTTATTGTAAGGATTAAATGAGGTAATCCCAGTCAAGTACTCAGTGTACAGTGCACCCCCAGTAAAACCCTCACATGGTGAAATACACACACACACACACACACACACACACACACACACACACACACACACACACATATATATGTATATATATGTATGTATGTATATATGCACAGACTTTGTTTTTGAGACAGAGTCTCTCTACAGAGTCTGGCTGTCCTGGAACTCACTATGAAGACCAGGCTAGCCTTGAACTCAGAGATCTGCCTGCCCCTGTCTCTTGAGTGCTGACATTAAAAGCACGTGCCACCACACCCAGCAACAGCTAAATTTTTTTGGTGTTAAAGATCTAAAATTCAAGGAAACCACACCTTTATAGGCAGCTATCAAGGCTCCTCACTTTCGAGATCACAGGACAAGAGGGCTGGAGTGGGAGGGGCGGAGTGAAGTAGGCTGTCTCCATCTCACCTTACTCAGTTGTTAAGAACAACTCCGCTTATTATCAAGACAACGGTGAAGTCTTGCTGCCACCTGCTGGCCACTAAGGCATCGTTCTGTGACGTTTGAGGATCGGGAGTTGGCTTTCCTGGTGTTTTTGGATGACGGATCGTTTCTTCTATGCTCAGCAGGTTATCTGAGCATTATTGGTAGCTGTCAATAAAAATGTGTGATTCCTTATGTCAAATCGGTGATTTTACATCTGGTCTGTAGTGGCCCGAGGAAAACCCAACAAAACCTTGCTTTCAGAAGACAGTGGTTGAAGAAAGTGGGTGTTCCAGTGTGTTCCCAGAGTTCTAATCCCAGCACAGTCACCGACTGGGTGGCCTTTGCCAATGACTTCATTGTTCTTAGCTCACTTTTCTCTGCTTTAAAACAGCTGCTCACTGAGTCTTCAGACACCATGGATGCTCACAATGGAGAGTGTCTTGAAGACTTTCCAAAGTGTTTAAAGGCACATGGACACGGTAAGAGGAAGACAGCACACCCCCAACCTCCACTGGCTCCCCTTTAAAAACCTGTCTATAGTGAGGTGTCCCACTGGTTTCCAGTCCCTCCCCCACACTGTCTTTCTATCTGTCCATTAATAACTCTTCTGAGAAACTCCATACCCTCAACAATCCATCTCAGTGACTCTCTTGAACCCCCAACCGAAACTTTTCAAACAGAAGGGAGATATGTGCTAAGTTAACTCTGTCCCCTGCCCATGCAGCTATCCTCAACTCCTGGGCATTCCAGGAGGATAAAGCAGCACCATCCATCACCCTTGCCAGCCACACTGGCTCCTCAGGCACCCAAAGGCACTACTGAGGCGCTACTGAGTTAGTTCCTGGCAGGTCCCACAGGCCCTTTGCTTGTGGTCCGCTCATCTCAGCCATATCCTCAGAGTGGGAGTCACCCCTGTTCACCGTGTGTGTGTGTGTGTGTGTGTGTGTGTGTGTGTGTGTGAGAGAGAGAGAGAGAGAGAGAGAGAGATTGTCACTAAATTTCTCTCCCCTGAACCCACAAGCTATCCTTTTAAGAACACTAATTTGTAAAAGTTACACTTGTCAAGTGTATGAACTAAAATCTGATGGTTCACTTCCAAAGGTGCCTTAGGCCATCTCAAGTCTAGCTACAAAATGAACAGAAAACACTTACCCTGCTAATGTCTGCTAGTTTAGCTATTTCCCTCAAACTCTGCTAAGACAGACTCCCAAATTACAAGTTGCGAGTAGAAAATTACTAATAGCCAAGCTTGCCTGCAAGGCAATACGTGTAAGCGTGAAAATAAATAGGATGCAAAACATAGGAATGTGGCGATATATTGTGTATGCTAACAAACTTTGCCTGAAGATCAGAGGACAGAACAAGTCACTAGATTAAACACAGAGGCCAGGCAGTGGTGGCACACACCTTTAATCCCAGCACTTAGGAGTCACATGCTTTCAATCCCAGCACTAGGAAGGAAGTAATTTGGCTGGGTGGAGAAAGGTATATAAAGAATGAGGAGAAAGGAACTAAGCTCTCTCTCCCTCCCCCCCCCCCCTCTCTCTTTCTCTCAGCGTTTCTCTGTGTAGCTTTGCACCTTTCCTGGAACTCACTCTGTAGCCCAGGGTGGCCTTGAGCTCACAGAGATCCGCCTGGCTCTGCCTCCCAGTGCCGGGATTAAAGGTGTGCGCCATGACTGCCCGGTCTAAGCTCTCTTTTGACTGAAGCCTTTCAGCTGAGGACACTTTTTCAGCTGAAGCTTGCTCAGCTAAAGCCTTTTCGGCTGAAGCCCTTTTTTGGCTAGAGGCTTTTCAGCTAGACTCCTTTTGGCTGAGGACTCAGAGGCATTCAGTCAGAGGATTCGGGGAGTTTGCAAGGTGAGGCATGGCAGTGGCTTGTTCCTCTGTTTCTCTGATTTTCAGCATTTACCCCAATATCTGGCTCCAGGTTTCTTATTAAAGACCATTTAGGATTCGAGCAACACAGAGATGAACCCATGCAATGGTTTTATTGAGAAAAAAGACAGAGAGATCTAAGAGCTCGAGGGCATGTAAAGCTGTACCCTCCTGACTGCAGGAAGAGGAAATGGAGGAAGGGTCACGGGTTCAGAGTTCACAGACTGCTCTCCCCACTCAGTCTGTGCCCACCTGCCATTCTGGGCTGACCCCAGCCTTGCAAAGTCATAAACAGACAACTAACCTCTGGGAGTGAGGCCCTTCCCTGTGGCTTCTCAGGGTTTGGCCAGTGAGAGCAGTGAGAAGATGCTCGCTAGATGGGGAGGACAGAGGTCAGTGTTTCTTTCCAGTGGCCCTGACTGTGGCCCCGACTGTGGTCTCGGCTGTGGTCCCGACTGTGGTCCTGATTGTAGCCCTGACTGTGGCCCTGGCTGTGGTCCTGGCTGTGGCCCTGGCTGTGGTCCCAACTGTGGTTCTGGCTATGTCTGGCTATGGCCCCGACTGTGGTGCCGAATGTGGCCCCAGCTGTGGCCCCGGCTGTGGTCCCAACTGTGGTCCTGGCTGCGGCCCTGACTATAGCCCTGACTGTGGTCCTGACTGTGGCCCTGGTTGTGGTCCTGACTGTAGCCCTGACTGTGGCCCTGACTCTGGTCCTGGCTGTGGCCCTGACTGTGGCCCTGGCTCTTTCTCCTGGTTTTAGCAGGCAGGTCACACACCTTCCTCCCTTGGTCATTATGGTCTCTAGAGGCCTGGATGTCCTTAGTCGTAGCCCTCAGCCCTACCCAGATTATAAGTTCTTTGTTAATTCGGCCTGATGCCACCTCCACTGTCTTCCCTGGACACTCTATCCTGTAGAGAAACCAGAATCATGGTCACACAAGAGAAGTTCTGACCATGGACAAGGACTAGATAGGGTCACAGATTTGTGCTCCAATTTCTCTGTCTTTGATTATTTGTCAATACCGTCCGTGTGAGCAAATTCCCCCAATAAAAAGTGGGTGGGGAAGGGGCCTGAGGTCCTCACAGGCATTTTGTTCCTCTTTCCTCTGCTCAGATGACTCCAGGGAGTGTGACTCCGGAAGCATCCTCTCCGGAGTTCCCTCACATCTGCAGCCTCTGGACAGGCTCGTGCACTCTCGTGCTTTCTTCCTGGGTCAGGAGCTGCCGTGGGGGTGCTTGCCACGTCTCCTGGCCCTGTTCTGGGGGCTTAGTGTTTCCCCTGGTGTGCTGGTTTGAAAAGGAATGACCCACATAGACTCATGTGTGTGAGTGCTGGGCCCATAGGGAGTGGCACTACTAGGAGAGGTGGCCTTGCTGGAGGAAGTGTGTCCCTGTGGGGACGGGCTTTGAGGTCTCATATGCTCAAGCTAGGCCTACTATTGCAGGCTCCTGCTGCCTGAGGCTCAAGATGTAAAACTCTCAGCTCCTCTCCAGCACCACGTCTGCCTACATACCGCCATGTTTCCCCCCATGATGATAAGAAACTAAATCTCTGCACTGTAAGCCAGCCTCCATGTTTTCCTTTGTAAGAGCTACAATAGAAACCCTAACTCAGAGACCCATCAGAGAATCAAGACACATGGGGACCTGGTCTTCAAACCTCACTTTACCTTCCGGTCCTAAAGCGGCAGCTATTGTCCACGAAGAGAGAGAGCCTGAAAAGTCATTTTAGAGAAAATACAGCAGACCAGATGTAGTTTGTGGCAGACCACATGTAGCAGGCATGAGAAACATACACACTTGCATGCAGGCGTAACACACACACATTTAAATCTAGAGTCTGGATAAGAGAAAACACGGCATTTGCACAAACTTGTTATTTTCCATTTCTGTTTCAGTCTTTCTTTCTCTCCCTCCGGCCGCTTTCTCAACACACAAGTAGTTGATTTGGTGTGAGTTGCGAATCAGAGCAATGGCCTGGTGAAGGACATGATGTGACTAGACACATTTCCAGGGACTATGTGTGCTGTTCAAATGACTTGCCTTTGCATCACTAGATCATAACAATGGCTACTCTTATGTCACAAACATAGCAATGCTTAAAAAAAATTTGTTTATTTAGTTGTGTGTATGTACAATGGCATATGCAAACCACAGTGCACATGTGGATGTAACACAAATCTTAAAAGGTCTTTTTTGTTGTTGTTTTTGTTTTGTTTTTTGAGACAGGGTTTCTCTGTGTAGTTTTGGTGCCTGTCCTGGATCTCGCTCTGTAGATAGGCTGGCCTTGAACTCACAGAGATCTGCCTGGCTCTGCCTCTCGAGTGCTGGGATTAAAGGCATGCGCCACCACCACCCAGCAAAAAGTCTTATTAATAAAAAACAAAAACAAACAAACAAACACAGAAAAACCCTGAGCCAGATACTGGGGTGAAAGTTCAAAAGATCAGAGAAACAGAACAAGCCAGCCACGTTCTTACCTCTACGAAATCCTCAGCCTCAAGAGAGAGACTTCCTGTTTACTCATGCCTTATATGCCTTTCTATGCCCTGCCATCTTCCTTCCTTCCTAGTGCTGGGATTAAAGGTGTGTGCCACCACGCCTGGCTCTGTTCCCAGTGTGGCCTTGAACTCACAGAGATCCAGAGGATCTCTGTCTCCTGAATGTTAGGATTAAAGGCATGTGCTACTGCTCCCTGACCTCTATATTTAATATAGTGGCTGGCTTTGTCCTCTGATCCCCAGGCAAGCTTTATTGGGGTACATAATATATCACCACAATGTGGCAGTCAAGGGACAACTTGCAGGGGTCAGTTCTCTCCTTCTGCCATGTAGGGTCTGGGGATCAAACTCGGGTCATCAGGCTGTGGGAGCCTTTGCCAGCTGAGCCATCTCCCCATGCTTTCGATGCATGAGGTAATCATGCACAGAACGCATTATGAGTATTTACTGGCAAGAAACAGTTTCACTCTTCCTAGCCTTGATTTCTGAAGTTAAAGAAAATTTCAAGTGCAGCGCTGTGCACACCAAAGAATAGGAAATCCTGATGAGTCCTGTTACCTTTATTCTTTGTTTTCATGGTGGATTTTGTTGTTCGTTTTTTTCTGTTGAGACAATGTAGCCAAGGCTGGCCAGAATTCTCCACCTTTCTTCCTCAGCTTCCCTCAAGCTGGGATTTCAGGTGTGTGCCACAGTGCTCATGTTTAAGGCTCCTTAAACTGTTGTTCCAGTACTTTTGGGGTCCATCAAGGTTGAGCTAATTTTGGTGGTACTTGTGTATACACTTGGAGCTATAGCAATGGCTTCTGATGAGCTTCAGCTCATGGCATTCCCACCTTGGTGTGGTCCCTTTCCACTCCAATTAGTGCTGATCTTTGTGGACAGCAGAAGCCTGTGGAAGAAGTGATGGTGTGTGGTTGCCAAGACTAGGTTATAGAGGACACCCAACATTCTCTGCCTTGCACTCCTGGACCACGCTAAGGAAAGCCACTGCTAAGGTTCTTGGGGACACAGGCAGCCTGCTGGGGAGACCTCCCACCAGCAGTCAGGTCCATCAGGTCAGCGCTATGAAGATGGCTCTCCAGCCACAGTTGAGCCTTCAGCTGATGGAAGCCCACCCCAGTCAGCATTTGACAGACACTGAGACAGCACGGGTCCCCACCCCACTCTAGAATTCTTGAACCATGTGTAAATCGTGACACGTGAAACATGATCACTGGCTATTTTAAGTTATGACGTATAAAATGGCTGTTGTCAGCGTATGAGACAGAAACATTACCCATCGTGACAGTGAAAAAAAAAGTCTTACAGCAGCAGAATGACAGAAGCGATCTGATATCTGCCCAAGCTTGCAACTGGCTCATTTTCTTCATTGATCTTCTTCTTCTTCTTGGTTCTTAGTGCCTAGGTACATTTCCAGATATTAAAAGTAAGTATAATTAGGGCTGGGAAGATGGCTCAGAGGGTAAGAGCACTTGTTGCTCTTGCAGAGGACCTGGGTTCAATTCTCAGCACCCGCATGGTGGCTCACAACCATCCCTAACTCCAGTTCCAGGGGACCTGACCCCCGTTCTGACCTCTGTGGACACAAGGAACACCTGTGGTGCACAGACACACATGCAGGGAAAATGCTCACACACATAAAATAAATGTATCTTTAAATGAATTAAGTACAGTTATATTTCCATTGAGCTTGGCAACGACAAACAGTCACAAAGCATTCATCAGCTCAAGGTCATGAATGGGCACCTTCATAAGTCTGAAGGGAGGTGCATCTATTCAAACCTCCTCTGCTATGGAAGGTAATCAACAGGTAGTTGCTGTCTTTGAGGAGCAGAGTTTAGGAGATACACAAATCCACATGAGAGTGCCTAAACTCCATTCCCAGCTATAAGGAATCCAGTCTTCCTTGAGAGAGAAAGATGGCCACGCCTTTGGAGGAAGTGACTGAGGTAATGAATGCTCTTGAGAAGGAAAGACAACCAAAAAGCCAAGTGTCTCACGTTCTCTCTCATCTACGGTTCCGAGTTCCAAATCTTCAGATGTGAGTGTATAACCTGGACCAACCGCGGAAGCCAAGGAAGTCAAAAAGACAGTAGTGGGGTGGAGGAGGCAGAAGAACAGCAGGGTAAAAGAAATGTGACGTGGGGGTGGGGGGGGTGGAGAAAGTGGGTGGGGAGTAGTTAGAAGAAAAAAAAACAGTCACCACAGAAGCAGAGTGAGATAGGAGGGTAAAATAACAGGGCCAGCAGTGGTGGCGCACGCTTTTAATCCTAGCATATAAGAGGCAGAGGCAGGTGGATCTCTGTGAGTTCAAGGTCAGCCTGGTCTACAAAGTGAGTTCCAGGAAAGCCAGAGCTGTTACACAGAGAAACCCTGTCTCAAAAAACCAAAAATAAAATAACAATAAGAATGTCTGAAAAAGTCGTAAGAAATCATATTATTATCTATTCACCTAAAATTAAATATAATACATATAAGTATACATATACATATACATATACATATATAGTTTAAACAAAAATTTTCCACCTGGATTGGCAATGCTCTCTGCAAGAACCGTAAGCCTATCTAAAACCCCAACACCGGGCATGAGAATTACCCTTACATGTTGTCAGTCAGGAAAACCCAAGAGACTCTCAAAACATAGGCTGCTGCCATTGGTTACCTCCCAGAAGTTGAAGATAAGCCCCGATTGTGGAAGACAGCAAGCACTTTGGACACAGGACTGTGGGAGCCCGTTCTCGGGTTCCTCGTGGCTTTACCCAGCAGGTCCGCATAGAGGATGATTAGACCACGGGCCTAAGTGCAGGTGTCTGAGATGGTCTGCATTTGACTGTGCTGGGGGAGGAGGTCTTTTGCTCCACCCCTTGGCGTCTCTATAAAAACCCTGGGGCAGAGACAGTCGGGGCCCGTTGGAATAGGTTCCAGGCCCTCTCGAGGCTATCCTTTATTTTCTATCTGTTTATCTCCGCAAGATTCTCCGCAATAAATCCTTCTATCTAATATTTCCTGCTGCTCGCACTCAAGAAAACTCTGGGGAGCTGTGGGGTTGGTGGGTAAACGCCCCACACAGGAACTGAAGGATTCCAGCTGGATCTGACTGTGAAGACCTCCTTCTTGAGGACTAGCTTGCCTGGTACCAGGAGATGCCATGCAGGCTTCCAAGGGAAACAACCAATAGTCCTACCCAGCTATACCACCTATAAACTACAACGAAGACCAGCATGGCATGATAACCTTAAGGGCACAGGAATGGTACTCGGATCTTGGTGGTAACCAACAGCTTGTTAATTGAGCTTAAAGTCTGCTCGACAAGAGGGAAATCATGCCCAGTGCTGAAAGCCTACCAACTATCCAAGGCCAGTGAGGTCATGACGGTGAAGGAGGCCCTGCAAGCCGCACTTTACTAAACCAGCGTCATCCCTAACTGCACTCTAAATATTTATTCTTATACCTGCACACGTGTAGTTCCCCCTCCTCAAAAAAGCAGCTTCTCTTTGCAGCAGATGGAGACCATTTCAGAAAACACAACCAATCAAAATGCAGAACAAGTAGTCACGTGGTGCTCAGCCCCAAAGAATGCATTTACTGCACAACTCCTGCACCGAAGGTTCAGGGAACATCGTGGAAGTGGGGTCAGAAAGATCGTAAGAGCCGGAGGGCTAGGATTTTTGCTGTGAGATTTCATCTCCTAGAGAAGTCAGAGGAGCTACACCAGTGAAGTCTCACTAACAAGACCTGAGCAAGGATGACACCAACAGGCACCTTAACACAGAAGGGGGAATGTCCCAGAGCCCCAACCACAGACAGAGAACTACAGGCAACAAAAGAATGCTGAGAGACATTTTTTTTTTTTTCCCCTTTTCAGTGTTCCAAAAGGGAAGTCCGGAGCAAGATGGGAGCTGGGGGCCGGCCTCTAAGTCTCAGGAAGAGCGACGCTGAGAGACATTTTAAGACAGGGTTTCTCTGTGTAGCCATGGCTGTACTAGAACTCTCTCTGTAGACCAGGCTGGTCTCGAACTCAGAGATCTGCCTGCCTCTGCCTCCTAAGTGCTGGGATTAAAGGTGTGAGCTAATACGGCCTGGCTTGAAGTTTGTATTTTTTAAATCATGTGTGGAGAGCTTGCATTCACCATGAATATGGCTTTATAGGCCTTAGTTCAGAGAAATGGCTTTCTATTGGACTTTAAGATTATTCTTCAGGTTCAACCCCCATTTCTTCCCCCCAGACAAGAGAAATGGTCAGTTAAATTTATAAATGGGCTCTTCATGGTCATGGTCATCAAATGTGCCTCTACATGAAAAGGTAGGCAGTGTGCTTGTGCATGTAGCAGGACCACTTCTGACTCAGTCCCCACTCACCTTCTCCAGTGGGCACACAGATAATGCCTTCCCACTATGGAAGAAATAAGGAGAGTCAAAGATAGCAAGTGATTTACCCAGAAAGTGGAAGTCAAGACTAGGACCACATGTTCAGTGGGAATGGTTTCCCAAGACCACTTTCACTTCTCCTAACAGTAAGTTCAGAGGTGCTCACAACTACTTCCAAGTTGACCAATCCACTAGATGGCAGCTATTAGTTTACAATCTTTCTTTCTTTCTTTCTTTCTTTCTTTCTTTCTTTCTTTCTTTCTTTCTTTCTTTCTTTCTTTCTTTCTTTCTTTCTTTCTTTCTTTTCTTTCTCTCTCTCTCTCTCTCTCTCCCTTCCTTCCTTCCTTCCTTCCTTCCTTCCTTCCTTCCTTCCTCCCTCCTTCCTTCCTTCCTTTCTTCTTTCTTTCTTTTTCTTCCTTCCTTCTTTCCTTCCCTCCCTCCCTCCTTTCTTTCTTTCTTTTTTTTTCAACAAAAGGACAAAACTGACAGCATTCAAAGAGAAAAAACACATAGTTCCATATGCAAACCTTCCTGGCATCCTTTGTCAGTTAAGTCTTGGATGATATTGAATAAGTTTTTGAAATAATGTTTGACAGTATGATGCATCACAAGGCAGGGAGTGTCTCGTGTTTTTACAAGTTCGGTCTTGTGAAAACGTCTGGCTCCTCGGATGGTGACCTCAGTCCGTAATCACTTCAGGGGTCAAGCTGAGACTGTGTGTCCAACTCTCCCAACATAAGTTAGATTACCTGACATTACCCAAGTCCTTTCAAGCCAATAGCACACTTATCCGACAGGCCATCCCAAGAGTTTAGAGATGGCCTCCCAGGAGCTGAGGACAAAGGTTTAAAATCCTTTATTGCACAATCTATTTTCTCTGCAATCCACTGATAAAAGGATGCCCCGTGGACCATCACATTAAATTTATGTGGGTTTCTATATCACATAAGAAAGGAAGATCCAGTTTGACTGCAAAACATGACCAGGATATAGAAACTGAGCATCCCAGGAGGGAAAGGAGAGGCGCAGGGAAACACATAGGTGAACTTTGTGAAGAAAAACCACAGGAAGTTTTAAGTATAGAGACGTCCCATGGTGTTTTTCTCTACGCTTCAAGCGCAGATGGAAAGGGCGAGCTGCAGCCCGTTGGTGGCTGGCTGAAGTCCTGTCCTCCAGTTGACTGCACCGAGGACACCTGCAAGTTCAGCTGCGGGGTGAGGACTCTGAAAAGCCAACCAAACTCTCTTCTCTCAAGCTGCAATCCCAGTGAGGTAATGTCACAACCATGGTTGGCTTGTGCGATCAGTGTAGGTTCACCTCTGTGTTCACTTTTTTATCTTTGCTATTGGCAGTTGAAAAAAGGACTCCGCCACCGTTAGGACAAAGTTCAATAGGAAGGAAGCCAAGGCATATCATTTAGAGACGAAGAGGGGCAGGAAGGAAAATATGGAGTGCTGCCAGCACAGGAGAGACATGCTATTCCTCCAAAAGGCCAGGACTTCAGGCAGAAGCCTGGGAAAGGGAGAGGGGAGAAGAGTTTGGGGGAGGGGTCGAGAGTGGAGAAATGCTGGGGGCAGCATGGAGAGCTGGAGGAAGTGGAAGTTTTCTCACTTTACCCCCCAGTGTGCTTTTGCCACAAGCTGGGCTGACTCCAGGGAGGACCCAGCGCGTTTCTCTTCTCTCTAAGTCTAAGCCTACTCTCCGCCCCTTTTAGGATTTCAATTCTCCTCCACTTTTCCAAGGAAAATTGTCGGGATCTGGACTGCTCCCCCCCCTCTCCGACAAAGGCTCCTGTGTTGACACCTGGTCTCCAGAGGGTGGTGCTGTTGGGAGGTGGTAGAACATTTAGAAGGGAGACTTCAGCTTTCACCGTTGAGCTTAGAATATTCCAGAGCAAAGCAGCATGTCAATTTAAGGTACGGGAGTAGGTGCCTGAAGGTGAGTTGGGCAGTGGTCTGTGATTCTATAATTGAGCTTTGTGGTTGTCATGAGGTGCAGAACAGGAAAAGAGCCCAACATGATGGTACACATCAGCAATGCTAGCCCTTGGGAAGTGGAGACAGGAGGATCAGGAGTTTGAGGCCAGCCTGGGATACATGAGACAATATTATTTCTAAAATATAAAGAAGAAAAGAAAGGGAGGGAAGGAAAGTAAAGGGGAGGTGAGGAGAAAGCCACAGTATCACCATAACCAACGGAGAGAATTTTCAGTCTCTGACATCAAAAGGTCACCACCCATTAGGTACTCGGACAGATACACAAGAAAGTCAGCAGTTCTGATAAAAGGTCCTTCCAGTTCCTGAAAGGTAACTCAGGCCTCACTACCTACCATCCTAAACCACACGTCAGAGATCCCACCTACAGTAAAGCTAGTAGGTGACTCATAAAACCTAAGCATGTCACTCCAGAATGAGTGACTTTTAAAGCCAATGAAAAGCAAGTAACCAGGGCTGGGGGCACGGGGTTCAGAGTCAACAAAGTAAGAAGTCCAAAGACTAGCTGGGATGTGGCTCAATGGTAGAGCATTTCCCCGGCGCACTTAAGCCCCAAGCACAACAGAGGGCCGGCTAATAGGAAGAAGACCAGGGTACTGGGCATGGCGGTGCATGCCTGTGCTTTCAATACTTGGGAAGCACACGCAGGAGGATCATGAGGTCCAGGCTACGAAATTAAAGAGGTTTTGCACAGCAAAGGAAGTGTCAATCAAGTGAAAAGATAGCCTACAGAATGGGAGAAAATCTCCGCCAGCCATACACCTGACATACAAATACTTAGAATATACAAAGAACTAAAAAAAAGAAAGAAAGAAAGAAAACAAACAAAACAAAAAACTGAATAGCAGGAGCTGGAGAGATGGCTTGGAGGTTAAGAACACTGGCTGTTCTTCCAGAGGTCATGAGTTCAATTCCCAGCAACCACATGGTGGCTCACAAACACCTATAATGAGATCTGGTGCCCTCTTCTGGTGTACAGGCAGAACACTGTATACATAATAAATAAATAAATACATCTTTAAAAAAACCTGAATAGCAAGAAAACAACTCAATTTGCTTGGACTTGAACAGGGAGTCCTCAAAAGAAATACAAATGGCTAATATTTTTTAAAGTGTTGAGCATCAGGTGACTACAACCCCAAACCACTTTGAGATTCCATCTCACACTAGTAAGAACAGCAATAAAGAAAACCAAAGACAACGGTGCTGGTGAGGATGGGGAAGGAGAGCTGGAGTTCGCTGTCAGTGGATGTGTAACTGATACAGTCCCTGGGAAAATCAGTGTGGAGGGTGCTCAAAAAGCTAAAACCCAAACTACGGCATGACGCAGCTATACCGTTCCTGGGCATGTGCCAAAAGGAAACCATATCCTGTGAGAGCGATACCTGCACAACCGTGTTCATTCCTGCCGCCCACAATATCTAGGAAATAGAATCAGCCTAGATATTCACCAGTTGGTGAATGGATAATGAAAATATGGTAATATGCACAACTGAGGTTTATTCATCTGTAAAGAAAATTACAAAATTTGCAGGAAAATGGACAGAACTGGACATATTATACTTGCAGTAGCCCAGGCACAAAAGACAAATGTTGTATGTTCTCTCTCGATTGCAGATCATAGATTCAAGTTTTTAGATTTCTGTGTTTAAGTTAATGGGATGTCCGTGGAGGCCGGGAAGGAAGGAAGGGGCCATAAGGTATGGGGTGAGAGGTGAGGACTGAGGAGAGGAAATAGTGAAATGTGTGATATGGAAGTAGAGAGGGCGGAAATTTTTAAATAAGTAATTAAAGAAAGGGGAGGGCGGCGAGCTCTGTTTGCTGAGTAATTATCAAAGTTAGAACTCCGACCTCTCAGGGTCCTGGAGACTGAGGCCTTCTTTCCTAAGAACGGCTCTCAGGTCCTTGAGAGATGCTTCAGAACACACGTTTGCAACTGTCAGTCCTTCTTTAGGCAGATAACTGGGAGACAGATGTGTCCCAAGGAGTGAAGACTGGGTTTGAATAGACTAAGGAAGCCGTGACCTGCCCCATATGATGTGGTGTCAAGGAAGAGTGTCTGTGTTGCTTGAGATGTAGTTTTACACCCAGAAGAATGAATATTTGATATAGAGATTAATTTCAGCTGCACAAAACTTAAGTAAGCTGTGATCCTCAGGCTGAGAAGCTGGCTCAGTTGATAAAGTACTTGCTATGGCTTGAGGACATCAGTTGGGTCTCCAGCACCATGTAAAAGTTGGGTGTGATGGTGTATGTACGTAACCCCACAGCTGGGGATGTGGAGACAGGCAAATCCCTGGAACTCATCGGCCGGCCAGTCTAACTGAATCAGCAAGCTCTAGATTCATTGAGACTCTGTGTGCTTCTCTCTCCCAAAAAAAGGTAGAAAATGATTAAGGAAGATACCTGACATCAACACAACACACACACACACACACACACACACACACACACAAACAGTAGTAGTCATGTAGTTATAATAATAATGATAAACAAAAATAATGATAAACTTTAAAAAAAAAAAACAGCCTTTCAGGGGATACTGAGGGTTAAATGCAATGACGTGTGTAGAGCGTGGCTTAGAGCCAAGCACAAAGGGTCCCAGCATGAGAGAGCTGCTGGGTGAAATGCGAGGCAGCCTCTGCACACAGCCCGCCTGGGGTGGCCCCAGGAAGGGAGGAGAAAGCTTGTAGCGCCTGGAGGGCTCTTTTCCAACCATCTCTGGTGGCAAGGGGCAAATGGCAGGTCTTAGCAGTTGTTATGCAACAGGTTACATAACCACTTAGAGGAAGCTGATTCCACTTGAGGGCTGAGATTCAACAGTCTGTTGTTGTTCGCAGGGAAACCACTGGCCTCTCACTTCGCTCTCTCTGCTCACAGTCTGCCCTGGCCCAGCATCACCATCCCTGGAGCTTGCTGGAGGTGCATTCTCCTACCGGCTGGCACACTCCATGTGTGCTGCGGCCAACTGCACTGTTGATAAAGCTCCAGGTGACTTTATGCATGCAGGTTTGAGAAGTATTGATGACATCTCTCCTTTCCTTCCTAAATTAGGGGCCAAAGCAGTATTTAAACACATTTAGCATAAACACAAGAAAGCACTAAAAACTTACAAGAGGGATACACTGTAGACGAATTGCTAAATGGTCTTATTAAATAAAAAAACACGGAGCTAGATATAGGGGTGAAAACCTGAGAGACCAGGGAAATAAGGAAAGTCACAAGCTAACCTCACCTCACCGACACCTCAGTCTCTAAAGAGACCTATTTCTTGTATACCCATGCCTATATGCCTTTCTGTTCTGTTCTCTCATTGGCTCTCTCACTCAGCCCAGCTACATCACTTCCTCTTCCTGCCCAGCTCTGTCACTTCCTGTCTGTCTGTACAGACCTCCAGACCTCTATGGTTAGTGCTGGGATTAAAGGCGTGTGTCACCATGCTTGGCTCTGTTCCCCATTGTGGCCTTGAACTCACAGAGATCCAGACGAATCTGTGCCTCCCAAGTGATAGGATTAAAGGCATGTGCTACCACTGCCTGACTTCTATATAGTGGCTGGCTTTTTCCTCTGATCTCCAGGCAAGTTTTATTGGGGGACACAGTTTATTGGGGGACACAATACATCACCACAATACACATTCAGAGTTAACTTGGCAGGAAGGTAAGCATGGTTTTCTGTTGTGGTTTGGGGGAACAGAGTTTCTTTTGACACCCTAAACTCTGTCTCCCAGGTGCTGGGATTGCAGGCAAACACCACCACAGTTTTGTATGTCTACCAGGGATTAGAACTGCCTTGTTTTGTTTAACAAGGATTAGAACTGCTTTGTTTTGTTGGAGGTTGTGCTGCAGGGAAACCCATGGCTGTCAGAACACTGGAATACATCTTGTGCCTCTAGACACCATCCCTAGAAGAGGACAAAGCCCACTGCAGCTCTGATTCAGTGCATCTGTCTGTTTCACAGATTTATAAATGGAGTCACAGCACCTCTGTGACAGACTTGGTTCACTTGGCGCAGGGTCCACAAGATTCATTTATGTTGCTGCATATTGTAGTTTTAACTTTTTAAAAACTTATTTGTCACTCACCAACCTAAGATAGAGCGCCTGTGTGGCCTGGGCAGGCGTCTCCATGATGGGTAAGGTGACCTGCTGACATCCCATGCAACCTAAGTCAGAAGCTCATTTATTAGTAAAAGGGGGGACCTGCAGGGCCCAGGTCCCCGTTTTGGGTAACTGTTGCCTTGCTTGATGACCTTAACCTTGATATTCTCCCTATGCTAATTCCCTCCCGGGTTTCACCCTCCTGAATGCTTAAGGGAAGTTCCTTGTCTGTGAATCCTGCATAATGGGCATTAACAGCTTAGATGCAAGATTGTAAAACATCGGTAGCAAACTTCTACCCTCCAGGGTTCTCCCATTGTGCTGTAAGCCTGTATTTAAGACCTCCTGCCTCCTTCAATAAATGGCATTTGGCATTTAAAAAAAAACAAAACTTATTTGTGTGTGTGCATGCACATGCGCATGTGTGTGTGCCATGGCACATGTGTGGAAACAGGGGACACCCCTCTGGGGTCCATTCTCTCCTGCCACCTTGTGGGATCTAGGTGAGGAACCAGGTTGTCAGGCACTAAGACTGGTGCCTTTACCCTCTAAGCCACCTCACTGATCCCCAATTCTTTCAGAAGGCTGAGTGACATCCCACTTGATGTATTCATCACACACCCTTGTCTTCTGATAGACTTAATGTGTCGGTTACTGTGAGAAATGCTGCCACAAACATGCAAGTGTGGACGGCTCTAAAATGTTCTAGTTCCCGTGGTGGCCCAGGTCTGTAATCCTAGCACTCAGGAGGATGAGGCAGGAGTATCCAAGTTCAAGGTCAGCCTGGGCTGTAGAGTGTGACCTTGTCTTAAATAAAGCAAATGGCTTCCAGTACAGTGAAGTAGAACAGGAGCAACTGGAGGTGGTACCTGCCTGTTCCCCATCTGGTTTTCACGGTGAGTGGACTGTATGGACTGGGGACTTCCACATTGTCTTAACCTCTTGAAAGCTTTTCATCTTGAAAAACCGGTTTTGTCAAATGCATTGGTATGATCATGGTATTTCATCCTTTATTATATGTTAATTTGTCATATATGTCCTTTATTATATTTTTTGTATGTTGAGCCACCCTGATACCCCAGGGAGAAGTTCTTCTTGGTTATGGGGTGTCACTCCTTATGTGCAGTTGCTTTTGGTTTGGGACTCCTTTGTGGATGATTTTTTAAAGAATTAAATCAGGCTTTTTCTGTATTTTGCCAAAATTACAAAAAAAAAAAAAAAAAAAAGAAAGAAAAGAGGAAAAGAAAAGGAAATCTGAACAGCTGTAACTAATACAACTATTGGGTTAATAGGATTAGTAATCAGAGCCAGATGATGTCACTGGTGAATGCTCCCAAATATTTAAAAAATTACTAATGCTAACCCTTCTCAACCTCTTCCAGAAACACAAAGAAAATAAAAAAACTTTCAAATTCATTTCATGAGGCTAAGGTTACCCAGAACCAAAATCAGACAAAGATATTTGAAGAAAAAGAAATTTATACACAGGCATCCTTGAAGGGTATGGTGTCAATTTTTTACACCTTTAAAATCTGCTCTTGAATTAGCTCTGCAGCTGTGCAGTCAGTTACAACCCTGCACTCCTGACCTGCCTGTTCCTCAGGCCCTGGGACTCCAGGTGTCCGCCAGCACACCCAGTGTCAACCTTTTTATTTCTGTGACATCAGCAGTAATGTCTGTTCCTTCATTTCTCAGTTTATCTAAATCTTCTCTTTTCCCTCCAGTAAACCTAAAGTTCTGTTAACTTTATCTTTTCAGGAATCAACTCTTAAATTTGTAAGTCTTTTTATTTCAACTTTAATGATTATTTTTCTTTCTTCTGTCAACTCTGGACACTTTCTCCTTTTTCTGGGTGTAAATTTAGAGAACTTACTTGCAAGTTTTTCCTTTTTAGTTTTTTAAAATTCTTATTTTATGTGTATGTGTTTTTTGCCTGACTGTAAGTCTGTGCATCGCCCTGTGTGTGTGGTGCCCAGAGGCTGGAAGAGGGTGTCTTACCCTGAAACTGGAGTTACATATGGTCATGTGCCACCGTGTGTGTGCTGGGAATGGAACCCCGGCCCTCTGTAAGAACAGCCAGTGCTCTGGACCACTGAGCCTCGACAGCCTTATTTTTTTAATACAGGCATTTGCTGTGTATGTAAGAATCACGTAGTAGAAGGATGCCTCTTGATTCATCCCACAAATTCTGGTGTGTGGTGTTTTCATCTTCACTAATCTCAAGGTATTTTTAAATTTCCCTTCTGAATTGTAGACTCACTGTATTCAAGAGTTAGTTTGTACATACCTGTGGCCTTTCGAGGTTTTACCTCTCCACTCTATATTTTTAGTTTTATTTCATTGCAGTTGGAAAAGATACCTGGAGGATTTCAAACTCCCTAAGTCTGTAGGACTTAAGATTGGTGAATGCTATGGTTTTGAGTGTTGGTCCCTCTAAAGACACAGTTATTAGAAACATAATTACTATTGTCATGGTGTTGAAGGTTCCACTCTACCCTCACGAACAAATTGCTGCTGTGATAAAAAGGGCTTTGGTGAGTGCCTTTGCTCACTTCCACTCTTCTATCATATGAGGAACAATGCTCTTCCCTCTGGAAATGGAGTGTCTGGAAGATCACCTTGCAAGCTAGGTAAGGCTAGGCTCTTACTGACATGGGAACCTTGATCTTGGATTTCCCAGCCTCCTAAACTGTGAGGCATATATTTCTGCTTATTACTTATCCCCACGTATTCTGTTACACAAACAGATTGAGACTGTGACCTAATACTGGGATCTATCCTGGAGAATTTTCTACACGTCCTTAAGAAGAAGATAAATTCTGGCGGGGTGGTGGTGGTGCATGCCTTTAATCCCAGCATTCAGGAGGCAGAGCCAGGCAGATCTCTGTGAGTTTGAGGCCAGCCTGGTCTACAGAGTGAGATCCAGGACAGGCACCAAAACTACACAAAGAAACCCTGTCCCAAAAAAAACCAAAGAGAGAGAGAGAGAGAGAGAGAGAGAGAGAGAGAGAGAGAGAGAGAGAGAGGAAGAAGAAGAAGAAGAAGAAGAAGAAGAAGAAGAAGAAGAAGAAGAAGAAGAAGAAGAAGAAGAAGAAGAGGAAGAAGAGGAAGAAGAGGAAGAAGAAGAATTATTCTGATGTTATTGGGTGGTATATTCCATGTGCATTTGTGGACACTTGAATGAGGTTGGGTCCCAGACTCTTATATCTGAATACATAGTTCCCAATTGGTGCAACTGTCTGGGAAGGATTAGGAGGTGTGGTCTGGTTAAAGGAGGTGTGTCACTGTAGCCATCATGTCATCATGGACTCTGAAACTGTAAACCCAATTAAATGCTTTCTTTCTTAAGTTGCCTTGATTACAGTGTTTTGTTACAGCAGCAGAAAAGTAACTAAGACATATCTTGAGTCCATTTGTCTCCAGTGGGACTCCATCACCTGTTCCCTCACTAGACATCTGTGTGGAAGTTCTACTACTGAAAGTGGGATACTCAAGACTGACATGATTACTATTGATCTCTTCCTTCAGTTCTGTCAATGCTCCCATTTTGGTGTTCTGAGGTGGGGAGCATACAGATATACAGCTGTTGTATCTTTCTAGTGTACTGACATCCTCAACATTAAATCATATATTCCTTTGTCCCTTATGAATTTCTGGCCTAAGGTCTGTTTTGTTGATGTAAGTATAGTCACCCCTGCTCTATTTGAGGACATCTTTTCCTGTCCCATTAACTTACTTGTGTCATTAAATCCAAAGTGAGCTTCTTACAGAAAGCATGTAATTTAGCTTTTTATTTTTAAATCCATTCAGCTATTGTATGTCTTTTGGTTGATAAATTTAACCCCTTTACATTTAAAATAACCATGGACAAGGAAGGTTCTGCTGTTGCACTTTTTTTTTTTTTCCAAGACAGGGTTTCTCTGTGTAGCCCTGGCTTTCCTGAACTCACTCTGCAGACCAGGCTGGCCTTGAACACATAGAGATCCACCTGCCTCTGCCTCCCTGAGTGCTGGGATCAAAGGTGTGCGCCACCACCGCCCAGCTGATGTTGCACTTTTATTAAATGTTTTCTCTTATTCTCACAGCTCTTCTGTGTATATTCTTTTCTCTTTGTTTTTGCATTGATATACTGTGGGTTATTTTTCTCTCTTTTAACTCCTGTAAGTATTCTGTCTGTCTTTACCACAGAGCTTACCAAAACTATGGATGGCTGATTGTTAAATAACTTAAATTCAGTAACATGCAAAAGCTGAACATTTTTCTCCACTCTCTACATGCCATTGTTGGGATGTACATGTATCTATACTGTAGGCCTACTCGCCTACCTCTTTTTTTTTTTTTTTTTTTTTTTTTTTTTGGTTTTTTGAGACAGGGTTTCTATGTGTAGCTTTGTGCCTTTCCTGGAACTCACTTGGTAGCCCAGGCTGGCCTCGAACTCACAGAGATCTGCCTGGCTCTGCCTCCCGAGTGCTGGGATTAAAGGCGTGTGCCACCACCACCTGGCTTGCCTACCTCTTAGTCACAGTTATTTATTGTACTTTTGTCTCTCTCTTTGGTAAGACAGTTTTAATGGTGATAAACACTTTTAGCATTTGTTTTTTCAGAGCAAAAACTACACTGTTTTTTGAGACAGTCTTATCATCAAGTCCAGGATGACCCTGAACTATGTAGCCCAAACTATCTGTGAGCATTCTCACTCTTGTCTCAGCCTCCTGTGTGTTAGGTTTATAGGCATGTGACCAGCCCTCCACCATTTTTGTTTGTTTTTTGAGACAGGGTTTCTGTGTGTAAAAACCCTGGTTGTCCTGGAACATGCTTTATAGGCCAGGCTGACCTTGAACTCACAGAGATCAGCTTCCTCTGCCTCTTGAGTGCTGGGATTAAAGGTGTGGGCCACCATTTTTGAAGGTTCTTTTCCCAGGTATGTTATTCATGATTAGCAGCTCTCTTCTTTCTTTCTGTCTTCTGCTCTTCCTTCCTTTCCTTCCTTCCCTCCTTCTTCTTCCTTCCTCCTCTTCCTCTTCTACTACTACTTCCTCTTCTTCGTCCTCCTCCTTCTCTTCCTCTTCTTCATCCTCCTTCTCTTCCTCTTCCTCGTCCTCCTCCTTCTCTTCCTCTTCTTCATCCTCCTTCTCTTCCTCTTCTTCATCCTCCTTCTCTTCCTCTTCTTCATCCTCCTTCTCTTCCTCTTCTTCATCCTCCTTCTCTTCCTCTTCTTCATCCTCCTTCTCTTCCTCTTCTTCGTCCTCCTCCTTCTCTTCCTCTTCTTCATCCTCCTTCTCTTCCTCTTCTTCATCCTCCTTCTCTTCCTCTTCTTCATCCTCCTTCTCTTCCTCTTCTTCATCCTCCTTCTCTTCCTCTTCTTCATCCTCCTTCTCTTCCTCTTCTTCGTCCTCCTCCTTCTCTTCCTCTTCTTCCTTCCATTAGTCTGAATACTTAGCTCATAGCCACGTGCTCTGTACAGTTTCCGATTAGAAATTCAGTCACAGTCTTATGAGGTCCTCTTGCACATTAAGCATATAATTCAGCAGCATTAAGTATATTCTCATTGTGGTGGAGTCAATCCCTAAACCTCTTTTAATCTTGTAAATCAAATTCTGTATCTATTAAGCAATAGCTTCTCATTTCCCATTTTTTGCTAGACCCTGACGACCACAATCTACTCTCTTTCACGTGGATATGACTCTTCTAAGTACCTCACATAAATGAAATCACACAATTTTTTTCTTGTTAATGTCTATCACATTTCACTTAGCATAAAGCCCTTAAGTTTTATCTATTTGTAGCATGTGTCAGAATTTCCTTCCTTTTAAGAGCTGAATAATATTCCAATGTATGAATATGCCACATTTTGTTTATTCATTCATCTTTATTCAATAGTATTTCACAGTAATGAGCAAAATGGGCTGGAATGTGGCCTCTTGGTAGACTGCTACCTAATGTACACGAAGTCCTTGGTTTGATATTCAGCATCAAGTATAACTGTGCACAGTAATGTATGCCTGCAGTTCTGACACCTGGGAGGTGAAGGCAGGAAGGTCTTCTTGGCTACAGAGTTCAAGGCTATCCTGGGCTAAATAAGATCTCTTTATTAAAAGAGAGAGAGAGAGAGAGAAAAGAAAAAGAATATATGCACAAGAACATAGAAACATATACAAATTCCTAAGAAAACAGAAAACAGAGCATTGGCTCTAATATACACTCTTGACTTCCTTTCACCCTTTGGCTTTTGGGAATAATGTTGCTGCGATCATGAGTATACAAACACCTGCTTACGTTCTACTTTCAATTATGTGGGGCAGGGATGGCCAGAAGCTGGGTGGTTTCCCCAGGATCTTTAACTAAAAGTAAGGGAATCTATGTTGAGAAGAGAAAGTCAGGATGGACAGGCAGTCTATTGGATTTGTGTCACTGACTTGCCAATTTAAACAAAACAGGACAGGGAGGCAGAAGCAGGCAGATCTGAGAGTTCAAGGCCAGCCTCATTTACACAATGAGTTCCAGGCTAGCCAAGACTACATATCGAGACCCTGTCTCAAAAACAAACAAAGAAACAAACAACCAGAACAAATCAGGGCAAGAGATTTTTATCTCCTCACAGATTTAAATAAAGTCCTGTCCTGACACACTTCAAACACACCTATGTCCAGTGTACCATCCACACTCCTCTGTGTGACTCTGTGTGCTGTGCTAATCACAGACCTAATTATCAAGCACTTCCCAGACACAGCTGCATCACAGATTTTCAATGCTCTGGACTGAATACCCCTTCTGTACGGATATAATTTCACATAATCTGTCTCTTCAAGCTTAGGTGAAGATCAAATTCCATTCAAGTAGGAGAACCACAACAATGGAGAGTAGTGAGTGACACAAAAAGGGACGCATTTGAAAAAGCTAAAATGATTACCTACAACAGACAGCAGCAAAACAAACAGGGAGCTAGAAGACGATGTCAACGCCAACAGCAAACAAATGAAGATGTGCTCTGTCGGGAAAGTGCCTGCCTTTACAAACACGAGGACGACCTCTATTTGATCATTAGCAAATCAATAATCAAAGACAGGGAAATTGGAAACGAAGCTGACTTTCCAGCTCTGAGACTGGTAAAGAAACAGGAATTAAGAGAAGACTGAGCCGGGCGGTGGTAGCGCACGCCTTTAATCTCAGCACTCGGAAGGCAGAGGCAGGCAGATCTCTGTGAGTTCAAGGCGAGCCTGGTCTACAGAGTGAGAACCAGGACAGGTGCAAAGCTACACAGAGAAACCCTGTCTCGAGACAAACAAATAAACAAAAAAGAGTAGACTGAAAATGCACACAAATATTTTGAAAGACAATTTAGAAGAAACCTATCTAGCACAATGTATACTTTTAGTAGCTTGCATTTCTTTCTTCCTTTCTTTCTTTTCTTTCTTTCTTTCTTTCTTTCTTTCTTTCTTTCTTTCTTTCTTTCTTTCTTTCTTTCTTTCTTTCTTTTCTCTCTCTCTCTCTCTCTCTCTCTCTCTCTCTCTCTCTCTCTCTCTTTCTTTCTTTCTTTTTTTTCCAAGACAGGGTCCCTCTGTGTACCTTTGGAGCCTGTCCTGGAACTTCCTTTGTAGACCCGGCTAGCCTCGAACTCACAGAAATCCGCCTGCCTCTGCCTCCCAAATGCTGGGATTACAGGTGTGCGCCACCACCGCCCGGCTAAGTTTGCATTTCACAGTAAGAAAATATGATATGCACAGTGCAGAAGAATACACGCACAGATCCAGAGAAAACATGTAGCTCTGTCCTAGGATCGAACAACTGAAACCAGCCACGTGCCCAACAACAGGTGTCACAACTGAATTGTGCTGTAAAGGTGACCCTACTTGGGAGTAAGGGATTAGAAGATGCAATTAGTTCAAGTGAGGTCATCTATAGGATTTAATGACTGCTATCCGTACAAGAGGCAGAGAGGACACACAGGAATGGAGACAGAGACCTATAGAAAAGCAAGTCACTATTGTGGAGCAATAGGGACATCAGTCAAGAAACAACTAGAGCCCTAAGACTCAGGAAGAATCAAGTAAGGGTTCTTTCCTCAAGTCTGCAGAGGGCAAATCACCCTGTTGACATAAAATCACGAGAGAATACATTTTTGTTGTGGGAAAGCATCTCATGTGTTGTACTTTATTATGGGAATGTATTATGGAAAAATAACATGAGGGGACAGTTACAAAATGCAACATACACATAGCTGGAGACGAGAGCAAGGTCTTCAACCTATTCCCTTCTATCTTTCGGGTTTTCAACTATGTGAATACAGTTCTTTTCACAAAATAACCTTAAGTAAAATGGCATTCCATTTATTTTCTTATAATTTAGCTGTATGGACATTATTTTTTACACTTCAAAACCACAATAAAAAAATTGTATTGTTTATCGTAATACTTACATTGAAAGAAATTACCTACTCTGACACACAAAATGGTGGATCCAACTATGCAAACAACTTATTTCCCAGACTCTGTGAGTTTGTTAGGATATGTGTCTAAGTTATGTTTTTATTGCTGTGAAGAGACACCAAGACCACAGCAACTCTTTTTTTAATTAAGAGATTTTCTATTCATTCTACATATTAACCACAGATTCCCCTATCCTCCCTCCTTCCACCCCCCAACCTTCCCCCCAACCCATCTCCCATTCCCACCTCCTCCAAGCCATAGCAACTCTTATATAGGAAAACATTTAATTGAGGGGGCTTGCTTACAGTTCAGAGGTTCAGTCCATTATCATCACGGCAGGGAGCATGGCAGCATAAGGGCAGATGTGGTGTTGGAGCTGAGAGTCCTACATCTTGACTCAGAGGCAACAGGAAGTTGACTGATTGTCACACTGAGGGTAGCTTGAGCAAAAGAGACCTCAAAGCCTGACCCCACAGTGACACACTTCTTCCAAAAAGGCCACACCTCTTAACAGTGCCACTCCCTTTGGGGGCCGTTTTCTCTCAAACCACCACAGTATGTGACAAAGGGAAATTAGAACTGAAGATGGTTGCTGATCTAATGGCTTTAAACATTGCTCCTTGGAGTACTCATGTGGCCCCAATGTCCTGACAAGGGTTTATAAAAAGTAGGAGAGGTGGTGCTGGGGAGACAGCTCCATCTGCAAAGTGCCTGCCTCACAGATGAGGACCTGACTTTGGTCCCAAGCACCCACGTAAAAATGGCAGACATGGTGATGCACCCTTGTTATCCCAACATTGGGGAGGTGGACAGGAAGATCCCTGGGTTTTCTGGATAGCCAGTCTAGACTAGTAGGTAAGCTCCAGGCCTGAAGAAACCCTGTCTCAGAGGAGGTGGATGGCATTTCTAAATATGGTACCCAAGGTTGTTCTCTGGCCTCCACACTCGAGTGCATGAACCTGTGTGTGCACACACCCATGCCTTAAACAGAAAGTGGGAAGGAAAGAACCAGGGATGCTGGTCAGCAGTAGAGCACTTGCCTACCATGGGTAAAGCCTGAGCTCAACCTCCCTACCAAAGAAGGAGGAGCAGAGGAGTCAGTAGAATCAGTTTAGAGTAACTCGGTGTGAAAAAGAGTCAGCTGCACTGGCTTTGGCCTTGAAGACACAGCAAAGCCATAATACTGGACAAGGAAAGGAAACGGACTTTCCCTAAGACTTCACAAGGAACATGGGCCTTGACTTCAGTTTAGTGAGGGCTGCATTAGACCCCTGACCTCCAGAAGAATGAGAGAATAGGCTTACATTGCTTCAAACCACCATGTGTGTGAACTTTTTTTTCTGTTGTTTTTTAAAATTTTTAAATTTAATTTAATTTTTCTATTATCAATTTGATACAGTACCAATTCTTATCCTAATAATGAAATGTTTCATTGAGGCTTGCCCAATAATTGAGTAAAACCAAAACTTATTATAAGTCACAGTCATCCTAGGGTCCCCCCTGCTATGTAGCCTCCCTGGTTCTGTGGGTTGCGGTCTGATTGTCCTTTGCTTTATATCTAGTATCCACTTATGAGTGAGTACATACCATGTTTGTCCTTCTGGGTTTGAGTTACCTCACTCAGGATGATATTTTCTAGTTTAAAAAAGTGTTTGTTTACATACATTTATTCTCTCTTGCGCTCTTTCTCTCTCTCTGTGCATGTGAGTGTGTGTGTGTGTGTGTGTGTGTGTGTGTGTGTGTGTGCGCGCGCGCACGCGCGCACACTTGGGTGAAGCTCATAGAAAAACTTGAGAGTCAGTTCACTCTCTCATCACATGGGACCCAGGGTAAACTTAGGTCATGAGGCTTGGTGGCAAGAGCCTTTACCAGCTGAGCTATCTCACTGCACAGTGCATGGTCATTTCTCAGGACAGGATTAGGAAACCCAAACACCAAGTTAATCTATCCTCTGAAAGAGGAAAACACTGAAAGCCAAGAGCATCCAAAAGTGGAGATTCGAAGCTGGGTCACAGCAAGCTCCTGGTCAATCACAACGCTTTCTAGTTATTCTTAACTGTGTACACGAAGAATTAGAAGATAAACCACATTCTCCCTCAAAGACATTTGTTATTGTCAAGACTCTTGGCACACTTAAAATTAGCTCTACTCTTAACAACAACAAAAACCAGCAGCTTATTGCCAACATTTCTGGAGCATTTCTCACTCTGAGAACTAAACAAGGCACTACTCTCTAGTTGCTCTTGAAGCCACTCATTAAGACCCACTTTCTCACCTTGTCAGACTGGTCAGACTTCTCTTCTGTGGTAAAACTGAACTGGAGCTCTCACTTCAGACTCATTGCTAGTTTTTATTCCCACAGAAATAAAGAAAATAAGGAATTTCCCCCCAAAGACAAAGCTGTTGCTCATTCTGTTCCATGAAATGTGAATGCAAATGTCAGAGGGTCACCATAATTGTCTCACAATTGGTGTGAGCTAACGAGGGGGCAACCTATGCTATAATCCAGCAGCAGACTAACTGAAAGACCATGGAAGAAAACTGGAAGGGGAAAGACAGCCCCAACCAAGTGGCATGGGAAGAAACATTGTTTTGGTTAATCTAAGAAAGCTGACATACCCTACAGACTTATGGTAACAGCATGGCTTCCTGTTGAACCAAAACCCTTGAGAAGACGCAATGTCTAGTTCATTTATTCAGACCTATGCAAAGGAAGAGTAATCAAGTCAGAACAATGACTAGAGCTTATTCTGGACTGAAACAAACCTCATCAATCACTGTAAAGAGCATTGGTCCCTGAGCTCAGGAAACGTGCCTCAGGCTTGGTCACTACCCATTTCTAGGTTGTCATTACTTTTGTGAGTCATTTTAGATTCTCAGTGTACAATGGGATAATGTGAAGACAATGCATGGGCTGAGAGTCAAGGAAAAGCCAGGGATGTGACAGAGACAGTAGCAGAAAGGAGACATTAGGATGGTTGCCAGCACAGTGTGACATGCCCGTCTTCTCTGGCAAAGCAAAATGAAAGACCTCTGTCCCAAACAAGCAGTTTCTTATGCAGGTCCTCACACCAGGTCAGGACCTTATTCCTGGAACCATCCTCCTCATCCCCTGGCCAGTCAGACACTGGGTATCTTAGTCTACTGCCCAGTCTGTGATTTGTGATCCCCTCTTCCGCTCATCTAGTTATAGTATTCAAGAACAGACAAACATTGATTATTCCCCCCTCTTACTTTATGTACTAATTGGGATGCTTTCACAAGCAAGTGAAGGAACCTTATCTCCAAGGGGCTTATCTGATATAGGCTGTGTTATCTCCTGAAAGCATCCATAGAAGGGCTGGCTTCACCTCAGCTAATTAATGGGCTGGAAAGACAGTGTCTTTCAGCGGCAACATCCTTGGCTTATTTTACTGAAGTTAATTTCTATCATGTCTGTAAGAACATTGCCCTAGGGCATGAGGAGAAGTCATTTTACTTCATTTTGCTTATATTCATTTAAGAAAAAGAACATTTCCTAGAAGCTTCCAAATGGTTCTCTGTCTTGAGGAGCAGAGTTTGGCGGGTCACAAGTTCACAGCTAAGCTCACAACTAAGCTCTTTGCTGGTGATCAGAGCAGGATTAGTGTGGTGGGTTAAGAAGGACAAGTCCTTCAGTCATGGAGAGGAGGGCAGACAAAAAAACAAAACCCAAGCTCTGCCAGTGTGGAACAAACAGAAAGGGATGCCAGAGAAGTAAACAATGCCTGCTGGAATGGGAAAGACCCTTTATACTTCAAGTGTCTGTGGGAAATGTGCTTACGTTAAAAGGGAAGGTCCACCATGGCCTTATTAGAGACACTACAAACTTAACTATCTTCCAAATGAAACTCATCCTTTCCTCAAACTTGTTCTACCTACATTTTCTCAACCACCCTAATTACTAACAACCTCTTCTACTGTGCCAACATTCTGGAGTTATTATGGACTCCTTTCTTCTTGAACCCTACATCCTAATCAACTAGTCAACCCTGTCCATGTTGCCTTTAAAATGCACCCAGATTAGAGCCCAGGAGACTGTGTGTCAAGCTGCCGAGAAGACGGCTAGCCAATGCATAAAACCAGCCATGTTCCAGTAGCAGAGGGGTGCAGAGCATCGGGAAGCAGCCTTATGGCACGGGATTGGCTGTCCTCATGATGGACAAGGGCAAGGAATGAACTTCATGCAGCTCTGTGGATGATGGATGGAACGAGAAGCTAGACCGATGTGAACGAACAAGACAGATGGGACACCACCGGTGCCCTGTGCAGCTGCAGCTGCAGCTGCCATTTCACATGAGAAGAGCTGCTGTGGGCATGCCATCAAAAGACACCAAGGGGTGCAGCACAGGCTGATTTCCAGTAGAGATGGTGGGGGCTTATGTCAGAAGAACGCAGACTGGCTTCACTCTGTGTTTCCTGGTGTTAGAGTCTCTGGGCAACAGGTGGATAACTCCAAATGTGTACAATGAAATGATGTTACAAAAATACTAAATTTTTGTGCTTTTTTATGTCATACTCTCTGGTACCTTTCCACTTCAAAGTTTTTGCTTTGCTTTGTTTGTTTGTTTGTTTGTTTATTTATTTATTTATTTATTTATTTATTTATTTATTTATTTATCTGGAACTCACAGAGATCCACCCACCTCTGCCTCCCAAGTGCTGGGATTAAAGGGGTGTGCTACTACAGTCCGGCTTCCACTTCCAAGTTTAATTCGTGTTCCAAAAAAGGAGTACTCACTCCCAGGACAAAAAGCTAACTACTCTTGAGTGCCAAACGTGATTTTCTTAGGCCTTAACATGAGGTGGGGGGCTGGAGAGATGGCTCAGAGGTTAAGAGCACTGGCTGTTCTACCAGAGGTCTTGATTGAGTTCAATTCCCAGCAACCACATGGTGGCTCACAACCATCTATAATGAGATCTGGTGCCCTCTTCTGGCCTGAAAGCATACATGCAGACAGAGCACTGTATATGTAATAACTAAATAAATCATAAAAAATTTAAAAAAAAAAATGCCGGGCGGTGGTGGTGCACGCCTTTAATCCCAGCACTCGGGAGGCAGAGCCAGGCGGATCTCTGTGAGTTCGAGGCCAGCCTGGACTACAGAGTGAGATCCAGGACAGGCGCAAAGCTACACAGAGAAACCCTGTCTCGAAAAACCAAAAAAAAAAAAAACCCAAAAAACAAAAACCCGTGAGGGGACCAGACAGCTTGCCTGACCTGGGATGGTGCCATCCACACTGGGAATGAACGAACATGAATGACCATCAAGAGCAGCCCGTGTGACCCTCAAAAGTCGCAGTTTGGACAATGAATTGTAGAGTCACCTTACCTCAGTAGTAGTTACTTCTCCGCTGCAGTGATAAAACCCCACGAGCAAGGCGGCTTCTAGAAGAAGGAGTTTATTTTGGCCAATGGTTCCAGAGGGTAAGAGTCCATCACGGTGAGGTAGAGGCATGGCAGCTGGGGAGCTCAAAGCAAAGGACTATACAATCTCAAACCCTCCCCCCAGGACATCCTTTCTCCATGCGGCATCACCTACAGCTCTCCAAACAGCACCCCAACCGGGGAGCAAGGATTCAAATATCTGGGTCTATGAGGAGCATTTCTCATTCAAATCACCACACCCTATCTTTTATTGATCAAAGATTTCTAAATTCTTTTAGATTTCCAAATCCAGAGTTAGCTTTCTTTTTAAAAGGATCATTAAATTCCACAGTGGGGCTGGGGACATTGCTCAGTGGAAGAGTAAAGGCTTGGAATGCATGAAACTCCCAGCTTACCCTCAACACGAAAAGAGGAAAATGAAAGGGGAAGAAAACAATGAATTTTACTATAACGAATTTACTACAATATGCTACCAAGTAGTCAGAGTGAAAACAATCACAAGATCAAAAAGAAGTCAGGGCTACGGTAGAGCACTATCTCTTTGAGAGTGGCCCCACAGCAGCAGCTCCTGGAAACTCACTAGAAATCCGCAGATTCTAGTCTCTCACTCCTGGAGCCACCAGTCAGAAGCTGCGGTGACGGCCCAGTCACCTGCTGTGCATTCTGAAGCTGGTAACTTTGAAGTCCTCTGGATAGAAAGGTGCAACACCCTAAAGAAGACAGCCATAGAGGACGCATGTGGTCTGAGCCGGGTGGGTCCTCCCTTCCCTCTTGGTGGAGTTCTGAGAGCGAGAGAAACAGTAACAGAGGATCTCGAGAACTTCAGGGGCACTCGGGGAATACAGTATACAGTAGAGGTGGGAAAGAAGCAAAGGTCTGGGGGCAGCTCCATGTGGAAATGGCTCAACCTGGTAACCGGTGACAGGGCAGGTGCGAGTGGAGGAAGGTGTGAAGACAGGCAAGTCTGGGAGCACCACCTGGCCTGTGCCCCCCAACCTAACATCTTGAGGGACCCTGTGAGGATATGAAAATGCTCTGTTGACTGGTAGAAGGCTGGGGGTGGGCAAAGAGGTGGGATCTGGTGATGGAGGCAAATGGTCAGAACCTCAGGTGACAGATGTAGGGGCAGTCCCACTGAAGCCAACACTGCTGCAGGCCAGGGCTGGGCCAGCTGCTCTGCTGCAGAGCCATCACGACGGTGACAGCACCACGTGCCTAGGACATGGCTTCCCCCTTGGGGCCTCGCCTCCGCAGCAGTGGGAAAGGAGAAAGCAGCAGGCAGCTGGGAGGCAGAGGACTGTCCACTGAGGACAGAGGCAGCAGGGAGGCAGAGGACTGTCCACCGAGGACAGAGGCAGCAGGGAGGCAGAGGACTGTCCACTGAGGACAGAGGCAGCAGGGAGGCAGAGGACTGTCCACTGAGGACAGAGTTATCTGGGAGGCAGAGGACTGTCCACTGAGGACAGAGGTATCTGGGAGGCAGAGGACTGTCCACCGAGGACAGAGGCAGCAGGGAGGCAGAGGACTGTCCACCGAGGACAGAGGCAGCAGGGAGGCAGAGGACTGTCCACTGAGGACAGAGGTATCTGGGAGGCAGAGGACTGTCCACTGAGGACAGAGGCAGCAGGGAGGCAGAGGACTGTCCACTGAGGACAGAGGTATCTGGGAGGCAGAGGACTGTCCACTGAGGACAGAGGCAGCTGGGAGGCAGAGGACTGTCCACTGAGGACAGAGGTATCTGGGAGGCAGAGGACTGTCCACTGAGGACAGAGGCAGCTGGGAGGCAGAGGACTGTCCACTGAGGACAGAGGCAGCTGGGAGGCAGAGGACTGTCCACTGAGGACAGAGGTATCTGGGAGGCAGAGGACTGTCCACTGAGGACAGAGGCAGCTGGGAGGCAGAGGACTGTCCACTGAGGACAGAGGCAGCTGGGAGGCAGAGGACTGTCCACTGAGGACAGAGGCAGCTGGGAGGCAGAGGACTGTCCACTGAGGACAGAGGTATCTGGGAGGCAGAGGACTGTCCACTGAGGACAGAGGCAGCTGGGAGGCAGAGGACTGTCCACTGAGGACAGAGGTATCTGGGAGGCAGAGGACTGTCCACTGAGGACAGAGGTATCTGGGAGGCAGAGGACTGTCCACTGAGGACAGAGGTATCTGGGAGGCAGAGGACTGTCCACTGAGGACAGAGGTATCTGGGAGGCAGAGGACTGTCCACTGAGGACAGAGGTATCTGGGAGGCAGAGGACTGTCCACTGAGGACAGAGGTATCTGGGAGGCAGAGGACTGTCCACTGAGGACAGAGTTATCTGGGAGGCAGAGGACTGTCCACTGAGGACAGAGGTTGGGAGAGAGGCTGTGCGGTCTAAGTGCAGCCTCCTCAGGAATGTTTCTAGGGATACTGTGAGCATGTGCAGTACAATGAGAGGATGTGAGGGGACTAGGAGACCCTGGGGTGCCTAGATCTCCTTGTCACTGGAGTTGTTAAGATCAGAGCCTGGGTCCTGGAAACCCTAAAAAGCCGGGTGTGCCAGGCTCAGTCAGCCATCTTCAAAAGGCCATTTAAACAAGTAACAGTGAAATATTAAAACATTAATTAATTAAAAAAAGAAAGAAAACAAAACAAAAATACCAAAATAAAAGCCAACAACAACAACAACAACACACACACACACACACACACACACACACACACACACACACTCACACTCACACACACACACACACACACACACACACACACATGCCAGGCATAGTGGCACAAGGCTTTAACCCTGGCACTCAGGAGGCAGAGGCAGGTGGATCTCTGTGAGGCCAGCCTGGTCTACAGAGCGAGTTCCAGGACAGCCAGGGCTGTGTAGAGAGACCCTGTTTCTAAAACCAAATAACCACATCCCAGACAACGGTGAGAAAGGTCTTAGAGGTTCTTGCTGGTAACGTCTCCACCCTCCTCCAGCCATAGGGTGGGGAGTTCGCCAGGACAAGACAAAGCTGGAGGATCTTTTGAAGGGGCAGATCATGAGTTGCCTGGGGCTTGGGGAGGGAGAACGGATTAAGCATGAAGAAACTTGTGCTGGCGAAATGTTTTAAAAATACCTTTTTGGTAGAAGGCAGCCATATGAATTTACTAAAAATAAAACAAAACAAACAAACAAAATGCCTACACTTACAATGGTGAATTTTATGATAAGTAAATTATATGTTAACAAAATTTCAAAAACACGAACAACCCTCTGGGGGTGGAGCCACACACACACACACGTGTGTGTGTGTGTGTGTGTGTGTGTGTGTGTGTGTGTGTGTAATCAACAATATCCTTCTCTCTAAACAGAAAAGCAATTATCATCACGCACTTCTCTGCTAAAATTCCTTTGGTGGCTTGTCCTCTCGGTTACTGAGAAGTTACTCCTGACCACATGCAATGGAAATCTGGTTACACTGTTCAATCACATAGACTTACCTTTCTTATGAAGAAGTGCCATTGGAGACTATTTTTGTGTTTGGGATAGAACTCAGGGCCTCCCTCTCGCTAAGCGTGGGTTCCACTGCTGGGTCCCAGTGTGGTCCTGTAACAGAGGATCTGAAGATCAGTTGCCCTGATTTGCAGTTTTGCTTCCCAAGGTTCCAGTTACTGTTGGTCAAGTGAAGTCTAGAATACCAAATAGGAAATTCCAGGAATAACCATTCTTTAGCATGAAAGGACAGGCCTCATTCTGCCCCCCAAGGACATGAATCATCCCTTGGTCCAGTCCATGCGTGTTGTATCTGTGGTGCAGTCACTTAGCAGCTGTCACTGCTAACAGATTCAGAGCCAAGTTCTCCTAGCGACTGTTTTCAATCAGTCATTACTGACCTTGACTCAAACTGTGAGAGAGTGAAGCCAGAAACCTGAATGTGAAGAGAAGGCACAAAGCGTATTGGGGTGTGGATCAGGGTAGAGGCCAAGGATGTGCAAGGAAGACCAGGTTTTGAGCCCAAGCCCTGGAGGGAAAAAAGTAAACAGATGAAGCCACAAAGTGATTCTTAGGCAAAAAGAATAAAGTGCAAGATATTCTGAGAAAGAAGAAATCTTATTCACATAACACTTATTATAATCTAATTTGTTATTAGTAATTGTTAACCTCTTTCTGTGACTAATTTATAAGTTAAATCTTATTATATACATGCATAGGATAAAATAGTGTATAGGGGGCTGGTATTACTCATAACCTCAAGTATCCATCCACTGAGAGGCTTGGAGTGTAGCTCTAGTGGGTAAGAGGGAACCACCGTATTTGAAAAAGCATGTGGCCTGATTAACCTTGGGGTAACGTAATGATATCAAACAGAATGTGTCTGTATTAGCTACTTTTCTGTTGCCATGATGAAATACCATGGTCACCTCTCTCTCGTCAATTGGATTCCCGGAACTCAGCCTGGTGCCTGGCCGTGGATCTCTGCATCTGCCTCCATCTGTCACTGGACAAAGGCTCTATGATGACAGCTAGGTTATTTGCTAGGCTGGCCATCAGAGTAGACCAGTCCAGGCACCCTCTGGACCACTGCCAGCAGACCAAGGTGGGGTCAACCTTGTGGATTCCTGAGAGCCTCCCCAGCACCCTGCCTCTTCCTATTCCCATGATGTCCTCATCTATCATGGTATCTTCCTCCCTGCCCTCCCACTCTGTCCCTGTTCCAGCTTAACCCTCCCATTTCCCTATGTTCTCATCCCCTACTCCTCACCCTCTGCCACCCCCCCACACCCAGTCCACTCATGTAGATCTCATCCACTTCTCCTTCACATCCTCCATGTGTCCCTCCTAGGGTCTTTCTCTGTTAGCTGCAGGTGAGGGACATCGAGATCATGATGGGAGGACGTGCAGAGATGACCGGCCACACTAGTGGAAGCCCATGAACTGTGGACTGGTGGCTGTGGAGCCCCCATGGGACTGGACTAGGCCCTCTGTATACGCAAGACGGTTGTTTGGCTCGAACTGTTTGGGGGGCGCCCAGGCAGGGGGATCGGGATCTGTCCCTGGTCTATGGGCAGGCTTCTGGAACCCAGTGCCTGTGGTGTGACACCTTGCGCAGCCTTGGTGCAGTGGAAAGGGGCTTGGACCTGCCTAGGCTCAGTGTGCTGGGCTCTGCTGACTCCCCATGGGAGACCTCGATTTGGGGGATGTGGGGATGCAGGGTGGCTTGGGAAAGAGGGCAGGGGGGTGGGAGGAGAGAGGAGGGGGGTCCTGTGGAAAGCATGTGGAGTGAGTAGAAAATTTCTTAATAAAGAAAAATGAAAAAAAATACCATGGTCAAAGACAACTTTGAGAGAGAATTTATCTTGGCTTATGGTTCTAGAGGGATAAGAGTTCATGATGCTGGGGAGGCTTGGCAGCAGGCAGCAGGCATGGCTGCAGGAGTACAAACAGAGCACTAACTAGAAACAGGACAAGGCTATACAATCTCAAAGCCCAGCCGGGTGTTCTAACTGCCCCACAAGGCTGCACCACCTAAGTACCACCAATTGGAAACCAAGGGTTTAAATGCCTGAGTCTACGGTGGTACATTTCTCATTCAAATCACCAGTTTCTTTTTGTGCCCTTTGTCTCAACCTGACCGGCAGTTTTCAATTTGTGAAATCGTCACCCGTGAGACTTTGAAAGCATTAATCCCAGTCCTTACGTTGTCATCAGTCTTATCTTAATGACAGGCCTGTCAGACTGCAAGTCCAAGATGTGCCCTTTAGCCTACATCTCTCTTCCCTGACTCGCCATTGAATGAAAAAAAGAAATAAAAGGGAAAGGAACATGACTGCTCCTAGGTAGAGTGCAGGTTTACTGTAGACAAAAGGGAGAGCATAGCCAGAGGCAGAGATATCTGGGAGAGTTCAGAGTAGACATGACCCGGAACCATGTGAGGAGACGGGGGTGGGTGTGGCTGGGGGGTTGGGGGGGAGGGGAGCAAAGTGCAGCAGCCAGGAGGCCCCAAGGTGAGGTGGAAGGAACCAGGTAATCAAATGGTTAGTATACAGGGAGGGCAGCTGCAGGAGGGCAGTCCAGCCCCTGGGCTGGAGAAGTTTAGGGGAAGGGGCAGGGTGCCAGCCAGGAGAGCCCTGTAACAGGTAAGGACTGAGGGATTTCAGGGAAACCAGGTTATGTTGAATAGACACCTCAGCCATGTGTCCCTGGGTTTGAAACCTAACACCCCAGCCTTTTTGTTGATAATAAATGATAAGGGGCAATGTAATCTTCTCTGTGACTACTTCCTGCTGACATTAGCAGCATGCTGTTGGAGCAGGGCAGGAAAGCTGGAATGCTGGCCACATCTGGCAACCACTGCTTTACTATTTTTCTATCTGTCTGAGTGCTTATTTATTAACATTTTCTTTTTTTCTTAAGACAGACTTACTCTGTGGTCAAGGCCAGCCTAGAATCCAATCCGCCTGCCTCAGTCTCTTGAGCATTGGGATTACAAATAACCACCACCATGCTTATAATGACTTTTAGGTTGCACATATGACTAAGACCATGTGGCGGTTTAAATAGGTACAGCCCCCACAGTCTCATGTGTTTGAATCCTTGGCCCACAGGGAGTGGCACTATTAGGAGGTGTGGCCTTGGTGAAGTAGGTGTGGACTTGGAGGAAGTGTGTTACTGAGGGGCGGGTTTTGAGGTCTCATATATGCTCAAGTTACACCTAGTTGGGCACATAGTTTCTCCTTCTGTTGCCTATGGATCAAGATGTAAAACTCTCAGTTCCTTCTCCAGCACCATGTCTGCCTGCATGCTGCCATGCTGATAATGGACTAAACCTCTGAGACTATAAGTCAGCCCCAATGAAATGTTTTCCTTTATAAGAGTTGCCATGGTCATGGTGTCTCTTCACAGCAAGAAGAACACTAAGACAGACCATGAACTTATTCTTCTTTCATTGTGTAGCCACTTGCACTTAGCACAGTGTCCTGCAGGCTGACTGCACTGTCTAGTATTGCAGTATTTTCATTCCTATAACTGAGCAGCATTCTAGGTGGGGGGGTAGGGAGAGGGAGATATCTACCAGAGGTTCTTTATCCCTTCAACCATCCCCCAGTGGACATGCAGGTTTTTTCAGTATCTTTGCCAGTATATGTGCATCAAACCTGGGAGCAAAGATATCTCCATGACAAACTAAGTTAATTTCCATGGAGAACATAATGGCAGAGTGCAGTGGGATGTCTTTCTGTATGCTGTGATTATGTGTTGCTCTGATTGGTTGATAAATAAAACTGTTTGGCCAATGGTGAGGCAGAATAAGGTTAGGTGTTACTGTTACATTCGCACTGAAGATACAGGAGAAGAAAGGAGAGTGAGAGGGATGCTGTGAGCTGCCACCAGGAGAAGCAAGATGTGAAAGTACCTGTAAGCCACAAAGCTACGTGGCAAGACGTAGATTAATAGAAATGGGTTGAGCTACCTAGCAAGAAGCTTGAGCCATAGACCATACAGTTTGCAATTAATATTAAACCTCTGAGTGATTATTTTATAAGAGACTGCAGGACTGTGGGGCCAGGTGGGACCTTCTCCAGCTACAACTGGTGCCCAACATGGGGCATGAACCCAGAACACTGAGATTAAGAGTCTCATGCTCTACCGACTGAGCTGGCTGGGCTTATTACTAATTAGCTCATACACTTAAATTAACCCATAATTCTTTTTTTTTGGGTTTTTTGTTTTTTGGGGTTTGTTTTGTTTTGTTTTGTTTTTGAGACAGGGTTTCTCTGTGTAGCTTTGTGCCTTTCCTAGATCTCACTCTGTAGACCAGGCTCGCCTTGAACTCACAGAGATCAGCCTGGCTCTGCCTCCCAAGTGCTGGGATTAAAGGCGTGCACACCACTGCCCGGCAACCCATAATTCTTAAGTTGTTATAGGGTTGGGGCTGGACAAAAAAACTTAGACTCATGTAGATGTAATTCTAAATGGCCTTATTAAATAAGAAACACAGCCAAATAAAGAGTTAAAAGTCCAGAGATCAGAGCTGTAGCCAAGAGCTAAGACCACTTTATCTTACCACTTGCTGCTGTCCTTCTCCTGAGAGAGGGACCTTCTTCCTGTGTCCTGTACTTTTATTGCCTTTCTGTTCTGCCTTCTCGTTGGTTCTAAACCCAACCACATCACTTTCTCGTCACTGCCTGTCTATATAGACCTCCAGGTCTCTATGGTTCATACTGAGATTAAAGGTTCGGGTCACTCTTGGCTGTGTCCTTGAACACACAGAGATTCTGCCTGCCATGTGATCAGATTAAGGGCATGAGCCATCACCTCCAGACTTCTGCCAAATGGCTTGCTCTTAGCTATGATCCCCAGGCAACTTTATTTATTAACATACAAATAAAATCACATTTCAGCACAAATAAAATATCACCATAGACTCAGGATTCTTATCTGGAAAAGAAAAAAGGGGAATGGACATGTATAGTATATTAAGGAAGAATATTGTCTCTACAAGCAAACTAATTTAGCAAACTATCAGCCTTAGATAATTTGCACTGATATGGATTCTTGTATATTGATATAAATGCAAACTATTTTTCTACTCCTATTTAAGATAATTTGTACATTGATACAAATTCAAAACTATAACTGTCATATTGTACAAATGTTCCTACTCCTATCTGAAATATTTTGTATATTGATACAAATGTAAAATTACATTTGCCATATTGTCTATATGTTCTACCTCTGCTTAGGATATTTTGTATATTGATACATATTTAGGATATTGTAATCATATTGCACTATACATTTCTACCTCTGTTTAAGATATTTTGTATACTATCACAATTTTGAGGTCATTGTCCTTATTCTATACATCTGTATATAGACTGTTTACCTTGATATGTAAAGCCTTAGTCCTTAGGTTATTTATGTAGATAAGATTTATAGATTAATAATCACCCATGATTGTCATATCTAAGTTATGCTAGTTAAGTTTTCCAGATGTACAGAAACACATGTCAGATAGACAGGTAATATTCAAACACTTCATAGACCTAGAGAATATGGCATTTAAATGTTTTGATAACTTAGAATTCTGCTGACATGAGACATGATTGCTCCTGGCAGCACCAATCTACTCCCGAGAGAATGTTAGGCTTCAAAGACACTCCATATGGAAGTTTGTCTTCTTCTTGGCACAAACTGGCTTTCTGGGCAAAGAACTGCCCTTGCCTCGGCTGCTGACAATACAAGTGCTGTCCTTTCTGGATGAGTGGGACACAAGGAAAAGCAACTACTGAACTCTGCCAAGACAGGGTAAGATGGTCTTTCAAAATTCCTACTTCTAAAAATGGTTTGTCAGATATTCTAGGCCTATTGCCAAAATAGATGCCCCAATGGTGCTGAGAATATTTAGGTGACTCTCCAGGCTGCCAGATGTTTCTGTATATTCTCACAATTTTTCAGATATTGCTTATTTGCACTTTCTGTTTTCTCAGGTAATGTTATTTTCCTTCTCAGGTCTTTGATGGAGTTGAAGACTAGATAATTATAATTTTCCTTAGTTATGATAAAAGGTAAGTAAGATATAAAACTTCAGACTCACAAATATAGGATAAATGATATTTTCTTTAATTTTACCAAATACAAATAGACTAGATATTATAACTGTAATTCTTACTTGATAATTGTTTTGTTATATATAACTTTGCCAAGTTAAAATTAAAAACTTCCTTTCTGATTAGACAGAAATGGGGAAGTACTGTGGGATGTCTTTCTGTATGCTGTGAATATGTGTTGCTCTCATTGGTTGATAGATAAAGCTGTTTGGCCAATGGCAAGGCAGAACAAGGTCAGGTGGTACATTCAAACTGAAAACAGAGATGAAGAGGGGTGGAGTCAGGAGAGATGCCAGCCTGCTGCCAAAGGAGCAACAAAATGCCAGCAGACTGGTAATGCCATGGCCATGTGGCAACATATAGATTAATAGGAATGGGTTAATTTAAGATGAAAGAGCTAGCTAGCAAGAAGCTGAAGCCATAGGCCATACAGTTAGTGATTAATATAAGCCTCTGTGTGTTTTCTTGGGACCGAGCGGCTGCAGGACCGGGCGGGACTCAGGAAAACTGCCGACTACAGCAGCGGGATTGCTGAGCTATATGGTAATACTGCAAATACTGTTTTCTTTCTTTTTGGTGTTTTGAGACAGGGTTTCTCTGTGTAGCTCTGGCTTTCCCGGAACTTGGTCTATAGACCAGGACAGCCTCAAACTCAGAGAATTAATACTGTTTTCTATAATCATTCCCACCAACAATGTAGAAGAGTTCTTGGCCCTTTGAGAACAACCATCCTAACAGGTATGAGGGAATCACTCATTGTGGATTGATTTGTATTCCCTGATGATTACTGATCATGCAATTTATGTTTTCACAAGCCTTCCATCTAGGCTCTTTTAAAAAATTAGTGTGTGCCGGGCGGTGGTGGCGCATGCCTTTAATCCCAGCACTTGGGAGGCAGAGCCAGGAAGATCTCTGTGAGTTCGAGGCCAGCCTGGTCTACAGATTGAGTTCCAGGAAAGGCGCAAAGCTACACGGAGAAACCCTGTCTCAAAAAACAACAAAACAACAAAAAAATTAGTGTGTGTGTGTGTGTGTGTGTGTGTGTGTGTGTGTGTGTGTGTTTTGTGGGGTATTTGTACACTGTGTGAAGATGTAATGTTGTGATTGGTGTAATAAAAAGCTGAGCAGTCAAAAGCTAGATAGGAGAGTATAGGTGGGACTTCCAGACAGAGAGAACTCTGGGAAAAAGAAAGGCCGAGTTATGAGCCAGATGCAGAGGGAGCAGGATGAACAGTATGAAAATGAAGAAACAGCCTCATGGAAGAACATAGATTTAAAATGTGGGTTAATTTAAGTTATAAGAACTAGGTTAGGAACAAGCTTAAGCTAGGCCGAGCTTTCATCATTAATAATAAGTCTCTGTGTCCTTATTTGGGAGCTGGAGGTACAGAGAAAGACTCGCTCCATGTGTGTATGTGTGTGGGCACATATGCCAGGGCATGTGTGTGAGGGTCAGAGGACAGCTTGCATTCCATCATATGAGTTCTGAGGATTGAACTTGGGCTGTCAGGCTTGACTGCAAGCGTTTACCCCCTGAGCCACCTCACCGGCTTCCCACCTGTACTCTGATTCACACTAAAGTTGGTGGATCACTGCTCTAGAGACCACTAAAACTACAAAAACAAAGTGACACAATTGGCATTCAGTTGGTTCCTAACACTGATGTGGTAGATGATGAAGCAAATTATGTCCCCTAAAGGGAATGGCAGACTTGGTACGTCTGATATATTGCCCAGACTTAGAAATGATGTGGGGCTCAGACAAGGGTCCAGATGGACTCTCCTAGCTTGGTGATTTTAGGCATCTTACATACCATATGTGTATATTATCAATTAAACCTCTATTCCTAAATCCATTCTCCTTAGTACATAGCCCGTCTCCCTCACCCTGCATATCCACAGGTTGTTGGCATGAGGTTCCAGTGGTATTATCTCTGCCTTTCTCCCAGTAATGGTTTAAGGACAAGGCCCTAACTTATCATGTCTCCCCAAAGGCTTCTCTGCAGCCTCACCCCATCTCTTTCTACCCACACATGATATATGGAGTAATTGTCCTCACAGGTAAACATACTCACGCTGTCCCTGCTAACTGCTTATGGTGGCTTTACCTCTGTCAGTAAGGAACTGTCTTTGGGCACTTGTGACTGAAATTGCTTTATGCTTGCCTAATCACATAAAAGTTTATTTTTCATGTGTGATGAGCAACGCTTGTTGACCTGAGTTCTATCCTCACGACCCATGTAAAGGTAGAAGAGAACCCACACCACAAAGCTGTCCCGTGTCCTCCACACCCGAGATGTGGCATGTGTGCACCCTACACACATACACAGGCAAAGAAGGTGCCAGGAGTGGCGGCCTGTTTCTGGTGATAATCATTGGTAACTTCCTTTCGCTGTTTCCGTTTCCAGTGACAGTTTCTGATCTACCTTACAGCAATGTCATGCACATTGATAACACAAATACACAGAACCAACTTTTCATTTAGTGAGGCCTAAGCTCCTACGGTGACTCTGCTGTGCAGTCAGGCTGACCACTGCTCCACCCTGGTGCTTTTGACTGACACTTGATCCAGGATGATGCAGGGGCTCCTGAGAGTCTGAAACCAAACTGGGCCATCGGAACAGAGAGCCTTTAACATGCTTCACTGCCAAGATGCCTAACTGCCCATCTGGCTCTCAATTCAATTGTAAACTGCTAATTCAGGCTGCTTATTCCTGCTTAACAATGTAAATTCATTTTGCTTCCCCCATTGCCAGCTTTCAAAAATGTCTCAGATACGTCAAGCCTCTTGGGTCTAATCTTAGAGTTCATGCTTATTTTTAGTTGCTTAGGCTTGTTTGTTTTTAACAATTGTTTACATTTAAATGTATGCAGGTAGGACTAATGCCACGGTTGACTGTCTAGTTTGTGCCCTAGCTCTGGCCAGCTTGAGTGTGGCAGGCATGGCTCTGGCAGACCTGGCCCTCCTCCCCAGCCCCGCTGCCTTGCTAAAACCCGTTAGGTTACATTCCTGAAGCTAGCCCCCAAGGTCTGTTCCACTATAGACCACTTCCTCCTCCTGAGGCTGACCACCAAGGTCCAGCTATCAAAGTATTAAAGTCCAGTAATCAGAAACAGATGCCTGAGGTCTCCAGGATGACAATTAACCGGATGCTCCTTCACTCACACCTCCTGCTGAATGTTTGCCCACCAACTCCCGACTCTCCCCTTCCCCACGTTGCCCCATGCCTGCAGGAAGTAGCCAGTCTTGAACAGTGCCCCTATACCTAAGGAGTCTGGGATGCTCTGGTAGAAGGTCCACCTCAGCCCCTGGCACCCTGGCACCATACACCCAAAGAGTCTGGGATGTTCTAGTGGAAGCCCCACCTGTCTGCCCAGGCCCTGCCCCTCAGAAAGTCCATGGCTCCTCCTCCAGGGATGCTAAAGACTACTCCCATAGGGTATTTAAACTGCCCCCCAGAAATCAGACACATGATTTTTTTGGTCTCTCGACCCCGTCTCCTCGGGTGGTGGTGGTGGTGGTGGAGAATCACTCAGGAACACTTTACCCATTAAACCAAGGCTTTTTCTAATTCGGTCTAATTTGGATTGCTTCATTGGCTGAGAGGCTTATCGGGGTGCAGAAACTTTTCACTCTCTACCTCTGCTGGGGACCCCTTTGTGCAGGTCCTGGGAAGGCAGTTTAACTCCTCTAATCCTGTGGAACAGGAAGCCCTCGCCTGGCTTCCCAGGAGCCAACCAAGAGACCACTCCAGCCTCACCTGAGTGTTTCAAGAGTGATAATCATCGTTTGAGGGAGGCCCTTTGTACCCGTGGCCTGCTTTCTCCACAAGTTTACAATGACCTGAAATCCAACTCTAACTTCCTGGAACCCAGAGAAAGTCTGGCTTTGGGCAAAGGCCCTTTGGCTGGGATTTGTGCTTATGTAACTAACTCTTCGGTATACATGCAAGTTATCTGGAGAATACGGATAACTACTGAAATCACAGATATGTGTACCATACTTTTATCTCACACAAACTCATTCCACAACGGTTTTAAGGTAGTTTTAAGCATGGCCCCTATGGGGCAGGATGTGTTGATGAAGGATGACAAAGCATGCATGGAGTGCCTCAAGAGGGAATGTGAGCAGGGAATCTCTCAGTGGAGGACGCATCAGGGCCTGCTGTGAGCCTGTTTCCTCTGAGTTGGATGTGGCGGTCACTGTCTCGAATGGGAGCAGCTGTGACTGCTCCTCTCAGGCCTTCAGGAGATCCGACCAGTTAATATTTACTTGTGGAAGGAGTGGAGGGAGGCTCACGAGGCCCCACCCTGTCTGAAGGTAGGTGAGCGGTTGGTAACCGCTGGAAGAGGGAGGATCTTCTGTGGTGTAGTTGTCTGGGTCACCTACGCTCTGGTAAGGAACCCCAATAAACTCGTTTGCTCACCATATTGGGTTTGGGCGCAATTATCATTTCTTTGGTTTGTTAGTACTCTGTGGAAATAGTAATAAGACTCCCTGGGAAAAGTCACACAGCAGAGCCCAAGGGTCTCCACAGATAGGTGGATCCCAATGTAGCCAAATAAGCCTCTCTCTTTGTTTCACCCTGGCCTGGAGTTAAGGTTGTGGTATTCTGCCATTCTCAGAACTAAATCCAGCCTCCCGAGTGTAGCAGGAAATGTAGATGTCTGTATAAGCTCTTGGGAGACCAGGGAGGTTGCAATCTTAAAAAGAAATGAACTCTAGCTAAGAATCCGCTCTCTCTTATTGAGGCCCGCTTCTTAGCTACAGGGACTCCTATATTCCTTTCCAGACATTTCAAAAGTCCTTTGCTCATTCCATGACATTTTAGAAACATTTCCCTTGAAACACTACGTTTCACCTGTTGTGTGGAGGTATTAAAAATGACTTCATGAGGCATCCTGTCCTCCAGTGCATGGCTTGAAGCCAGAGTAGAGCACAGGCCATTCCTGAGAGCTACTCAGTGGCCATTTGGTGTCTGAAGTAGAGACCCGTCAGATGGGCAAGAGAATACAGAACTTAGCTGGGAATGGTGGGGCGGACACGTAATCCTAGTTATGGGGGATACTGACGCAGCAGGATCTCAAATTCAAGTTCAATCCTTATCTCAAAAAGAAGACACCGGGTAGTGGTGGCGCACGCCTTTACTCCCAGCGCTTGGGAGGCCGAGGCAGGCAGATCTCAGTGAGTTCAAAGCCAGCCTGGTCTACAGAGTGAGTTCCAGGACAGCCAGGGTTTACTATGTAGACCAGGCTGGCCTCGAAATCACAGAGATTCACCTGCCTCTGCCTCCCAAGTGCTGGGATTAAAGGTGTGCGCCACCACAAAATGTGAGATTCTGTCTTTAAAAAAAAAAGAAGCAGCCAGGCACATGCCTTTACTCCCAGCACTCGGGAGGCCGAGGCAGGCAGACCCCTCAGTGAGTTCGAGGCCAGCCTGGGCTACAAAGAAAGTTCCAGGGCAGCCAAGACTGTTACACAGAGAAACCCCGTCTGGAAAACAACAAACAGTACAAAGAAGGATGTGGCTAGGCGGTGGAGCGCTTGTCTCTCACGTGGGAGGTCGGTCCAGTCCCCTCCTGGCCTGGGACCGGAAACAAAAACAAAGGCAGCAATGCGATACGAGCCAAGGACTTAGAAAACTGACGAGAGAGACAGGCGCGTCTGGAGACAGGGCACGGGGCTCTGCACAGGTAACCCATCGTGGCGCACCCCGACTTTCACAGCGCAGCGGAGGCGCGCTCACCCCAGTCGCTCACACGCCGGGTGGCTTCCGACCACGCAGGCAGGCCTCGCCTCCTCGGTTTCCAGGGCGACTGCGCGGCGGTCACCTTCACGAGACCACAGCGGCCGGCGCTCCCGCGCCGCCTCCTCTCTGGAACTTTCTTCCCCGCCGCCGCGCTCCCGCGCTCCCCCGCGGCCCCGCCCCGCCCCGCCGCGCGCCCCGCGGCCAAGGCGCTCCGCGGAGGGTGGGCGGAGCCCGCGCCCGCGGGTGTCGATTGGTTCCGTGCCAGGGTGGGCGTGGCCAGGCCCGGGCCTATAAAAGGTCCGCGCGGGGCGGCGGCGAGGCCTGGGCTTGCGGCGGCGTTTCCTGCGGCACCTTCCGCTGTTACCGGGTTTTCTTTTTTTTCTTTTTTTTTTTTTTTTAAACTTCTCGCCCTCTCCAGGTTCCCGAGGCCGCCGCGCCGTCTCCTCGCGAAGCATGGCGATGAAGGCCGTGTGCGTGCTGAAGGGCGACGGCCCGGTGAAGGGCACCATCCACTTCGAGCAGAAGGCAAGGCCCGGGGGCCCGGGAGCCCGGGGGCGCGGGGATCGGGGCCCGGGGCGCAGGCCGCGCACCTGTAGGGGAGCCCGCCACGCCCCCGCCGCGGCCTGCGCCCCGCTAGGTGCTGAGTCACCGCGGCCTCGGGCAGGGGCTGGGCGCGGGGGAGGGAGGGAGGGAGGCCGGCCGGGGCGCCGCCGCCGCCGCCGCGGGGCCTCCCGGGCCGGTCACTTTCCGCGCCCCCGGGCGGCCCGGCCCGCCCGAGCGAGCCCTCTCGGCATCCGCTGTCCGCTGTCCCTGTCCCACGGGCTCAGCGCCCCGTGGCCACCGGCTGAGTATGTTTTCAAAAGATTGGCCAGTGCTGGTGACGAACCGGACTCGGGCAGCCACGTTTGGGGCGTTTTTTTTTTGGGAAAACAACCTCCTGGGCCGTTCTGTACTAGGTCAGGGTCGGGCCGCAAGGGTGAAAAAGGAAAGGGATGGCCGTTGCTTTTTTTCTTCTCTCCAAGCTCCCGAAAGACACCCACCCGATCGTGGGTGTTTTCTAGGGCCGCGAGTTTCTGAGCCCGTTTTGAAGCTCATGGAGAAGTATATTTTCGAAAAAATATTGTCAGTAATACTGCAGAGACACATGCGTCACAGGGAAGATCATTGTGCTGAGAGCGGGTCCAGAGCCGTAGGGAGGTTACCATCTGCAGGAAGATTCTGTTATAGTTAGCTTCATCCCGAGAGGATAGTTGATAAATGGAGTGTGGATATGCGCTCTAGAATGTTTTAACATAAATGTGAGAAGACAGAACGGAGCGAATGCAAGTGTCTCCTCTATGCGAGGGAGAGCTGATAACGTGAATTTAGTTTTTCTTAACCTGTCTCGGATTCGGCAGCTTCTTTGGCATTTGAAGGCACTTTGCTCTTTCTCTGTGTAAGCTTTTTGTTTTTGTCTTTTTTTTTTCTTCTTTTTCACACGTAAATTTCACCACTGTGAGAAAAGTCTTCTTTCCACACCGTGAGAAAGGTGAATACCAGCTAGGGGTCCCCCGCTGCGTCCAGGTTCCTGTCATCTCCTGCCTTCCCAAAGCAGCTCGCAAGATTCTTCTGGGAAGCCCGGAGCAGCTTCGTGTTGCTGGTGCCCTTTGTACCCGATAAAGACCCTTGGATAGTTCAACATTCCAGATTGGCACTTGTAATAACCTGGCTGTCGGCGCTGTTTGACTTAACCTGTTGCCAACTTTTCAGAATCAAAAATTTCTGCCCAGGGTTCCTTCTTTTGTTGAAGGAGTTGGAGATTTAAAAACAAGCTAAAAAGAAAGGTCTCAGCGTGTGTGTTCTAATCGTTGCAGTCGCTTCTTGCATTTTCTCTCTGTTGTTACAATCTGGAGCTATACTGATTTGAATTTTGGATGTGACATGACAGCACGCTGCCGGGATGGTGGCGGATGATACTGCCGTGACCTCTTTACTCTCTGTAGTATTGTTATTGTCCTTTCTTTTTGACAAGTGGGAAGTTCTCTAGATTTGAATGCCTAATGAGTTTTGTTTTTTTTTTAAAGTAGCTCTGGTTAGACCCAGGTGGACCCCCTCAGGCAGTAGGACATGATATTTTCTGGCTACTAAATAAAAATGAGGGAGCTGATGAACATCCCTGGGTGCTGGGTGGAGAACCAGGGTCCTGGGGTAGCCAGTGTGCATTTCTGTAAGAGTCAAGCCAGACACAGTGAGTGCAGTGCCCATCTGTTCCCTAGGCCTGACATCTAGTGGCCCTCCTAATTCTGTTGTTCTGTTAGGTGCTTTTTAAATGCTCTTCAGTCCGGGAGCCTGCCAGCATGGCCTCTGGCAGCAAGTGTTATGAGAAGATTGATAGGGAGGGAGGCCTAGAGCTAAGCTGCTAGTCACCCTGTGGGGAGTGGTGCACTAGAATTTGGACAGTTTTTTGTTTGGTTTTTTTTGGGGGGGGGGCTTTTGTGCCTTTTACTGTGAAGGGTAAAGGTGTGAACTAGCAATTTCCTTTGTTCAGAAGCATTGTACTCAGACTTAATGCCTTAATTTTATTTCTTTATTTTTAAATAAAGGCAAGTGGTGAACCAGTTGTGGTGTCAGGACAAATTACAGGATTGACTGAAGGCCAACATGGGTTCCATGTTCATCAGTTTGGGGATAATACACAAGGTAGGTCTATGCTGGCTAGTGACCGTCTGTACCTGGCTGACCAGTAAAACAAATGGGACTGAGCCGAGACTCAACTGTTAATGGTTAAAAAAGAATAAAATTTTCTTTTTCCTTTATTTCTTTTTAAAGATTAAGTTAAAATAACCACTTAGGTCAACCTTGAGGAAAGTAGCCATAAAAAGTGTGTTTGAGGGGCTGGAGAGATGGCTTAGCGGTTAAGAGCACTGGCTGTTCTTCCAGAGGTCCTGAGTTCAATTCCCAGCAACCATATGGTGGCTCACAACCATCTGTAATGAGATCTGGTGCCCTCTTCTGGCCTGCAAGCATAAATGCAGGCAGAACCTTGTATACATAATAAATAAGTAAATCTTTAAAAAAAAAAAAAGTGTGTTTGAATCCTTAGGTGTGAAGGAGTTGATTTTTTTTTTTAATTGTCATAGTGGCTTGAGTTTAAAACACAGAAACAAAAAAAATCGGGCTCCTTGCCCTCCAGGGTTCTCCCATTGTGCTGTAAGCCTGTATTTAAGACCTCTTCCCTCCTTCAATAAACAGCATTTGGCATTTAAAAAAAAAACCGGGCTTCTGCTTACTTGGGGTAATTCTTTGAGGTGTTTGGAGCTGGGGTTGAGGGTGGGTGTTTTAGGCACAGTGTCTGGAAACAGCCCCAAGCCTTGGCATGAGGGGCATCATGGGACAGAAGTGATGAGAACTGAAGGTGCTTAGAATAAGGTGTATTTTCTCAATTTGGGAGTAGAATCAAGTCAGCAAAATGTGGTGGGTCAAATTGCATTTAGTGATCTTTGCCACATGAGAGTAATGATCTGAATTTTATTCACACACTTGTAAGAAGAGCCCCATTCATGAGAGCTTTTCCTCCTCCCTCCTGGCCTCTCTTCTCTTGCCTCCCTCCCTTCTCCACACAGCCCAGGCTGGTCTGGAACTTGTGGTGTATTCCAGACCAGTCTCTGAACTTGTCCTTTAAGTCTTGTGTGTGCTGGGTTATGGCATGTACTGTTAGAACCTGTGTGTAATGTGGCACAATTTGGTCCACAGTTACTTATGATCAAATTTGATCCATTCTGATAATTAACTAAAATTCCCCCAAGTTGCTCTGCCTCTGCTGATAGCTTTGATTTGCTAAACTCCTTTCTGAATGCCCTGTACTTATTCTCTGGGCCTGGGTAGAGGCTGTAAACAATGGAAAGCCCTGCATGAAAGGACTTCCTGCATTGTTATGGTTGTGTTGGCCCACGAGAATACCTGTAATACTGGTTACACCCCTTGAGTTGTGTAGGGCAGCAGCCTTGGCCCTTAGGCATAAGGTTCCATTTAACAGGCTACTTGCCCCAAGTAAAGGCTAGATGGATGAACTGCTTGATGGCACATGGTCTTGAAAGACAAGTGTTTTTGTCAAAAAGGTATGCCACTTTCTGTAAAGCCAAGATCTTTAAATGAGGGACTTCAGAAGAGCCATTGAAGATCACATCTGCTCCACTTTAAAGCAAGGAGTCAGAGCCAGCATGGTATGACACTCCATGTTCCTAGCACTTGGAAGGCTGAGGCAGGAGGATCACAAGTTGCAGGTATCCTGAGCTGTAATAGTGAGACTTTGTCTCAAAAACAAAAGGAAAAGTGACAGCCTAGAGAAAGAAGGTAGCTTGAGACTATAAGGTTATACACCCCTGCTCTTTATACCACATGTTGCTTCTTGTTTCTATCACCCCAGCACACACCAGGCCAGTGTTTGCTGTGTTGGAAATTGTGAGAATGCTCATGTTGTTACATACAGGCGTTTGCTTCATAATCTAACTGCTGGTTTCTGGTGGATAGGCTGTACCAGTGCAGGTCCTCATTTCAATCCTCACTCCAAGAAACATGGCGGACCAGCGGATCAAGAGAGGTGAGCAGCATGCTCCATATGCATGATGGTGGAGAGGCCACCTGTGAGACAGAACCCAGTGGTCTCCCTATCTCTGCTTTTGTATTTTCTTTCACTTCATAGCTTCCCTATCCACAAGTGCTGGAATGGTTTATTTTGGGTAAAGGAGTTGACAAATGGGGACTCTTAATGTGATTTAGTTTTGTAGCATTTATTGAAGATGAACTAATACAAGTGCCCAAAGGAATCAATACAGAAAATGTCAAGGATAACAGTACTGTTAGTCACTAGCAAAGTAAATCATTGTGTAATAAGACACTAATGCAGATAGATAATGAAAGCTAGTTGAGACCCCATGTATATGTTCAATCTCTCAGGAAAGTCCGAAATGTAAAGACTGGCTTGATTTTATACTGGAGGCCTGGGAGCAAAGCTTGGCTAATAAGTATGCTAACTCAAGAGCCGAGTTCATCCTTTGCCACAGTCCCGGAAATGAGAATATAGCCCAGACAGACCGTGACTCTTCTCAGAGCATACTTCTAAACTTAAACTGTGTGTTCAGGGTTTCCTAGCTACCTGTTTTAAAATGTTTCCAGATCTTTGTCAGTCTGGAGAAGTGGTCAGATTTGATATGTGCACCTATTAATCCACTGATATGTATTTGCCTTAGTCAAGATGTTAATGTAGCTCTTGAACTCTGCTAATGTGAATGAAGTAGTCATCAGTGCTTATCCGCTTGATGCTGTTCTGTTAGGCATGTTGGAGACCTGGGCAATGTGACTGCTGGAAAGGATGGTGTGGCCAATGTGGCCATTGAAGATCCTATGATCTCACTCATAGGAGAGCATTCCGTCATTGGCCGAACAATGGTGGTAAGTTTTCATATAAGAACATATATAGGATTTCTTCTAACATGGTTATATACCTTTCCATGACTTGATGATGGTCAAACTAGTTATTAAAGAATCACATAAACTGTAAGAGTTCAGAATAGGAAAAAAGGTTTTATTGGATATGATAGTGAAGAATTAATTTGCCTAGGTCAGTTAAGAACACTGTTCTGCTGAGATGCAGTAGAAAGAAGGTTACATTTGATCAGACTGGGTCTAAGTAGAAGAAACAGTAGTCTTTAGTTTAAAACAGCCAGATTTTCTTGCCATGATTGCCCCCCTTACAGTTAAACATTTCGTTGAGTGTAAAATCTGCGATGGATGTCAGTATTCAAGTCTGTAGGTTATCATCGCTTGGTTACCATATGGGAGCCGTCTTCCCAAGTTACCCTCGGGAGCTGAATCTGGTTCATGCAGAACAAGTAGTAAAGGCTCTTGCCCACCTCGGGCAGCTACCTTTTCAGTAGGCACTTCCTTTCAGTTGACCCTTTATCCTTAGAATTTTCTTCAGCCCTATTGGTGAAGCAGAACAGTCATTTATAAATGTTCTAAAAATAAAATTTAAAGTCTTGTTGCTAAATAAAGATATTTAGGACTGCCTCTTATTTGTAGGCCTATAGTTCACTGACGTGAGATTTTTAATAGCAAAAAAATTTGGGGTGTGTATGTGTGAGGCTAAAGTCAGCATGTGGCCCGTTACAGTCACTTGGGTCCTTAATATTTCATTTAGAAACAGCAACATTTACCTAGCTTTTAATGGTAATGTGTTTTTGCTACTAGCAAGGAAAAGCTTAGTTGTCTGCTCTTAAATGCTAGCATAAATGCAACATTTACCTAGCTTTTAATGGTAATGTGTCTTTGCTACTAGCAAGGAAAAGCTTAGTTGTCTGCTCTTAAATGCTAGCATAAATGTTAGCTTATTTATTTAATAATAGATTGGAACATTTTGTAATGTAAATGGTCCTTCTAAATGTTTGTGGTATTGCCAGGAAGAGGTACTAATTACTTGATTGCCCAAAGCTAAATGTTGTCAATTCCTTTCAAAGGTCCACGAGAAAGAAGATGACCTGGGCAAAGGTGGAAATGATGAGAGTACAAAGACTGGAAACGCCGGGAGCCGCTTGGCTTGTGGCGTGATTGGGATTGCCCAGTAAACATTCCCTGTGTGGCCGAGTCTCAGGTCATCTGCCATCCTGCTAAACTAGAGAGAAAACCATTAAACTGTAATATTAAAAATGTAACTGTGTGACTCCTCTTTGATTGCTTTAAGGACTTGTAATGAGAACTGATAATGTTCGGAAGATGTGTATAGTTTTATAACTCACTAAACTAAAACCGGTTTCCATGTGTCTCTGTTTTGCCAGACTTAATTACACATGGATATTAAACTCAAATTAATTCTCATTCAAGCCTGTGAGTAAACATGTGTGACACTTTTTGAGCCTATTAATGTATATAAGTAAAAATTCGAAGTCAGCCCTTATATCAGCAGCAGACTCAGTGATGCTAATTTTCATAGTACTGGGTTTTGAAAGTGTTTTATGTGATACCATCAAAATGTATGCCTGGCCTTGATTGTGGTAGCCCAAACTGAATTTGATCTTAGAAAACTTGCTGCCTTTTGTTAGTAGCTTCAGAGAAATTACCTAAAGCTCTCCATTTAGATTCAGAGTACCTAACTACTTTATTTTAAAATAAAAATGTTACACTTAGATGTCATAATTGAAGAAAAAGCCCTTTAGCCACTTGCATTGAACTCATAAAAGGTAAACATATAGCCTCAGCTAGCCCAAGTTAATTTAGTGCCTACTCTCCAAGGAAAGCTGGCACCATCTATTTTGGTGCTCTGGAAAAACATGGCAGCATGGGGCGGGGGGAGGGGAGATGAAACCAAATTTGACTGGAGGTTCTGACTAAATCCTGACTTTTACAGCACAAGTTAATGAAATCGAGTATCTCTTAATACATATGTACCTAAGAAAAACTCCCTTTTAAAGGAAACACTAACCTAACTGACTTGTGACTATCTGGAATAGTTCATTCAACTGAAATATTTCTGACAAATCGGGTGTAAGCCATAGTCCTGTTCATTCATAATCATAATTTTTCAAACACAGGTCACTGGGGGATTGCTAAATTGGAAAAGGATAAATTTTGGTGTTTCCAAGTTTTAAAACTGCTCATGGGAAGTGTTCATAAGTGGTTATGTTGAAGTTTGAGGTAAATAATACGTCACAGATTTCCTTAAAAGTAGCTTTGATGTGTGGGATGATTCAAATGCAGAGATGAAACATCTGCTGTAATCACAAACCAGCTGTATTGTTTAGTGGTTCATTTCTCAGTAGTTTTAGTTGGAGATTTAAGTCTGTCCTTGAAATCTGGGCACTGGATAATCAGGTGTGTTTTTTCCTTCCCACAAGTATACTAGAGCAAGAACTTAAAAATCTAAGTAGGATCAGCATAAAACTAAAACCTGAATTGCTAGCTACAAGCGAGTTCCCCCATCATCACAAAGACCTTGCATTTAAACTCAAGTGATACCATACAAAAAAGAACTCGGTACCCTAACGCTAAGCCAGTTTAGGAATTTTTTTTGCTTAACTTAGCATCCTGTGGTTTTAAAATCACATTTACTTATTTTTAGGGTTATGTGCATGAGAGGAAAATGAGTTCTTCCATCACTTGGGTGCCAGGGATCAAACCGAGGCCATCAAGGTTGGCAGAAAGTGTCTTCACTGGCTCAGTCATCTTCCTTGCCCTTAATGTAATTTTAGGAAAAAATAACTTTCAGACTAAATCAGTGGTTCTCAACCTGTGGGTCACAATCCCTTTGGGGGTCCCTTATCAGATAATTATGATTCCTAACAGCCAAGTTACAGTTATGAAGTAGCAATGAAACAATTTTATGGTTGGGGGTCACCACAGCATGAGGAAGGTTGAGCGCTGCTGCTGTAAATAAATCCCTGACTCTGGACAACTCACTTGTATGTCAGTGCTTTTCACTACTATTATAGCCTCAGTTTGGCTTCCAATGTAGCAAAAAGTTCAGTGTACCTCTTGGGCTATTGAAGATGGTACAGGAAACAGGCAAAGCTTACAAGTAATGTTACACTGTACCTAGTCTATAAAAAGCTTTCTGGTTCCATACATTAACCTTGACCTCACTTTACATCTTGGAAATTTTAATGGGATGACTATAAACAACATACTCAACATTCTAAATAAGTAATGCCCAGGCAATCAGGTAATTTGTAGTATAATATTGGGAATCCAATTATTTCCCCTAGCAAATCTCTCTTTACAAATTAATTACGGCAACATTACCACAAACCCAATGGGGAAAAAGATCTTTCTTAGTTTAACATTAAGACCACTAATCTTTACCTTATGATCAAAATATTAAGTCAGAAGAATAAAACTCGTGTTGGCAAATACTACGTCTTTTTTCTTATCAAAGAAGTCTAACTTAGACTCTAATACATCATCAACAGCTCAAACTTCAATGGTTAACATCCTTTTCCACCTTAATGCAGTGTATGAAGAATAGCACACATTAAAGTTTGTTACGAAAATAGAGTTTATTAAAAACATCCCTATTGTTTGAGGAGCTTTCACCGTTACCTTGTCTTAAATTAAAAAAAAAAAATAGAGAGCACTTCTAATTAGGATTTGTAAACTTTTAAAAGTCAAAACTTTTAAAAAGTTACAGCAAAAAAGGGTAATATATCTTCAGTATTTTTTGTTATTTTGTGGCTATTTTTAAATAGAAGGGAAGCAATCAAATTGCTTACAGACCCCACCAACTACTGTGAGGTGATGTAGCAGGAGCAAATATTATACAGCATCTGTACACCTCAGCTCTACACCCAAGTGTCCTGTCAGAGTCTGTCAAATCCAGTCTCTAGCGAGGAGCCTCTGCTGCTGAGCCAGAATCCTTCTCAGGTTCAACGGATGAGGTAGCCTCAGCAGGTGACTCTTCAGGTTTTACCACTGTGGCCATGGCCTCCCCCTGATCAAGTTCAGAAACAGTGTCTACGTTTCCCGCTTGGCTAAGGGGAGGTTCACTGGCTTTGCTACCACCTGCCCTGTCTGGGAGCTCGTGCTTCTCCTTCCGATTCTCTTCCTTCTCTCTACGGGACTCTCTATCTCTAGAATCCCTGTCTCTGTCCCGATGCCCACTAGAGCGTCTGTTTCTCTCTTCCAAGTCTCTGTGTCTGTCCCGGTCAGGGCTCCTTCTCCCCCACTCTCTCCTTTCACGGTTACTATTATCTCTATCATCGTTACGGTTCCCATACCGTTCCCGGTCATTTTCCACCCTATTTCCAAAAGATCTTCTTCCAAACCTTTCTTGGTCTCTACCTGAATTGAACTGCTGTCTGCTATCATTTCTAAACTGCTGTGGCTGCTGCTGAGCTGGCGCTGGCTGCTGGGATGGTGGTGGCTGCTGTGGCTGTGACTGTTGTGGTGGTGGCTGCTGCGGCTGCTGCTGCTGCTGCTGCTGTGGTTGTTGCTGCCTTCCATCTCTGTCTTCTGGTCCTCCTGGGCCTGGCCCTGGGCCCCCAAGCCCTGGCATTCCACCAGGCCTAACGAAGGGGCCATGTGGTGGAAAGGGCCCTTTCATTCCATGAGGTGGGGGCATAGCAAAGCCCCCTGGTCCTGGAGGCGGACCTCTGTGCATCATGTGAGGTGGCATGGGGCGAGGTGGCATCATAGGAAACCGCTGCAAGTGAGGTGGAGGCATCCCTGGGGGGCGCTGGAGTGGGATCAGGCCAGGTCTGGCACCAAGAAGACCAGTAGATGGTGCCTGGAGCCCAATTACAGGACCAGGTGCAACTCCTTGAGTACCTGAAGATAACACAAAGGAAAATGTAAATGTCTATTTTTAGTTGTCTCCTATGGAGTTGTTAAAAAAAAAATACAATTCAGCTCTGAATCAGTTTCACTCTGAATTCATGCTGAACTAAGGCCACATTAGCCAGTGACAACCCAGGTAAGCAATGGTAGATTCATTGTTTAGTTACCCAATACAGGCAGAGGCCAAAAAACTCTGCAAGAGGAATTGTACACTGCAGTTCTCATCAGTCTTCTTCTCTAGCAGCCTCCCTCAGAAGCTGTTACCAACACTCAGGACATAAAGGCATGTATTTACTGTTGGCCGTCAAGACAGCAGGATGTGTTCTCAAAGTTTACAATCGGATCCCATGTCCTAATGTGCCTACTCTGAAGAAGAGAGGCCAAGGGCTCAAAGCATCTAGTCAAGATTTCATGTTCTACTACTTCCTGTGGCTATTATACAGTGTTCATCATTGTTCCAGGATCTATGATGAAGACCCACCCCCCACACACACATACAAAGCTTCTTTTTCATTTTTTTCTAAGCATTGTTCAAAGTGTCATCTGGTAGGTCACCATGAGGGCTGGACCCTGTGGAATCCATCCTCAACCACACACCTTCTACTCTTCCCCCACAGGCAGTAAGACTGGCCAAGCTGGCGCTCTTTAAAGTCCTGCTCATTGTCTTTGTTTCTGGTGTGCAGGAGAGCCTGCTCCTTCTGGCCCAAGAATCATGTTAAGTTCAACCCAGCATGTACAGCAGCAGGGAAAAATAAGGATTTGTTTTAGTCCTGAAAAGCAGGTATCACATCTATTTCTTTCCAAATACAAAGAGCAAAAGTCACTATGATAAAAAGCTATTCTGATAACAGAAAACGCTCCAGATAGTAACAAGTAATGCAGTAGCGGGTAATAAGTCACATCATTTGCCCATGTACACAGAAAAATCTTTGAGAAAGTCCTCCAAGTACACAAAGGTGAACATTAGTCAGGAGTTACTTTTAATTTTAGGGTGTGTGTGTGTGTTTCAAGACAGGGTTTCTCTGTGTAGCCCTGGCTGTCCTCAAACTCACAGAGATCCACCTGCCTCTGCCTCCCAAGTGCTAGAATTAAAGGTGGTGCACCACCACTGCTTGGAGTTACTTTCCATACACACTTAAGTGTTCCAAAATGAGGAGAGTAGTACCTGTCACTTAAAATATGACAGAGTTCAGTGCCTACTGAGGTAACTTGGACACCATTATTCCACACATTTTGTTTAGTAAGGTGATATTCTAGGACTAAGCAGAACATTTTAAATCCATGTTCTTCCATTATCAATTATGCTTTAAAGTCAACTTTAGTAGCTGAGAATTTAAAGCCAATGAAACTCCCAATGTAAGGTTGTAAGTTGAGAAGCCCTATGAAATGGGTAAATGTGGCAAGGACTTTCTGAATGTTACCAGAAAACCCTAGACAATAAAAATACTACAGACTATCAGCTAGACCAAGACCAAAATACTCAAGTAGCAAACCCAGTCAGTGCTTTCTGTGCACTGAGTTACTAGAAGAGTTTGTTCTCAGGACTAAGAGAACTGATGTGTAGTTAGGTGGGTGTGTTATCTTCCAGTGCTCATCTGTAGGCTCATGGGAACCATCTCAAAACGCTCGAAGAACTCAGACAAGCCTGAGAAATCAAAAGTCAGCCTCAGGCCAGGCAACGGGGAGTCCTTAACAGCCAAACTGACTACGGATGGAGGATGCAAGGCCAACTCCACATCACAGAGGATAAAGTGAGAACCTTTATTAAACATACTCCAGAGTCTCTAGGACTTATTAATCCTTAACAGAGTGGATTTGAAGATGCACAGGGATAAACTGGGTCAATAATCATGTATTTAAACTTCCCATAAAGTACAAAACACACACACACACACACACACACACACACACACACACACACACACACCACCTGCCCATGTGGATGTTTCTATCTGGCATTTGCTCTAAATATCAGACAAATCCTTCTCATATTGTCAACTGGGAAGATGTGTCAGATGGGATGTCCTCTGGGAGTGTGGAGAAGCAGTAACACTTATAGATCACATACACTGCGGGCCTCAGACAATGGATAACCTCAGTTCCCTCCCCCCTTAACTGCAGCTCCTTTTGCTGTTTTTGCAGTAAAAATGCACTACCTCTGTCATAAAGGATATAATTAAATGTATACAGTGAATCCTTTAATAGGCAACACAGGTGATGTTAACTTTTGCTAGGGAATCTTTAGGCTGGCATTACACACCAGTGGAATACAGAAAAGATACATGAAGTAAAAAAAATGAGCTGGCCACAATTAGGTTTATCTAGAGTAAGCTAAGTTTTGTAATTATAATTAAAAAAAAAAACCCAAAAAACTAACACACCAAAACTTTACTATTAACTCATATAAGTTTGAGGATTAAAAAAAAAAAAAAAGTCTTCCTTTAAATTTCAAATGCTACAGATGGTGCAGCCAGGTAACAGTAAGAGAGGGCTAGACTGACAGAATGTGTGGACCTGAACAGCAATCAGAGAAATACAAACCAGTACGGGTAGGGAAAGGTGTGATGGAGGGAGGGGTTAGGAGATTTAAAAACAGCTTAGTACTTCAGTGAGGCAGGGGGCGTACGATTCAAGTGAACTGCAGTAGGATGACCTTGAATGCAGAGAGGAGACCCTAGCTACAGACAAGGCTTCTGAAGCTGAGGAGGGCAAGGCAATACAGGGGTCTTGAATGCCACGATAAAGAATCTGGTCTTTCCCTAATTAGGGGAGGAAACCAGAGTGGGATCCTGAGCAGATGAATGATCCTGTTTTGAAAGAACTTTCTGCTAAGTGGTGTACAGAAAGCAAAGAGGGTCGGACTGTTAGGTTCTTACCCCCAAGAATCAACAGAAGGGTGAACTGTAAGACAGGAATTAGTGTAGGAGACACTGAGGACAGCCAGTGGGCAAGACTGAGTTCTGGGATTCAGAAACTCAGATCACTGTGTGGATAAAGGGGCCAATGCAAGATCAAGAATGCAACAGTAACTCTTTTAGGAGATGAATGAGATTTGTCCTTTTTAACAGAGCCCTTGGACAACCTTGCTAGATGTGTGTAAGCAGCAAATCACGTACACACACAGTGCTCAGCAGAGCAGAGTCACAGCACTAATACTGGCCAATACTAAACAAAAAAAAAGCTCAGACCTGGGGAACTAACACATCACATACACTTAGGAATTTCTAGGAAAACAAGGTTTGGGAGCAGGCTGGGGGGAAAACAATCCAAATGCCTGCCTGTAATCCCAGAACTCCGAATGTGGAGGCAGAAGGATGATGGGTGCCAGGCTAGCCAGGGTTATAGAGCAAGTCCGGGGTGAGGTGGTGGTGAGGGAGACAACAAAACAAAAACAGTTACACTTAAGTTTAACTAAAAAAATAACCGAATTGGCCCATTTCCTAATGATCCCCAAAATGGCTGCTTCACAATTAAATTACAAAGAGACACAGCCATGGCAGAAGAGATCTATGAGAAGGGTCAGGGAGGGATGTCAAGAGGTGCTCTGACACCAACGTGAAAAGGATAAACACAAGGGCTTTCAGCTGAGGCCCACTGAGGGCACGAAACTTAAGAAACATAAATGATCTTTAAAGAACAGCAGGGATCTCCTGTGTGCGAGCGAGTAAGCGAGGCGAGGGCGAGAAGCACAAGCGCAGAAGCAAAGACTCTGCCCTCCGTCTCTCCTGGCCCGCCTGGCCTGCCTTCCACTCTGCTGCAGCCACTGCCTCTAGTGGGAAACGGAGGCTTCATCACTAGTAACTTCCCCTCAATTCAAATCCCAACTATCCTGCCCACGCTCCTCTTGGAGAAGTCCTCAACAATCTCCTTCCTCTTAGTCCCCAATTTCCTCTCATCAGAGCCATGGAAATTTCCCAACACCAGTTTGATATTTTTAAAATATCAAGCATGTGGCACACTGTGATTGATCACAGGGCCTTACACTGAGCTACGCCTTCACCCCAGTATCCATTTGAAATCTGGGTCTAAGCATGGCTGCCAGTCCCTCCAACCCCAAGCCCCTTAAGAAATTTCTTAACTACAGAACACGTTTCCCTCTGACCTCCCATTTTCCCAGTCAATTCCCACTCCCACATCCAGGGTATCTATTTCATGGGTTAATGTCCCTCCTCAGTTTACTTAGAGCTGGTTTGCTTTATGATAACTTTCCCACATCCTATAATGTGCTCATATAGGAATTTCAAGCCAATGGTTCTTGCACATTCAGAATACCTTCATTATCCTTAGAAGAAAGCCTGTTCTATTAATCAACTCCCTCTCTCCCAGCCCAGCCCACCCAGCTATTTTTTTATTTCTATGAACTTGCCTGTTTATCAACATTTCAAAAAAAAAAAAAGAAAGAAAAAAGAAAAGAATCATACAATGTCATACAATACGTAGTCCTCTGTGAGTGGCTCCTTCCACTTGGCATTTTTCCAAGGCTCATCCAAGTCGTGTAGCATGAATAAGTACTTATTATCAAATAATCTTCCATTACATGAATACGCCATTTTCTGTTTTATTGTATCTTTTTTTTCTTTGCAAAACCACCTTCTGTTACTTCCCCACGCAACCCGCAAACCTTCAGAAAATACTTGCACCTGTGTTCATTTTCTGCGCGTCTGTGGCCATATCAAAGCCCCTATGCTGGACCCATTCTTCCCTCTCAATTAAGCTACTGTATACTATCCTTCCCTTTCCTTGTATTAGGTTCTCCAGAATCACCCACTATTTAGGAATAAAAACAAAGTAACTCCCTTTCTCTGCCATCTTCCTCCAGTATCCACCCCTATGTGTCTCCATGAAGCAACTCTCCCCAGGGATCTAAGAAAAAAAAAATCCCATCTATATCCAATTCTTTACCCCCATTTTCTCCTGTCCCTACATCAGGATCCCAAATCCATCATCCAATGAAACTCTTCCTGAGCCACTTAGAGCTTTCATTTTGTTAAGGTCTGTTGCCAAGACTAAGCAAGCACTTAGTTTCCAAGAGAGCATCATGTTCCATACTCCAGGTTTTCCTCCAATTTAGGATCCTCTTTCTTCTTCTACTTCCCGTGTTTGGGGATTCCAGTCGTGAGCCACCACACCAAGATTTAGGAGTTTTGAGCCAACAAGGGCATTTCAGAGCTCATCTCTTCCCCCTTTGCCCTTGCATGGCCTCCACAGTATTTCCCCATGTTCTAGTCCACGGGCTACATCTTTTCTCTACCCTCTGCTGGGCAGAATAGTACTTGAGTGGCTAAATGCTAGGCTCCCAGTGGAGCAAGGTTACTCTGACTTTAACCCTATCGATTGTAGCCATGAGACCATGGGAGCTTATGTCTTCCTTTGTTTCAGTTTCTCCAGCAACTGATTAATGTACACCAACTGCTTAGAGATCCTGCCAAATACAAACACATGTCCTTTAGCAGTGAGCATCTTATTCTCAACTGTGAAATGTTTTAAGGATTCTAGGGCTATGCCCATTTACCAACTCTCGTTTCTGTAACTCTACAGGCCTCTATGACATTACATATTCTCCTTATCTAATGGCATATTGAGTGTATCTCTCTAGAATTTATCCAGTGTACTTGGCATTTGCACCTGGACATCAAAACTAACATATTGAGCACTTAAATGTGGCCACCACACTCCACAATGGCCAGCACCCCTGAAGATTTGTACATCTCAGGAACGACTAAGTCACTGCGCCAACTGCTCATGTACATGTGACAAATGTATACATCTGATGCTTTTCACCGCACATACTTAAGAGTGGGGCAGTCCTCAAGGGCCTACCTTCAAAAAAATGCATTCAGATCTCAAACTGCTGTACCATCCAAATGGGGCTGCTGTTCTCTTACCAGCCCTCAGTCTTCCTTAGAAAACAGCCTGTTTTAAAACCTAGCACTACTTTCTTCTGCGTACCCCCGACTTCCAAAATTTCCCCTACATTCATCCTTCAGTCTCTTTGAGATTGCTCTGCTCCAGCTCTACCAGTCTCTTGTGGTTCCTCAAGGTAAAGTTGCTCCTTAGTCCAGGTTCTCTTGTTGGCATGCCTGAAATGCCAAACCTCAGTACTTACGTGGCGTATTTTCCTTTCTCCTGCTACTTCCTCCCAATGCCCACCCTGGTCATCTTATTGATAGTGAACGGCACACTCAGTATCTTCAGTGTCTTCACCCCCCATGCACCTCTACTGTCTTCTCCTCATTGGAGGGGCTCCATGCGTTATATTAGCTTACTTATTATCCAAAGGAACAGACACCAGAGAGACAGCTCGCCCTTTGTTCATGCTGCTACCTTTAGTACCTAAAGGATACTTGGTACAGAGTGGTTCTCAGTAGACATGGACCCATGAGTAACACTGACACTGAATGGTTCTTGCAGAGGCAATGAGCAATCTCATCAAGAAGGTACCTCCTCCGATGACAGCAGAGGCTATGGGTCCCAAAGTGGTGAGAATCTTTTCAGTATAAACCTGGGAGATTCTAAACTTTGAAAAACCACTGCATTTCTTTTTAATTTCTTTTTCTTAATTGAAATAGTCAACAGAATGGTCACTGTAGTATTTTCCATGGGGAGGAGGTTCTTATACACAGGAAAATATCTATCAGCCACTCATTTCTTCTTTATTTGTACTGCTGGGATCCAACCAAGGAACTAGTACACACAAGTCAAGTGTACTGAACTACACCCCCTCCAGCCCACTACCAACAACCCTTAACTTCTCAACCAGTGCCTTCTGATCTGTGGGCAAACACACAAATATGTATGTATTTAATCAATCAATCAATCAATCAACAAAAGGCATTTTCTGTTTTTGATATCCTACCTTCAGAAAACTGACACAACAATACAATCAACATTTGGGTTTCCTGCCCCTACATTCACCACTTCATAATATTTATGAACATTTACTTTGAGAACACTCCCAGGCAATGCTCACAATGAACTATGTTGGAAGCTGGTGAAATCTCAAGGAGCTCGTCAAGAATAAGAGAAAGCACATTCCATTCATTCACTGTTACAAACAGAACCTTACATGTCACCATGAAATCTTTCAGAGAAACTGAAGTCTTTAACAGTATCTAAGGAAGAGGGTATATATACTGAGATGTCTCATCTACTTTTAGCAAAAGGCATACCATATACTGATTCAAGAATTTTAATAAAATCTGATCATCAGCCATCTTTTAAAGATGCTTTGGATTTTTTTTAACAAAATAATATACAATACTTTGTATAGCTAATTAGCCTGCACCATTTATAACTACTTTTAAAAATCATTTGTGTGTTACTTGCTAAGTACTTTATGGTAATCAATAGACACAACTATGACTTAGAATGGAGAGTTCTAGTACTGGCTAGTAAACTTGATACACACAGCTAACTTCTATTATTCACCGTAATTTTCTGTAGACAATTTCATTTTTAGTGTTAGCTACAAGAGTCTTACCTGAAATTCTTCACAGCATTATCTGTGTCTACCAAAACCTATCTAGAGTCCCACGTTTCTGCCCTCCGACTCTACTCAAGATGTCCCTCAGACACAAGCTAAAAGACTCTCTGCAGGCTAGTGAACAACACCGAGGGGACAGTCTCAGGGTACATGGGGACAATGTGCAAGCCCTTGGATGTCCCACTTAGTATTCCCTCAGGTTCCGTTGAAAGTGATTAACATATTGCATTCAGGCATTAATTCTTATCCTAGGCAAATCTGCTGCAGATTAACCATCCTTTGGCACTTTCCACTCCACCCACCAAACAATTAACCATTCCTTTTGGCTATCCACTCCACCCACCAAACAACATTGTATCTATTAAGGGGAAGGTACTGTAAGGAATATTGCAAAGCCATTTTGATGTGACACTAGTGACTAGTGGAACAACACTGCAATGTTTAGAACACCAACTTAGGTACTTTTAAAGCTTTCAAAAGAACTCTTATATAACAATGTCAAGAGGCTTTCTGGTACAACCTTCTAGCTTGTAATTTAACATAATCATACTAAAGTTCAGTATAAAAGTATTAAAATGCACTGTTTTTAAAAACTAGGCACTACGCTTTAAAAAAACAAAAACAAAAAACCCCAAAACCCTCTAATTTTCTTTGAGATTTAATATCATGACTAGTACGCAACTAGCAGATTGGTACTCTAATGCTCTAACTTAAATGCTGTTTAAATTACTAGCTATAAAAATTACAAAGTTCAAGACAGAGATTGAGCAGAGAAATTCAAAGCTAAACCATTGGAAATCAAATACCCATGTTGAAACAACTGCTGAAATGTAGGTAAGATTATTTATCTTCTAGGCACGTTTCTGGGCTCCTAACTTAATGATATACTATAAACTCAAAGGCACTTTAATATAATTTACAAAGCAATTGTGTCTTCAGTTGTTCTTGAGGTGCCCTAGTCGGAGATCAACTCAAATGCCTGCTGCAGCTATGTAGACTAAAGTGTACCAACCCATGGACCAGCAGCAACTCCACTAATAGGCCACACCAAGGTGTGAGTCTTTAAAACCACTTGTGACTTACAGCAAAAAAAGGGTAACCTTCCACTTGTAAGAGTATTCTCAGAAATAAAATTTTATTTATAAGCTTTACCATCTGCAGTAGTGTGACAAAGGCAGGGAGGTGAGAAGGCGACAACCTTTTGGTATCAGTAATTAACAAGCAAGTGCATGTGTCAGGGAGCGGCTTCACTTCCCACAGAGAATGAATTCATTCCACCTGGCAGTTTGTATCTGAAACGTACTCTGGATATCCTTATAACATAGGACAGATAGGTAACACAAACAAACAGGTTTTGTGTACTTTTTTATTGTTTGGAACACCAAAGTAACCCAAACTTTACATTTACATTAACTCTTTAATCAATACGCTGTACATAATATTAGCAATACATATCATACAACGGATTTGAAAGGAAACATAAATGCTCATACAATCAAAAGGATGAACTGAATTGTCACCATCTTCTCGCCTAGAGGACTGACAATTGGAGATGTCATCTTTAGCTTTGACAAAACCACTAGAGGTTTCAGCTACTTTGGCCCATGAGATGCTAAACAGTGTTCTTTAAAATCAAGTAATAATGAGTAATTGTATGTCTAGTCATTTATATTTTCAAATGATCAGTATTATTGAAAGAATCAAAATATTTTTAAAAATATGATGGAAGCTTATGTCCTTCCAAATTCAGTTGGCTTGTGTGTGTGTGTGTGTGTGTGTGTGTGTGTGTGTGTGTAGGGGGGGGCACCACAGCTCAGCTCTAGAAGCAGGAAGTTACCTACAAACTAACACCCAAACTCAAGTCTGATGACAGAAAAAAGTCAGTAGCACCAAGGCACCCCACTGCCTTTCCCATTACAATTAGTCCTCAATGTGAAATTCTGATCTGCTTAACATGTGACAGGCTTCTGCTGCTTCAAAAATACTGGTGCACATTGGAAATAATGCGTCAGTGATACATTCCAAGAAAATTATTCAGTATCTACTATGGAAAGACCTTCAATACCAAGTTGTGTTATTAAGTAAAATGCTGTTATGATTTAACATTATTTTCTGAGTAAGTCAAATAATGGAACTTGTTTGCTGGTGATCTGGTCTCACCCTCCTTAAAATGCACAAGCAACTATACAAAGACAGTTGTTCCAAAAAGCTTGCTTTCTACCTGAGGGCGAACAAGCGCTTACAGTGAGTCAGAGCCCAGCAGTGTCAGCACAGACCATGGAGTACAAACAGGCTTTTCTAGATGTCCTAAACACATCCATGGCACTTCTTACCTGTGACAGCACCCACTGTTCACTAAAGGCCTCCCAGGTGGCAGTTCTGTATGTTAGCCACTGAGCACCACCATACCCTGGCGGGTCGATGCCATCTGTGTCCCCTTACAGATGAAGAAATGGGACTTCAGCATTAGCCTCTAGGTTTAAGGTGCTCTGGTCAACACAGCATCTCCTTCTACAGACTCATAGAAAACATTAGAGCCACCAAGAAGAGAGGGAGCACCTAGCCTCTGTGCTCCCACAGGAAGACTAACAACCCCAGCTCCGGGTCCACTGTGATACCGTAGTGGGATTCTTGCGTTCCTCAATCAAAGTGGTGGAACTGTGATTCTTTTGAATAAATTCTCCTTTATTTGCACACACACACAAACAAAACAACAACAACAAAAAAGAAAAACACCTCACTTCAAAAAAGCTCACCCCTCTCAGGCAGACAGAAGTATGGGTGAGCACTTATTGAAATTTACTGGTTACAGGTCTGTCCAAGGAATACTGCAGAGACCGGACTCCTTTTGAGTTCTGTGACAGGTGACAGTGTGAGATGGTAACTAAGGGCAGGAGAAGAATGCTGGAATGTGGGGATGGAGGGAAGAAATAGTACCACCATGCCAGAAGCCTTGGAATGAGCACAATGGCACTTCAGGGGAGAAACCCATCCACCTCCTCAGAGGGCTTGCTTTACTACAATGCAAAACTCAGGTCAAGAATATTTTCATAATATTGTTGTAATAATAAGAAAACCAAAACTCATTTCTCTGAAAGGTCAAGATTTATGTGACCATCTTTTTTCAAGATTTCTTTCTTAGAGACAGGGGCTTGCTACGTAGCTCAGGCTGGCTTCCAACTCCAGCTCCTTGGACCTCAGCCTCCCGAGTTCTGGGAATACAGTGCCACAAGGCCCAGCATGTTTCCAGATGTCTGACTGAAGTCACACCCAAGATTTTCCTTCTGTCAACTGGAACTAGACTATTCCATGTTAGTTTAAAGTATTTTAATAAAATACCTTTCATTTTTATCTTGTATCAAATTGTAAACCTTCCAGGATTTGAAGAACCTTCCATTTTCAAATTTTGCTTTAAAAGGTATAGACAGAGATAACCAAGAGTGAAGAGCCCAGCATTAAAAGTCACTCCTTTACCCATCCCACCTCACTGGAATCAATGACCTCTCCTGACCTTCCATCCTGTGACAGGAAGGACACACAGAAAGGTGTATAAGGTAATAAGTATGTTGGAGTAAGAGTCGGTGTTTAACAGTGCTGTGCATGCCAAACCACTTTTTAAAGTTTATCAACTTTTGATTTGTTTCATGTTGGTTGCATAGGTTAAATTGTCTGGTGGTGGTAAGAAATAAAGGGCAGGACCTTCTGGGGTAAATAGATGCAGGTACTCACTCCAAACAGGACTACTTACAAGCAGTGGCTAGCAAACTCTTGGAGATCATGAAATCTTTCTACTCACTCAGTGAAGTTATGAAGTCCAAAGAAAATGGCAAATGCACACAATTTTGTAAGTTTCAGGTAGCCTAACAACTATGGACCTTAGATAAGATTTTGTTCCAAGCCAGAGCTGTGCACAAGTGGAGAGGATGTGGAGGAATGGGCTGATTAGAAAGCTGCATCTGATTCAGATTCTAAGATTCTTGTGCAACTATATTAGAAATACAGAAGAAGCTATAGCCTAGTGAGGTCTGGCAACACTGATTGGTGCCCCTTGTTTCCCAGTCCAATGGTGCTTCCATGTCATCCCCATCCCGTGTAACCTTTGAAGCAACCCTTCATTTAATAAATCATCTCCCCAGGTCTTCCTCTAACAAATAGTCCTTCCTCTGTGTACTAAGGAAATTTAAAGTAAATTCATTATATTCACTAAGGTGTAGCCCTAACTTCACCTTTAAAAGAGACTGGCATTTTTACTATTTATGGGGTACACACACACAAAGTAAAAAACTTCAATCCAGAAGATTTTGGTGTAAAGTGTTCTACCTGAAACCAGTGTCCCACAATTCTACATCTCATGTCAGCAACAGATTCTTTCCTAAAGCAGTAAGATTCTGAAAGCAAATGTACAAACACACATACCTCTGAAAACAAAATGGACTCATATTCAGAAGTAGTAACTTCCCATTAGGAGAATCAAATATTAATTATACTTGGTGATATAAATTCAAATAGGACTTTTTAATTTAAAAGACAGGCTATTATAAAAATGATGTGACGTACTTAATGCAGCTGAAGCCCACTAGAGTACACCCTCGTAAGGGTAACTGCGAAGCCTCTAGGCTGCACCTCCCTTGACTGCAGTGATGAGGCTGTGGGCAGGAGCAGCTCCAGAAGAAAACCCAGGAGCCGGTGAGAACGGGCTCAGCTATCCCTCAACTGTACAACCCTCACACAGAAAACAGTGCCATTCTGTTAGGATTATCATAGGTGATGTACTTGACAGTCTCTATACTAAAAAAAGCTTTCAAAGTCCAGGAGTTTCAGATGGGTAAAGACAGAGAAACATCTATGAGGAACCAGTTGCTACAGCTGGAAGTCTGGAATCATGTTAAGAACATGTAACAATTCCTTTCATAGAAATTACTCTAATCAAATTTCTATATCCAATTAACATGTGCAGATGGAAATGTTTTACTGAAGACAACTAGGCCACAATGCCATCTATAAAGATGTCTCCTGGTAAACAGCAACTGCACAAACCATTTAAGATCAAAGGAACATTGCCTTGGGGATTACTTTGCAAAAATTCACATTATTTTTAAAAAGCCAAACTTGATGGGGAAAAAAAACCAACAATAAAAAAATAATGAACTTACCAAGAAGCGAAACGGGCTGGGTTACAGGAGGGGTGGGCAGATTCGTGGGTGCAGCAGGTGGCACAGCAGAGCCATACATTTTCGCACTGTCACCAGACTCGGCGTTTCCTCTAGCCCCAGACACCACTGTTGGAATGGGATTTCCAATAGATAAGTCTTTTGTAGTGTCTTCACTTATACCAGCGATAGTAGCTAAGGAATATAATTACATTGACATGTAAAGCTGAGTAATTAGTTATGCTCCCGGTCACCCATCTTTAACCAGACTACAGACCCTACCATGTGCTCATTTTCCCTCCTACCCCAACTCCAAGACATCAAGCCAACATACAGGAAAGACATGCTTACAGTTTGGGATGCTTATTGGTGGAGTGTGAGGAGGAGGAATAGATACTGGTGGAGTTATAGGAGGTGGGGGTCCGGGAGGAAGAAAACCTAGAACAAGAAAGACCAGGTCAACTCCTGCTGTATCATTTCATCTCAGAGCCTAAAACAGTATTCTCACTGAGTCCGTGTACCTGGTGGTAAATGCATTGGGTTAAATCCTGGGCGCAGAAACGGTGGTGGAGGAGGAGGAGGAGGAACACCAGGGCCAAAGCCTGGAGGGGGGATCCCTAGGGGAGGTGTGAAAGCAGGTGGCTGGAGAGCACCAACTACAGGAGGACCTGGCTGATGAGGTGGAACCTGGAAAGACAAACACAAGACACATCTAGCGGCCCTCAAATACAGTGTAGTGCATCAAGAAAATAAAAGCAGGTGCTTTGAAAATTTTATTATACCACTACGTTTATTAGATTAAAAAGATGATAGGTAACCTGTGACTACCTAAATGCTATAAATCTAAGCTCTGCTTTCTCCTGTAAGATGGCCACTCACACTGTATTTCACTGGCACCCACTGATGTTCTGACAGCATGAAACATTTAAAAATATTCCAAGACTGAATTTTTTAAAAATTGGGAGATATAGGTCTAAGAAAGGATAGCTGGCAATTTATGTAGTAGGCTAAGATCAACAATCCTCCAGTCAAATTGTCTGTACTGGCTATTTAGGCTTTCGAAGCTGGGAACACAAGAAGTTAAACTAAGTATGAGGTTGAATGAGTTCATACACATTCAATGACACTTACCGAACACCTAACAACTGTGAACTGTAGTTTAAAAATTATCAGTAAGCCAGGTACAGTGGCTCATGTAGCCCTAGCACTTGGGAAACTGAGGCAAAGCAATGCAAGTCTGAGAGCAGCCCGGGCTCCATGGCAAGACCATGTCTTGAAAAACCAAGCAACCAACTAACCAACAACAACAACAACAAACAAACAGAAAAAAAAGAAAAGAAAAAAGGAAATGATTCCTTTTCACAAAGCAGCTGGGACTCGGGTATGTGTATCTGAGTTCAGAACAGAATAACTCCCTGAAGACAGCCTAATAAAAAGCAAAAATAACATAAATTACTTGTGGTTTTGGGGTTTCATATCTAAGACATTATAAGTCAGGGCACTGAGTAATTCACATACTTGTGAAACAATCTAAATTTATTCTGGTTTTATTAACATTTATGAAAAAAAGTGGGAGTTCAAAAATAGATGCAATATACCAAAATATGAAAAACTAGTACGGCCACTGATTCATTTTTTAGACAGAACAGGAAGATTTAAAAAGCAATCTTTCAGACCCTTAAAGGTTTCAATCATGCCCTCGATATTCCTACCTGTGGAGGTGGCACTGTTATGGGCGCAGGAACAGGAATAGGAGGGACGGGTACAGGCAAAGGTTTAGGTACGGGTGACACTGGTTCTGTGTGGGAGGCTTCTGCTCCTCCATTTTGGGCAACTTCATTTTCAGGCTTCTTGGTGATTCCTTTCCAATCTATGAATTACAGAAATACAATAAGAAATGTTTACTACTATTTTCATCTACAACTTTAAATACAGCAATGAAAAGTGAAGATTAGGAAATATTAGCTTCATTAAAGAAACTTTATGCTAATTTTTAGCAACTGTTTAAATTAACAAATAGCAACAGAAATCCGTGAGCAGAATGGATGGTTCCAACCAGACATGTCCAGCTCTGACACCTATATGCTCAGTCCCTCCCTAACACTTGAAAGTAATGTAGATACCCTTCCACCTCTTTAGTATCTTCAAGGCAAGTCAAACCATTTTGGATTCTTGGGCTTAACTGATTAGTAACTTTCTGTCTCATCCATGACCTCCTAGGACCCCTCCTCCTTCTTCTTCCCCTGGCGCCCACCGGGCTGGGGAGGCTCATCTGAAGTGTGGAAACATGCACTACACAAAGGGCTAGGGCATCTCAGCAGCACCACATCACTTTCCCTCTTTTGCTTGTCAAGTCAACATTTTTCTTTTTAATAATTTATTTCATTTTATTTTATGTGCATTGGTATGAAGATGTCAGATCTCCTGGAACTGAAGTTACAGACAGTTGTAAGCTGCCATGTGGGTGCTGGGAATTGAACCTAGGTCCTCTGGAAGAGCAGCCAGTGCTCTTAACCACTGAGCCATATCTCTAGCCCAAGTCAACACTCCTTAAACATCCTTTATTCCTACCACAATCTTACCACTAATTCGGCACTCATAACATTCGTATCCACAAACAGCTCAACTTCCTAATACATGTGTGTGTGTCTTCTCTGGATGTTTAAATTTCTCAAAAGAAATTATTATGAAGCATGAATTAAAACATAATATAGAGTTAAATATCACCACAAAGTGGGGTTTTAAACACTCCTATCTTACTGGTACAGCATCTATAATCAAAGAGCCCGAATCCTGAGATGCTTCTGGTGCTGAAAGTGTTCTGGATTTGGGGCATTTCCTGATGCTTGGTCTGTACCAATGATGGGCAATTGGAGACTAAGTAGTCTGTTTCCAGTGCCAAAGTTCTAACTAATGATGAGTCTCAATCAGCATTTTACAAGTGTCTGTATTTCTCCCGCTAACCATGCTGTACAGATAAAGGTCACCGTAACTTCAATTTACAACTTTAAGATCACCCCAAAATTCTTCCTAGTGCAAAGAAGAAACTTACATTGATTTGTCACATGACTATCAACTGTGAAAGAAGTTAAACACTGTTTTACCTGGGTTAAGTGTGTCACTGTCCAACATTCCTCCTTCACAGAAACTTTCCAGCTCCTCAGGTTTGACTTTGTCCCACGGGACATAAGTAACACCCAGTTCAACATCCCAATACTGTTTATAATCTGCCTTTATTCCTTTGTTTAAGGCCCAGGCAATCTATAACCAGTGAAAAATACACAAAGAAAGGAAAAGTGGGTCATAAATCTTCAGAGCTCAGCATTTCCCATCACTCTACTCATCAGGACAAGGCTGCCAGGGAGCAACCTGGATTGCTGCCCCTGGATATTACTTAAGACTCTCCTCGACATGGGATTGATTAGTGGTTATCCTGTCTTCCCACTTTGCCTCAAGACAGAAATCTGAGGCAAATCTCTCCACAGCCAGCACACAACAGAGAAAGAATAAGTTCATCAAGGAGAAGCCTGGCACACTGGGTCCACTTTTCAGAGTTTACAGATGTGGCAACATCGTTTTACAGCACACACCAGGGTAGAACAAGGTGCTAGCTCAGGGTAACACTGAGTCGGACTCTTCAGAGGATGGTTGTCTGTGTGCTCCTCTTTTTCTTTATATTTGTTGATAGTTTTAACAGTTAAATCTAAGAAGAGATAGCAACCCTTAAGTTGTGGAATATCCACATTTCTAATATAAGAAAGTATTTTACTAGAAAACATTATCTTTAAAGCTCCAGTTAAAGCAAGATAGATGTGGTATTGCATGCTATAATCCAGTACTTAGAAGGTGGATGGAGGAGGATCAGGAGTTCAAGCCAGCCTGGTTTATTGAGACCTGTTTCTAAACAATTGTTTAAATAAATAAGCTGGCTAGAGGAATGGCTAAGTGACAGAGTGCTTACCTAGCCTGGTTAAATTCAGCACTTTATTTGGAAAAAAAAAAATCTTATCATTAAGAATTTTACGTTAGCTTGATTCTGCTATATCCACAGATCAGTGCCTTGCTTAGCCACCATCAGAGAAGCTGTTTCTTGCAACTGATGGGAGATAACACAGAGACCCAGAGTCCTAAATGGGAACTGTCATCAAACGCCCCCTCGGGGTTCAGGGAACTATGTGGAAGACTGTAAGAGCCAGAGGGGATCGAAACTCCAAGGAAACAGGACTGGTGCACATATAAAATCAGAGACATGGGGGCGTGTACAGGGTTTGCACCGGTTCAAGCCAGATAGGGTGCCAGCACTGAGGGTGGGAAGTGGACATTGGCTCCCACCTCTAACCAAGAACTCATCTGTAACTGACATCGTCTTACAAAGGAAAATCCTTTTTCAGTAGAGCCTCCCTGGGGATAGTAATTTCCAGGGAGGCCCCATGCCAGTGGACGTCGTACACACTAAACTCAGGTTTATTTTTCTTCCTTTTTTTGGGGGGGTGGGGGGGGTGGGGTAGACTTGGTCTTTGTTGTGCATTTCTGTCTCATTGATCTTTTGCTTGTGTGTTTTGGTTTCTGCATCTGTGGAGTGTGCGATGTTTTCTGTGCTTCCCCTTTGGGTTGTTGCTTATTTTTGAAAGAGAAACAGAGCATAGGTATGGAATTGGTGGTGGGGGTAGGGTCTCGGAGGAGGAAAGCTTGATCAGAATACACTGCATGAAAAAAAAACTTTCTTAATTAAAAAGAAACTAAGGGAATTGTCACATAACATGTGATTGTTTTTCACGAGGCTTTTATGTCTCAAGCTATTCCCAAACAGCAAAATTATAGTTAAAACAAAACAAACAAAAAAACCCCGATGTAATTCTATATTAAACCCTTTTATAAATGGTAAAAATGTACCTTTATGGATTTCTGATTCACTTTGTAGTTTCCCCGGCTCAGTTTCTGCAGGGCACGGTATGCATCTTGCCTATGAACCATAACAATATAGGCACAACCTCTGGGAGGAATCATCTGTCCAAAACATTTCCATGTTACAAAAGGCAATGGCAATAACAAAGAAGACAACACAGATTTCAGCCAGCAGCTGGAGCCCCTTCCCATCAGTGCTTTATAGCCCAGTAAGCGGCCGAGCACTTGCCAAGCATGCACAAAGCTTTAGCCCCCAACACTACCACCGAAAAGACCGACCTGTAGGGTTAAACTCATTGAAGTTGGCAATTCAAGTTTGGTTTTGATTAAGCTGTGCAAATTTTGTTACAGGCTTTTCTAGAAAGATATTTTAACTTAAACATGGCTGTTCAAGAAACGTCAACTACAGAGAATGTTAAGGTGACCAGGAGCAGCACAGCCTGTAACTGCCTTCCACAAACCCATGTACATTCTGCCTCAGAGCTCAAGGCCTCAGTCTCAAAAATGACTGTGCGCATCTTGCTTAGCACCTTTAGGGGAGTAAGTACTCACATTAATTGATTCAATTGGACCAAACTCCTCTAAGAGACTGGCAACATCCTGCTGGGTAGTCCTTTTGTCTAGTTGTCCCACCCACAGTGTGGTACTACAAACTGAAAACAAATCAGTGATGAAAACACTCATTTTAACCCAAGTAGCACAACACATCATTACAAGTCATTACTGCATGACATTACAATGCCCAAAGTTTAAATAGGAAATCCTATTTATAAATTACATGAATTTAAAGAGTTTAGAAAATTAGGTATTTAGAAATTAAACCAGGACACAGAAATTGAAAAAACAATGGTCTTTGTGACTAGACCTAAAAATGCCCATGAACACCCAGGCCCCCACAGCAGTGTCTTGCCTATCACTATCTGCTGGCAAAGCACAGAACAAGGACTTGAACCGAAGTCTCTGTTACTAACCAACCCAGCCTTTAATCTGCGCAGCCATCCACTTCTAACTCGACTTTCTTTATGGTGTCTCCTATGTATGAGTCTCATTTTAAATACATCCTGGTCACTATTATGAATTAAATTGTAATAGTTACTGATTTACAACAAGAATATTTCTACTATACATGTTCTACAAATGATGAAAATCCAGAGGTAACACAAGCTAACCTAGTCTATAAACTGCTAAACCTCTGTCAGAGGGACATAGTTATACCGATGGAAAGGCACCTTCTCGTATAGAAAAGCACCAAATCTGTGCAGCACTATTCAGAATAAAACGTAACCATGACAACAGTGTTTCACTTATGGCTTTGCTAACAGTCATAAAACATCTTAAACCCACAACATGAAAAAGCAGTAACAGGTGTGAAGAAAGGCTCACCACTCACCACTTGCAGTTTCCGCCTTCATCGGAGGGAGGCCTTTTTGTCGCCGTTCCCTCTCTTTTTCTCGATCTCGTCTTTCTTGAGAGCGAGACCGAGGTGAGTGCCGGCGCCTGTCCCTGGATCGGGACCGAGAACGTCTGTGGCGGGATCTCCGAGACCTAGAGCCAGATCTAGATCTTCTCCTTTTTGGTGACCTAATACATTTTCATTAAGGAGATGGGTAGTACAAAGAAAAAAGGGAAAGATGCATACAGTAAGTTGAAAAAAGAAATATAACCAGGTGAGTGAATGTTTGGATCTGTAAGAACTCAGTAACAGGGAATGCATGGATATAATTGAAACAAAATAATATGGCTGGACCACTTACAACTGTACTCTCTGTTTAACATCTCTAACACTACCCCCAGTTCCATCTGTGTGGTTAAGAAGCTGGTCCTCAGGGCTGGAAACACGGCTGCTACTACACCTTCTTCTAAGAATGTCCTCTTCAGCAATTAAAAACACACTTGAACTGTGACACAGCTATGATACTTCCACATCTGTCGGTAACGCTGAACACACAACTTGCACAAAAACCACATACTCACAGGTACTAAACCAACTCAGATGAAATGCAGGTAAGGTGCTTTGGAATTGAAAACATTTTTACTTTTTTGAGTCTTTTTTAAGACAGGGTCTCATGTATTCCAAGCTGGCCTCAAACTTCTGATGCCCGAACACTGGGGTTAAGACATTCGCCAGACCATGCAGTACTTAATGATTGAGCCCAGGGCTTTAGGCACACTAGGCAAGCACTCTACCAACTAACTACAGCACCAGACGGGACTAAAAAACATTACTTTTGATGCCTTCTCCTCACGTACCAAGTGTTATTGTTAACACTGTGAATATCAGAAAAACCTAAAGCTGGTGTGGTGGACATACCTTTAATCCCAGGACCCAGAAGGCAGGGGCAGGTGGACTATTCTGAGTTCAAGGCCAGCCTGATCTACATACTGAGTTCCATGCCAGTCAGGGCTACACAGTGAGACTCAAAACAAAACCAAAAAAAACCCAAAAAAACCACCAGTGCAATCGACTCTTCTGTCTTCCTCAGACACAGAGCTGCAGCCTTCCTGTAAGTTACCTGGATGCTGACCTAGATCTTGACTTTCTGCTCTCAGGTGCGTGCCGCTTAACCTCTGGGATACAAGGCTGTTCTACTTCCATTTCCTTAAAAAAGAAAAATAAATAAAAATATCAGAAAACGAGGACTCTGTAAATCATAAGGACAAGAGGCCAAAATCTTAGAAATACTAACTTTCTGGTTGGACCAAACAATGACTAGCCACCACTGGAAGAAAAAGAAAATCTTTTGTATGGTATGCAAACCCAGGGGGAGCGTTCTACTTCTGGAAGTCTCTCGGTATAAATTACACTTTTAACAAAGCACCATAAAACACAGTCAACTAGGCTCTGGTTGAATCTATACACACTAGCTTTAATCCTCACAGTTGATAGTATTGTGTGGACCTTCCACACAATTCTTAGAACAAAGAATTAATGAGTGCCCAAAGATCTTCAACATATTGAAAAATTGAAACAGCAGGCAGAGAAGAAGGAATGTGCATATAAATCAACCCAAGAAACTATTACCTGCTGATGTGGCTTTTGTGAAAGAGGCTCATTTTGTGGCTGAAAAGTAGATTGGAAAGTTGGTTGTACTGGTGGAGTTGGAGGAATCCCAGGCTGAGGCATCCCAGGTTGGGCCATCCCAGGCTGAGGCATCCCAGGCTGAGCCATTCCAGGCTGAGGCATCCCAGGTTGGGCCATCCCAGGCTGAGGCATCCCAGGTTGGGCCATCCCAGGCTGAGGCATCCCAGGTTGGGCCATCCCAGGCTGAGGCATCCCAGGTTGGGCCATCCCAGGTTGAGGCATGGGAGGAAATGGAGGTGCAGAGAGAAGCCCAAAGCCTGGCATCTGTCCATTAGGAGGAAGTGGAACCTTTCATTTTAAAGAAGAATTAAATCTATGTTAAGTAACAGTAATCAAAAATAATTTTGAAAAGTTATTTTATATAAGAAAGAAAAGCTACTGATTTCTGTATGTGTAACTTTTCTCCAAATCATCATCACATATTCAAGTGTGACTCAGATGGCAGGTTTACAACTCAGTGTTCAACAATGATTCAAGACACAGCTTTATTTACCCAAGGTAGCAATATGACAGTGTAGCCTTAGCCAGAGGTACTTGATCACAAATCATCTTCCTTCAACTTTTTAACAGTAATTAAGCTTTTATACTAAAAGGGAAAATGGCTGCCATTTCTAGATTCCTGGAAAACAAAGTATTTTGTTTGCTAGGCATGATGGTGCTCACCTGAGTGTCGTAAGTTAAAGAGTAGGCTGGTCTACAAACGGAATTCTAGGACAGACAGAACTATACACAGTAAGACCTTATCTCAGAAACAAGCTCAAAACAAAACAACAAGCAAAAATTAAAATGGTCTTACAGTATAACCCAGGCTGGCCTGAAACATACAATCCTTCTGTCTCAGTTCCTCAAATCCTGGGACCGTGTGATAACACCATACCTAACTATGTGTGAAATTTAAAAAAAAATCTAAATAAAAGTCACAATGTAATAGCAAAGCACAATCTGCCATTTCTGCATGTACAATGCCAACACCAATACAACTAATCATGTCCCAAAATAGCTTTCTATAAGTATTTAGAAATTGTCAGTAGAGCTGGGCCATGGTGGCGCATGCCTTTAATCCCAGCACTTGGGAGGCAGAGGCAGGTAAACCTCTGTGAGTCTGAGGCCAGCTTCGACTACATAGTGAGTTCCAGGACAGTCAGGAATGTTACACAAAGAAATCCTGTCTTGAAAAATTAACCAACCAACAAAAAGAAATTGGTGGTAATACATGTCTAATATCTGGCGGTATGTTCATGTGTTTTCATTATTTAAACAGGCCTCCTCAATAAGCCATTAAAATCACAGTACCAACTATATGTCATCAAATGAAAGAATGACCTGGAAATAATACAGACAAAAAAACTCGCAGTCTAAGGATGTATCTGGACACCCTTTTCATAGGCTATAAAGCAATGTTTCCCAAGGCTGGTTATATATGAAAATCATTGTAGTATTAAAAATCAAACAAGCTGGGCGGTGGTGACGCATGTCTTTAATCCCTGCACTCGGGAGGCAGAGGCAGGCGGATTTCTGTGAGTTCAAGGCCAGCCTGGTCTACAAAATGAGTTCCAGGAAAGGAGAAAGCTACACAGAGAAACCCTGTCTCGGGGGAAAAAACAAAATTAAAACAAAACTCCCTAGATTATCTGGAATGATTATAGTGTGTGGGGGGGGCGCAGGCTCTGTGTCTTTAAAGCCCCCACCCCATCCCTAATTTAGGTTCACAGCAAAGTGAGCTTACAGTATGTAGCAAAATAAATCTGATGACCCAACCCCTATTCTCTAACTCTCCAGTATGCTATATATATTTTTGTTGCATAATTCAAACTATCTATATTACCCACACCAAGCTTGAAAGCCCTTTACAGTAGCCAATCATCACAGCACAAACAGGAAAGAGACCTTCCAGCAAAGGAAATAGCTGTATGACTAAGGAGTGTCTTTAAATAAAGAGAACTGTAATATCACTGAACTATTCTAACTAAAATATCTATTGTTATTAGATGAACATGTTATATTTATAAACTTGTAATTAAGATAAAAAGCAACTCAAAATAGTTGTCATTCCACAGCTCTCATTGGAGCTGCAGTTCTCTTAGCAAATTACACAGTAACAACAGTGCTCAGAGGTACAAACAGGTCTCTGAGAACAGATCTTGAGTTCACAAAACTCAAGACAAGAAAAATGTCCGTACCTGATGGTGCACTGTATCCTGTTGCATTCCCATCATCCGAGGTGGAAACTGATCCATATTTGGATGCTGTGTGTAGGCTGGCTGCTGCAAGCTGTCCCCAGGATAGCCACTAAAATAAGGTGAGTACTTTTATTACTCATTCAAAAGCACGTAAGACTCTTAGTCACATTTACATTGCAGATTGCCACTAAGGAGTCCCAGGTAATCAACAAATATTAATCCAACATAAAAGCCACATTTAAAATTCTAAATTCTGAAAAGGATACAAATTCTCTTAATATAATTTCACAGAAGAAAGACCCCACAGAAATGTGTTTTAATCCTGATTGTTGCTTAGGGTATGCTCTCTAACTGTTACAACTATCAAGGAGTGAAGAAGGAACTCACAATGGCACCTGTGGAGGAGGGGGAGAGGTGGCAGAGGGTGCGGCCACAGCAGGAGCAACAGCAGGTGTGGCCACAGCGGGTGCAGGAGTGGCAGCAGCAGGGGCTGCAGCAGTGACAGTCGCATCCTCTTTCTTTGCGTCTTCCAAAGCTTCAGGCTCATCATCATAATCAAATCTATCAAGCAGCTTCTGTAACGTGTACAGCAATGCTCCACTTAAAATACAGACAGTCACCAAACCAGAAACACTACATCAGCTACAACCCTACCATGCTGTGCACACCTTTCTTTTTCTCCTGCATGTCCTGGGGAGCTTGGTCCAGAGATAGACAATTTTGACATAAACACCACGTTAGAAAAGATACAACTTTAAATTCTACTTTCCTTCTCCAATTACAAAAGCTGTATTTTCTTTCTGAATATTATCTACTTATTTCATCATAAATTTAGCAGTACACTTATGTATCTAAAATATCCATTTGCTTAGACTGAAGCTTCTAGACTCTGTGTACATGCAAACAGGTGTGTGCTTCCAGGCAGCTAGCCATGTATCTCCACAGGCTGCCTGGCCAAGAATATGCGAATATAATGAAAGGAAAAACTATGGTGCAGCTGTTTACTTGAGTAGCTTCCTTCTCAAAACTTTACAGCTTACACCAATTACCAGAAACTTTCATTAACAACAAGCAACAAAGGCTGGAGAAATGGCTCAGTGGTTAAGAGCACTACTGACTGCTCTTCCAGAGGCCCCAGGTTCAATTCTCAGCACCCACATGGCAGCTGACAACTGTCTGTAACTCCAAGATCTGACGCCCTCACACAGACATACATACATGCAAGCAAAACATCAATGCCCATAAAATAAAAATAATTTAAAAATAAAATATCCAAATAATCCACAAGTTCTAGAATAAAAATTAAAAATAAAAATAATAGTATTTTAAGATAAAAAGTTAAAAATAACAGTAAAATTAAACTAAGTTTACATTTAAAATAAACCTTATTAGGCCAGGGTGATGGTCAAGCAGGTAAACTGCCTGTCATGCAAGCTCGACACCTTTGAGAGCCATCCTTGGAAACCACCCAAAGTGGGGGAGGGGGGGACTCCATGAAACTGTCCTCTGACCTCCATCCACATGTATATCATGGCATACATACATCACTCCCACACATTGTAACTTACAAAAAAATTAACCTTATTAAAAAGAGGAAATGCAATACACTGAACAGTTAGTTATATTTTGTAATCATAAAAAACCTGCAATATAGATCTATTTTTTGATATAGACAAGGAACTCAAGGCTCAGGAGGTTAAGAAACATAAAGCAGACCACAGCTGGTGAACGCTGAATCACGGGTGGACACTGGTCTTTTATACTTTAAATGCCTGTGCTCAGGCTCCAATGTGCACACTTTTCTTTCCAGCTCTGCCTCCTGTGCTCACGGTCTCCACATGAGTTCCTAACTCATGTTTTCTGTTCTGTTCTGCCTCCAAACACTGGTGTACTTTATGAACAGACTTCTAAGGAACGAATGTAAGGGCTTTCTTGAGACAACATGGTACACAGAACTAAACCAAGTGGAAAGAGTATTGGACATAGCAAATTTCTTTATAAAAGAACTAGTGTTTTCTGAATATAATCTATACTTCAGGTACTTTACAGTTTGGCATAAACTAACTTATAGTACAAGATACATTTAAGTTTTAATATTCATACATATTGATCTGGAAAAAGACTTGAATAAATTATAGAATCTCTATAGTTTATCAAAAAAATTAATTTTCGATGATTTAGAGGAAATGGAAGATGTAGGAAGATCTGAATAAAAGTGCTCCCAGCGCCTAGTTGAAAACAGATTTTAGTCAAACGAAAGAGTACAGAACACACACACACACACCCATACCTCCAGGCCCAGCAGAGAATTCCTTTTGCAAACTTGATGGAACTAACAACTACATCAGGTAAACAGCAAGATAAGGATGCCCACCGCTATGGTCTTTATTCAGTGTTTCCTACCGCTGGTGTAAGAAGAAAAGTAACAGGAGTAGATGCTGAAGAGTGTCAAATTCAGTACTACCTAGAAATCCCAAGAGAACCACCTAGAAAACTAAGCACCCAATACTGTAACCAGTTACAATGTGAGATAAACATCAGCCTTTTCTCTATGGCATTATTAACCAAATTAAAAGTGCTAAGAAACATTAAAAAAAGACTAGGAAAATCCAAGGATCAATGAAACAAGGAAGTATGTAAGGCCTATAGAAAAGAAAACCACCAAAACATTTTAGCTTACTATGGAGATTCTGTAGCAGTAAACCCAAGATGCATTTATGGTTACTGTCCACCCAACAAGCATGTTTTGATAGGTAATGTATGTTAACTTGGATATCTAATACAGGGACCAGTTATAAGGTCCAATGTAGTACAGATGTTACTGTGAAGGTGAACTATTATATATCACATTGTCACTTAATCAGCAGACCTGGAGTATAGCAGGTTATCATCCTTGACAAGCAAGTGGGCTCTGGACTCGACCTTACCAACAAGAACTGGGATGTCCTGAAGAAGCTTCTGGGACGCCACAGCATAGAAACTCCAGCTGAATTTCGACTATGCTACTCCTCGGAATATTCTCAGGCAGATCTGCATTGTTAATTTTTACAAGGATTTACAGCCTACTCATCTGCCTGAAAAAACTTCAAAATGTGCTGACTTTCTACAGTACACAAACTAACGCAAGCCAAACTCCACATGGCTGCAGGGACAGCTCAGCAGTTGAGAGCACTGGCTGCTCTTCCAGAGGACCCAGTTCAGTTCCCAGCACCCACATATTGGCTCACAGCCCTCTGTAACTCCAGTTCCAGGGAATTGGATGCCTTCTCTGACCTCCACAGGCATCAGGCATGCACATGGTTCACACTATACATTCAGGCAAAACATTTAGACACATAAAATAAATCTAAGAAAAATCTTCCCATCCAATCATCCACTGATCACAGATGCCACTTATGGCTTATCTGAAGAACCTATACATAAGACCATGAAGAGCCCAAGTAAGCCTGAGAAAGAATTAAGCAGAGGGACATTTGGAAGTAAAGTACGTATACATGTGCTGGGTGGTCAGGTACTAGCATGGGCTAAGACCCTGAGTTCAATTCCTAGCACCAGATATATAGCTCTTTCACTGTTAAGATGCAGAAATTGTGTGACAAGACAGTGTCAAACAAAAACAAAAACAAACAAACAAAAACCCACTTAAAAACCAAAACAGAAGGACCAGAGAGACGAACACTGGATACAGAAGTAGACAACTATTTGAAGAATACAGACCCCCCCCTTTTTTTTTTTGGAGGGTGGGGGCAGGTGGGTAATAAAAAACAGGGAGATTTCCAAATGAAAAGCACACAGGAACTTATGTTCACTTGTACATGGAAATAGACCTGTAAGCATACAAACACATCTTTTCAAAGCACTGTGGAATAGCTTCCTTTTGCTTTATAACTCTGTATTCTCTTTCCCCTACAAATATATATTCCTTATTCGTGTGTGTGTGTGTGTGTGTGTGTGTGTGTGTGTGTGTGCGCGTGCGCGCACACTCCAGGTATATGCTGGGTGACCAGCATGCACCCCGCAGCTTTACATGGACACGGCCGGGGATGTGCCCTCAGGTCATCGCTCCTGCACAGCAAGCACTTTACTGACTACACCATCTCTCTAGCCCTGTTCATTCCTTTTTTACTCAAAATCTAATCCAGTCTTTCTTAAAATCAGTAGCAACTTATTAATCATTAAGCTAAAATAATGAAAACTGGCATTTACCTACCACACTGATTATTGGTGATAAAATTTTTATATCTTATGTTAGAAAGAATCAAATTTTAGAGATCATGATATCAAACATGTCATTTAATGCTACGATTTTCAAACTATTTTTTTTTTTAATTATAAAACTGGAAAAGGAAATTTTTAAATAGTCCTAACCCTAACAAAAACACAAGAGACCAAAGTCGAGCTGTCTGGGTTGAAGCCCACAGCACACTCACACCCTGGTAACAGTATCTAAACCATGCCTGGTAAGTTCCACCCTGAGATGCTCCCAGGGGTTTCTCCCCTCCCCTTGCTTCCTGTCCACTTTAAACTGAAGAGGTTCATCTGCCGCGTGGTCGTGCTGCAGACACGGATTCAACTCTCGGACACCAGGAACCCAAATTCACCTTCCCTGTTTCAATTGTTCTCTTGGGTATTTGGTCACAGTCACACAGAAACAGAGCTCCTAAGGATGGCAAGGTCCACTGAGTAAGCAGAGATTCTGGGGTCACCCCAGGACTCCTGTCCCAGACATGATAACTACAGTTATCACAGCATCAGCAAATGTCTATCAGTAGCAAAATAGATAACCTGAGGTCGCCATCTACTGGAATCTTAATAACCATTCACACTGAATGGACACAGACCTAACAATAAAGACCAGAACAAAAGCTCAGACCCGTAGTATATTACTTCTGGAAAACATACACCAAAACACGACAGCATCCTCGCTAGGTACGAGTCGGCTAGTGAAGAATTTCCTTCTCTTCACTTTTCTTTATTCTGTAAACTTGTTTACAGCAAGTCTGCATGACACGTATAACCAGGAAAAACACATTTTGATATTGAGGAGAAAAACTCATCAAACCACAAACGAACAATCAGAGAAGCTGCAGATGCAGAGAGCCCACAATGCATATGGGTAAGACAGACAGTGGGGCGATGTGAGAGAAGCGTACCTTGTCAAATGCAGTTTTTTGTTCAGGTGGGGGGAAAGCAGCGTTTTGCTCAGGTGGTTGTGTAGGAGCTGTCTTTAACTGAGCTGTGATAGCCTGAACCTGAGCCATCACAGCATTGTCAAGGGCGGGAGACTGTGGTTTTGGAGGTTGTTGAAAAGTCTGAAGGATCTGCTGAAGCTTAAAGAATGGGAAAACTGATAAACCACACAACAAAGCATCATCATCAAAGTTACTTTACTAAAAAGAAAAGACTCTCAGAGTGACTGAAATAGCATAGGCGGAAAGTATACTGGGCAGAGCCCACCTTTCATCATGGCTTCATTTGTGAATGAACATTACAATGTACTGATTACAGTTAAAAATGCATGCTGACAATCCCAAAGATACAAACAAGCTCAAAGAAAAGAGAAAACACATGGAATTGTAACAGCAAGTTTTCTAGAAATACAGAACATTTCACTCCATATAATCTGAGTCAGTCAGAACTACTAGAAATGTGAGCAACAACGCCTGCCACCTTATCATTGCCTTATTTCCACATTCACATTTCCCTCATTAGCTCTAACTCCTTACATTTGCTTCCTAGTGAAGGCTACTCTGGTGGAAGACATTTTCTCCCATCAAGGAGCGTAGGAAGGAGAAACGGGAAACAACGCCAACAGAACCTAGCTCTGCAAACCATTTGCTCATTCAGCAGCTTACCTGTTGGCCTTGAGTTGTCTGAAACAGTTGAGCCACAGCAGCAAAGGCGTCAGAGCTGGGCAACTGTGGCACGGTAGGCATGGAGTTTGTGGGAGCTTGTGCAAGTTCAGAAGAGGCTTTTACTGGGGGTGGAGGGGAGCCTAAAAAGCAAAGGGCATTAGGCCTCAAAAAAAATTCAACACACACCCCGACCCCCACCCGTTTAAAACACCTTCAAGTTTTGCTGCTAAAACAAAATTCTGTCCAGTTTAACTTGTAAGATATATACTATATATAAGAAGTGACAAAGGGCACATTCCCATTTGAAGTAAGAATTATAAGAAAACTGCCTTCCAAATGCACATTCAAGTTTCCTTCCTATGGGAAAGTTCTACCAACACAGAAACAAAACCTTTCATGTAGACAAACTCAATTCTCTTTAAACTTTTCTTTTGTTGAAAGAAAGAAAGAAAGAAAGAAAGAAAGAAAGAAAGAAAGAAAGAAAGAAAGAAAGAAAGAAAGAAAGAAAGAAAGTCAAGTTTTTTTCATTCAATCTAGTCTGACTATGGTTTTCCTACCAACTCCTCCAAGGTCCTCCCTCCCTCCCCTCTCTGAATCGACCCCCTTTCTGTCTCTCATTAGAAAACAAACAGGCAGCTGGGCGGTGGTGGCGCACGCCTTTAATCCCAGCACTCGGGAGGCAGAGCCAGGTGGATCTCTGTGAGTTCGAGGCCAGCCTGGGCTACCAAGTGAGTTCCAGGAGAGGTGCAAAGCTACACAGAGAAACCCTGTCTCGAAAAACCAAAAAAAAAAAGAAAACAGCCGGGCGGTGGTGGCGCACGCCTTTAATCCCAGCACTCGGGAGGCAAAGCCAGGCGGATCTCTGTGAGTTCGAGGCCAGCCTGGTCTCCAAAGCGAGTTCCAGGAAAGGCGCAAAGCTACACAGAGAAACCCTGTCTCGAAAAAACCAAAAAAAAAAAAAAAAAAAAAAAAAAAAAAAAGAAAACAAACAGGCATATAAAGAATAAAAATAGAACATGATAAAGACAAAAACCAACCAACCAGAACAGGACAAACAAACAGAAGAAAGAGCCAGAGAGGCCAGTGCACTCTCAGGAACCTGTCTTGTGATCAGACACGCCACTGTACCTTCATTGTTGGTAACATTTTCTGCTACTGGAACAGCATTACTGGTTCCTGCTGCCATGTCCAAAAGAGGTTGAATAATTTCAATTTTGAATACTCCATTTTTTTGCCAAAGATTTAGCACACGAACTATTTTACTCTGTTATATGCAAGAAAAATGAACATACAATAAATATTTATAGAAATAGCTTATCATATCTGATTTTAAAGAGAAACCATTACTGTTTCATTGGGGGGAAAAAATCGATCAAAATCATTACCTAGTTTAACAACTCAAATTAACCTTTCCTCAGTGGTATAATCTAATGAAAGAAACACAGACAGACTATATACCTAGTAAATAAAAAAAAGTTATTATTTGATTATCACTGTTCTTTACTAAGAGTTACAAAGAAAAACACTGACAAAACTCAATTATCGGCCGGGCGGTGGTGGCGCACGCCTTTAATCCCAGCACTCGGGAGGCAGAGCCAGGCGGATCTCTGTGAGTTCGAGGCCAGCCTGGGCTACCAAGTGAGTTCCAGGAAAGGCGCAAAACTACAGAGAAACCCTGTCTCGAAAAACCAAAAAAAAAAAAAAAAAAACAAAAAAAAAACCCCTCAATTATCTTAGAAAAATTAATGAACAATTTCTTCGGGATGATCAAGGCAGTTAACCACTATCTGCATGTGGTCGCACATGCTTGTAACACCAGCACTCAAAAAAGAAGACTGCAAATATGAGGCCCAATACCCTAGCACAAAATACAAATGAAAACAATGCAGTTTTTAAGAAATTGGCTGATAACAGGAAAAAGATGTTTTGTGGCCAAGTAAGTGTGAAGGAGATCCAAACAAAATTGTGTTATTCATGGGTCCAGGGATTTTATTCTATAAAATTATGCTTCAAGAGTCTAAGAATATACACAGAGACTCGGCAATGCCACAGTGTTTCTATGAATGTCAACTGTTTCCATTCTCATTACTGAGTATTGTATCCATGAGTCCATGCCGAGAGAATGGGCCAGAGTTATGGCAGAGGGAAGAGACCATCTAAACTGTAAAGGGGGCAACTTAACCCTTCACACCTCGGAAAAGGGCTAGTAAACTGTCCCACAACTAAACCTACATATCTGCTGGCCTTTACCTTAGGGTTTCCTTTGGATCTTAATTCTAACACAGCAACACGGGAGGAGAAATAAGCATCCTTTCTCTCTGATGTGGTCAAACTGCAAATAAACCTCATTTCTTGAGGAAGTCAGGGAAACCAAAGCAGCAGGTTATGAGAGCATTCATTCATTAATACTGCTGTGCAGTTCCCACCTACTGAGAGAGCACTATGTGTGACTGTCAGGTTCCTTCTTTCTTTCTACAGTTCACTGTGAAACTGTGTGTGTGTGTGTGTGTGTGTGTGTGTGTGTGTGTGTGCGTGCGCGCGCGCGCGTGTGCGTGTGTGTTGCAGTCTTATTGCAGATTAGTATCACTTACGTTCCTGCATGGTGGGAAGAACAATTCTGGGCCTTTTAAAATAGCAACAAACTGAGGCGGTCATTTCTCTGCACAGCGCTCTTCACCGTCCAAGTGCATCTTTGTAGCTCAGGCTTGGTGTCACTAGCTATCTTCCTGCAGATACCGCTAAGTGCTGAGAGGCCACCATGCCCAGCTACTCATATATATATATATATATTTTTTTTTAAAGATAATGCCTCCTCTACAAACCCTTTGGCTTCTTTTAATTGGGGTAAGAACATTTAACACGAACCATACCTTGTCTAGAAATACAGAGCTGTTCATTTGAAGTACCAAGTGTGGCAGATCTCAGAACTTCACCTTGCCTAACTGAAACTTTGGACCCACCACTAAGCAACTCCTCACACCCCAGCACTCCCCAGCACTCACTGCTCTGCTGAGATTCTCTAACTCTGGTTCTTTCTACAATCCAACATTAGAAAAGCCCTTGTGCAGACGCCAGGTGAACCTGCCATTTCACAAGGAAGCCAGACTAGAAGTGACCACTGCAGAGAAACTAAAGACTAGAGAGCTTACTACACGAAGATAGTATTTAATAACATGAATCTAAACACATAAAAATACACACAGCAAGAACACAAAACTTCACAAGTTATTAACTATACCTTATCTTCAGATGGACAAAGATACAAATATTGGAATGTAGCAGTTATATTTTTAGAGAATCTTGGCCCAAAAACATCTTTATCAGTTCCAAACTGATGACGAGACTGTCTCACAATGGAATCAATGACATATAATCCTGGAACCTTGTATTCTGGTTTACACTGCAAGGATAAAGACACAATGTTAATATAAGAAAAGTAAACCCCTGAGTGTGGTGGCACACACCTTTAACCCCAGCATCCCTGAGGCAGAGACAGGTGGATCTCTATGAAACCCAGTTTGCTCTATCTAGTGAGTTCCAGGCCATCCGGGCTACAAAGCAAAATGCTGAGGCCCCCCCGACCCCCAACAGAGAAATCCAAAGCAAATCTGATACCCATTATCTCGTGAGTATGCAGCTCTACACAGCCATTGTCCACTATGTAGAAAAGCCACCTAACTGGCTGTCAAACTTCAAGTCTGTGAGAACACTTACATTCTTTGATATCTCAGTCTCCAAAGACTTTCCCCCAGATCCTTGACTTCCTCTCTGAAACTTTCCAGAGGCCATTACCAACCCACGTTCCTACAAATTCAGTTGTTATGAGTCTCTGATTAAATAATTTCCACCTTTTGAAATTACTAAAAAATACTTTTAAACATGCTAGGTTTTACCAGAGAAATAAAGTGTAAAAGGAAAGGCCATTTGGGTCTATAAACTGGGCGAAAGAAAAACAAAACACTAGCGAAAAAAGGCCTAACCCTTCACAGAAGACAATTCAGCAACAAAAACAAAGCCTTCTTTGACCTTAAGGGTTTATGCTAAGGAAAACCATATGCATGGACATTTTCCTTTAAGGTTAGCACCTTCAATGAGGAATAACAATGAGCAATGAGTGGCTAAGGAAATCATAGTAACAACCACACCAAGGGTTCTTTTGTAGATGTTTATAATATATTCAGTAGGAAAGGCAAGCCAACAACAGGTAGTGTGCCCATTTTCCTTAGAAAGAAACCTCAGTAGATTCAGAGCACATGCATGGTAACAGGAGGCAGAAGCACACACGCACTCCATGTTCTCCCCATTGACTTCTCTGCCTTTTGATCTGCTGCTACAAGAAGCTTCTGACTGACAAAACTACTAGGGACTTCACGGCCCAAAGGCAGTCAGTGGATTAAGATGTCTAAGATCCCTCAGTTCTCTACTGAGAAAGACACGCTAACTACACACGTTAAGACAACACACCACCGTTCACGATGGCAACAGGGAAGAGTCAGGAAGTTCATCTGAAAAACTCACAGGAGAATTGATGCCAACAGAGTGGATGGGGCAAAGGGCATGGAACAGGCAGGACCTCAGGCTTGGGGAAGGTCCCAACACAAAGACAACCAACTCTGTTGTCAGCTAGGGCAGAAGCTGAACGCAAAACTTTTCGTCAATATTCAATCAATGTCAGTAAAATGAAAACTTACCTTGTAAAACTTCTGTGTTTAAAAAAATTCAGTAACTTTTGTTTTTCAAGACAGAGTTTTTCTGTAGGTTTGGAGCCTGTTCTGTATCTCGCTCTGTAGACCAGGCTGGCCTTGAACTCAGAGAGATCCACCTGGCTCTGCCTTCTGAGTGCTGGGATTAAAGGCGTGAGCCACCACCGCCGCCCAGGTCAGTAACTGTTTTTTAAAACCATTTATTTTTCATGTAAGAGTGTTCTGTCTGTGCGTCTGTATGTGTACCATGTGCAAGTCTGGTACCCAAAGAGGCCAAAAGAATGCCTAGGATTCCCTGAAACTGGAGTTACAAAAGAATGTGAGCACCACGTGGGTGTTAGGGAGTGAACCTAGGTCTTCTGGAAGAGCCTCCAGTGTTCTTACCTTGTTGAGCAATGGCTCCAACCCCAGAAACTACTTTTTTCTAGAGTGTTTTTAGAAGCATAGATCCAATTCCAGTTCACACATGTAAATACATAGCATAAGTAAACACGGTAATAATGAAAGAGTTACCTTTTTGATGAACTTCTCTACTATCTGAACAACATGCTTATAGAGCTGAAAAAGAACAGAAAGTCACAGCCAGTTTATACATTTCTACATTTCTTACAATCAGTGAAAGCACTCAAAGCCTTGACATTTTTAACCGGCAATTAACTCAAAGAGCAGTCAGAAACAGTTCAAAATCAACAAATGCAAAAAAACCTTGAGAAAGGGATTAATCAAAACAAAAACCACACACTCCTTTCCCAGGAGAACGTACTTTCTTAACCAACCTTCACGAAACAAGGTATCAGGCTATCAGGACATGGTAGAGAACAGAACCAAAATGAAGTCATAACATTCCTAAATTGTGCCATTGACTAAAATGTGATCCTGGGTAACATACTTGAGTTCCCAAAGCCCAAGTTTTGACTTTTTTTTCTCATAAGAAGACAGTATCTCACAGCTGGTTTATAAGGATTGAAATAGTATTGTCACAAACCTCCAGCAAAACTTAATTCACAAAATAAACTCTGATGCTAATAATATTTTAAATAGCCAGGCACACGCCTTTAATCCCAGCACTCAGGAGGCAGAGCCAGGCCTGTGAGTTCGAGGCCAGCCTGGTCTACAGAGATCCAGGACAGGCACCAAAACTACATGGAGGAAGAAAAAAAAAAAAAAAACCCAATAAATAAATAAAATTTTAGGTGATTCAAAAGCAGAGCTGGCAAGATGGCTGAGTGGGTTAGGGTGTTTCTTACAGAAGCCTGGCCAACTAAACTGGATCCACAGAACCCACATCAAGGTGGAAGATGAGAACTGACTCCATAAGGCAGGCTTTGAACTTTCACATGTCACACCCCTCACCCGTCAATAATAATTAAAGATTTATTCTCACCTTAATAGCTTTGATAGCAGCTTTAGTAATCAGAATCATCTTGGCTCTAGAGATGGGAGGTTTCATATCCATAAGTGAAAAAAGCTTTAAAAAAAAAAAAGAAATAAAGGTAAATTCAAGGGTCAATTCCCCTTGTTTTACAAAGATATTTATATCCATTGGCCAAGAGAACAACAAATCTTTGTAACTAAAATTTGTCAAATTGGCTACATATCCAACATCAACTTTTCTATACACCTGTATCATCACGTAGAAAAAAAAAAAATCAATCGAGAGGATCACATTAAAAAGAAAAAAAAGTATGAATACAGAGGCAAAAACATTTAAAAAGTTACAAAATCAGTCTTTCACAAAACTAAAAACCGTGAGGAGAAACGACACAGCTCCTCCTGGATGGAGTGTGGCAACAGTGTGATTTTATCAATGTTTAATTTCAGGTCCAAATCTTACTGAGGCTTTAAAGGACTTTCAATAACCTTAAGGTCATTTAGATAAACATGTAAAAAAGTCAAGCAACAGATTTAAAATGCCATTATGAAGAAAGATCCAAATATCTGTGATGCTAATGTTCAAAATTTCTTCATTTAAAACCCAGCCCACAACTCATAGCCAGACCTAAGTTTAATGAATCTTTACAGCAAGCAATCAGGTAATCTCTTGATGCCAAAACACACAATATTCTTTCCCCAAAAAATAAGTCCAACTAAGATATTAATAATCAGGGTCCGAGAAGGTTATAAATATAAAATCCTGAAATTAAGCACTGAGGAGATTAGGTCTGGATGTGACAGTGAACCTTTAATCTCCTCGGTAGTTGGGTAGTTGGGAGGCAGAGGTAGACAGATCTCTCTGAGCTCCAGGTCAGCCAGGGATACGGAGGGTCCCTGTCCCTGGGGAGATGGTTTGGCAGCACAAGGGCAGAAGGTGCTGTATGGTGGTTTGTCCTTGTAACCTCAGGCTGGAAGAAGCCAGGCAGACCGGAGGTGCATGACACTTGAGGCTGTCCTCTACACACACACACACACACACACACACACACACACACACACACACACGCCCACGTGCACTCACTCACTCACTCACGCATGCACGATGCACTCAACTTTTAGGCAACACTCACCTTCAGGGGTTTCTGAGCCATCTCCATTTCCTCCCAGCTAACTAATGTCTCAAGTGTACCATACTGACTAGATAATACAGCATGTCTAAAAGACGAGTCTCTTCCTAGGGAAAGCAGCCCTATCTGGCAGCATAGCCTAAAAAGTTACAATTTCATAGCTCTTTAAAACTAGGGACAGTTTACACCTACACATACAAAAGGCATGGGGGGGGGCGTGCAACAATGTAGGAACCAGATACTCTAAGCAGAAAAAGCTCAAAATTGTCTATAAATGTTAAGAAAATTGGAGAAACTACTTAAGGTATTATGTACAAATTCATTTTCTGAGGAGATTCTAAAAGACACCAATTCTTTATTATTTCCCGAGCAGTAAGAGGCACATTGCTCTTCGAGGAGATCTGAGTTTGGTTCCCAGCACCTAGGGTGGGTGGCTCACCAGTCTATAACTCTAGCTCCAGGAGATCTAATCCCCTCTTCTGGCCTCTGTGGGCACCTACATTCATGTGCACATACAAATAAATTCATATTCATTCTCTCTCTCTCTCTCTCTCTCTCTCAAAACACTAACGGAAAAGTAGAAAGGATACAGTAATGGGTAAAGCTATGCAAATCAGTGAACTAAGACAACTTTAACTATTTCAACTTAAAAACTCTAAAACTGATTGATAAACATACAGCACATGTTTACTATTCTTTCCACTCTGTACCTTAAAACATGGATCTCAAGAGCAGATTTTTCTAATGCCTCAGACTGCACATATTAAGTCATGTCAACAGTAAGCAAGTCACTGTTTTTTTAAAGTCCAATGAGCATACAAGACCACCACTGCTTCCAAGCAAAAACAAACGTCACAGTCATTCTAAAAATTAAAGCACAATCATAGAGCAACAGTCAATATTCAGGCAAAAGAGTAACAAGAGGCGCATAAACAAGAAAAGAGTTGCTTCCATAACTAGCATGCATAAGGTAGCAGCATGACCTCATCGCCTCTCAGATGTTTTCATGTCACTCCTAGAAAGGGTCCTCGTTTTAGATGACACCCAAGAAATGAATCTGAACTAAAAAATGTCAAATCTAGTCTATTCCAAAGTTGACACTTCTGAATGGTGTATCCAATGCTGTTTACCGTTTACACACAGTACCGACCATGATAGGGAATTCAAGAAGAAAAAACGCCAGGCAGGCATACTCTCCTCTCTGAATGTTGCATTCACCAGCAATGAAACAGAATGTGGGCTGTGCACTCAACAGCCAGCAGACATGCAAATGGATCTTTAACACACAAACAGGTCCATGTTTGAAACAGAAATATCTTCCAGGAAGAAAGCTGAGGAGTTTGTGCTAAAAGGAAACCTAGGGTTTACTGAAAGTTGGGGATAAAAAAGTACAACACAGCAGAGCTTGGACAAGAGCATCAGAGCAAACTGAAATCCTGTAACTCAAAAATGCACCTGGCACTTTCAAATACTCGAAGGCTAAGAACACAAGCCAAACCTTGTTCTTTCATGTAGGAACTTATGAGGGTATAAGACATGAAGGTTTTGTCTATTAGTGTATTTGTGTGTGACATGAATACAGGTGTGAGCATATCACGGTACACGTGGAGGGGGCAGAGGACAATATAGGTAGCCAGTTTTCTCTTTCCACTGTGGATCCCAGGGACAGACTCAGGTCCTCCAACCGCCTGTAAATAGCCCTTGTCCACTGAACCACCTTGCAGACCCCAGGCATGAGTTTTTCACAGTGGTTAGGATTGCACACAAGCAGAAATGCACTGAGGAGCTAATTTCTTACTCAAAAGTTCAACAAACATCACATTCAGCATAGAGGCAGCAGGACCATCTACAAAACTACTAGAGGCAAGGTATCACTGTGTACCCCTGGTTGACCTGGATTCAAGAAGTAGCCCTGCCTGCCTCTGCCTCTCAGTGCTGAGATTAAAGTGTGTGCACCACACCTAGCCTATGCTTCAGAACTTTACAGATGACCTTACCTGTTAAGCATCGTTAGGTTCCCAGGGCACCTGAGTTTCTTTTTAGAAGAACTTGACTCTCCTCACCAACTATTTTTAAGTCTTAGAGCTGTGAATTTGTATTTGATGTAATTGGAGAAAAAAACACTTTAGGAAAGCTTCAAAATTGGAGATTTAAAAATCTAAAGTTGATAGTTACCAGTATCTTACTGACTTCAAAGCACAAACTCACAACATCTCTATCTTTTTACAAGTCACAGTGGCTCCTTGCTATATAGCTCACTAGCTTCATTAGGTGTGACCCACTTCCGTGGAAACACTCTCCTGCTAACCATGTGCTCCAACACTCATTACTGGGACACAAGTACTAAGCGCCTGTCAGGGAGACATGAGTCCATGTCACAGATGAGCATGTTAAGGTCCAAGAATCGGTCCTAGCTGCTATCCCAGCCCTAAGTTACTACAATATAAATGTGTGTGTTTGTGTGCATGTGCATGGGTGTGGAAGGCAGAGGTCAACCTGAGCTTCCTTGCTTAGGAGCCATTCATCCTTTTAAAAAAAAAAAGGGTCTCTCATTGGTCTGGAGTTCACTAATTAAACTAAACTAGACTGGTTTGCTGTGGGATGGTCTGTATGTCAAATGTGTTGCTGATTGGTCAATGAATAAATCACTGATTGGCAGTGGCCAGGCAGGAAGTATAGGCAGGACTAACAGAAATGAAAATTGAGAGAACAGGAAACTGGGGGGGGAGACACTGCCAGCCGCCATCAGGACAAGGAAGATGTAAAGTACCGGTAAGCCACAAGCCACGTGGCAAGGTATAGATTAATAGAAATGGATTAATTTAAGCTGTAAGAATAGTTAGCAAGAAGCCTGCCACGGCCATACAGTTTGTAACCAATATAAGTCTCTGTGTTTACTTGATCGGGTTTGAGCGGCTTGGGACTGGCGGTTGAGAGAGATTTGTCCTGACTGTGGGCCAGTCAGGAAAACTCTAGCAACAAATGGCGTCCAACGTGGTGGCAAGAGTTTCCACCTAAAAACTGAGAAAAAGGATTCTAAAACGGAGCTAAAAACAGTTCCTAATTGTCTCTCTCAAATGAGCGGCAGCTGCCAGTTTGAGCTACTGGTGGGTTCCTAGTGTGCGCGCTCGACCTGCCGCCATATGGCGGGAATGAGGCCTCTACAAGTGGCACATTAAGCTGCATTGTGGATTTAGCCTTTGCTAGTACAAAACAAAAAAAGAGGTTTCTGGGCTACACGCTGCTTGGATAAAAGCATAGACCCACGATGGCTCCCAGAGCTGGCGTAAAACTACAGTACTGCCGCCGCCATGTTGGGAAGCTGAGGTGGGCGGAGCCAGCAGCCACAGCTGCTGCAGCTTAAAGCAACAGATTCACAATAAGACAGATTCAGATGTAATAATTTAAAATATGTGTAAAATATACGTAGGCTTAAAAGAGACAAAAAAAGGTGATATATACAATATAGAAACAAATACATAATTTTAAAAAATAAAGTCTTTAAAGAGACAATAAAATTAATATAAAAATAAGCCACGTGAAGATGAATATTACACAGAGAATCTGGATTGTGTTGTCTTTGGGATTTTTAACTGCAGAAAAACATTTGATTGTAAAAGCTGTTGAGTTATGCCAAAATGTATATTTTAAAGGTACCTTGACTTCAAAAATTTAGATATAAGGATATGTTACTTTGGAAAAGAGACTCTGCTTTTGTTTCCACAGAAAGCCAGAGGCTATGGATTTGTTCCAGATTAAGACACATCAGGTTTGACCAGCCAAGACCACCTGAAAGGTCTCCGATGACACCATGGCCCAGATGATCCAACATCCAGAACCATTTCAAGACAACTGGCTCAGATGATACAGCCTCACGGACTACTCCATGATCCTAAAATTTTCTTTGTTTCCCCAAAAGATACAGCGCCCCCCTCCAACAGGAAGTAATAAGAAAAACTACGCCCAAATTCCCAAATATACCAAGCTGACTTTAGAGATGTGTAAAGGTTAAAACCTTCCTTTTTAAGAAAAGAAAAGGGGAGGTGCTGTGGGATGGTCTGTATGTCAAATGTGTTGCTGATTGGTCAATGAATAAATCACTTATTGGTCAGTGGCCAGGCAGGAAGTATAGGCGGGACTAACAGAGAGGAGAATTGAGAGAACAGGAAACTGGGGGGGGAGACACTGCCAGCCGCCATCAGGACAAGGAAGATGTAAAGTACCGGTAAGCCACAAGCCACGTGGCAAGGTATAGATTAATAGAAATGGATTAATTTAAGCTGTAAGAACAGTTAGCAAGAAGCCTGCCACGGCCATACAGTTTGTAACCAATATAAGTCTCTGTGTTTACTTGATCGGGTTTGAGCGGCTTGGGACTGGCGGTTGAGAGAGATTTGTCCTGACTGTGGGCCAGTCAGGAAAACTCTAGCAACACTGGTTGGAGAGCAAACCCCACAGGTCTATCTCCTCAGTTTTTGGGATTACAATCACATGCTAAGAGGAAGCAGGCAGGGCCTGGCTGGAGGAAGACGACCACTGGGCAGGGCAGCCTTTGGAATTTGCACCTGGTGTTACCCCCTTGCTTCACTGTGATGTAACATGTCTCAGCTGCTACAAACGGCTTCATGCCTTTGCTGCCTCCGTGGACTAAATAAAATCCTCTAAAATCTGAGCCCAGACAAGTCTTTCTTCCTTTCACTTGTCAAGTACTCTGTCACAGTGACAAGAAAACAAACCAATCTAGAGGGGCTGGAACGTTGCTCAATGTTAGGGCATTTGGTTCACATGTACAAGGCCCTAGGTTAGATTCCTACACTAAAAAAGAAAGAAAAACAAACCCCAGAAACCTACCCCCGTTCAGGTGATCAGAATAGAAGGTTATTCAGAACTGTGCTTAATGTCACAAGATGGATGACCAGACACTGGTTTTGAGATCTCAATTTTGTCTTTGAGCACAGAAGAGCTATCAGTAGGCAGGCTTCTGTTCTGTACGGTGAGATTCTACTTTGTAAACACTCATGCAAGCACGTCCAGGCAAGACAAGGTCCCCACAGCAACTGCTTCTGAATTTGATCCCAGGTCTTTAAAAACAATACTGTATTACTGTCTTACGAATTATTAATTCATCTCTCAAATGGACTTATCTAAAAGTCCTTAATAGTTTTCTGTTTTCTTTTCCTGGTATCTATGGCTACCCTTCCTCACATGTACCAACCACAATTTTAATTAAAATCAATTATGTTAAGCCCAACACAAAGGTTCATGACACCTGCTACTTGAGGAGTTATGGTAGAGGTTACAAGTTCAATGCCAGCCTGGATAATTTAGTGGGATCTTGTCTCAAAATAGAAAGTAAATAAAAATAAGTAACACATACTATTAATCTGTTTTCTATTTACAAGCAGTTTATCTCATCTAAAGTAAATAGCTTACTACTTAGTCCTCCTCAAGAGCCAAGTTGCAATTTAATAATCTTAAACAAAAGAATATGTCAAGGTCACCAGTATTGCCTGAGGAATCTCTCAGATTTATAAAGGCCAGCTTTGTGACAATCCATGACTTTGATTACAGTTACTGACTTTTCATAATTTGTTATTCTTGGTCAGAACACAAACCCAATAATCAACTAACTGCCCACGAAGTTTGGCTCTGCCACTGGCTAATGCTGAGAATGCAAATCATGCCAGACTCTCCTTACCTAAGAAAGTTAAGTGTGGAATACAAATATCAAAGCATTAATGCAGCACCTAGCAGAGAGTAAGTGCTCAAGAGGTCAGCTTGTTTCCAGGTACACCCTGGAAACAGTTCAAAGCAGTGCTTTCCAAACTAGAGGCTGAAGTCACAACTAAGAGACTTTTAATTTACTTGTCCTGTGGCACTGGCTCCCCACTAATGTCCCTTATAGAAAATGGCATAGAATCTGCATATTCTCTGGTATAATTTCAATCATCTCTAGACTACTTATAATATCTAATACGTAGCAAGTACTATGTAAAAATAAGTGTTATGATGTACTATTTAGGGAATAATGACAAGAAAAGTCTGTATTACAAACGAGGTAAGAGATCAATAATTTTTAGGCACGTGCCAGTGGGACAGGAGATTCTGAATCAATGGGCAGCCTGAGCAGGGTGTGTCTGTACATCACCACTCACAAGACTCCAAGTACTGCTTATACACAGCAAATTGAAGCCTTACCCTTTGGAACTTTCTACAGTTTTACCACAATATTTTTAAGGCAAGACTAGTTGACTTTGAGGGTAGGACTGGGTCAACTATACTGTTTCACAAAACTTTCAAGTTTTGTTTGTGGGCATTTAACACATAAGTACCTGAATCTAAGTGTAAATTATAAGTCTTCCTGTGGATTGTGGTTAGAAAATAGGAAAGCACTGATTGGGGGGAGGGGGTCGTGTCATTTTAGAAATGAGAAAAATAAAGCCTGAACAGCTAAAATGGAGGGGGAGAAAGGAAACTCAAGACTGGTTATTTCTAACCAACATCCAGTCTCAGCCAACAAAACCTCAAGGGAGAAACAAAAAGAACCAATTTAAACACAAAGCGTGAAAACCATGAAACTGCTCTTCCAACAATGTCTAATATGGAACACCACCAGACACGGAGGCACTAAGAGTTGGAAGACTGGACTCTAGATCTGGGCAGATTAGCCTTTCCAGGCCACAGCACCCACCTGTACAGTCTGTACTACCACCTACCTGTGAACGATGAGTGTTCCCAAGTGTGGTTTGGTGCAGCCCCCACCCCACCCCACCAGCCTGCATTTCCATTCATTCATCAACGGGAAGAGTCCATCAGGAAGCAGTGTGAGGGTGGAGGCATGAGCTCCTCACACTCAGAAACAGCCCATCTCAAAAGCCCAAGGATGAGGAGCGGTTCTTTTTTCTAACACCCATTTGCACTAACCAGCCTGAGTTAGCTCCGTGATCTATCAGTAGGACAACTTTTAAGAAAGTCTCCCGTGACATTGTCCTTTCATGCTTGCCGGAGATACAAAGTACTTCAAACACAAAGAACCTCTCCTCGCCCTCATCCCTTCCTCCAGTAAACAGACCTAGGACACGGAACATGATGATTTAGACTGTGGTTCTTTTGGAATTCATTCACATTTGGGAATCAGACAAAATGGCATTTTACTAACTACATAAACCTGGGCAAATGTCTTAATTTTGTGTAACTGGAAGAAATACTACACACTAGACAATTTTAAAAGGTGTGCTGGGCAACTACATTCTCAGTCCACTATGCAAGTTTTAAAGAATGTTTACTTATTTTTTAAGCAGGGTCTCTCTCAAACTGAAGACAATTCTCATGTTGCAGTCTCCCACATGCCTCAGGAAATTCCTTACAGTTCCAGAAGCTGGTAAGTCCAAGGTGTCCCTCTCTGGTGAAGGCATTTGTCACCATGGCATCTCATGGCAAAGGACAGATGGTAAGAGAGCACAGGAGAGGAGAAGAGAGCAAGGGACCAAGCTTGCTTCTTTTTGTTGTTGTTGATTCTTCGAGATAGGGTTTCTCTGTGTTACCAGTCCTAGCTGTCCTGGAACTCACTTTGTAGACAAGGCCCAAGCTCGCTTCTTAATAACCTGCTTTCACGATGATGGCATCAGTTTCCTGGTAACCCAACCATCTCTGATTAGGTCTCATCTCCTAACACACTTGCACAAATAGCATGAACATAATTCCATACACAAACTTAATCATTCATACATGTCATTCTAGCTAACCATTCCAAACCACAACATTTTTTTTTAATTTGAAAAAAGCATGTTAATAGTTATCTTGTTTCATAAGGTTGTTAAAATTAAATAAGGGGCCGAGCGGTGGTGGCACACGCCTTTAATCTCAGCACTTGGGAGGCAGGATCTCTGTGAGTTTGAGGCCAGCCTGGTCTCCAAAGCGAGTTCCAGGAAAGGCGCAAAGCTACACAGAGAAACCCTGTCTCGAAAAAAAAAAAAACCAAAAAAAAAAAAAAAAAAAAATTAAATAAGGCACAGTACATATATCTCAAGCCTAATACCTGGCATATAAGCACTCAATAAATGAGCAATATAATGCCCTGAGAATCTTGGTTGTTTTTTTAAAATAAAGATTTATTTATTATGTATACAGTGTTCTGCTCGCCAGAAGAGGGCAACCATTACAGATGGTTGTGAGCCACCATGTGGCTGCTCAGAATTAAACTTGGGACTTCTGAAAGAACAAGTGATCTTAACCGCTGAGCCATCTCTCCAGTCTGTGTACTTACATGTGACTGTGGTGTTTGTGTGTGTGTACAGCACAAAGGTCATAGAATACTGTTCTGTCACTCTCTATCTTATTCCCCTGAAACAGAATCCCTCAGTGAAGTTAAGCATCCAGCGATGCTCCTGTCTCCACTCACCACAGCAATAGCATTACAAGCATGCTCATACAACCCACCAGTTTTTTACATGGTCCTCAAGCTTTGTATAGCCAAGTGCTTTTATTTTTATACTGATGTGGTGCTGCCCAAATGCTACACTAGGAAAAAGCTTTCTGGTGAAAAACCAGGAGTACCAAGACCTTAGTAACTAACTCCCAGTCAGTCAATCTTTCCGGTGAAAAACCAGGAGTACCAAGACCTTAGTAACTAACTCCCAGTCAGTCAATCTTTCCGGTGAAAAACCAGGAGTACCAAGACCTTAGTAACTAACTCCCAGTCAGTCAATCTTTCTAGAGAAAAACCAGGAGTACCAAGACCTTAGTAACTAACTCCCAGTCAGTCAATCTTTCTAGAGAAAAACCAGGAGTACCAAGACGTTAGTAACTCCCAGTCAGTCAATCTTTCTAGAGAAAAACCAGGAGTACCAAGACCTTATTAACTAACTCCCAGTCAGTCAATCTTTCTAGAGAAAAACCAGGAGTACCAAGACCTTATTAACTAACTCCCAGTCAGTTAATCTTTCCGGTGAAAAACCAGGAGTACCAAGACTTTAGTAACTCCTAGTCAATCGGTACCAATGGTTCCACCAGCGTTGCTTGTACTAACTAACCACAATTCAGCCCGAGGGTTTCCCTCCCAAGACAAAATATTTGAAGTTGACCACCATGCCTTCCCCTTACCTTAACTACAATAATGCCAAATGATATGATTCTGAGATCTAACTATCCCAGCTTATTTTTTAAGGGTGACACCCTAAAATTCCAGAGTTCAGATGTATTCCCAAATTAACATACCTTTAAGAGTGAATTAGCTTGACTGCTTTTCTACTGATGCAGTAAGTTTACAATGTACCCTACAAAGGCCTGAAGCAGCACGCACACCTTGTATTCTGAAGAGCAGACTTTCATTAGTCAACATCAACATGGTAGAAGGGCCGCACTCCTGGGAATCTGGAGCAGAATCCATTTCTTGCTAATTCAGCTCTACTGGCTGACCACGTGCCTATGGTACATGGCCTCTCCCTCTCTGACCTCTGCTTGCCTTGTCTTCCTTCTGTCTCCTGCCATTCTTGGATAAGGACCCTTAGTGATTATACAGGGTCTTCTCAGATAATCCAGGATAATCACTCCACATGGAGACAATTAAACCCCCAATTTTTTGGTACATAAGATAACAGTGTCAGGTTTAAGGAATCACACTGTTGGTACCCATGCAAGAGGTGTAAACAGTGCTCATTCACTCTTTTAACATCTGTGATCAACTTAAACTCTCTGATGGTTTTTCACCGACACCTCTAACAGAACTCCATCTTCACAGTGATATGCTGGATTTTTAGTAGTATTTCCAATCTATTTAGGTAGTTTGGAAATCACTTTACTTAAACCAACTTTCATTTCACTTTATACACTCACTTTGGATGCCTTAAACTAAGTCATTCAGTGGTTTTGAATTTAAAAGGGGGGGGGGCTTGTTTCTAGGATGAACTCAAATGATAGTCCTAATGCTATTTATTAAAACTACTTGATATTCTCATCTAACCTCTATTTTTCTAACTGATTCAGATGAAGTCACAGCCAACATCTTTCTGAAAAAATTCTTAAGTAGTCTTCACTTGACAAAACAATTTTTTCTGTTATAAACAGTTAGTGAAAATGTTCTGACTATTGGTAACTAGCAATGGCTAGATATTCCTAAGAGAAACAGAACTGGAAGAAATAAAAATGAACTGGTATAGACTCTACAAATTCTACTCTTGAAATTAAACTATCAAGGAAATGAAAATAATTAAGAAATTACATAGCAGTCTTAATTTTTAAAATATTTATATGTTATAAGTATCATTTGCACGTATCATGTGTGTCCTAGAACCGGAGTTATGAAAAACTGTGAACAACCACGTGGGTGCTGTGACTCTAACCCAGGACCTTGGAAAGAATAAATGCTCTTAACCACTGAACCACCTCTCCAGCCTGTCTTAATTTTTAAAAGAAAGGTAAGTGCTGGGCGGTGGTGACACACGCCTCTAATCCCATCACTCGGGAGGCAGAGCCAGGGGGATCTCTGTGAGTTCAAGGCCAGCCTGGGCTACAGAGATTCAGGACAGGCACCAAAGCTACAGAGAAACCCTGTCTCAAACAAACCAACTAACCAACCAAAAAAGAAAGGTATGTACAGTACGTTTATGTATGTGTGTGTATGCCACTGAGGCCAGAGGTCAAAGTCAAATGTCCTCCACTGTCTGTCTGGAACAGAATCTCACTGAATTTGGAGGGCATCAACTGTCCGGACCAGCTGACCAGGACTTGTCTCTACCCTCCCAGCACTGGTTTCCAGGATGTGCCGCCACAGCAAGCACTTGAAGCACTGGGCCATCTCCACAGCACCTTAAATATTTCTCAATTCTTAAATTCCTTAAGTACTTTTTCCTTTCTGAGTTTCTTTCAAGAGGTACTCGGCCCAACCTTTCTTTCCCTTAAACTTGAAAATTTTGTTTTTCTCAAATTTACTTCAAATGGATATAAGTATACCTACCATTCTTTCCTTTGCTATTATAAAAACTTCAAGATGACAAAGCACTTTCCCCCTCAAGTCCTGTTATTTCTATTTAAGTACTAAGTTTAAAGAAAGCAAACAAAAGCTCCACCCCAAAACCACCACCACCCAGGCACATGTCACGGAGGACTGCTGGATCCCCAGAACCCATGTGGAGAACTCACTCCTGGAAACCGCCCTTTAAGCCCCACAGTGCACATGGTACAAGGAAGGGGAGAATGCTTGCGACAGTCATAGAAACAGCCAGTGACAGGCAGGTGCTGGTCTTCCGGTGAGACACGGTATCCAAAGCATCATTTCCACTCTTCCTCCTCTTGTACATTTGACTCCGTCTATCAGATCACTAGTTCACACCAAATCAAAAGCTAAAGCCAACACAACTGTCATGTTTAATAATGTAAACATAAAATGACACATACATTTCTTAACAAAAGATAACAATCATTTCTGGAAAAAAATGCTTATCCAGCTAATTATAGCCCAAAGACAACTTCCTGAAACTTACTGCTAGGACAATTAGGTGAAGGGTAGTGTAGAGTACCTCTGAGACAGCATTTCATCTTAGGGCTTAAGTATGTCATTCACCAATGCTATGTTTGAGAAAGTGCTCTTCCTAATGCTGGGGAGCCAGAGACTGGGGAAGGCAAGCACGGTAAGGCATGCTGTTCTGGGTGAAAGACAATCCTGTATAGAGCTGTCAAGAGCAGGTACAGACAGCAAGCGAGGCCCTATGAGATGGCTCCCCAGTGCTTGCTGCTAAGCCTGGGACTTAGGTCTGACACCCTAGACTCAAGGGTCCTGCAGGGAAGTCCTCTGGCCTCCACATGTGCAGTGGTAACATGCCCCTTCTCTCCATAAATACAAGTCAAAAAATCCAAGAGACAGTGAAATTTAAATACTACAGTGAACTCAATTATGGTGATATTTTATTTGTATTAAAATGTTATTTGTATGTTAATAAATAAAGTTGCCCGGGGGTCAGAGCTATTAGCAAGCCATAGGAAAGCAGGGCAGTGGTAGCGTACGCTTGTAATTCCAGCACTTGGTAGGCAGAGCTGGGTAAGTCTCTGTGTGTTCAGGGATACAGCCATTATTGGATACACATGCCTTTAATCTTAATACCAATCATGGAAAACCTGGAGGGAGGCCTATACAGACAGGCCGTGAGGAGGCGGTCATGTGGTTGGGTTTACAACCAATGAGAAGGCAGGACAGGAACTCTATATAAAGACTTTAACACAGGGGTAGCTCTGGTTCGGAGAGGTAGGACCACCGCAGGAGGAAGGGTAAGGTTTTAGCTCTTAGCTCTGACCTCTTGGCTTTCTTCTTTGCATTGGTTCTGTGTTTATTATTTAATAAGAAGGTTGGATACATCTACACTCAATTAACAAGGGAAATATCAATAAATAGTAAACCAATGAACAACTTTACCAAGCAAAACTCAAAGTCTAAATTAAAATGAACTACACTTCTTCATATATCTACGGTGCTGAGTCCAGCATAAAGCCAAAAGCTGGTGAGACATAGCTGATGCATTTCAACTCCTCAGAGAAATGGAAGTTATAATAGCAAGAACTAAAAAACAAAACAAAACCCCATAACCTTCTATCCCAAGGCAATAATGGGATGCTCTCAAAATCCTCACAATTACTATCCAGAGAAATAAACAATTTCCTGGTACATGGGGAAACAGTAAGACCATGTCTTCAAACAGGAAAAATCCCAATGTAAGTAGAAGGGAAAGAAATACTAAAACACTTTACTTAAAATGAACAGGTATAGCATTTAGTGCAATTATTTTATTTCCCTTTTCTCTTTTTGAGATAAGGTTTGGCTTTGAAGAGAGTCTCAGGAGTTCGGCCTGCCTTAGCCTCAGTGCTGGAGTTAGATATGTGCCACCATGTCTGTTCTCAAATATTATAAATGTAATTAAATGATAAGAAAAGGCCAACTGTAAGCTGAGTGTGGTGGTGCACACCTTTAACCGCAGCAGAGGCAGGCTGATCTCTGTGAATTCAAGGCCAGCCTGGTCTACAAATAGAGTTCCAGGACAAAGAGGGCTATGTACAGAGACCCTGTCTTGAAAAACTAAAATCAATCAATCTATCAATCAATCAATAAAAGGCCAACTATAGAGTCATTAGTATCGGGTATGACGTCCATGGAATAAATTTTATTTGATTGAAGTTAACAGTCTATATTGCTTGCAAATTTTGGAAGGTAGTAGTGCCGGAATACTGAACTTAGTATATATTGCCGGCTATACTTGAAAAATCTTTAATAAAACTTATTTAAATTACAAAAAAAGTTCCTCTTGAATTTTCACCAGGGCTTTGTAGATATAAAATAGTATATTTTTTATTGACATCTGCCCGTTAAAGGAAGGATTCTTTTGATTACTAATAACTTATTTTCACGTAAATTCTATTTTCTGGTGTCAAATCCTTTGAAGCCTAAATGTTTAAACCAAACCTTTCCCAATTGCTTAGAACAAGGTATGTAGACAAGCCTATCATAAACAGAAAAACAGTTAAACTACCAAAAGGGTAAGTTTTTAAACTGCTCCTTCATAGTTTCCATGAGCCATAATGTCCTGAGTTCTTCTTTTGCTCTCTTCTCTGTTCTTGGTACTGGGGACCACCCTGGGGCCTCCACATTTGTCAAGTGCTCTCCCCCGAGATCCCGCCAACCCAAGCTCCTCAGTGTGCTGTAAACAGCACACTTCCCCAACTACTTCCTCATAAGGCCTACTCCTCAGATTTCTCCAAGTTTCAAACCAGATACTTTTACAAGCAAAGTTACACATAATATTCTTAAATTCAAGTGTCAAGAAACCCTCTTCCCTAAATTTCTTTCCACTTATCACATTTTCCCACAAATGCATTAAATTTTCCAATTCCAGACCTTAGAGAAACATTTTACAAAAAAACCCTCATGTAAATGTAACAATTAGTTAATATTAAAAACCATTTTAGCTTAACTACATGTATTTCTACATGCATTAACATTATAGTAATATAACAAGCAATGTTCATTTGCTTCATCCCTAACTCTCTAAATCATTACCAACTCAAAATTCTGTTACTTACTGCTGAAAGAAGAAATTTTCAAAGTAATTTCTGATGATCTGTCCTAAACTATACCCCAACTTAGGCTTCATTTTTGGAGAACCTACCCTACAATTTCCAAAATTCTATCCCGCATTCAGTTTTTTCACTTCAGAACCAACGGCCACTTCCCTCACCAGGGTCTTTTAAGCATTCAGCTCCAGTTTCCAATACCAGGCCTTTTCCATTCCTTACCTCCATTTTGATTCACCGAACTGCAGCCAACCCCAAACTCCTTTTCACTTGCTCAAGAAATGGGCCAGAAGGTGATTCTAATATGTACGGGGCTGGCAGGATGGTTAGGTAGGTAAAGGTGTTCTGGCCTCCACATGAACACTGTCGTACCTGTGCACACCCACAACACAGAGTACTAATTTCTCAGAATATCCATGTTTTAGCCATTGCTCTACTTCACTAACACAGAGCCACGTTTCAAGATCAGTTTTATTACTAGCTTCACTAGTGAACTTGAATTAGTATCTTAATGAAATTACCTACGAAGAAATATTTTCATAAAATAAATATTTCCTCCTAGACTTCAATGGAGAAAAGAAAAAACTTGGTTCAAGGATACAAAAGCATTTTATTGGAAGAAAATAACATTAAGTTTTTTTTAAGCATTCAGACAGATATTTAACACTGGCTATAGCACCTGGCTGTTATTTAAGGAGCAAACACTCCTGTTTTTCCTTGAATTGTCTCCTCCGGTAACTTCTTATAATTGTCAAAAACAAAGACACCCTTTGAACAAACTTTAGATTCAGAATCAACAAAATAATTTACAAGGCCCTGTGGTCAGCTAACTGATACTGTTTTCAACCTGACAGAAAACCAGATCAAGCAAGAAAACAGTGAAATGGAATGTTATAATGTTACATTTTTGAGTTTTTAAAATTTTCAAATATAATTTATAGAATAAAACTGCATTCTATAAAAACGTACAATCCACTGGTGTTTAGCATACTGGACAACTAACTGTGGGCCTTTCTACAAATCTGGACAGCCACAACGGTGGTGCACTCCTGGTTCCCCAGCACTTCAGGGCAGAGCCAGTATTGCTGCAAGCTCAGAAACAGTCTAGGCTACAGTGTTACATGCCAGCCAGCCAGAACTGCAAAGAGCCTGTCTCACAAAAGGGGAAAAAGATGTGCGCATATCCTTTCTAAAGTGGACTCACTACTACTTGGCAACTCCTAGGAATCAGGTGACATACACACACCTTTTAAAAAGTGTGTGGGATGGCCTGAAGAGATGGCTCATCAGTTAAGAGCACTGGCTGTTCTTGCAGAGGACCCAAGTTCAATTCTCAGTGCCCACAAGGTGGCTCCCGCTGTCTGCAACTCCAGTCCCAGGGGATGACACTTCTTTGGTCTTCCACACAAGCTGCAGCACTGCATGCAGCCGGCAATCACCCACACCAACCAACAAACAAATGAAGCACGGTGGGCATATATGTGGAGGTCAGAGGTCAATAATACATGTCTTCCTCTATTGCCTTCCCCCTTACTTCTGGAGACCGTCGTCCGTGCCTCTCACTGAACCTGGAGCTCACCCGTTCAGCAAGGCTGGCTATCTAGAAAGCTTCAGAAATCCTTATGCCCCCATCTTCCCAGTGCTAGGGTTACAGGCATGTACTGCCAAACCCAGTTTTTTGTATGGGT